>NC_055999.1:71045291-71652168 GCF_018446385.1 Zingiber officinale
TAAATTTTTATATACATACTAAGTTTTATAACTTTTTATAAAAATTTATACACATGAGTTATATAAATTTTTATATACTTACTAAGTCATATATAAATTTATATAAAAATTTATACACATGGCTTATATAAATTTTTATATACTTACTAAGTCATATAAATTCATATAAAAATTTATACACATGGGTTATATAAATTTTTATATTTACTAAGTCATATACATTTTATATATACTAAGTCAAATGAATTTTTATTATACTAAGTCATATAAATAAAAATTTACATCCATACATTATATAATTTTTATATACATACAATAAATTTATACACATGGGTTATATAAATTTTTATATACATATAAATTTTATATATACTAAGTCATATGAAGTTTTATTATACTAAGTCATATAAATAAAAATTTATATCCATACGTTATATACTTTTTTATATACATACAAAGTCTTATAACTTTTTATATAAAAATTTATACATATGAGTTATATAAAATATTATATACTTATTAAGTTATATAAATTTATATAAAAATTTATACACATGAGTTATGTAAAGTTTTATATACTTACTAAGTCATATAAATTTTATATATACTAAGTCATATGAATTTTTATTATACTAAGTCATATAAATAAAAATTGATATCCATAAGTTATATAAATTTTTATATACATACTAAGTCATATAAATTTTTATACACATAATAAAAATTCATATCCATGGGTTATAAAATTTTTTATATACTTACTAAGTCATATAATATTTTTATATACATATTTGGATATAGTAAAAATTCATATCCATGGGTTATAAAAATTTTTATATACTTACTAAGTCATATAATATTTTTATATACATATTTGGATATAGTAAAAATTTGCATATATGAGACATATAAATATATAAAAAAAATTCAGATTTTATATATATTTATCTCATAAATATACATGTATATATCTTAATTAAATTTCTTCTATAAAATTTATATGTAATAAATTTTATACAAATTTATGTCCATATAAATTTTTATATATACACTAAGTCATATAATTTTTATTTAAAAATTTATCCACATTTGTTATATAAATTTTTACACTTACTAAGTCTTATAAATTATACACAAATTTGGATATAAAATAAACTTTATACATATTTAGGTTCCACCATTTTTTTTTAAAGTATAATTGACCAATCCAAATTCCATAAATGTGAGCTAACTTAATTAATTAAATCCAACTAAATCTATCTATTTAAATTATTCAATTCTTAATTAAATCTGAATTAATCAAATATATCCTCTTAATTAAATCAATTTAGTTGTGGACACTACAGGGATACTCAGCTATCGATCTACGATCTACATGCGATAACTCAATACCACTATCTAATCTCATGGGCAATTCATATACATAAAAATACAATAAGTATCAATTCTAACAACATGTATCTAAGTATAACAATAACAACTACAATAGTAATAATCTCAATCAAGGAAATCTTAGTCATCTAGTCATAATATCTCATTTAACTCTCTAGTATCATCATGAATGTTGTAAACCAACAGGTTCAAAATCTAGTTATGGATGCCAATACAAAGAAAATAACCCAGTGGAATACTCTATCCCTCTGCTAGGATATGCTATCTATCATGTATAGGTAGGAATAGTCTCGTTGACATATATACACCCGCATGAATATATGTAGGTACAAGCCTAAGTGTATAACTAGAATAGGATCTAAATGCGCAAGTATCAATCTATAACTATATTATGGTCTAGTAATATCATACATACTCAAACAATACACGTACAAAAATAAAGGAGGCTGCATAGATATCAAAACAGATCAAAATATATGCTCAAGCAATAAAAGGTCAAACTCAAGAAGTAACCTAGAATATATATCAAGGTAAAATAATTATTACTTAATTAATGCAAATAACAAAATCATACACGGTCAAAAATCTAAAGAAGATAAGCATGAACTACCCACCTCTATCATAGATTATCCTAACTTCAAGTCAGCGAGTCTACCTAGATCTCAAATCCTACAAGTACAGGGTATGCAAAACTAACTACTAGTGAAATTCTAATATCCATAAATAACATATAAGTTAATCATTTATTCTCCTTTTGTAGCGGTCTAATTTTCTTAATCTTATTATCGCAAATCCTTAGTTTGAATAAAGACTTGTAAATCAGTAAATTGATCTATGACTTAATTAATCAATCTTGTTAATTAATTCATCTTCAATTAATAATTGAATCAATTAATAAACTTATTAATTACTCGATTAATTATTAATGAATTTAATAATTACTCAACTTGATAATAATCTATTAATTCCTTAATCCAAATAATAATTAAATAATTATTTGTTTCACACTAATCAAACTATAATAATTCATTTAGTTAGAATTTTAATCATTATTCTAGATATAAAACTACTATAATATATAGTACTTAATATATCATTTTAATCAAACTACTATATTTATATATATATCATAGCTCGAGGTCGGTGTCATAGAGTCGGAGTACAGTAGTATCAAAAAGATGGCGTAGCAGAATGAGCTTGAAGGCTTATATCGAATCGATGTTTTGAGTGTTGGTCGTAGACTCCTTTTATACTGCATTGGGGATGCCTTGATTCATTTGGAGCTCCTCCATGAGCTTTGATATGATTTGAGAATGTTGTTGTCTATCCTCTAGGGGGTGCCTTCAATGCTAATCCGTATGTCTCCAAGTCACCCGAGGTGCCTCCAAGGTTGAAGCTGTATCTTCAAATTCTATCTACTCTAAGGCGCCTCTAAGCCATTCAAGGTATCTCAAACCTTTTACTTAGAATGCCCTCCATCACTCAGGGTGCTTGGAGTACTATTCATTCAAAGTTGATTTTTTATTTTAAACTCCTGCAAGAACATGTTAGTCTAAATAACAAAATTACCAACAAAATAGAGTTAGCACATATGCAAAAATTAATTTATACATGAGATCATGTCTTACCAAGACTAGGATCTAGTTTTGGTCTCAACATAGATTTCCAAAATGGATCTAAGTTAGAATAATGTCTGTAATCCCATTGGGACTTGTTCTCACTAGATCTCTCTCCTCTAGTTGTTTACCTCCACTTACCATTTGTAGACTTACTTGACATTTGATCTACTAGGTCTTCTTGCTAGATACCTCATATGGATTTCAATTAGTTGTTAGGTCTTACAGACCCAACTGGACTTCTTGCAAGATATCAAGTCTTCTCTAACCTATCTAGGTTTTCTATAAGTTATATGGTCCTCCTAACCTAACTAGACTTCTACTTGATGTCAGGTCCTCTATGTCTATCAAGTCTTTCAACCTACACACTTAGTAAATAAATTAGAACACAACATGGCTTCACTTTGAAACTTTGACAATATCAAAATATAGGTTTGATTATGATGCTCCTTACACCAATAATTTCTCCCTTTTTAATATTTGATAACCTGGTTCAAAGTTAAATTAAATAATAACAATGAAAATATAATAATCATAAAAATATCTCCCCATCAAATTAAACTCTCCCCCTAAGTTTAACATCCATTTTAAGAACATACACAAAAGATTTCAAACATTAACTTTTTAACCCTCATTTCTCACTTCTCCACCTTTGACACACATAAAAAAAAAACTATTGTTTATAATTTTTAAAGCAAATTGTAAATAAATGATGTATGTTTCCAAGTTAATAATGTATTTTCAAAGAGTGCAAAATATTTTCCAAAAATATGCATTTCAAAAATATTTTCAAGATAATAATATATTTTTTTAAAAAAAAAACTTTAATAGATTTTTTAAAATAATCATTTTTTAGGAAGTATATATTTTCAAAATGATTATTTATTTTTCAAAAATACTTCTCATTTGCTAACTTTAAAAACATTTTTTTTAAATATTATCTTTTTCAAAAAAGATAACATTTTAAAAAAACTCTTTTTAAAGATAAAGTGTAAGACACAGTAAATAAATAATAATTGTTATTGGAGATAAAATTTTATTAGATTTTTCAGGAATTTTTAGAAAATTTTCAGGATTTAAATGAAGTTCGTATGAGATGTTTAAGGGGATGAATTGATTGGGCTTAGATACCCAATTGAAGTGGGAGTGATTTGAGAAATTAACTTAGGATTTAATTAAGTTAATCCTAACTATATACGCCAATTATTCCCTTCTTTTCTCCCCTCACTCGCGATTTCTCTCTTCTCTCCTCGACACCTCTGTTTGTTGCATCTCCAATAACCCCATTCGTGCTAACATTGTGTGACAACCGACGGCCGAGTCTGTCCTTCCCCTCCGTATGTCGCAGGAGTCTATCCGGCTGTCTTCCTTCTTGGGGCGTTGATGTGTGGTCGCGACTGCCACTCGCTCACATCAAATTAATTCATTTCTAATCTACCGAACCCCTTAACCTACACTAAGTAGTATAGTAGAGGACCGGATCGTCTCTCACATGGAAATAGTGATAGGACGTTTGCTCTCAGACGAAATCGAATAATGGGGGTTTGTTTTGAAATTTCTACACCTAATGCAAATAAGGAAATCCTAACTAACCAACAAATATGAACTCACAGCGGAAAATCACTCTATGCTATGAGGATCCCTTCTACAAAAGAAACATGCATAAAGAAATTAACCAACTATCCTATCTAACCATTAAAGATTTTCCCACATCGCATTGTCACGTTACGATACAAGAAAATCTATCAATGGGAATAACATGAAACATAACAAAGAACTCAAACATGCATAAAGAAAGCAACAATCAAACAAAGACAATTAACTAAACAACTTTGTAGGAATTAAACAAAACCTAATTATGCATAAAAGCTAAACTTGTACCACATTGTCACCCTATGATACAAGATCAACAATCATACATAAATGGAATTAAACAGAATATGAAACTAAACAAAATGCAAACTATCAATCTAAGAAGCAATAACAAACATAACAACCTAATCAAGCAAGAAAATAAATTACATTAGACTTAAACAATTAAGATGAAGGTAAACTAACAACTAAGCAGCATGAATCAAAACATTAACTACAATATTCAAAATGCATAAGAACAAAGAATAAACAAATCAAACATGAAAACTAACTAAGCTAATCAACCACATCCACTCCTCTACTATCATACACCAATTCAACTACCCTTCGCCGTCACACAAAGGGCCCAGATTTGGAACGCCAGCCCTGGTGAACAGCAACTCAATGACTGAATGCTGATCTATAGCTCCCGATGGCACAAAGTTGATAGTTTAGATGAAATAGGAAATAAATTGCAGAATCAACAAAAACTGAACAGAAATCAAAAGAGAATTTGCTCTGCCGGAATTGTATACACCACTGAGACTGAGGTTGCTGGAATTCCTGCCTTCGAAACGCCGTCCACGGGAGTTTACCGCAGCATCAGTCTTGGATTTGCTTTAGTAAGTTTTGCCGGAATTGAAGAACAGAGGCTGAGCTTGAAGATGATGAAATTCTGCCAGAGTTGGATACACCACTAAGGTGGATCTTCACTGCTTCCGGAACGCCGTCCACAGGCGAAGACTCCACAACAGAAAGAATGGATCTAGAGAGGCTTCCACCGGAGAAGATGAATCGGCCGACTTCCTCTGTGAAGTCTCTGCTTACGGAACGCCGTCTGCAAGGGATCTCCACAGCGGAAAGAATGGAGAAAGGAACGCCTTCCTCTTGATGAAATCACTGTAGCTCACAGGAGTCGTCGGAGCTGCGCCGTCCGTTGCAGATTGGAGCAGATCACGGAGGAAAGGAGAAAGGATTGTTAGGTCCGAGTAGCTTCTGGAGTATGCAAACTGATCGTCGAGGCTAGTGTTCGACACTATCTCCGTAAACGATATTGCTCCGCTACGGTGCTTAACGGATTGTTGCAATTCGTTCCCAAGATACAACGACGATGAACGTCTCGGAATCGTAGCACTCCGACTTCCGAGACCAGCGAACCTTCTAGTAGACTTCTTGGACTCTTGAATGCACAAGATGAGATGAATGCTTGAGGAAGAAAAGAGAGGATTGAGTGAATTTTCCATCATCTGGAGGGTTCTATTTATACTGAATGAAGTGGTTGATTGTCCTTTGGGTGAGTGGATGTGTTCCTTGGGCTGGATCGATCTAGATCATCCATTCTGAAGGGTTGTAACCCTTCACCAAGCCCACTTCAATCTCATCCATCAGATCTGAGGAGTTGTGACCCTCAGATCCCGCCTATTGTCATCGACCATCGGATCTGGATCCATTGATTCGATGCTTTAGATCAAGTCTCATCCCAAGCCGTCAGATCGTTACTCTTTGCGATCCAACGCTCTAGATCGCATCACAAGCGATCCATCATACCTATTTGATCAACGTTGATCAACGGTAGCCATCCATTCCCTAAGTCAACTGTCCAGTCATCTCCCTTTGCCCACGAGGATGCCGCATAGGTGCTGCCACGTCAGGTACGAGCCTGACACGTCACCCGAGTGTCACGTAGGCACTGTAATGTCACCTGGAGCATAAATTTAAGCTCCTCAATGCTCCTCACGACGATGCGTACGTGCAAAGTACAAAGTGCAAAGTGCAAAGTACAAAGTGCCCATTGCGCACGTGGCGGGTGGCGGGTGGCGGGTGGCGGGTGGCGGGCTCACAGGTGCGAGCACCTGCTCGCCCTGGGCTAAGAGGTAATCTGTCCTTTTATTTTTGTGTTAACTCCATTAACACATCATCATTAATAAGTAGAGAATACACATCGGGAATTTCCGATGTGGGACTATTCTCCCATGCACTTTATTAATGAATAATAAATGTTATTTTGGGCTGACTTTAAACATTAATTTCTCATTCACCCTTAATCGGTTTTGAGCAAATTAATAGTCTAAATCTATCTACGTGAATCGTAGATTTCAATTTTGAAGTCAATTACGACTTTCAACAATTGATGACTTCCTTCCTCTAAATTGTTTTGGTCCATTTAAGGCCCCAATATCCAACAATCCCCCACATGAATGGAAATTAATGCAATGCGTGTATGCATGCTGACATTTTACAAGAGTCCAATCGATAAGTCACTACATCGGGAGAGGTAGCTTGTGGCTTTGAACCTTCCGTAGTGAAATGCTATCGAGTATACTAGGCTGCGCAGTGAACGTGATGTCTTGAACTGCTCAGCTGTTGGTGTATACTGAGACAATAACACCCACACAGAGATCTATCTCACCTACTTTAGGTTCTCATGGTTGGTTCCGTTTCGGCCATGGATACCATCTTGGATTCATGAGTGTTTCATTGAAGCGGCCTGTCTTCACACTCACATAGGTGACACTTCTATCAAGAGTATCCTACCATACTCCACCTTATCAGGTATAGAAGTCACTAAAAGCATAAGCTTAACCTCACTACATGAGATAGGACAGCACAAATTCATCCTAGGATTGGGATAGAGATAAACTATCTAATGTGCTGGACCACAACTTCTGTAACTTCGTTGTCCCATTGAACCAAGATCTTGGAATCTCCAGTCAACAAGGTTGGGTTACTGCTACAGTCATTTTTAGTTGTAGATTTTTTAATCTCATTCCTCTTGATGAGCAGTATACTTGATCTCGACTTAGTCCCTTCGTAAGGGGATCTGCCAAATTATTCTTAGATTTGACATAGTCGATTGCAATCACTCCATTCGAGATCAATTGCCTAATGGTATTATGTCGACGATGTATATGTCATGACTTACCATTATACATACTACTTTGTGTCATTCTAATTGTCGATTGACTATCACAGTGGATAAGTATGGCGGGCACAGGTTTTGACCAGCTAGGAATATCTTCCAAGAAATTTCACAGCCATTCACTTCTTCATTTGCTTTATCTAGTGCTATAAACTCGGATTCCATAGTTGACCGAGCAATGCAAGTCTGCTTAGTGGATTTCCAAGATACTGCTCCCCCACCGATCGTGAATACATATCCACTAGTGGATTTGGAGTCTTTGTATCGATATCCAATTAGCATCACAATATCCTTCTAAACAACGGGATATTTTCCATAATGTAATCCATAGTTCATAGTATATTTCAAATATCCGAGAACTCGCATCAATGCTTTCCAATGGGTGTCGTTTGGATTACTCGTAAAACGACTCAACTTGTTGACCGTATAGGCAATATCCGGACGTGTGCAGTTTATGAGATACATCAAGCTGCCTATTATCCGAGAATATTCCAATTGCGATATGGGCTCATCATGATTTTTCGCTAAGTGTTGACTTAGATTCATAGGTGTTTTCACTGTAGAGAGATCATACGCATTGAATTTCAATACTGATTCTACATAATGGGATTGTGTTAAAACTATCTCTTCGAATGTCCTGAGAATTTTAATTCCCAATATAACATCTGCTTGACCCATATCTTTCATATCAAAATTTCTGGTCAACATTTTCTTTGTAGTCATGATTACATCATGATTACTGCCCATTATTAGCATGTCGTCTACGTATAGACAGACAATTACATAGCCTTCAGGTGTATTTTTGACATAAATGCATTTGTCACATTCATTTATTCTGAATTCGTTTGACAGCATTACTTTGTCAAATTTTTCATGCCATTGTTTAGGCGCTTGCTTAAGTCCGTACAACGACTTAACAAGTCAACACACCTTTTTCTCATTTCCAGGAGCCATGAACCCTTCGGGTTGCTCCATATAAATTTCTTCTTCCAACTCACCATTTAAGAACGCAGTCTTAACATCCATTTGATGTATTTCAAGGTCATACAGTGCTGCAATGGCTATTAGCACTCGTATAGGCGTAATCCTTGTCACCGGTGAGTATGTATCGAAGTAATTAAGGCCTTCCTCTTGCTTGTACCCCTTGGCTACAAGTCTGGCCTTATACTTGTCAATTGATCCATCAGCTTTATACTTACGTTTTAGTATCCACTTACAACCTAATGGTTTATTACCAGAAGGAAGGTCTACTAATTCCCAAGTATGATTATTCATGATAGACTCAATTTCACTATTGACAGCTTCTTTCCACATTGGAGCATCGGGTCTAGAGAGAGCTTCACTTAATGTTCTTGGTTCCATTTCTGACATGAAAGTCATGAAATCTGGCCCGAACGATTTCTCAACTCTAGCCCGTTTGCTACGACGTGGCTCTTCACTTTGATCGTCAATAGTCCTCTTATAATAGCTAAGTTCGATAACGTCATTTTGTTTGAACTTCCGTTGTTATCACTTTCAACGTTTCCCTTTTTATTTGGGAATACGTTTTCAAAGAATATCGCATTCGAGATTCTATGGTTGTTCCCACATGTATATCAGGAATGTCTGATTTGTGAAAACGATATGCACTACTATTATGGGCATATCTGACAAATATCGCATCGAACGTTTTAGGTCCGATCTTTACTTGCTTTGGTTTAGGTACTTCGACCTTTGCCAAGCACCCCCACACTTTCAGGTATTTGTACGATGGCTCGCGGCCTTTCCATAGTTCATATGGAGTTTTATCATTTTTCTTATGAGGGATTCTGTTGAGAATGTGATTTGTCGATAATATTGCTTCCCCCACAAGTTTTGAGGTAAGCCTGAATTTATCAACAAGGCATTCATCATTTCTTTTAGTGTCCGATTTTTACGTTCGGCAACACCGTTTGATTGAGGTGAGTAAGGCGCCGTTGTTTGATGGATAATGCCAGATTCTGTACAAAATTCATCAAACGGTGCACCATATTCTCCACCTCTATTGCTTCGAATTATTTTAATTCGTTTGTCAAGTTGGTTTTCAACTTCTGTTTTATAGGTTCTGAATGCCTCTAGGGCTTCGTCTTTACTTCTTAAAAGAAAGACATAACAGAACTTTGTGCAGTCATCGATAAAAGTAATAAAATATTTTTTACCTCCTCTAGTTTGCACAAATTTCAAGTCACATAGATCACTATGTATTAACTCTAGAGGAGTTGTTGTCCTTTCCACCGAATGAAAAGGTAGTTTCGTCATTTTCGCTTCCACGCACACTTCACATTTGTGTGTTCCGTCAACATTGACGTTTGGTAATAAATTTAATTTGACGAGACATTTGAGAGTATTATTATTCACATGTCCGAGTCGATCATGCCATAAATTAAAACACTCAACAACATAGCTCGAAGCATTTATTTTATTACCATCAAAATTTCGGAGTACAGGCATTACAACCATTTTGAATAGACCCTTTTCTAGGTACCCCTTTCCTACGAAGACACCATTCTTCGTAAGTACAAAGTTGTCTGACTGGAACACTAGCCTAAATCCGGCCTTGACCAATGCCGCTCCAGAAACTAGGTTCTTACTGATGTCGGGAACATGGAGTACATCAATGAGTGTTAGCTCCTTTCCGGACGTCATCTTCAGAACAACCTTTCCGAGTCCAACAATTGGCGACGTCGTGGAATTACCCATATAGAGCTTCCTGCCATTTATTGGAGTATACTTGGAGAACATCGCTTTATCGGAACAGATATGACGAGTTGCTCCAGTATCAATGAACCACTGCTTCGGGTTGGTATCCACCAAGTTGGCTTCAAATACAACCGCAGTGAGATCCAAGTCCTCAAGAGAGGTTGCGACATGATTCGCAACATCCTTTGGCCCCTTGGTTGGCTTCTTTGGGCGTCTGTAGTCCTTTGATAGGTGTCCTGCCTTTCCACAGTTGTAGCAGGAGCCTTTGAACTTCTTTGCTTGAGCCTTCTTTTTGAACTGCTTCGGCTTTTTGGCGTTCGGCTCGACCAGGTTGGACATTTCGTCTATAGTCCGCTTGGTTCCTCTGGAGTCGGATAACTTTCGATTATCCTCCTCTACTCGTAGCCTCAGGATCAGGTCTTGCAGCCCTATCTCCTTTTGCTTGTGCTTTAGGTAATTCTTGAAATCCTTCCATGACGGAGGGAGCTTCTCAATTACCGCAGCAACTGCGAATGTCTCATTCAGCTTCATGCCTTCGACGTCCAGATCATGCAGTATTAATTGCATATCTTGGACTTGAGATGAGACGCTTTTTGAGTCCACCATCTTGAAATCCAAAAACCGACCGACGATGAATTTCTTCAATCCAGCATTTTCGGTCTTGTATTTCTTCTCAAGGGATTCCCACAAAGATTTTGCCGTCTCCAGAGAACAATATACGTTATATAACGTGTTGTCCAAGGCGTTGAGTATATAATTGCGGCACAGAAAATCTCTGTGAGACCACGCATCGCTAGCAGCCTTACTACCTTCCATAGCGGCTGGCGTGTCTTCGTGCAAAAACCGTACAAGGTTTAGCGTTGTTAGATAAAACAACATATTCTGCTGCCATCTTTTGAAGTCGGTTCCGGTGAATTTCTTCGGCTTTTCTCCGTGCGGAATGGTTGTCGGAATGGCGGTCGGAACGGCCGTCGGAATGTCGTTGGTAGCCATATCAGTTTGCAGTAAATATCGTTTACGACTGTTAGGTCCGGGTAGCTTCTGGAGTATGCAAACTGATCGTCGAGGCTAGTGTTCGACACTATCTCCGTGAACGATATTGCTCCGCTACGGCGCTTAACGGATTGTTGCAATTCGTTCCCAAGATACAACGACGACGAACGTCTCGGAATCGTAGCACTCCGACTTCCGAGACCAGCGAACCTTCTAGTAGACTTCTTGGACTCTTGAATGCACAAGATGAGATGAATGCTTGAGGAAGAGAAGAGAGGATTGAGTGAATTTTCCATCATCTGGAGGGTTCTATTTATACTGAATGAAGAGGTTGATTGTCCTTTGGGTGAGTGGATGTGTTCCTTGGGTTGGATCGATCTAGATCATCCATTCTGAAGGGTTGTAACCCTTCACCAAGCCCACTTCAATCTCATCCATCAGATCTGAGGAGTTGTGACCCTCAGATCCCTCCTATTGTCATCGGCCATCGGATCTGGATCCATTGATTCGATGCTTCAGATCAAGTCTCATTCCAAGCCGTCAGATCGTTACTCTTTGCGATCCAACGCTCTAGATCGCATCACAAGCGATCCATCATACCTATTTGATCAACATTGATCAACGGTAGCCATCCATTCCCTAAGTCAACTGGCCAGTCATCTCCCTTTGCCCACGAGGATGCCGCATAGGTGCTGCCATGTCAGGTACGAGCCTGACACGTCACCCGAGTGCCACGTAGGCACTGTAATGTCACCTGGAGCATACATTTAAGCTCCTCAATGCTCCTCGCGACGATGCGTACGTGCAAAGTGCAAAGTGCGCCTACAAAGCGTCCATTGCGCACGTGGCGGGTGGCGGGCTCACAGGTGCGAGCACCTGCTCGCCCTGGGCTAAGGGGTAATCTGTCCTTTTATTTTTGTGTTAACTCCATTAACACATCTTCATTAATAAGTAGAGAATACACATCGGGAATTTTCGATGTGGGACTATTCTCCCATGCACTTTATTAATGAATAATAAATGTTATTTTGGGCTGACTTTAAACATTAATTTCTCATTCACCCTTAATCGGTTTTGAGCAAATTAATAGTCTAAATCTATCTACGCGAATCGTAGATTTCAATTTTGAAGTCAATTACGACTTTCAACAATTGATGGCTTCCTTCCTCTAAATCGTTTTGGTCCATTTAAGACCCCAATATCCAACAAGGATGTGGAGGGCCGGCCGGCGGCAGTGAAGAGAAGAAGATGTGTCGCCGGCCGGAGAGAAGAAGAAGAAAGGAGAAAACGCTGTGGGGGAGCTTCGCGTGCCCTAGCTGCGTCGCGAGGAAGAAAATCGCGAGCAAAAGATGGGGATGCGCTTCTATGCATCGCGTGAAGGTAAGGAGAAGGGTTTCTTAACGGGTTCGAGTTTTTGGTTAAGGAGAGGAATCTGAATCCAATATGAGTAGGGATTGAAATTGGGCTTTTATAATTGGGCTTCAGGAATAGATTTAAGGTTAAAATTATTAGAAGATGATCTCCTTCTTGATTGAAATAGATAAGGCCAACTCTCCATTAGACTTGAGTCAAATGTTCTCAAATTGAACCGGGTTTGGATCTATTACTTTAAACCAATCGGTTTGACTCGACTCGTGTCTATGACTCCTCTTTAATTCTCTACAAAAATCATGAAATAATACCAAAAATAGAGAGAAATTATAATAAGCTCACAAATATATCCTAACTCATGAATTATGATATTAAGCAAGATTTAAATGAATGAGAGGATAAAAATGCTAAGTATGAGAGCTAAAATATCACATAAAAATACTACTTATCAACTCTCCCACACTTATTCTTGAGCGTCTCGAGCAAGTAAACAAAAGAAGAAAATAACAAAATATATTTCCCTAGTAATTCTTAATCATTCTTAGAAAATTGTGAAAAGAAAATTACCTAAAATTGTCAAATTCAAATGACTAAAGCAATCATGGATTCAATTCATACTTTGATTAACAATCAAGATAACTTCAATACATAATGAATAAATTGAGAATGATATTAAAATAAACCTCACAAGGCAAGTGATAGTGACTTTTCTCTCGTATACATGTAATAGTGGAGCTCACTCAAGCTACTCATGAATTATGCACTACCATATGCTTGCTTTTCTTCTAATCTCCACCACTATATACATAAGAGTGCACAATAAAATAATGAAGGCATTATTTGAAATATAAGGGAAACATGAATCAAAGCAAATGATAGGATAAGGAAAGAGATGAAGAAGATAAAGTAAGATAATAGTAGAAGACATGAATATTTTGGAATATTACATAGATGAGTACAAGAAAACAATGCCCAAAAATATCTCATCCAACTTCCAAGCTAGCTCTAAAAACTCAATAAAAATGTGAACAATCTCTACGATAGCATTTCAATAAATATCTACACATGATATACAATAAAATCTCAATGTCGCTACAATAAAGATTATTACTCACAAAAAATTCTACCACAAAGGCATATGAAATGACACAATATGTCAAAGCACCAAGCTACAAATCCAATAAACATGTGGACAACTTCTATTATAGCTTTTCAATAAAATACCACTCGTGATAGACAATAAAATCTTTATGTTTCTACAATAAAGATTGTCTCTAACAAAAAGTTCTATCACAAAGATACAAAATAGCACAACATGTTAAAGCACTTTTTTTCAATTTTTTTTCACTTCTGTTTTTTTTTCATTTCTATTTTTTCCTTTTTTTCGATTTTCTTTTTTTTTTTGAATTTGTTCCCACATATTGTGCATCATTATATAACATCATCAATAGCTCAAATAAAAAGATAGATAGCATGGTTCACCTATGGTGATCAAACATGGTTCACCTATGCTTCCCCTAAATTCCACTAAGCTATTTATCTCTCTCTCTCTCTCACCCCACCCCACTTAAATTTTTGTTTGTCTCGGGCAAAACACTCATCATGTAACATCCAAAAATATCCACATCCCAAGTGATTAAGAGAGTGAAATAAATGGAAGAGAGAAAAGAATGACATGATGGATGATATGGATTTTATTCAAGAAACATGTGAACAAAATGAATGAATACAAGCAAATGGGATAACCTTCATAAAAATCATGCAAACTTATGATAATGTGGTCTTAAACGAATTAAGAAAGTTCTAGAGTAGCACTAACCACAAGTGCATCATACATCAATAGGAATAATAGGCTTAAAAATATCCTCACTAGGTATATAAAAAATTATCATCTCAATCTACCAACATGAAATCCATCATCAAGTTGTAATCACATGCAATCCAAGAATCCAATCATGACAATAAATTATCAAACTCGACAATCAAATTTAACTGGCTTTCACAATTTCTAAGATGATAAAAAGAACACATAGGAAATTTATTATGAAAGCTGACTAGACAAATTAAAAATGAACTACCTAGCAAAAGTAAACCAAGCAAACAAAGCAACCAAAGTAAAGAAATATATACAAGCAGAAAGGAAAAGTAAAAGTGAGATGGAACCAACTCCCCTGAAATTTCGGTGGTCGGAGTCGATTCAGTTCCAGAAGTCAATCTGGAAGTGGAATGAATGTAGGTGAACTGAGGCTCTCTCCCTTCACCATCGCCTCCTTAAAAATTTTCTCTGGTGGTCGACGACAGTTTAGTTGAAATGTCCACTCCAGAAGCGTCATTATTGCATAAAGAGTTAGAGCTTTCTTCAAGTGGTAGAATGCATCCTTACATGATTTACTGCAAATAAAATATCTGTAGAAATCCTGCACACTAAAAATAAAAGGATGCATTCCCTGCACGCATGCTATGTGAGAAGGACTAGAAATATTAACACAATCAACAGAGCTTGAATCACAAGATGTATCACATCTAATACAATCAAAATGAACTACCTCCATGGTATTTTCTAAAGATTCAGAAGAAATAGCAATCTTACCATCCTGAAAGATACCTGGAGGCTCTAGTATAGTGAATGTAGCATTCTCTTGGACTAGTGAAGACTCTAGCTCTCGATCAGGTACAATAAACGAAAGTGATTCTTGAGTTTCCCCTACACTTCCATCGTCTCTAATAACAAAAGCAGGCTCCACTGGCTCAACTGGATGCAGAATAATCAAAGGAAGTGATTCTTGGGTTTCCCCTATACTTCCATCATCATCAATAACACCTACAACATCAAGGATATCTGGAACCAAAATATCATCAACAATAACATTATCAAAATCAACTACAGCATCACAATGTAAAAAGATAGAAGAGTTATGTAGAGAAGTAGAATTAAGATCAGGAAAATCAAAAATTCTACAATCCATCTCCTGGGGAATTGATGTAGTAGATTCATCTGATAGCAACTGTATCTGTGTCAATGAATGTGTTCTTGGCTGAAATTGTGTTTCTTGATGTTGTACAAGTTGTTGTGACTGCTCCCAAAAATGCTGCTCAGGCTGATGCTGAAGATATGACTGATAATGTTGGGACCAATCAGAATTCCCTTGTTGTGTGTTCCTATACCTGAATCCTGCAACGAAATTATACTTGTCCTGCTGATGGATCTAATAAGACTGAGGATCAAGCTGAAAATACTGGATCCTGGTAAGGAGTGCAAAGGAATGAACATCCTTGGTAATTGTTGGTCTAGTCCCATATTGCTGATAATTTGTAGCCATAATCTCGTTAAGTTCTTTAGCTTGAACAGATGTCTTGTTAACTAGAGTCCCTCCACTAGCTGCATCAACCATACTCCTGTCCATGGGACATAATCCCTCATAGAAGTATATAATTAGTAGTTGATCGCTTATCTGGTGCTGAGGGCAACTAGCAACAAGTCTTTTAAATGTCTCCCAATAATCTTGAAACGGTTCTCTTGTAAATTGTTAGATTCCACAAGCACTCCTCTGAATAGTTGCAATCCTAGAAGCGAGAAAGAACCTCGCCAGAAATATTCTCTTCATTTGAAACTAGCTGGTGATAGAATCAGGTGGAAGATGTACAACCAATCCTTTGCTGAATTCGCCAGTGAGAATGGAAATGCTCTAAGTCTGACATCTTCATTTGACATGCCATGTGGATTCCATGAAGAGCACACCATATCCAATTCTTGTAGATGTCTATTGGGATCTTCACCAGAAAGTCCATGAAACTTCGGTATTAGATGAATAATTTTCCATAACTCGAAGTCGGCCTCGAAATCAGAATATCTGATGCAAAAGGAATCATCTGATAAGTCTGGTGCCCAAAAATCTTTGAGAGTCTTTTCAGTGTTGTTCTCCATGTTGCATGACAAATCTGAGGTCCTGAACTAAACACACTGAAACTCTGAAAATACTGATAACACACAAAAGAGATTTCCTGGTCTAACCTAAAACACTTATGCAAATAAAATCAAAAGACACAAGAAATATACAAGATAACATACATGCATACAAGCAATGAATAATGAAGCTCTAACAACATTTTTGAATTTTTGCAACCACCAAAGAAATAGAAATAAGAGAGAATAAAGTTGAAAAAAAAATGAAATGCAAAATATAGAAAAACTGAAATGGTGGCCTAAATGATGAAATTGACCAAAATTGGTCTTTATTCACGTTGTAACTGCTAGTATTCTCCCCTTACCCCTTTCCTTCAACCTGCAAAGTTCCAGAGCAAGAGAGAGATACTAATAGTGACATTGAAAGAAAAATAAAATAACAAATCAAAAAAGCAAGAACAAGATAAAGATAAAACTATGTACAGTCTAAAAACAAATGAACACCACTAGAATCCCCCGCTACGGCGCCAAAATTTGACGTGTTCGCGACTGTCACTCGCTCAAATCAAATTAATTCATTCCTAATCTACCGATCCCCTTAACCTTCCCACACCGCATTGCGACGCTACGATACAAGAAAATCTATCAATGGAAATAACATGAAACATAACAAAGAACTCAAACATGCATAAAGAAAGCAAGAAACAAACAAAGACAAATAACGAAACAACTTTGCAGGAATTAAACCAAACCTAATTATGTATAACAACTAAACTTGTACCACATTATCACCCTATGATACAAGATCAACAATCATACATAAATGGAATTAAACAGAATATGAAACTAAACAAAATGCAAACTATCAATCTAAAAAGCAATAACAAACATAACAACCTAATCAAGCAAGAAAATAAACTACATTAGACTTAAACAATTAACATGAAGGTAAACTAACAACTAAGTAGCATGAATCAAAACATTAACTACAATATTCAAAATGCATAAGAACAAAGATTAAACAAATTAAACATGAAAACTAACTAAGCTAATCAACCACATCCACTCCTCTGTGATCATACACCAATTCAACTACCCTTCGTCGTCACACAAAGGGCCCAAATTTGGAACGCCAGCCCCAGTGAATAGCAACTCAACGACTGAATGCTGATCTACAACTCCCGATGGCACAAAGTTGATAGTTTAGATGAAATAGGAAATAAATTGCAGAATCAACAAAAACTGAACAGAAATCAAAAGAGAATTTGCTCTGCCAGAATTGTATACACCACTGAGACTGAGGTTGCTGGAATTCCTACCTTCGGAACGCCGTCCACAGGAGTTCACCACAACGTCAGCCTTGGATTTGCTTTAGTAAGTTTTGCCGGAATTGAAGAATAGAGGATGGGCATGAAGATGATGCGCTTCTGCCAGAGTTGGATACACCACTGAGGTGGATCTTCATTGCTTCCGGAATGTCATCCACAGGTGAAGACTCCACAATAGAAAGAATGGATCTAGAGAGGCTTCCACCGGAGAAGATGAATCGACCGACTTCCTCTGTGAAGTCTCTGCTTTCAGAACGCCGTCTGCAAGGGATCTCCACAGCGAAAAGAATGGAGACAGGAACACCCTCCTCTTGATGAAATCACTGCAGCTCACAGGAGTTGTTGGAGTTGCGCCGTCCATTGCAGATTGGAGCAGATCATGGAGGAATGGAGAAAGGATGTGGAGGGTTGGGCGGCGGTAGTGAAGAGAAGAAGATGTGCGGCCGGCCGGAGAGAAGAAGAAGAAAGGAGAAAACACTATGGGGGGAGCTTCGCGTGCCCTAGTTGCGTCGCGAGGAAGAAAATCACGAGTAACGCACTGTTTGGGAGGAAGTGAGGGAAGGAGAGGGAAGGGTAAAGAAGAGGAAGGGAAACTTGAAACCCTGTTTGGGAAGAAGTGAGCTACGGAAAGGAAAGGTAAGGAAGGGTAAGCTTTAACCTTCCTTACCCATGAAACAAAAGAATTTCTTACACCCCGATTTGGGGTGTAAGGAAGGGTATATGGAATTAAAAAAAAATATATTCCAATTTTATCCCTGTTTTATTAATTATATTAATTCTAAAAATCATTGTTTTAGGTATTCTTTGCATCACGACGAAAAACACTCGCATCGCCCAACTGGCACCACCCAACGCTCACACTCCGTCAATGCTGACACCGACTTTGATGTCGATGCTGACACCGACAACGACTCCGACTTTGACGCAGACTCTAACTTTACGCAGCTGATGACTTCGATGCCGATGCCGACTTTGATGCCAATTCCGACTTCGACACCGACATCGACTTCGATGTCAACGACGATGTCGATGCCGACTTTAACAAATGAGTTACAATTATTTGAATGCGTAAGTCTTAACCAACAAATGTATGCAAGATGCACTGGGTTTTTGAATGCTTAAGTCTTTAATAAAAGTGAGGGTAATTTTGTAACTTTATATATTTAACCTTCATTACCCTCACTTTTCTCCCAAACATGGTAACACATGTTACGTTAATGAACCTTCCCTCCCTCCCAAACAAGGCGGGTCGGCCCACGGCGGACTTGGGTTGATAAAATTTCAACCCAACCCGCTTAAATTGTTTGGCGGGGCGGGCCAACCCGACGGGCCCAGCCTAAATCAACGGCTCTAATCAATAGTGTTAAGTTCCGCTTGCGATTCAAATCTAAACCATTACGAACAGATAAGTTAAATTTGGAATCAATAATGTTAAGTTCCATCTGCGATTCCTAATTCAACTTCTAAAGAACACAATAGGTTATTTAAGGAAAAGTTCGACACTTGTACAAAAATTTTTGTACAGTGGAACCAGTACGTTTTCCTAGGTTTAACCAACAATAGCAAGGTGCGAAGGCGCATTCTAAGGCTGCTGGAGGTGCCTTGAACGCTGCATGGAGGGTTCCCTCCATAGATCTTGGAGGCGCCTTCGGGTGGATAAGCAGTGAGCATTGTGGAGCTGATCAACGTGGATGACTCAGGGCTGGAGGCGCCTCCTATGGAGGATGGAGGCATGGTTCAAGCAGAAGCTAATATACACTTGATTTCAGCAACCTTTCTACTGCGCACTGCTCAAATGACGATCCGACAAAGCTGTAACTTGACTCCGACAACCGGAAGCCTTCAACTCTCATTTCTTACTTATCAGTATACTGTTATTTATGGCATTTAAAGTGTACTTTGATTTGTAAATATTTTGAAACTATAGTGATTGCCCATCGAAAGCACCCTTACATGCGGGCCTTAGAGTAGAAGTCGCCACAGGCTCCAAATCAAGTAAAATCTTGATGTTTGTGTATTGATCTTTATTTTCCGCTGCGATTACTCAATTATCTTAAAAACGAAAGTGAAAATCACGAGCGTTATTCCCCCCCCCCCCCCCCCCCCCTCTAGCGCTTTACAATCCTACATAAAAAAAAAATTAGTAGCAAAATAGATTTAGCACAAATGCATAAATTAATTTATGAATTAGATCTTATTTTACCAAGATTAGGATTTAGTCTTGGTCTTAACTTAGATTTCTAAAATGGATCTAAGTTAACCTGTGCCTACAATCCCATTGGACTTGTTCTCACTAGATCTCTCTCTTCTAGTTATTTCCCGTCACTTACCATTTGCATACTTACTTGAGGTCTGACCCACCATGTCTTCCTACTAGATGCCCCCGTCATGTTGTACACCACCGTTATGTCTTTGCCCATCTCTCTCTTTTATTTTTATTTTCGTCTTCTTCCTCATTTCCTTCTTCACTTTCTCTTCTCTAATAGCAATAACCTGCAGCTTTTACCTCTCCTCTTCTCAAGCACAAGAACTTTCTTTTCTTCTCCTTTCTCTTCTCTAGAAAGTAAGAAACGTAACATCAGCTGCTACCCTCTTCTAGCAACATGTGCAACCCTTGTATCTTCTACCTCTTCTCATGTTTTTTAGGATTTTGTTTGGCACCATAAGAATAGCCCTATTTTGTCTTGATTTGCTCTCTTTAATCATTACCGAGCTCACCGAAGCTAGTTGAGGTAGGTAACAAAGAAGGTAAAACTCTCCTCTTTAATTTGCTTCTTCTTTCTTATCTTCTCTCGTCTGTTATCACAAAAACAATGGTCTTCCTTTTATTTTTTTTAACAAGCAGCTCTTTTTTGCTTTATTTAACCATAGCAAGAATAAGAGGAGTAAGTTATTCCTTTCTTCTTTCATGTTTCACTAATTGAAGAAGAGTTGTAAAATATAAATTTTATTTTATTAGGTTGTTAGTTTGGATGATTATTTAAATTGTAATGAGGTCTCATATGTAGAAATTCTTTGACTTTGAGTCATAGAAAAGTTACGAGAATGGATTGTTTCAATTAGACTTAATCAAGGGCTAAGGTTGATATTTTCAAATTTAAGTTTGTTTTTTATCTCCTTAAATTTGAAATTTAAAGTTTTGGATTGTGAAAATTGACCTACCAAATTTTTAAAAATTTCAACTTATATTTTAAAAATATTTTTTCAGTTTTTAAGAGTTGGATAATCTGATTTTATATTGTATTAATTTTTTAAATTTATTGAATTCGGCTCCTGGTTGAAAATTTTGGCTACATCAATTCATATTGATCTATATAGGAGCATCGTTGTCGATGCTGGAGGTTGGTCGGTAGACATCCAGTAAGTATCAGGCCAATCCCCATTATCGGAGAAAGTTCCATTATTGGTAGTGAAAAAAATAACGTGGAGACACACTCATTCTAAATGCATCCAATACGATTAAAATAATATAACTAAACTTGGAATGGGAGCAAAGTTCCTTCTAAATAAATATAAATTAGTCAGGAGGAGTAGAAGGAAACTTACACCTATGGATCCTTTCAGAATCAATTAATTATATAATAACAATTAAAGATAGATTTTTGCCATTTCAAGCTTGATTTGGACCATTAATCGAATTGATGAGATGCCTAGGTCCCATTAATTAATTTCCAATTCCTCTCAAAATTTAAATGTGTTTCCAAATCTCACTTCCTTCCAAATTTTATTCAATTAATCTTATCATTAATTCCCGTTAATTAAACTTCTTTATTCTCCTGTTGAATCTCTCTATAAATTATATTCACGCACCAGTTGAAAAAGTATACATCTTCATTAATTATCGCAATGGCGGCCATCGTTACCTTCTTCCGCCTCCTCTTACTGATCTCCTTCGTGCCGGCTCTTGTCCCACAGGACACTGTCTTTGACATTGAGTTGGTCCACCGTGACTCCCCCAAGTCGCCACTGTACAACAGCTCGATGACACCCTTTGATCGCCTGCAGGCCGCCACTGTTCGCTCGGTCAACCGAGCTAGCTACTTGGACAAGCGCATCACCATGAAGACCTCCGCTGACATGGAGATCGCCTTGCGCTATATTGAAGGGGAATTCTTGATGCTGATTAGCATGGGCATGCCAAAGTCGCAATCTGTGTGGGGCATCATCGACACCGGCAGCGAACTAAACTGGGTTAACTGTGATGGCTGCCAATGCTCCAATAGGAACACCACCCTATTCAATCCTAATGCATCCCTCTCCTACAAGAAGTTATCTTGCTTTTCCGATGAGTGCAAGAGCTTGAGCATGGGTTATTGCACTGATGATGAGGTGTGCCAGTACCATGCCGCCTATGGCGATGGTTCCAACGTCGACGGAATTTTATCCTCAGAAACCTTGCATTTAGCCTCATTAGATCCGTTCCAATTATTCTTAATTCCAAATATGACATTCGGTTGCAACTTCCGGTCTATGAACAATGGAATTGCCAACCTCGGCGGCATCATTGGATTGCGCCCCAAGCCTCCATCTCTGATCTACCAGCTTGCCCCTAAGTACATTAGCAAGTACTTCTCCTACTGCCTGGACATGCTCGATGAGGGATTCAGTAGTAGGCTCTTCTTGGGACGCGGCAAACCGACGGTCGCCGGAAATAGGATCGTCACGCCGCTCAAGACGCAAGACAACTTCTACGCCGTGCAACTTAACGCCATCTCAATCCCGGATGAGTTTAACATCTTCCTTACTACGAGGTCCAAGTTGAGCGCCGGAAACATCATCTTCGACTCTGGCACCGTCATGACCATGCTGGACACTGTAGTAGTGGACCAATTGGTGAGGGAATTGACGGATTACGTTAACTTGCAGATTGTGAAGATTGACTCATTCAAATTGTGCTTCACGGTGTTCTCGACAGAGGTAGAGGAGAGGCTGCCGGGGTTGTGGTTCTCGTTTGATGGGACATTGGGGAACTTCAGGGTGAGCCCTGAAAACTTGTTTAGGTGGTATAGACGGAATGTGAAATGCATGGTGATAATGGGAAGGGATGGTATACAGATCTTTGGGAATATTATGCAGCAAGATATTTTGGTTGGACATGATCTAGAAAAAATGGAATTGACTATTATAGAGAAAAAATGTAGCGACTTATAAACGTGTATTATGTAATATGAAGTGCTAAGTTGAGCATTCATATTTATATTTATGGTCATAAGTCATGGAATTTCATTGAAAGGAAATGTGCATTTATTTTTTTTTCAATGATTTAACTAGACAATTTAATTGATTAGGACTAGTTTGATTGAATATAATTTTCTTTCTCTCTTTGAAATGATACAAATTAACATTACATGTTATTTCTAAATACCAGGAGGTGTTTGGAATTTTATATTAAGTTCATTCGAGTTCCATATCCAACTATTGAGAGTGTTAGCGAGGGTGAATAATGACTCGCGTGCTTTCATTTTGATTGTTGATAGTGTACTCGTCTATAAGATGTTAATGCACAATAAAAAATAAATGAATTTTACTTGATGGGGTATTTCCTCATAATAAAAAATTCTCTCTATTTCGTTGATCCAATATCAACAAAGTCATTTGTTAGTAACATAGCAGAAAATACGGACAAATTGATCTGAAAAGTCAAGCCTCTATAAGACTCTGCCTCTATAAAACTCCTTCCTACCACGACATTCCAATATGTAGTGTTATAAAATTATTTAACAAAAATAATATAATATAAGGGATAATTTAAAGGAAATATATTTATATGAATTAAAATAAATTATTGAAAAATTTCTATATTTTATATGATTTTTTGAATATTTCATTGAGATAAATTTGGGTTTATATCCTATTTGAAATCTGAATTAATTGATTCAGTTAAATTAAGTTTAAATTCCTAAACTCAAGTTTCCCTTTTATCCCTCCGCGTCTCTTCCCTCACCCCAGGTGTTCGCGGTGTCATTCCATCGCACGTCTAACCTGGTATCGGTCGCTGCTCATGTACAGCTGATGCTGGTGTCATGCTACTCCTTCCTCTTCCCCCCTATCGCCACCACTGGCTGCTGTGTCTGAGCAGCTGCGTTCTGCTTTTGCTGGCCGGCCACCACCCAAAATCTCCAACGACGACCTCGACCAAACCATCATGTCCCGTGGCCACCTTCTTTTTGCCACTATGCCCTCAACACCATGTTTTCATAGTCATTGTCGTAGCCGCCGGCGATCTTACAACTGCCATTCCTTCTCAGCCGTGAAAATAATCCCTCATGGATGCATCACCAGCAAGGTAAAAAACTAATTGTTGATTTTCGTTAATTAAATGATTTATTGATTATAGTGTTGATTGACTAAGATTAATTACAGTAGTAATTAAATTGATAATTATTTAATTTTTTTTTAGTATCCAAGCCTTCAGTTTAATTAATCTAAGTGACCAGTCCGATCTCACAAAAGTTCTCCATTAATCATCTTGGTAACTCAGAGAATTGCTCATGAAGACCCATCATAGCCAGCATTCTCGGATGCGCTTACAATTACTTAATTGATTTGATGTAATTAATGAAATTGATTAATTAAAGTTGTGATTGTCCGTTTAATAGATTAATCAATTAATTAATAATGCTGGTAGGAGATTAATCTGACTTAGGATTAATCGTTATTAATGAATTTAAGTAATTAATTAATTAGATTTTGATTTGTTGACTACTTAAATGATTAATTAGTAACAATTAATGGTTTATCATTTATTAGATTTAATAACTACAACAACAACCAAGTCTTTTCATACTAGGTGGAGTAGACTATATGAATTTCCTTACCATATATGTTGTTTCATCATCATCGAAGGAGGTGCCGACGTCTGATTCGTCGTTCTTGACTTTTAAAGCAATATTATTTGATTTCTCTAATTCCTAAGAATCTATACAACGAGACTTATGAAGTTCAAAGGTTGAAATTAAGTTTTCAAGAGTACATACCTCGAGGTCCTTAAAGATGTAGTAAACATCTACTAAGGCTCACCACTCTTGAGTTCTTGAAAAAGAGTTAAGTGCGTACCTTAAGGAGTCATGATTTGTTACCTTTTCTCCGAGGTTGTTGAGCTGGGTGATCAGGTCTTTGATCCTTGCCTGGAGTTGGGCTACCTTCTCTCCCTTGTTCATTCGGAGGTTCGTCAGTTGGCTTCGGAGGATGTCCCACTTTGTCAGTTTAGCTTCCGAAGTACCTTCGTGGAGCTCCAGGAATTTCTCCCAGAGATCTTTGGCAAAGTCGTAGCTTCCGATCAGGTTGACCTTTTGGGGCCGAAGAACGCTAAGTAGATGAAACTCTGCTTTTCCATTAGCCACAAAGTCGGCTTGCTCCTTCTTCATCCATGTGTACTCTTTTTTCTCGGCTCCGTGCTAATCTGTAGGTGCTACAAAATCACATTTTATAATTAAAAGAATTTCAAAGTCATTTTTTTTAAAAAAAAAACCTCCATGTACTTCTTCCACATTGCGAAGTCTCCCTCAAATTTCGACGGATAGATGCTAGATTTGGCCATTTCTTTTGCTTCAGATGGTGGTTAGTCCTTCTAAAGTGCGCCTGGCTCTAATACCACTTGTTAGGATCCGTGCGGCCGACAAGAGGGGGTGAATTACCCTTCAAAAAGAAAACGAAATGTTTCTCGATCTTTTGAAATATTAAAGCACTTCTATAAAAAAGAATTGATAAACTAAAAAAGAAAGAACCTGCCGATTTTACTTGGTTACAACCTGGAAGATTGTTAATCCAAGACTTTGAAGCACTAATCAAGTTCTCCTTTCATCGTAGGCGGAGAAGCCTCTTACAAGCGTTGAAAGTACACAAAGTAGTAGAACAATTAAAGAAACTTTTGTATAAGTGATTTTCAACTACTAGGATCAGGGCTATATTTATAGCCCTATTCAGGGCGACTAGAAGGGTTCCAAACGCCTAGACATGGATAGAATTTTATCTGTGTCACACCGGATCGTGACAGCGCGTGTTTCGATAAATTTCCTGGTTCGGGTGCTCGGAAGGGTTCCAGGCGCTTGAACCACTTTCGCACTGGGGCACCTCGTCAAGGCACCCCTGCTGGACCAAACCGGTCTGGGTGCCCGGACTCCAATTAGCCTGAAGTTGACTTTTCATCTGAGTGTTCCGCTCCAGTTCCACTCACTTGAGTGATTTTGATCATCTGGAATAGAGCCCACCCGAACCCATTTTCCTGCCTTCTCGAGCAGTCTTCCACCTCAGCTTCTCGTCCCTCAGAAACGTTGTCAGCCTTCTTCTTGTCCGCCAGCGTACTCTTCTACAGCACCTCATCCTTCAGACGCACCGAACCCATCGGCTCTCTCCTGTGTCATCCTTCTCGCTAGCTTCGTCTTTCGCTCGACCTCTTGTGCTCATAAATTCCTGCACACTCAGACATAGGGTATCAAAACACAACAGGACCTAACTCTAATTCGGCTGACCACATCAAAATTACCTCGGTGTACTAACATAACTCACTAACTACAATTCCAAAATCAAATATATATATAGCCCACTTAAATTGCCATGATGTAAAGCAAGAGTAACCACAAACATACAAAACCAAATTTTGAAATCATACTATAGCCTACTAAATTACCATGATGTGAAGCAAGAGTAAACACAAGCACACCAAGCTAATTCTGAAACTTACAAATTATAGGAGCTAACATGGTATCATCTTCTAATAAACAAAAGAGTATAGGAATCTATAAAACCTGAAACCTACAAGTTATAGGATCTAATATGTATCGTCTTCTAAGAACAAAAGAGCTTAAGAATCTATAAAATCCGAACCTTACAAATTTATAGGAGCTAACATGGCATCATCTTCTTAAAACACAATAGAGCATAAGCATCTATAAAATCCGAAACCTACAAATTATAGGAACTAATATGGTATCATCTTCTAAAACAAAAGAGCTTGAGAATCTATAAAATCCAAAACCTACCAATTAGAGGAACTAATATAACATTAAGCAAGGTAGAGAACATGCACAAATTTGTAAAGCAAGAACATGGTCAAGCTTTAAAATTTAGTGAGGAAACTATCCCTTCAAGAAATACAAAATCCTCCATCTATACAAAACCATTTAGATCTTAGGAAAAGAACCTAAACTAGGGTATCATTCTCCCAAAAATAGCCAAGAGCATCAAACTATAGGATCCAAATTACACTAATTATAGAACTAACTAAAGTATAAATCAAGTAGAGAACATGCCTTCAATATTTCAGCTACCAACTCCATCTTCTCGACCTTTTCTTGTAGCTCTAGAGCCAGTGGAAGAAACAATGGGGAGAGTGGATCTTTAGGGCTGGCAGTGTTGGTTAGTCCTAGGAAAATGTACCGGTTCCAATGTACAAAATTTTTTTGTACAAGTGTCAAACCTTTCCTTAAATAACCTATTGTGTTCTTTAGAAATTAAATTAGAAATCACAGACGGAACTTAACATCATTGATTCCAAATTTAACTTATCTGTTCTTAATGATTTAGATTTGAATCGCAAGCGGAACTTAACACTATTGATTCAAATCCACCTATGTTATTAATTTCATTAAATATTAATTTCCAAAATTGGCTTCCAGGACTGCATGGCGAGGCACATAGCCTTCTTGGATATGGGAGCAACCACCACCGCCTAGTCAAAGCCCTTTAAGGAAAGCTAATATTTAATTTCCTTAAATAACTCTAGGTTAACCAAAAAGAACAATCGAATCACAAATTCGAAAAAGAAGAAAACACAAACTCGAAAAACTAATTCAAAAAACTAGATCTAATTGCCTCTTGTATTTAGAATTCTTACAAAGAAAATAACTAATATGATGCGGAAGAAAATTACTAGTTATACCTTCTCTTTGTAAGCTAATGACCTCGAGATCTTCTGCCGTATTCCTTGCCTCGCCTTGAACGTCGTGTGGGCGACGATCCTCCAAGATGAACACCACCCAAAAGCTTCTTCCTCTTCTTCTAAAATCCGGCCACCACCAACACCAAGGAGAAGAGAGAAAAAGGGAAAAGGGAAGGGAGAGGGTCGGCCACACCAAGAGAGTCTCCAAGCAAGAGAATAAGAATTATGTCTCATGAAGCCCCCATCACCCCTTCTTTTATATTAGTTTCCCAAGGCAAATAAGGGAAGAATTTTTACAAAAATTAAAATCTTCCTCTAATTTTACTTTTCCCTTTTAATTTTTCCTTTTCTTTCCTCTTGATTGAATCAATCACCAAAATTAATTGATGATGATTTTATTTATTTTAATATGACCGGTCACCTTACTTGGGCACCAAGCAAGGGTGGTCAGCCCCTATAAGAGGAAGGAAATAAAATTTTATAAAATTTTACAAGAAGAAAAACTCTTATAAAATTTTACAAGCTCTCTTTCCTAAAGTAGGAGTTAAAAAAGGAAAGTTCTAAAATTTAAAACCATGTTTTAAAATTTAAAACTTCTCTTATAAAATTTCCTTTTTTAACATGATGATAGAAAATTTTAATTTTAAAACTTATCTTCCTTTTTTTTTCTTAAACCATGAGGATGATTATAAAAGGAAAGTTTTAAAACTTTTAAAACTCTCTATTAAAACATGTGGCCTAATTCAAATAAGGAAAGTTTTAAAAATTAAAATCTCTCTTTTAAAACTTATAGTTTTCTACAAAGAGCATATTTTAAAAATTCAAAACAACCCTCCTATTTGAATTAATCTTGGCCGGCCCCTACAAGCTTGGTCACCAAGCAATATGGTCGGCCCCTATAAGAGGATGTGGCCGGCCATTGCTTGGTCGCCAAGCAATGGTCCGACCCCCTTCTTGGACACCAAGAAGAGCCTTACATTTGGATGGACTTGAGGCTATAATGAGGCTACGACAAGGACCTAGAGGAGAAATTGGTTTTGGCCTTCCGATGAGCTTGAGTATCCCGTGCTCGCCCCGAACACACAACTCAAGTTCATCGATAATAACTCATTCCACTAGAGAGTTATTATCGCACTACCGCACCAATCCCAAATTACATTATGGGTTCCTTTTTATCATGAGTGTGTTAGTCTCCCTATGTTTAAGATTACGAATGTCCATTAATTAAGTAAGTTACTGACAACTCACTTAATTAATATCTACCTCCAAGAGTAGTACCACTCAACTTCATTGTCATGTCGGACTAAGTCCACCTGCAGGGTTTAACATGACAATCCTTATGAGCTCGTCTTGGGGACATTCTCAACCTACATAACTAGGACACAGATTCCTTCTATAATCAACAACACACACTATAAGTAATATCATTTCTCAACTTATCGGCCATATTGATTTATCGAGCTAAACCTCACCCTTTGATAAGTCATAGAAATAAATATTAAATATATGTGCTTGTTATTATATTAGGATTAAGAGCACACACTTCCATAATAACTAAGGTCTAGTTCTTTTATAAAGTCAGTACAAAAAGAACTTACCTAAAATGGTCTTACTCAATACACTTAGAGTGTATCAGTGTAATTTATTAATCAAGATAAACTAATATTTAATTACACTACGACTATTCCGATGATTTTTTCCTTTCCATCTTAGTCGCGAGCAACTGTTTATAATTTATAAAGAACCGACAACATGATCTACTGTGTGTGACACCACACACCATGTTGTCTACTATATAAATTAATTGAATAAATTACAAATAAATGTAGATATTGACCACTGTGATTCTTTATTTCTAAATAAATGTTTATACAAAAGCTAGACTTTTAGTATACACTCTAACAATCTCCCACTTATACTAAAAGATTATGTTGCCATAAATGCTGCCATACATCTGATTCCCAACCCTTCAACATGCCCATCTAAAGCTCTTGCCTTAAGGACCTTAGTGAAAGGATCTACAGGTCATCACCTTGATGTAATCTAGGCGGCAACAATTTCTCCTCGTTTATACGATTTCTCGTATTGGGTGGTACTTGCGCTCTATTGTGTTTTCTTGCCTTTTGGACTTATGGTTTCTTCGAGTTTGCTACTGCACTATCATTATTACAATAAATTGTAATAATTTTTGGACAAACCAGAAAACATGTCTAAGTCCATCATGAAGTATCTGAGCCCTACAGCTTCTATGACTGCCTCAAAGGCTGTCACTTACTCAGCTTCTATGGTGGAGTCCAAAAAAACACCTTTGCTTATCACTCTTCCATAGTTATGACTTCACCTCCTAAAGTAAAAAAACAAAACCCCGAGGTCGACTTACTATTGTCCCTATCCGATTGGAAGTCAAAATCCGTGCAACCCACAGGGACCAAATTATCTGCATTGTAAGCTAGCATATAATCTCTAGTGCCTCTAAGGTACTTCTGTCACGCCCCAGAGGAGTCTCTGTCCGAAGAAATTTCGGCAGCATCTCCCCTGTACGGCGGACAATATGAAACTTTCTACATATCACATATACTTCAGCCACAGGCGGCTGGAATGATAACAAAAATAAAAGACAAACACCACGCAGTTTATAAAGATATTCAATCATAGTAGGACTCTGACTCGAAATCCACCCTACTCCACTACACTCGTAAAACTCAAATCCAACGAACTCACCTCTTCTGCCGTCCAGGCAGGCATATAATAGAATAAAAACCAAACCATCCAAAGACCATCAAACGGTAACAATCCGTACAATATCCATAAATAAAATCCAAAACAAAACTAAAACATAGTCTGATGGAAGAAAAACCAAAATAAAGCAAATAACAACCTAGTAGAGAACTAGCTCTACGTGCAGATGGGGGGATTTGGGCACTCGGACGCCTCAACCTGAAAATATCAACAATGGAGGCGGGGTGAGTCCAACACTCAGCAGTACAACTGATATGCATAATAAAACAAATAACAGACAACACTAATCATGCATGAGTCTCGAATATGAGGAGGATAAATGCAATGAAATGAAATCGGAAGATAAGCTGTCTTGACGGATCAAAGTATAAAGGTAGCAGTCGTCGGATCGAGTGAGTCATAATCTGTATGCATGTCAATCAATGCATCCAAACAAATGCGGCATATAAGTGCAGCAATCACAAGCAAATAAAAATGCAATAAATGCATATGTCAACCCCATACTCGAAATCAATGCTCCTGCGCAATGACAGAGTAAACGGGATCTCTGTCCTGTGACCCCAAATCATAAATGGGGAGCTCAATGCTCTCATCTCCGGTACACGATGGCGGGAGGATATCTCTGCCGGCTACCACGCTGAGCGGACCAGCGGAGCCAAACAAAGTCCACCATCTGCCGGCGCTGCTACCCTAAATGCCAGCGGAGCCAAACAGGCGGGGCCGGCTACCACTGAGTCGCGACCAGCGGAGCAAGCAATGAGAACCGCCACACACCGGATATACAAATCCATGGGTGATGTGTGTAAATATGGCGATGAGCTCAACCAAAGTAGAGCCGACAATCGCAACATGCAATCATGATGCATGATACTAAACATGGCAATCTCATGAATAACATGGCATGATCCATATAAATAGATACAAAGTGTGTACCACAAGAAGACGTATCAAATAGAAGGTACACAAATCGAAGAGGGTATCAAATAAACCCTAGATCCAGAATATAACAGAGCATGTGGTTAGGTCACTACCTAAGGCATATGTGATCAGGTAGATAATATGTAGTGCAGAATAAATAAACAAACAACATGTACTAATCATGTAGTGACCAACCGAAATAAACAGGTAACACAATTACTGTTATATGTTAAACATATTATCATGCATATCAAAAGACATAAGTCAAAGTACCCGCCTCCGAAAATAGAAAGATCCAATCCAACTCCGAGATACTCGTCTCGAATCAGAGCCCTGTGTAAACAAATACATTTACTTTTATTTAGCTAGAATACAATAAATAGCTAAATAAATCCTAAATATAAATTTAGAGATAAACTCTAACCCATCAATCTCAATCTACCTAAATTAAATCCAACGGTTAATTAGGGTTAAATTTCAACTCCCTAACCCTAAGATTAGGGTAAAACCCTAATCAATATACACAACCCAAACCTACTCATATTCATCCATCTAAACAATCGAATCAAAACCATATTCTAAAGCATATATAAAATGCCCTACACCTTACCTCAAGTCAACCGAATCAAGTAGGAGGAAGTGGTGATCTCCAACAGCAACTTTCCATAGCAACCAACCTACTGTTGATGCTGGAACCAAGCAAATCCGCAACAAAGCAAACCCTAATTTGGAGTCACTGATCTACTGCCAAAAGTAGTGGCTACTGGACCAAAGAGCAGCCCACAACACCCCAAATTTCCAGATTCACCAAAACAGCACAACCTACTGCAATTATCAGATCGAAATGAATCAAAAGTCAACACCACAACAAACCAGATAAACAATTAATCAAAATCCTTGCACCTACAGAATTTCCAACCAAACTAAACCTCACCGGGAACTTGATCAATGGCAGGGGGCACTAGGGCAAAGGATCTTGTCGGCTGCCGGCGCTCAGAAGAGGAGAAGAAGACTTGGTTCGGAGCTAGGGCACGGCCAAGTGGAGGAGGTCAGCGCTGGGGTCGAAGATAGCGGCGTCGGCAGGCACAATGATGGTGGTAGCCGGCGCTAGAGCAGAAGGCCGGCGGTAATTCGTCGGACCAGAGGAAGGGAGGAGAAGTCGCCGGTCGGCCGGGGCTGGCTCCGATCTAGGGCAGAGGCGTCGGGCGCTGTGGTGGCGTCGGGTGAGGCTCGGGCAGAAGAAATAGAAGGAGAAGAAGTGGCCGAAGTTTTGTGCTCTCGGGGAGGAGGAACCGCCGGCCGGCGGTTAGGGCCGAAGGAGAAAGGCAGGCGGCGTCGGGATGGCTCGGGTGCGAGGAGGGGGCTAGGGCACGCGGGGAAGGAGTGAACGGCGACAAATAAAAACCGGAGGAAAAGAAAAAGAATAAGAAAAGAAAAGAAAAATAAAACTTTTCCTCATTAAAATAGGGTAGCCTAAACAGGCTTTTCCGAGCCCCGTTTTTATCCCCGTCAACTCGTCCGTACGAGCTCCGAAAAATTCCAGAAAAATTTCCAAAAATTCCGGAAAATTCCCTTATTAATATTCGCCTATTTCCGGTATTTTACATTCTCCCCCACTAATAAAAATTTGGTCCCCAAATTTCAGTATCTACCATCAGCAAGTACTAATAACAAGTAACAATAATAAATGCTGAACGGTAAATTAAATCACATACCTCAAATGAAAAGATGGGGTATCGAGCTCGGATCGTATCCTCGAGCTCCCAAGTAACTTCCTCATCCGAATGATGCTGCCATCCGACTTTAACCAGCCGGATAGTCTTGTTCCGCAACTGACGCTCTTTCCGGTCGAGAATCCGTACCGGAACCTCCTCATAAGTAATGTCAGGCTGAACTGGAACTGGAATATCTATCAGCACATGCGTCGGGTCGGGCACGTATCTCATCAGCATGAATACGTGGAATACGGCGTGAACGCCTGCCAAGAACGGCAATAGTGCCAACCGATAAGCTACTGCTCCAATTCTTTCCGAGATCTGGAAAGGTCCAATGTATCGCGGAGCTAGCTTACCTCTGAGGTCAATCTCTTCACCCCTTTCATGGGTGAAACTCGCAGAAATACCTAGTCGCAAATGGAGAACTCTAAAGGTCTCTGTCTCCGGTCAGCATAACACTTCTGGCAGTCTTATGCCTCTGACATCCTCTGTCTGATAATATGGACCACTCAGCCTCGCTGAGCTCTATGAGGTCCCAACAACTGGGCATCTCGGATTCTCATCCTGATCTACGACTGAGCACTTATGGTAACAAGACTACCCTGCTCGGTCTGTCCCTGCTCCTCAAGGTCTAACACAGAGAAACCCTGAATCAAGTCTATAACCACCACTCGGTAGCAAGTTAAAGTCCCTCTGGACTTCTGGCTAAGTGCATCGGCAACCACATTAGCTTTTCCCGGGTGATAGCTAATGGTACACTCATAATCCTTCAGGAACTCCATCCATCTCCTCTGTCGAAGATTAAGTTCCTTCCAAGTAAAACAGATATTTGAGATTCGATGATCAGTGAGAATCTCAAGGTAATATCATACAGGCAATGCTGCCAAATCTTCAGGGCAAAAATAATAGCAGCCAACTCCAGATCATGAACTGAGTATTTTCTTCTCAGGCTCTCTCAACTATCGAGAAGCATATAAAGCATATAAAAATACTCAACCGTGCTGCATCAGAACAGCACCCATACCCTGTAGAAACGCGTCGGTGTAGAGGACAAATCCGTCCTCTCCAGAAGGTAAAAACCAAAAATCGAAGCCGACAACAATCTCCGCTTCAGCTCCTAGAAGCTGATCTTGCAATCCTCAATCCAAGTAAACTTCACGCCTTCCATGGTCACACGTGAAAGTAGCATAGTTATGTGGAAGAAACCCTCGACGAAAAGTCTGTAATATCCTGCGAGTCACAAAAAGACTGCGGATCTCCTACACTGATTTCGGCTGCTCCCAACGGTAACAACCTCTATCTCCTGTGGAACCACGGTACACTCCTACTGGTGACCGTGTGTCCCAAACATCATAACAAAAGACAATCCAAACCAGCACTACTGATAATCACATATAGATGTTCTCGTCGAAACATCTCTAGATCTATGCAAAGGTAGTGTACGTGACTCACCTCGGATCCGTAATAGATCACAACATCGTCCACAAAGATAATGGACACCTATCCAAACATCCTCGACATACCAGGATCATCGAGTCCCTGAAAACATCTAAGGCACTGTAAGCCTCTATGGCAAAAACCAAGACACATAATGTCCGTATCACAGACATTCCTATCCATAGGATCTCCAATAATAAATCGAAAAAATCTGATCATCAATAATATAAATCACCAAAGATTAAATCCTCCAGAGTGAGAGCAACGCTCGGAAACACCACATATGTGGGAGCAACACTCTACCACAAGAAATCCTCAATATGTGGGAGCAACACTCTACCACAAATAATCTGAAATATGTATCTGCAATAAATATAGGAGCAATGCTCCACCACAAAATAATACATAAGTACCCCAAGGCACCTAACTATCCAGCTAGAGGCTGTACAAGATCTCTCTACCACAATTCACTGTGGTTAGCCTAGGCTATAACAACCTAGTAACTAATCAAATCCATCACCAACTCTATCAGCATCCTAATGGGTCATCCACTGATAGGAAAATTAATTGATGGGTTAATCCAACAAATGACATAATGCAGTCACTCCACATTCTGCATTCAGTATAAGTAGAATCATCATACTGCTACCAATAATACACCTAGCACACATGCTCACACAACATATGTATGATTAACAAAAACCTCCAATTATTATACACCAAACATACTCACAACTCAGGTATATTCAGTATGATACCTCCAACAATACATACCGAACACGTGTGCAAAATCAATGTAGGTAAAATCAACAATGCACCTCAAACAACACTCACATGACATATCTTCACCTATGCCAAGAGTATAACCAACATATACTTTCAATAAAGCATACAAAACCCAGGTGCACTCACATATCAAACATAATCAAAAAGATACCTCAGATACCACACCAAACACATATGTACATATCACAACTCAGATTAAATCGACAAAATGCCTCCATCAAAACACCACCGATGTACTTATACTACATCTCGGATTTAATCAACAAGATATCTTCAATAATACCTCCAGATACATACATCGAACTACATATCTATGATCCACAAGGAACCTTCAAACCATATCAGAACATGGATACATATACTACTAGCAAATGGACAGTCTACCACAGGACTCCTACAACCCAAAACAATCATGATATACATGCAAAATCAGCATACCAGCTCAATCAAAGAGACCAACCTTATGCTACCAACACTCATGGGTTACCGGTATATCTAAACAAAATTCATGCATATGTATCAAGCATGAATACATCAATCAAAGGCAACCCAAAAATAAAGCAACCTAATCATCCAGTAACAACCCTGCTCTAGGTTCAAAGGAACTAGTATCGGACAAGAAAAATATACACACCGTGGTATAACATTGCCAGTCAATGTCATACACTACCAAGACTATATCTAATAGGGAAAATTTATCATCATAAATCCAAATGTACTCTCCCAGTATACACTAGTAACTATTGTATCCCATAAGTGTTAAACAATTAGCTCTACACTTCCTTACATCAGCGGGGTCACATATCCCAAAGCACCCTCTAAGTTATCCCACCAGGTATATACAATCCACGGTCAAAATCTTCATGGAATAGGATACATCGATCCTTTAGAACCTATCCAAGCCGATAATGATATATGGCTAAACAGTCATTTTTCACGTCAGTACAAAACATGTACTCAAATGTGCTCTAAATACATAACTAAGCACAAATAACCTAAAGGTTCAAACCTCTAAGAATAGAGTATGACAATCCTCTACTGATCAACCAACAAAACTAAATCATTCATCTACTAACTAATCAAGAATACCTTAATCCTCCACAAGCAACTAAGGTATATCAAACCACGATCAAATGGTATACTACATTATCAAATAACTCAATCAGTTCATGGGTCAATTCAACACTAATACATCATCTCAAACTAGAGAATGTCAATCCACATAATATCATATGAATAAATGTGTACGACCCAAAAGAAAAAGCTAGAATTCAATATCATCAAGACACCCTCATTTCATTTTTTTTTTTTTATCCTCAAAAATATCAGCCCACTAATATCAGATGAATAAGTCTCTACTCTCCATGAGGGTAAGTTAGCATTCAAAACATCAAATCATTATTTATCCACATAGTTTAATATCAGATGAAACAAATATCAATTTTATCATCCTGTTAACTAACCACAATTAACCAGATTTATTAAAATCAAAAATCTCATAGGCACATAAACTCTCTAGCTTCCAATTTATAATCTGATCACCAATTATTAACATCAACCTGTGAACACCATACAGGATACTCACTATATCACCATCAATGACAACCCAAATAAAAGATCATCAAAATAGTTATCCACTAAAAGATCATCAACAACCACATAACATTTACTCTCTTAAATCATTAGAAATCAACACATCAAAATATCTGATCTCACAATATCCCTCAACCTCAAACCATTCTCAACAATGATCAAACATGGTAACTCCCCAATAAACAATTTCATCGTATCGGGTACCCTAATATCCAAAAGATATGAGTATAAAAACTCAACTGATTAAGTCAACAGGAATAGGTAAGTGTCATCCACTACCCAACTAACAATAGCAGAGACTGGTATGTGCCTCCATCTCCTACTAGTAGTAACAGAAGATAAAACTACTGATGCTATGATAAGAAAATCACTAGAGATAATAATCCTTGATATCTATTAAGGTCAATCATGCTCAATGGATAACCCATCACATATAATATGTGCTACAACATCCAGACAAGTACTAAAGATAAAGTGCTAATACATGTCATAACTATCAAATTAACCATCATACCTATATGCCGTCTGGAGATGTTCCATCGCTGTCCAGCCCCCAATATTGACCTCGGAATTCCGTACGAGAAAAATAAACACCGGAAATCCATATAAATCCAAAACGGAAGTCCATAACATAATCGAAACGGACAAATCCGTGCAACCGAAAATAACTGTCCAGACTAATCTGTCTCACAACTAGGGCTAGTATAAAAATGTCCAAAATACCAAACGGTATCACACCTGCTCGATACCAATGAATTGGTATCGGATAAATCAAAATCCAACACACGAAATCAAATAAATATCGCCAAACTTTGGCGAGCTGATAAACCGATATCGATTATTCAAAGTATCCATAATACGAAAACAAAGATCGTAAAATCCAAGCGTATCGTATACCTGCTCGATACCACTAAATTGTCACGCCCGGAGGAGTCTCTGTCCAAGAAATTACTCCCCTGTACGGTGGACAATATGAAACTTTCTACATATCACATATACTTCAGCCACAGTCGGGAATGATAACAAAAATAAAGACAAACACCACGGTTTATAAAGATATTCAATCATAGTAGGACTCGACTCAAATCCACCCTACTCCACTACACTCGTAAAACTCAAATCCAACGAACTCACCTCTTCTCAAGGTGCATATAATAGAATAAAACCAAACCATCCAAAGACCATCAAACGGTAACAATCCGTACAATATCCATAAATAAAATCCAAAACAAAACTAAAACATAGTCCGATGGAAGAAAACCAAAATAAAGCAAATAACAACCTAGTAGAGAACTAGCTCTACGTGCGGATGGGGGAACTGCTCCGGACAACCTCAACCTGAAAATATATCAACAATGGAGGCGGGGTGAGTCCAACACTCAGCAGGTACAACTGATATGCATAATAAAACAAATAACAGACAACACTAATCATGCGTACAGTCTCCTGAATATGAGGAGGATAAATGCAACTGAAATGAAATCAGAAGATAACTGTACTGACCGGATCAAAGTATAAAGGTAACAGGTCGTCAGACCGAGTGAGTCATAATCCTGTATGCATGTCAATCAATGCATCCAAACAAATGCAGCATATAAGTGCAGCAATCACAAGCAAATAAAAATGCAATAAATGCATATGTCAACCCCACACTCTGACATCAATGCTCCTGAGCAATGACAGAGTAGACGGGATGCTGTCGGAGTACTCCTGTCCTGTGACCCCAAATCATAAATGGGGGAGCTCAATGCTCTCATCTCCCGGTACACGATGACGGGGAGGAAATCTCTGCCGGCTACCACGCTGAGTCTCCTGACCAACGGAGCCAAACAGAGTCCACCATCTGCCGGCTACCACGCTGCTACCCTAAATGCCAACGGAGCCAAACAGAGCGGAACTGACTGCCGGCTACCACGCTGAGTCACCTGACCAACGGAGCCAAACAGCAGAACCGCCACACACCAGCCAGATATACAAATCCATGGGTGATGTGTGCAGTACATGTAACTGGCGATGAGCTCAACCAAAGTAGAGCCGACAATCGCACAGCATGCAATCATGATGCATGATACTAAACATGGCAATCTCATGAATAACATGGCATGATCCATATAAATAGATACAAAGTGTGTACCACAAGAAGACGTATCAAATAGAAGGTACACAAATCGAAGAGGGTATCAAATAAACCCTAGATCCAGAATATAACAGAGCATGTGGTTAGGTCACTACCTAAGGCATATGTGATCAGGTAGATAATATGTAGTGCAGAATAAATAAACAAACAACATGTACTAATCATGTAGTGACCAACCGAAATAAACAGGTAACACAATTACTGTTATATGTTAAACATATTATCATGCATATCAAAAGACATAAGTCAAAGTACCCGCCTCCGAAAATAGAAAGATCCAATCCAACTCCGAGATACTCGTCTCGAATCAGAGCCCTGTGTAAACAAATACATTTACTTTTATTTAGCTAGAATACAATAAATAGCTAAATAAATCCTAAATATAAATTTAGAGATAAACTCTAACCCATCAATCTCAATCTACCTAAATTAAATCCAACGGTTAATTAGGGTTAAATTTCAACTCCCTAACCCTAAGATTAGGGTAAAACCCTAATCAATATACACAACCCAAACCTACTCATATTCATCCATCTAAACAATCGAATCAAAACCATATTCTAAAGCATATATAAAATGCCCTACACCTTACCTCAAGTCAACCGAATCAAGTAGGAGGAAGTGGTGATCTCCAACAGCAACTTTCCATAGCAACCAACCTACTGTTGATGCTGGAACCAAGCAAATCCGCAACAAAGCAAACCCTAATTTGGAGTCACTGATCTACTGCCAAAAGTAGTGGCTACTGGACCAAAGAGCAGCCCACAACACCCCAAATTTCCAGATTCACCAAAACAGCACAACCTACTGCAATTATCAGATCGAAATGAATCAAAAGTCAACACCACAACAAACCAGATCAACAATTAATCAAAATCCTTGCACCTACAGAATTTCCAACCAAACTAAACCTCACCGGGAACTTGATCAATGGCAGGGGGCACTAGGGCAAAGGATCTTGTCGGCTGCCGGCGCTCAGAAGAGGAGAAGAAGACTTGGTTCGGAGCTAGGGCACGGCCAAGTGGAGGAGGTCAGCGCTGGGGTCGAAGATAGCGGCGTCGGCAGGCACAATGATGGTGGTAGCCGGCGCTAGAGCAGAAGGCCGGCGGTAATTCGTCGGACCAGAGGAAGGGAGGAGAAGTCGCCGGTCGGCCGGGGCTGGCTCCGATCTAGGGCAGAGGCGTCGGGCGCTGTGGTGGCGTCGGGTGAGGCTCGGGCAGAAGAAATAGAAGGAGAAGAAGTGGCCGAAGTTTTGTGCTCTCGGGGAGGAGGAACCGCCGGCCGGCGGTTAGGGCCGAAGGAGAAAGGCAGGCGGCGTCGGGATGGCTCGGGTGCGAGGAGGGGGCTAGGGCACGCGGGGAAGGAGTGAACGGCGACAAATAAAAACCGGAGGAAAAGAAAAAGAATAAGAAAAGAAAAGAAAAATAAAACTTTTCCTCATTAAAATAGGGTAGCCTAAACAGGCTTTTCCGAGCCCCGTTTTTATCCCCGTCAACTCGTCCGTACGAGCTCCGAAAAATTCCAGAAAAATTTCCAAAAATTCCGGAAAATTCCCTTATTAATATTCGCCTATTTCCGGTATTTTACAACTTCAATATATGCTTTATCGCAGTCCAATGTCCTTGTCCAGGGTTACTTTGATATCTGCTAACTATGCCTACGGCAAAACAGATTTTTGATCTCGTGCATAGCATACATTAGGCTTCCGACAGCCGAAGCATAAGGAGCTGCCTTCATTTCCTCTATCTCCTTTGATGTCTTCAGAGACATTTCTTTAGATAAAGCTACTCCATGCTGAAAATGTTAGAAACCTTTCTTGGAGTTTTGCATACTTAAAACGAGCAAGGATTGTTTCGATATATGAAGGTTGGGATAAGTAAAATATTCTTTTCTTGTGATCCCTTATTACTTTGATCCCAAGAATATATGCATTCTCCCAAGTCCTTCATATCGAATTATTTGGACAACCATACCCTTACTTCTGACAACACTTTGATATTGTTTCCAACTACCAAAAAATGTTATCTACGTATAGTACAAGAAATGTCACCACGTTTCCATTACACTTCTTGTATACACAAGACTCATTCGGTTATTAAATAAATTTATAGGTCTGGATTACTTTATTAAACCGGATATTCCAAGACCTTGAAGCTTTACTTCAGTTCATAGACTGATTGAGCTTACACATAAGATGTTCTTTGCTCTTTGCAATGAACCCTTCTGGTTGCTATATATGGATATTTTCTTCAAGACTTCCATTAAGGAAAGTTGTCTTGACATCCACTTGCTAAATCTCATAGTCCATATGAGAAGTAATAGATAAAAGAATCCAGATAGACTTAAGCATGACTACTGGTGAAAAAGTTTTCTTTTTCAACAAGCCTTGCTTTGAAAGTTTCTACCTTCCTATCTATCCCTCTTTTCCTATTGTAGATTTATTTTCACCCAATGGCTTTTACACCATTTGGTGATTTTATTAGCTCCCAGACACTATTAGAATACATATATTCTAATTCTGTATTTATTGCTCTTTGCAAAGATGTTGCATCTTTATCTTGGAGTGCTTCGTCATATGTCCGGGGATCAAGTTCATGTCCACCAGGGATTAAGTCCAAAGACTCTCCTGAAACATGAATCTTTTAGGTTGCCTAGAAACCCTCCCACTACGACGAGACACTTTCTGCAATTGTGTATCATTTGTGATACGTGTTGTAGTTTCTTGTGATATTTTATCTTGTACAGTTGGTACTAGATTAGATGTGTCCTTTAATTTCCTTAAGAACAATTTTTACTCATAGGCTTGTGGTTCATAGTATAGTCCTTTTCTAAAATCGGGCATTGGTGCCAATAATGACCTTCCGATTTTAAGGACTATAAACCTCTTTTCGTTTTTCTAGGATAACTCACAAACAAGTGAACTCATGTCCAACTTATCAGTGTCTCTCATGTGCTAGACCACCCAAATTCGAATATGCTTCAGATTAGGCTTACGCTCATTCTGCAATTCTATGGGAGTAGAGAGTTTTGACTTAGAAGGTACTATATTCACTTCTGTTTCCAGTGTATATCCTTAAAACGAATTTGGTAATTTTCTGAATAACTCATCATCGATCTAATTATTCCATAAGAACCTTATACCTTCTTTCTACTACACCATTCTATTGGGGTGTACCATGTGCAGTTAGTTGGGATTAAATCCCGACTTCTGATAAGTGACTCCTAAACTCTCCTAAGAGGTACTCGTTACTACAATTTCACCGTAGTGTCTTGATACTTTTACTTTGACGTTACTCCACATCAGCCTAGTATTCTTTGAACTAATCAAAGCACTTAGACTTGTGGTGCGTCAAGTAAATGTATCATTATCTTGAATATTCATCTATAAAAGATACGAAATATTTGAAACAACCTCTTGCCTTGATAGTCAAAGGTCTACACAAATCAGAATGAACCAATTCCAACATATCTTTGGCTTCATACCCCTTAGACTTAAAAGCTTCTTGGTTATTTTTCCTTCAAAGTAAGACTCGCAGGTTGGAAAGATTTCCACTACCAATGAACCAAAGAGTTCATTGGTTATTATCTTTTGAATCCTACTCAAGTTAATATAACCTAGCCTTAGATGTCAAAAATATGATTGGTTCATTTCTGAAGGTTACTTTCTCTTATTAAAGTTAGAAAATGTGTTATTAATTTTTATTTATTGCATCATGGGAGTTATTGGATTATAAATTGTCAACCAATGTACCAGAACAGATAACTTCCCTATTTTTCTTGATAACAAGTTTGTTATCAAAATAGACAGAATATCTATTCTTTAATAATTTAGAAACCGAAATCAGGTTCTTTCTAAACTTAGTACGTAAAGATAATTTCTGAAAATTCATATTTTATTCCAATCAGAGGATAGACATCTCCCACTGCAACAGCTGCTACTTTTGCAGTAGTGTCCATATAGACGGTGTTTTCCTTTTCATATAGCTGTCGGGTTTCCTGGAACCCTGTAATGAATTACAGACATGATTAGTGGCATCTGTATCTACACTCCAGGTACTGGTAGATAATACCACTAAACATGTTTCAACAACTAATGAATTAAATACACCTATATTGTTCTCAGTTCTAGGAGGACAGTCTACCTTAATGTCCAAGTCCTATTTCCAATCATTATAATTGGGACTACTAAGTCTATTCTATAGTATAACAACTAGGGGATTACTAAACATCCTAAGAATCACAAAAATATTTGGTCAAGACCAACACCTTAAAATCCCTATGAATTTTGTATGCCACGATAGTGTGGACGTATACAAAATCAAAGAGGAGATTTTATCCATTAATTTTATTATCTCGTCAACCTAACTTTATGAGAAATAGTTGGTCTATCTTTGATTAAATATTTGGTCAAAACTTTTGAATTTAAAATAACATTGATTCCTCAAACAATATTATTTAAATTCACCAACACCTTAAACACCGGGAATTTTGCATGCTACGATAGTGTGGACATATACAAATTCAAACATTTGTAAGAGGAGGGTTTTACCCATTAATTATCTTGTCAATAAATCTTTATGACAAATAAAATTACCTCAAACACCGTGAATTTTGTATGCCATGATAGTATGGACGTATACAAAACCAAACATTTGTGAAAGGAGTTTTTCCCATTAATTTTATTTTCTTGTCATCCTGACAAATAAAATTACCTCACACACCGTGAATTTTGTATGCCACGATAGTGTGGACGTATACAAAAACTCAACATTTGTAAAAGGAGGTTTTAATTTCATTATCTTATCAACCTATCTTTTTGACAAATTAATAGTTGGTTTTCCTTTGGTCACACAAATAATAGCAGTGACTCTGATGGGAAGGATACTATTAGACATGCCTAAGTGTATATCATTACTTGACACTAAGTCCATTAATAAGATTGTGTCACTTCCGATGGGGAAGATCACACGCTCTTAATTAATTTCCTATAGTCATCCTAAATGGAAGTTTGATCTAGTGATCTGCAAATAAACTCATCCGATATGGAGGAAGGCACTCAGAACCAACGCGCAAGTTTGTTTGCATCACTTACAAACCAGTAATGGAGACCGTGGAATTTATTAAAATAAATACCTCTCCCACTTAGTTATTTAAAGTGAGGAATTTTAAATTATCCTAGCTTACATCACATGCATACACACACATCATAGTAAATAAAAGCAATAAATATGGAAATTATTTTCCAACTATTATGGCATTTTTCTGTTACTGTCCTCCATGTGCTCCAACCCTAGTTGCTGCCATCTTTAGCCACCGCCATCGGCTCGAATCGTCGCATCCATCTTGCTTCTTATTCCGCTGCGCCTCTAGTGCTCCAAAAGTACCACGCCTCGCAAGAATCCGATCCGTGACAAAAATAGAATTTTACATATATCGATCCTATATTCCATGAGGGAATGTACATGTATTCTAGATCGAACAAAAATAAAATTCTAAAAATAATACAGCTCCTGCTATATTTGATACATACAATCATGCACACAGAATAATGCCCTTGACATGTCCAAGGGTCCAATCACACACAACATCAATAAGTCATAATAGTTGGAGGCAACAACCAAAGAGTTAGCACATCCTACTATTATCCTGCCAAAATTATGTATGGCAGGTGCATAACCTATTTGAATTCTAAAAACACAGAGGCAAACCCTAACTCTGATACCAATTGTTGGTTAGTCCTAGAAAAACGTACTGGTTCCACTGTACAAAAAAATTTTGTACAAGTGTCGAACCATTCCTTAAATAACCTATTGTGTTCTTTAGAAATTAAATTAGAAATCGCAGACGGAACTTAACATCATTGATTCCAAATTTAACTTATCTGTTCTTAATGGTTTAGATTTGAATCGCAATCGGAACTTAACACTATTGATTCAAATTCACCTATGTTATTAATTTCATTAAATATTAATTTTCAAAATTAGCTTCCAGAACTACATTGCGAGGCACATGACCTTCTTGGATATGGGAGCAACCAACACCGCCTAGTCAAAACCTTTTAAGGAAAGCTAATATTTAATTTCCGTAAATAACTCTAGGTTAACCAAAAAGAACAATCGAATCACAAATTCGAAAAAGAAGAAAACACAAACTCGAAAAACTAATTCGAAAAACTAGATCTAATTGCATCTTGTATTTAAAATTCTTACAAAGAAAATAACTAGTATGATGCGGAAGAAAATTACTTGTTATACCTTCTCTTTGTAAGCTAATGACCTCGAGATCTTCTGCCGTATTCCTCGCCTCGCCTTGGACGTCGTGTGGGTGACGATCCTCCAAGATGAACACCACCCAAAAGCTTCTTCCTCTTCTTCTAAAATCCGGCCACCACCACCACCAAGGAGAAGAGAGCAAAAGGGAAAAGGGAAGGGAGAGGGTCGGCCACACCAAGAGGGTCTCTAAGCAAGAGAATAAGAATTATGTCTCATGAAGCCCCCTCACCCCTTATTTTATATTAGTTTCCCAAGGTAAATAAGGGAAGAATTTTTACAAAAATTAAAATCTTCCTCTAATTTTCCTTTTCCCTTTTAATTTTTCCTTTTCTTTCCTCTTGATTAAATCAATCACCAAAATTAATTGATGATGATTTTATTTATTTTAATATGGCCGACCACCTTACTTGGGCACCAAGCAAGGGTGGCCGGCCCCTATAAGAGGAAAGAAATAAAATTTTATAAAATTTTACAAGAAGAAAAACTCTTACAAAATTTTACAAGCTCTCTTTCCTAAAGTAGGAGTTAAAAAAAGAAAGTTCTAAAATTTAAAACCATGTTTTAAAATTTAAAACTTCTCTTATAAAATTTCCTTTTTTAACATGATGATAGAAAATTTTAATTTTAAAACTTATCTTCCTTTTTTTTTCTTAAACCATGAGGATGGTTAAAAAAGGAAAGTTTTAAAACTTTTAAAACTCTCTATTAAAACATGTGGCCTAATTCAAATAAGGAAAATTTTAAAAATTAAAATCTTTCTTTTAAAACTTATAGTTTTCTATAAAGAGAAGATTTTAAAAAATTCAAAACAATCCTCCTATTTGAATTAATCTTGGCCGGCCCCTACAAGCTTGGTCACCAAGCAATAGGGTCGGCCCCTATAAGAGGATGTGGCCGACCATTGCTTGGTCACCAAGCAATGGTCCGGCCCCCTTCTTGGACATCAAGAAGAGCCTTACATTTGGATGGACTTGAGGCTATAATGAGGCTACGACAGGGACCTAGAGGAGAAATTGGTTTTGGCCTTCCGATGAGCTTGAGTATCCCGTGCTCGCCCCGAACACACAACTCAAGTTCATCGATAATAACTCATTCCACTAGAGAGTTATTATCGCACTACCGCACCAATCCCAAATTACATTATGTGCTCCTTCTTATCATGAGTGTGTTAGTCTCCCTATGTTTAAGATTACGAATGTCCATTAATTAAGTAAGTTACTGACAACTCACTTAATTAATATCTAGCTCCAAGAGTAGTACCACTCAACTTCATTGTCATGTCGGACTAAGTCCACCTGCAGCCTGCAGGGTTTATCATGGCAATCCTTACGAGCTTCTCTTGGGGACATTCTCAACTTAGATAACTAGGACACAGATTCCTTCTATAATTAACAACACACACTATAAGTAATATCATTTCCCAACTTATCGGGCATATTGATTTATCGAGCTAAACCTCACCCTTTGATAAGTCAAAGAAATAAATATTAAATATATGTGCTTGTTATTATATTAGGATTAAGAGCACACACTTCCATAATAAGTAAGGTCTAGTTCTTTTATAAAGTCGGTACAAAAAAAACTTACCTAAAATGGTTCTACTCAATACACTTAGAGTGTATCAGTGTAATTTATTAATCAAGATAAACTAATACTTAATTACACTACGACTATTCCGATGGTTTGTTCCTTTCCATCTTAGTCGCAAGCAACTGTTTATAATTTATAAAGAACTGACAACATGATCTACTGTGTGTGACACCACACACTATGTTGTCTACTATATAAATTAATTGAACAAATTACAAATAAATATAGATATTGACCACTGTGATTCTTTATTTCTAAATAAATGTTTATACAAAATCTAGACTTTTAGTATACACTCTAACAGGCAGAATTGGGAGAAGATAGAGATCTAGGGCTGATGGCTTCAAGCTTTGGGAGGTGGCGAAAAAATCCCATCACTTTGATGGGAGTACATTATATAGGTCTAGCCTCAACTTTGAATGTTTCCACCCTAATTACTTAGTCTTATAAATTTGACTAAGTCATATAAATTTTTTTATATATAAAAATTTATATCCATACGTTATATAAATTTTTATATACATACTAAGTTTTATAACTTTTTATAAAAATTTATACACATGAGTTATATAAATTTTTATATACTTACTAAGTCATATATAAATTTATATAAAAATTTATACACATGGGTTATATATATTTTTATATACTTACTAAGTCATATAAATTCATATAAAAATTTATACACATGGGTTATATAAATTTTTATATTTACTAAGTCATATACATTTTATATATACTAAGTCAAAAGAATTTTTATTATATTAAGTCATATAAATAAAAATTTATATCCATACATTATATAATTTTTATATACATATAATAAATTTATACACATGGGTTATATAAATTTTTATATACTTACTAAGTCATAAATTTTATATATACTAAGTCATATGAATTTTTATTATACTAAGTCATATAAATAAAAATTTATATCCATATGTTATATACTTTTTTATATACATACTAAGTCATATAAATTTTTATACACATAATAAAAATTCATATCCATGGGTTATAAAAAATTTTATATACTTACTAAGTCATATAATATTTTTATATACATATTTGGATATAATAAAAATTTTCATATATGAGACATATAAATATATAAAAAAATTCAGATTTTATATATATTTATCTCATAAATATACATGTATATATCTTAATTAAATTTCTTCAATAAAATTTATATGTAATAAATTTTAAATAATTTATGTCCATATAAATTTTTATATATACACTAAGTCATATAATTTTTATTTAAAAATTTATCCACATTTGTTATATAAATTTTTACACTTACTATGTCTTATAAATTATACACATATTTGGATATAAAATAAACTTTATACATATTTAGGTTCCACCATTTTTTTTAGTATAATTGACCAATCCAAATTCCATAAATATGAGCTAACTTAATTAATTAAATCCAACTAAATCTATCTATTTAAATTATGCAATTCTTAATTAAATCTGAATTAATCAAATATATCCTCTTAATTAAATCAATTTAGTTTTGGACACTACGGGGATACTCAGCTATCGATCTACGATCTACATGCGATAACTCAATACCACTATCTGGTCTCATGGGCAATTCATATACATAAAAATGCAATAAGTATCAATTCTAACAACATGTATCTAAGTATAACAATAACAAGTACAATAGTAATAATCTCAATCAGGGAAATTTTAGTCATCTAGTCATAATATCTCATGTAACTCTCTGGTATCATCATGAATGTTGTAAACCAACAGGTTTAAAATCTAGTTATGGATGTCAATACAAAGAAAATAACCCAGTGGAATACTCTATCCCTCTGCTAGGATATGCTATCTATCATATATAGGTAGGAATAGTCTCGTTGACATATATACACTCGCATGAATATATGTAGGTACAAGCCTAAGTGTATAACTAGAATAGGATCTAAATGCGCATGCATCAATCTGTAACTATACTATGGTCTAGTAATATCATACATACTCAAACAATACATGCACAAAAATAAAGGAGACTGCATAGATATCAATGTTGGTGCAACATCCCTCAGGTCAAGGTTGACCTGGTTGACCAAGCTGAGTCTTGGTTTGAGTTTAGATGTTTGACAATAAAAAATTGATTGAAGAAGAGTCAAGTAGGTCAAGGTTGACCGGATACTTGACTGGGAAGTCCTAACTGGGATGTTAGGTAGAATGGAAGTCCTGGTGAGTGAAGCTAGGCAGAAGGAAAACCCTAGTGAGTGAAGCTAGGTGAAAGTCCTGGTGAGTGAAGCCAGGTGAAAGCCCTAGTGAGTGAAGCTAGGCAGATGGAAAACCTTAGTGAGTGAAGCTAGGTGAAAGTCCTGGTGAGTGAAGCCAGGCAAGGGAAAATCCAGATGGATCAAGGATGATCGGACATCTGGTGTTGGGAAGTCCAAGTAGGTCAAAGAAGTGACCAGATACTTGGCATGAATAGAAAAGTCCAGGTGGGTCAAAGGGATTGACCAGACACTTGGTGGGAAGTCCTAGCAGGTCAAAGGAGTGACCAAATGCTAGGCATGGTGTACCAACAGGTCAAGGTTGACCGGGTGTTGGTTTGGTAGGCTTGGGACTTGGTTTTGGGCAAAAACCAAGTACTGGATCGATCAGTGGATCGATCCAGGAGCTGGATCGATCAGTGGATCGATCCAAGCCTTTCCTAGCGAACAGAGAGCCTCTGGATTGATCCGTGGATCGATCCAGATGTCCCAATCGATCAGTGGATCGATTGGGACGCGGCTGCTTCGCGCGATAAGCGCTGGATCGATCCATGGATCGATCCAGGCATTTTTCCCAGAGCACAGAGGCGCTCTGGATCGATCCGTGGATCGATCCAAAGCCTCCCCGATCGATTGGGAACATTCGAATCGATCGGGATCCGACCGTTGGCGTCGATAAAGGCCGCAGGCGCATGATTCCTTCGGCACCTCTTCTCCGATTCACTTCAGATCTCTCGCCAGCTCCTCCACAGCACTCACAAAGCTCAGATCGCCAGTTCTTGAAGGATCTTGGAAGTTCTCCAAGTCAAAAGGCGGATCAAAGCCAAGAAGAGAAGCTAGGGTTAGGGTTTATACTCATTGTAAGCTTGTAAGCTTGTATTTCTTGTATCCTTTCCCTCTCTTCTTGTATTGAGTCTTGTAGGGCCTCTCCGCCCTTGGTAGTTACCATAAAGGAGAGTTTTATTTAGTGGAGGGTGTGTGTGTTGGTGTGGATCCTTGGATTAGTCACCTCTTGTGAGGTGGATACCAAGTAAACCAACCGTGTTAGCGTTGTGTGATTGTTTCTTTGTATTTCCGCTGCACATCTTTGAAGAAACAAGCAACGCCGAGCAACGAGCGAACGCGACGAGCTATTCCCCCCCCCCCCCCCCCCCCTCTAGCTACTTTTGGTCCTAACAATCAAAATAGATCAAAATATATGCTCAAGCAATAAAAAGTCAAGCTCAAGAAGTAACCTAGAATAGATATCAAGGTAAAATAATTATTACTTAATTAATGCAAATAACAAAATCATACACGGTCAAAAATCTAAAGAAGATAAGCATGAACTACCCACCTCTATCATAGATTATCCTAACTTCAAGTCAGCGAGTCTACCTAGATCTCAAATCCTACAAGTACAGGATATGCAAAACTAAATACTAGTGAAATTCTAATATCCATAAATAACATATAAGTTAATCATTTATTCTCCTTTAGTAGCGGTCTAATTTTCTTAATCTTATTATCGCAATTCCTTAGTTTGAATAAAGACTTGTAAATCAGTAAATTGATCTATGACTTAATTAATCAATCTTGTTAATTAATTCATCTTCAATTAATAATTGAATCAATTAATAAACTTATTAATTACTCGATTAATTATTAATGAATTTAATAATTACTCAACTTGATAATAATCTATTAATTCCTTAATCCAAATAATAATTAAATAATTATTTGTTTCACACTAATCAAACTATAATAATTCATTTAGTTAGAATTTTAATCATTATCCTAGATATAAAACTACTATAATATATAGTAGTTAATATATCATTTTAATCAAACTATTATATATATATATATATCATAGCTCGAGGTCGGTGTCATAGAGTCGGAGTACAGTAGTATTAGAAAGATGGTGTAGCAGAATGAGCTTGAAGGCTTATATCGAATCGATGTTTTGAGTGTTGGTCGTAGACTCCTTTTATACTGCATTGGGGATGCCTTGATTCATCTAGAGCTCCTCCATGAGCTTTGATATGATTTGAGAATGTTGTTGTCTATCCTCTAGGGGGTGCCTTCAATGCTAATCCGGGTGCCTCCAAGTCACCCGAGGTGCCTCTAAGGTTGAAGCTGTATCTTCAAATTCTATCTACTCTAAGGCGCCTCTAAGCCATTCAAGGTATCTCAAACCTTTTACTTAGAATGCCCTCCATCACTCAGGGTGCTTGGAGAACTATTCATTCAAAGTTGATTTTTTTATTTTAAACTTATGCAAAAACATGTTAGTCTAAATAACAAAATTACCAACAAAATAGAGTTAGCACATATGCAAAAATTAATTTATACATGAGATCATGTCTTACCAAGACTAGGATCTAGTTTTGGTCTCAACATAGATTTCTAAAATGGATCTAAATTAGAATAATGTCTATAATCCCATTGGGACTTGTTCTCACTAGATCTCTCTCCTCCAGTTGTTTATCTCCACTTACCATTTGTAGACTTACTTGACATTTGATCTACTAGGTCTTCTTGCTAGATACCTCATATGGATTTCAATTAGTTGTTAGGCCCTACAGACCCAACTGGATTTCTTGCAATATATCAAGTCTTCTCTAACCTATCTAGGTTTTCTATAAGTTATATGGTCCTCCTAACCTAATTAGGCTTCTACTTGATGTCAGGTCCTCTATGCCTATCAAGTCTTTCAGCCTACACACTTAGTAAATAAATTAGAACACAACATGGCTTCACTGTGAAACTTTGACAATATCAAAATATAGGTTTGATTCTGATGCTCCTTACACCAATAATCTCTCCCTTTTTAATATTTGATAACCTGGTTCAAAGTTAAATTAAATAATAACAATGAAAATATAATAATCGTAAAAATATCTCCCCATCAAATTAAACTCTCCCCCTAAGTTTAACATCCATTTTAAGAACATACACAAGATTTCAAACATTAACATTTTAACCCTCATTTCTCACTTCTCCACCTTTGACACACATAAAAAAAAAAAAACTATTGTTTATAATTTTTAAAGCAAATTGTAAATAAATGATGTATGTTTCCAAGTTAATAATGTATTTTCAAAGAGTGCAAAATATTTTCCTAAAATATGCATTTCAAAAATATTTTCAAGATAATAATATATTTTTTAAAAAATATTTTAATAGATTTTTTAATAGAGTTTTTAAAATAATCATTTTTTAGGAAGTATATATTTTCAAAATGATTATTTATTTTTCAAAAAATACTTCTCATTTGCTAACTTTAAAAACATTTTTTTAAAAATATTATCTTTTTTAAAAAAAGATAACATTTTTAAAAACTCTTTTTAAAGATAAAGTGTAAGACACGGTAAATAAATAATAATTGTTATTGGAGAAATAATTTTATTAGATTTTTCAAGAATTTTTAGAAAATTTTCAGGATTTAAATAAAGTTCATATGAGATGTTTAAGGGGATGAATTGATTGGGCTTAGGGAATGTCTATTTGGATACCCAATTGAAGTGGGAGTGATTTGAGAAATTAACTTAGGATTTAATTAAGTTAAACCTAACTATATACGCCAATTATTCCCTTCTTTTCTCTCCTCACTCGCGATTTCTCACTTCTCTCCTCGACACCTCTGTTTGTTGCATCTCCAATAACCCCATTCGTGCTGGCATTGTGTGACAACCGACGCCCGAGTCTCTCCTTCCCCTCCGTACATCGCCGTAGTCCATCCGGTTGTCTTCCTTCTTGGGGCATTGATGTGTGGTCACGACTGCCACTCGCTCACATCAAATTAATTCATTTCTAATCTACCGAACCCCTTAATCTACACTAAGTAGTATAGTAGAGAGCCGGATCGCCTCTCACATGGAAATAGTGATAGGACGTTTGCTCTCAGACGAAATCGAATAATGGGGTTTTGTTTTGAAATTTCTACACCTAATGCAAATAAGGAAATCCAAATTAACCAACAAATATGAACTCACAGCAGAGTATTACTCTATGCTGTGAGGATCCCTTCTACAAAAGAAACATGCATAAAGAAATTAACCAACTATCCTATCTAACCATTAAAGATTTTCCCACATCGCATTGTCACGCTACGATACAAGAAAATCTATCAATGGGAATAACATGAAACATAACAAAGAACTCAAACATGCATAAAGAAAGCAAAAATCAAACAAAGACAATTAACTAAACAACTTTATAGGAATTAAACAAAACATAATTATGCATAAAAGATAAACTTGTACCACATTGTCATCCAATGATACAAGATCAACAATCATACATAAATGGAATTAAACAGAATATGAAACTAAACAAAGTGCAAACTATCAATTTAAGAAGCAATAACAAACATAACAACCTAATCAAGCAAGAAAATAAATTACATTAGACTTAAACAATTAAGATGAAGGTAAACTAACAACTAAGCAGCATGAATCAAAACATTAACTACAATATTCAAAATACATAAGAACAAAGAATAAACAAATCAAACATGAAAACTAACTAAGCTAATCAACCACATCCACTCCTCTACGATCATACACCAATTCAACTACCCTTCGCCGTCACACAAAGGGCCCAGATTTGGAACGCCAGCCCTGGTGAACAGCAACTCAATGACTGAATGCTGATCTATAGCTCCCGATGGCACAAAGTTGTTAGTTTAGATGAAATAGGAAATAAATTGCAGAATCAACAAAAACTGAACAGAAATCAAAAGAGAATTTGCTCTGCCGGAATTGCATACACCACTGAGACTGAGGTTGCTGGAATTCCTGCCTTCGGAACGCCGTCCACGGGAGTTTACCGCAGCATCAGTCTTGGATTTGCTTTAGTAAGTTTTGCCGGAATTGAAGAATAGAGGCTGAGCTCGAAGATGATGAGCTTCTGCCAGAGTTGGATACACCACTAAGGTGGATCTTCACTGCTTCCGGAACGCCGTCCACAGGTGAAGACTCCACAACAGAAAGAATGGGTCTAGAGAGGCTTCCACCGGGGAAGATGAATCGGCCGACTTCCTCTGTGAAGTCTCTCCTTTCGGAACGCCGTCTGCAAGGGATCTCCACAGCGGAAAGAATGGAGAAAGGAACGCCTTCCTCTTGATGAAATCACTGCAGCTCACAGGAGTCGTCGGAGCTGCGCCGTCCGTTGCAGATTGGAGCAGATCACGGAGGAGAGGAGAAAGGATGTGGAGGGCCGGCCGGCGGCAGTGAAGAGAAGAAGATGTGCCTCCGGCCGGAGAGAAGAAGAAGAAAGGAGAAAACGCTGTGGGGGAGCTTCGCGTGCCCTAGCTGCGTCGCCAGGAAGAAAATCGCGAGCAAAAGATGGGAAAGCGCTTCTGTGCGTCGCGTGAAGGTAAGGAGAAGGGTTTCTTAACGGGTTCGGGTTTTGGGTTAAGGAGAGGACTCTGAATCCAATATGAGTAGGGATTGAAATTGGGTTTTTATAATTGGGCTTAGAAGTGTAGGCTTTAGGAATAGGTAATCATTAGAAGATGATCTCCTTCTTGATTGAAATAGATAAGCCCAACTCTCCATTAGACTTGAGCCCAATGTTCTCAAATTGAACCAGGTTTGGATCTATTACTTTAAACCAATCGGTTTGACTCGACTCATATCTATGACTCCTCTTTAATTCCCTACAAAAATCATAAAATAATACCAAAATTAGAGAGAAATTATAATAAGCTCACAAATATATCCTAACTCATGAATTATGATATTAAGCAAGATTTAAATGAACGAGAGGATAAAAATACTAAGTATGAGAGCTAAAATATCACATAAAAATACTACTTATCAACTCTCCCACATTTATTCTTGTGCGTCTCGAGCAAGTAAACAAAAGAAGAAAATAACAAAATATATTCCCCTAGTAATTCTTAATCATTCTTAGAAAATTGTGAAAAGAAAGTTACCTAAAATTGTCAAATTCAAATTACTAAAGCAATCATGGATTCAATTCATACTTTGATTAACAATCAAGATAACTTCAATACATAATGAATAAATTGAGAATGATACTAAAATAAACCTCACAAGGCAAGTGATAGTGACTCTCCTCTCGTATACATGTAATAGTGGAGTTCACTCAAGCTACTCATGAATTATGCACTACCATATGCTTGCTTTTCTTCTAATCTCCACCACTATATACATAAGAGTGCACAATGAAATAATGAAGGCATTATTTGAAATATAAGGAAAACATGAATCAAAGCAAATGATAGGATAAGGAAAGAGATGAAGAAGATAAAGTAAGATAATAGTGGAAGACATGAATATTTTGGAATATTACATAGATGAGTACAAGAAAACAATGCCCAAAAATATCTCATCCAACTTCCAAGCTAGCTCTAAAAACTCAATAAAAATGTGAACAATCTCTACGATAGCATTTCAATAAAAATCTGCACATGATATACAATAAAATCTCAATGTCGCTATAATAAAGATTATTACTCACAAAAAATTCTACCACAAAGGCATATGAAATGACACAATATGTCAAAGCACCAAGCTACAAATCCAATAAACATGTGGACAACTTCTATTATAGCTTTTCAATAAAATATCACTCGTGATAGACAATAAAATCTATATGTTGCTACAATAAAGATTGTCTCTAACAAAAAGTTCTATCACAAAGACACAAAATAGCACAACATGTTAAAGCGTTTTTTTTTCAATTTTTTTATTTTTTTTCACTTCTGTTTTTTTTTCCATTTCTATTCTTTTCCTTTTTTTCATTTTTTTTTTCATATTTTTCCATCATTTCATATTTTGGAACATTACATATATGATTTTCACTTTCTTTTTTTTTTTCTTTTTTTTCATTTCTATCTTTCTACTAAGCTATTTCTCTCCCCCCACACTTAAATTTTTGTCCGTCTCGAACAAAATACTAATCATGTAACATCCAAAAATATCCACATCCCAAGAGAGTAAGAGAGTGAAATAAATGGAAATAAATTATTATAGATGTGCGTACTCTTAATCCCGATATACAATCACATATACTTAGTATTTATTTCTTTAATTTATCAATAGGTGAGATTTATTCGTTAAATCAATAGGTCCAATAAGTTGAAAAATAATATTATTTATATGATGTGTTGTTGATTATAGAAGGAAATTGTGTCCTAGATATCTAGGTTAATGATGCCCCCTTGAGGAACTCATAAGAATTGTCATGTAAACCCTACAAGTGGACTTAGTCCGACATGACAATGAAGTTGAGTGATACTACTCTTGGATCTAGATATTAATTAAGTGAGTTGTCAGTAACTCATTTAATTAATGGATATTCGATATTTAAATATAGGGAGATTAATGCACTCATGATAAGAAGGAGCCCATAATGTAATATGGGATTGGTGCGGTAGTTCAATAATAACTCTTTAGTGGTATGAGTTATTATTGATGAACTTGAGTTGAGTGTTCGGGTTGAATATAGGAAGCTCAAGCTCATCAGGAGACCAAAATCAATTCCTCCTCTCGGTCCCTATTGTAGCCTCTATAAAACCTTGTATCCACAAAGTCCACTTCTTACCCAAGTAATGGGTCGGACACATCCTTGCTTGGTGCAAGGGGGTCGGCCAAGCATTAGCTTGGAGCACAAGTAGTAGTCGGCCAAGCCTTGCTTGGTGCCTAAGCAAGGGGCCGACCATAGCATGATAGAAAAGGAGATTTTATTTAAAATTAAATTTTGGTAAAATCTTTACTTTTTTGAAGTCATCCACATTGTTTTAAAAGAGAGTTTTAAATTTTAAAATCTTTCCTTTTATGGCTATCTACAAAGGATTAAAAGAGAAATTTTAATTTTGTTTAAATATTTCCTTTTTTGTAGTTATCTATAATGTTTAAAAGAGATATTTTAATTTTGATAAGACTTTCCTTTTTTGTAACCATGATTTAAAAGAGAATCTTTAATTTTAATCTTTTCTTTTTTGTAGTCATCTACAATGTTTAAAAGAGAGATTAATTTTAAAACTTTCCTTTTGTAGCCATCACAATAAGAAATTTAAAAGAGAGATATTTTAATTATTATTAAAATTTCCTTTTTATGCCATGACCAAGGATTATCAAAGAGAGGTAGAGGGTGTCTTACAAGAGGTAGAAAAATCTCTCAAAAGCTCCTCTCTTTTCCTTGGTGGTTGACACCCCTCTCTCTATTCTTTCCTTGCTTGTTCTCCTAGGGCCGACCACTATTTTTAGCTATTCTTCTTCTCATCTTGCTTGGTAGCCAAAACCTTGCTTGGAGGGGATGAACATAAGGGCCAGCGGTTGCTTGGAGAAGAAGGAGAAGAGAAGAAAGTTTCCTATTTTGCCATTCCTTAGTGGTCGAAATTTCTTAGAGGAGAAGAAGTGGTTCGGGTGGATTTCATCTTGGTGGATCGTCTCCCACACAACGCCCAAGAGGAGGAGAGGAATACTGTAGAAGATCAAGAGGTCTTTGTTTACAAAGAAAGGTATAACTAGTTCTTAATTCCGCAGCGAAACTAGTTTTTCTTTGTATGGATCCTGAAATACCAACACAAGAGGCTAGCGATTTCGTGTTTCATTTTTTGTGTTTTGATTTAGTGTTTTGATCTTGTGCTTCTATTGAGATCTCTGTAGTTAAACCTAGGGTTATTGTAAGAAGTTTAAATATCTAATTTCTTTGAAAGACTTTGTCTAGGAAGTGGTGGATGATCCCATACCCAAGAAGGCCGAGTATCTTGCCATGTTTAACCTGGAAGTCAATCCTTGAAATAGATATTTAATCAACTTCTGTAACATGGGATGAACTTGGATTAATAATGTTAAGTATCATTTGCAATCCAAGTTTTAACTATTGAAGAACGCATGTGTTGAACTTGAAGTAAAAATGTTAAGTTCCTTTTTTAATTCAAGTTTAACTCATGAGGAACACATAGGTTGTTAGAAAAGTTCTGTGCTTGTACAAATTTTTGTATAGGGGAAGGAGAATGGAATTCCAAGTAGCAACCAACATCTTTCGCTCGAGTTCTTATGCTCCTAAGCTCTTGCACACTTAGACATAAGGATCAAACCAAAACAGGACCTAACTTAACTTGGTTGATCACACCAAAACAATCATGGGGTCCAACAATCTCTCCCTTTTGATGTGCATCAACCCAAGTTCAAGTTAGGCTAATAATGAACAAGATGCAATAAAAGAATTTGCAAAACAAACATTTTAAGCATAAGGCTGCAAAAAGAAATGACAACATATGATAAAATAGAGTTAGTAGAATTTCAAAAATTCTAACTCCCCCTAAACTTATACCTATTCCTCCCCATTTGATCACATCAAAAAATAAGGTACAATAAGAAAATAACTTGATTTTTTTAAAATTTAAAACAATTTCTATAAAATTTAAAACAATTTCTAAGTTATGAAGTTTTCAAATAATTAACAAAGATTAAAAACATTTCATTAATTTCATAAGCTTATCAGTTTGTCAATTAAATATTCAATTCAGTAATTGGCTTCTATGCTGTGGCGAAGCACTAGACCTTCTTGGTTATTGGATCATCAACCACTTCTAGACAAAGCCTCTTAAAGAATTTTAACATTTAACTTTTCTAAAAGCCTTAGATTCAAAGAAAAAAATGTTAATCTAAGTATGATTTTGGACCCCAATATAGGTTCCTTCCTACTGGGTTAGCTAAGAATCTAGGGGATACATATCCTTTGGAAATTTTTTTAAGTTGTCCCTGATATTTTCTAATGTACCAATTTAACTTTCGATAAATTCTAAGTTTTGATTTTTGAAAGTTATTTGGTTTTAAGCATGCACCTTTTTTCAAACTTTCGATTTGCATTTTCAATTTATCATTTTCTAACTTTAAATTGTTAAATAATTCTAAGGGGCATGTCTTAGCTAAGTTTAATTTTAACTCAGTATTTTTCTTTTCTAACTTCACTAAATCTTTAGAAAGAATTTTGATAAAGTTAAAAGACTACTTGGGAGATAGAGCATGTACCTTACCTCAATTTCTGATGCTCCCCCTTCATCATTGCTTTCTTTTGATGATCCTCCCCCTTCACCTATGCTCATCTCTAAGCTGGTTTCATCTTCTAATTGATGGTTGACCATTAGAGCTAGTTCTGTGAAAGCCTTAATCTCAAACTCAGAGGATGATTTATCTCATGTGGGCTTCAGGTTATTGTGTTTGGAGGATGTTGGTCTTTTGTACTTTTCCTTTTCCTTCTTCTTTAGTAGGGCATTCATCCTTGATGTGCCCTTCTTCGTTGCAGTTGTAATAGCGGACCTTCCTTCTGCTTCGATAATCCTTATTCGTCTGTGATTTAAATTTATTAGATCAAATAAACTTATTGAACTTTCTTACCATTAGGGTAGCTTCGTCTTCATCAATTGATTTTTCGGAGTCCGAATCATTCGTTCTTGCCTTTAGGGCAATGTTCTGGCTCGATCTCTTTTGTCCTGCACATCGAGATTCATGTAATTTGAAAATGGAAAAAAGATTATCTAGTATACTTATCTTGAGATCCTTTGAGATATAGTAGGAGTCTACTATAGATGTCCATTTTGGTGTTCTTAGGAACGCATTTAATGCATACCCTTGTGCATTCCGATTCGTTACCGTTTCTCCGAGGTTTGATAATCCAGTGATTAGCTCCATGAGTCTTCCGTGTAGTTGTGCTAATGACTCTCTTTCTTCCATCTGGAGGTTCCTCAGTTGATTCCGGAGTATGTCCCGTCTCGCAAGCTTTGTTTCAGAAGTTCCTTCATGTAGTTCTAGGAACTTCTTCCAAAGTTCTTTTGCTGAGTCATAATCTCCGATTCGATTTACTTCCTTGGGTGGAAGTACGGTGAGTAGGTGGAACTCAGCTCATCCGTTTGCTACGAAGTTTGCTTTCTCCTTTTTGGTCCACTGATATTCTTCTTTCTCTTCTCCTTAGGGAGTATTAGGAGCTACAAAATTGTATTCAATTATTAGCAATATTTAAAAATTGGGTTTGAAGAATACCTCCATTTATTTTTCCATGACGTAAATTCTCCCTTGAATTTTGGTGGGTAGATTGTCGGTCCGACCATTGTCTTTGATCTTTGATGCTTCAGTCAGTGGTTAGTCCTGTTAGAACCTTGACGTCCGCTAGAGGGGGGGTGAATAGCGTCTCACCCAAAACTTTACTTCCTATAATGTTAGTGCACAGCGGAATGCAAAAACAAACTAACAAATACGAAAGTTAACCTAAAAACAATAAGGAAGAAGACAACAAACCAAACACAAACCCTAACACAAGGCGTTTACGTGGTTCGGAGATAACTTGCTCCTACTCCACGGCGTGTCCGTAAGGTGGACGATCCCTCAATCCGTCGGTGGATTAGTCTCCGGCAAACTCCGGCTAGCTCAACCTCCTTGTGGGTGGAGAAACCTCACCACAACACCAACCAAGAACACTTGGACACAAGAGAACCTTGAGCACGTTTGGTGACTACTAATTAGGCTTTAACCAAGTCTAATTTCGTCACCTTGGCCGGCCATACCAAGCTCCTTCTTATAGAGCTTGGAACAAATCAGAACCTGATTTGCCCGTTACCAGTCGATTGGTTAATGCACCAGTCGATTGGTGCCAACGGCTATCTCAACGGCTCTCTGCTATAGTGCATCAGTCGACTGCTACAATCATCAGTCGACTGCTACAGCACTGCTACAGTAACGCTACAGTACTGCTACAGTGACGCTACAGTAAATCCTATTTTTAGGATTTTGCCTCGAGTACATTCACTCAGCACTCGTTCTCGCCCGACCAACCTAGACCTAGCCTTCTAGCCTCATCCATCAGCCTCGCGTCCCTCGGATGTCTCCCCATCCTTCACGTCTTGCCTTCTGGAGCTTCCTTCGGCCTTGTCCATATTGTCGGGTCTTCCTTTGCCAAGAGGCTCCTCACCTCCGGGGCTTCATCCATTGCCAAGTCACACTTGGACTTACGTTGCCAAGACTACATGCTTGGACTTACACCGCCAAGACTCATTCTTGGACTTTCCTCCTTTGCCAAGATCACACTTGGACTTTCCTTGTTGTACCTGTATCCTGCACACTCACAATGCATATCAAATACAACAATAAACCTAACTTAAACCTTTGCCCAAACATCAAAACCTAGGGCACCTAGATTGCTTCAACAATCTCCCCCTTTTTGATGTTTGGCAACCTGTTTAAGTTAGGGAAACATAAATGTAATACATATGCAAATAAATATGCAAATCAACTCATGCATAAATAATGGAACCTAAATCCCTAGGCTCCCCCTTCACCTAAGCTCTCCCTTGAGCTAGGATTTCCCGCAAAGGTAAACTTCTCCCCCTTTGCCTAAACAATCGCTCCCCCTTCACCTATGCTCCCCTTCGAGCTAGGATTTCTTGCAAAGGTGTATAGGTTTTCCACTTAAACCTAAAATTCTCCCCCTTTGCCATACATCAAAAAGAGTTCCAACAATATTCCAATTGTTGAAAACATGTCATCCAAATTGACCCTAAACTCATGTATTTATCTCCCATGGATCTCATACATTTAAACGAGTTGACACGGTCAAGAACAACGTTGAAAAACACGTTTAGGCTGGTATCAGTCGACTGCCCTAAGTGTCAGAACATTCTGTAGTTGAAATCTACTGTTACCAGTCGACTGGTCTTGGAACCAGTCGACTGCCCTCATAAAAATGAGCTTAAAGAGACATTCTGTGCTAAAAAATACTGTTACCAGTCGACTGGTATCTGCATCAGTCGACTGGCACCCTATTTCTGAAAAAATCAGCCTTTTTTGACCAACTTCAGAAATGCACCAGAAATTCTACAGACCTCCAAAAAATCTCAAATTTTGTGGAGAGGTCTATTTTAACCTTGTCTACTTGGGAAAAATATATATAAAAATATATTTATCACAGATCCTAAGATTGACACAAAAATTCAAAACTAGCTAAATTGTTCAATTGAACTTTGACCTAAAGTCCTAGTTTTGACTTCCTCTTGATGTATCTGCCCATACTAAATCACAATACTTTCCTAGCATGGGTTTATATGGCATCTATACATCAAAAACTAATTTTCATGCAATATGAACCCAATTCATATTTCTATGCATGAAACTCAACTCAATTGTGTCAACCCACTATGTTAGAGACTTAAGTCCGTCTCCTAATCACTTGGCACATTTGATAACCCATCTACCATGGGTCCCAAAGGCTCTTCCTAACCTTAGGAATCTTAACCTTAGTCACCTCCCTTGGTGACTCATCCACTATGGCTAGGCCACTTCGGTGCACCTCGGGTGATACTTGGCCTACAAAACTCACCTTCTTAACCTTAGACACATTGTCTTTGGTTAATTTCTTCTTGTCCTTAACCTTGGGCATCCCATCCTTGCCATAATTATATGCCACCCTAGCATATTCCTTCTTATTGGCCTTGGATGACTCTCCCTTGTCTTTGGTCACACCTCTCTTACCAATGTCATGTGCTACCTTAGCACTTGACCTCCTTTTGGTCTTGGAGGGACCTAATTTGACATTTTTGGGTCTTTGACCACCCAAATATATGTCAAGTCCTTTAGGTCCAATAATGAACCTCTCTAGGATTTTCTTCATTTCCTCAAGCTTTGTCTTCAAGGCTTGATTTTCCAATTCTAGGGTTCTAACCCTAAAGTCAACATGTCCACCTTGGGCATCCCTAGACCTACCCACCTTCCTAGGCATATGTCTCCCTTTCTTGGGATTAATGCCTAGGTTTTCAACCACCTTCTTCTCCTTAGGCAAGATAGGTTGTTTCCTTTTAGGTCTATCATTTGAAAATGATTTCCTAGGGTTATCACCTACATTAACTCTATTCCTATCATTATATCTAAAACCATAAATATCCATGGGAAAATAATTCATATTATTTTTAACATGCATGGAGGAATTTGAATTTGAACTTAAATTCAAATTAGGGTTTACCTTACCCTTTACCTTTGGAGCTCCCCCTTGACATAAGCCTCCATTCTTCCTCCACTTCTTCTCCCACTTCTTCAAGTGCGCCAATTTCTTGAGCTCTCCTCTCCTTGGGCACTTTGTGTGGTAGTGTCCCCACTCACCACACGTGAAACACCTAATGTGCTTCTTCTCCTTCTTCTTCTTCCTACAACTCACATTAGTTTCTAAATTAACTTTAGTGAGTTTAGGGTTTACCTCCTTTACCTTCTTGAGCGAAGGACACCTACTCTTGTAGTGCCCTTTCTTACCACACTCAAAACATTTGATGTGGTCCTTTGTGCTCTTATTGGTAGTTGAGGTGGAGGGTTGAGCTTCCAATATCTCCTCTTCCTTGGATTGCTCTTCTTCCTCTTCACTTGAAGATGTGGACGGCTCCACTTCTTTCTCCCTTGAAGATGTGGATGATACCTCCTCATCTTCCTTCTCCTCCTCGGATGTTGAACACGTATCAACATTCGATTGGTCCTTCTCCTCTTGGACCAATGAGTCATTCTCCTTGGGCTCCTCCTCTCCTTGGATTGGTGTAGGACTCTCATAAAGCGCAATTACCTTTTTCCAAAGGTCACTTGCGTTCTCGTATTCACCTACATTCAATATCGCATTAAGAGGTAATAAATTAATTAAAATTTTAGTTACCTCCTTGTCTGTCTCTGATTGCTCCCTTTGCTCCTTGGTCCAATATCGATGTCGGAGACGTTTTCCCTTCTTGTCAGTTGGAGTTTTAAACGGTTCCTCCAACGCAATCCATTAGTCCCAATTCATTTGGAACCACATCTCCATCCGCTTCCTCCAATAGTCGAAGTCCTCGCGCTCGTATGGAGGTGGGATTCGGATGTCCCATCCAAGAGGTCCCTCCGACTCCATCTTCTTCCTCTAGCCGCTCTCTTGGCGATTAGTCCAACAAGAACTCACCTTGCTCTGATACCACTTGTTAGAACCTTGACGTCCGCTAGAGGGGGGTGAATAGCGTCTCACCCAAAACTTTACTTCCTATAATGTTAGTGCACAGCGGAATGTAAAAATAAACTAAAAAATACGAAAGTTAACCTAAAAACAATAAGGAAGAAGACAACAAACAAAACACAAACCCTAACACAAGGCGTTTACGTGGTTCGGAGATAACTTGCTCCTACTCCACGGCGTGTCCGTAAGGTGGACGATCCCTCAATCCGTCGGTGAATTAGTCCCCGGCAAACTCTGGCTAACTCAACCTCCTTGTGGGTGGAGAAACCTTACCACAACACCAACCAAGAACACTTGGACACAAGAGAACCTTGAGCACGTTTGGTGACTACTAATTAGGCTTTAACCAAGTCTAATTTCGTCACCTTGGCCGGCCATACCAAGCTCCTTCTTATAGAGCTTGGAACAAATCAGAACATGATTTGCCCGTTACCAGTCGACTGGTCAATGCACCAGTCGACTGGTGCCAACGGCTATCTCAACGGCTCTCTGCTATAGTGCATCAGTCGACTGCTACAATCATCAGTCAACTGCTACAGTACTGCTACAGTACTGCTACAGTAACGCTACAGTGAATCCTAATTTTAGGATTTTGCCTCGAGTACATTCACTCAGCACTCGTTCTCGCCCGACCAACCTATACCTAGCCTTCTAGCCTCCTCCATCAGCCTCGCGTCCCTCGGATGTCTCCTCATCCTTCACGTCTTGCCTTCTGGAGCTTCCTTCGGCCTTGTCCATATTGTCGGGTCTTCCGTTGCCAAGAGGCTCCTCACCTTCGGGGCTTCATCCATTGCCAAGTCACACTTGGACTTACGTTGCCAAGACTACATGCTTGGACTTACACCGCCAAGACTCATTCTTGGACTTTCCTCCTTTGCCAAGATCACACTTGGACTTTCCTTGTTGTACATGTATCCTGCACACTCACAATGCATATCAAATACAACAATAAACCTAACTTAAACCTTTGCCCAAACATCAAAACCTAGGGCACCTAGATTGCTTCAACAAGTCCTTCTTAAGCAGTGGGGCAGGCAAGAGGGGGGCGGGGGGGAGAAGGGGGGGGGGGGGGGGGGGAATTGCCTGAAATAGAAAAATAAAACCCCTTCCCGACCCTTGGACTTAGAATAGAAACGTAATTAAAAACAGAATTAACAACTTAAAGAAATAAGTAAAAGGTCACTATTTACTTAGTTACAACCTAGTTGGTTATTAATCTAAGGAGGCTGAAAAACTCACTAAGAATCTCCTTCTTTAAAGGCAGAGAAGCCTTTTACACATACTGAAAGCTCAAAAATAACTAGGAAAGTGATTACAGAAGTTGTTGTACTATTTCCTAGCTCTAGGTGTCTTTTTATAGCTCCTGGAAATCTTATCCGTAGCTTGAGGGCGCCTCCAAAGGACTTGGAGGGTGCCTCCAACGAGATGTCAAGGGATAGAGATTTATTCCTTGGCAACGGCCAATTTTTCTAGTCGAAGGTGCCTTTTATGCTCATGGAGGGTGCCTTCCATGCTTACGGAGGGCACCTTCCATTCTTACGGAGGGTGCCTTCCATGGTCATGGGAGGCGCCTTCTGCCTGAAGGTGGCAGAGGTGCGCGGGTACCTTGGAGGTGCGTTCAACTTCTGTTAAGGGTACCTCCAGCAGTCTTCATCAGCTTCTTTCACTCTTCTGCTACTCCGATCGCCTGGGTGATTGCGGCCAACCGAAATAGGGCTCACCCGAACCTAATTTCTGGTCTTCTCCTTGAGCATTCTTCCGCTCCAGCTTCTCATCCCTCGAACGTTGTGTACGTTCTTCTCGTCCACCGGTGTAATCTTCCGTAGCACCTCATCCCTCGGATGCACCGAGCCTGTCGACTCCTTTCCCGTGTCATCCTTGTCACTAGCTGCGTCTTCCGCTGGACTTCCTGTGCTCCTAAGCTCCTACACACTTAGATACAAGGATCAAACAAAAATATGACCTAATTTGGTTGATCACACTAAAACAATCACGAGGTCCAACATACACACACAATATGCAAATGGACAGTCAATAAGGTGACTTCTATAACACATATCAATAATGTGTACACTCAATATCAAATACATAATCAGCATGTTAACTTAGTCAACAAGATATGCCTTATAGAACATAGTCTACATGTATATATACTACAAAGTAAAGATATCCAAAAGACAGGATTGTATATGAAATAACAAGATCATCTCTAAGATTAAGCAGATAAGTATCAAGCAGGATATCAAATAAATAGATTTAACATAAAATAACCTAATCCATCTGATGCGATGATAAAGGGGCCAACCAAGTGTGGGTCAAAGGAGGAAGATAGCAGCCAGCGTGGAAGTCAAAGTCAAGGGGGTCACCGCTAAGGGACCAATAGGGCCCACTAAAAGATAGTCTAGTGGAGCCCTACATTAAGGGCCAACCGGGCATGAGTTGCCCGATCGACAATGGGATGAGCCAAGCGAAGGCACATGCAGATGACCATATTGCTATTCTGGTCGGGCAAGAACATATTATCTAGACTCGTCGTCGCAGGGAAGAGCAGCCGAGCAAAGGAATAGTCGATCGAGCAGAGGAATACTCGGTCAAGTTAAGGAGTGCTCAGCCAAGCGGATCATATGACAGACAAATCGGAGAACATGTATTTGGATATACTTTTGGGAGATGTCACTATCGACACGTGGCATGGTCAACAGGTGGATCGTACGATGAACAAATCGGAGGACGTACCCACGACCAATTGGAGAATGTGTTCATAACCACGTGTCTAAGACCAATTGAAGAATGTGCCCTCAATCAATGAGAGAAGCTTACAAATTTTTTTATTTTTCCTTTTTATAAAATTACTTTCAAAATTGCTTTTAGAAATTTTTTAAAATATTAATGATATTTTTAACTTAGTGCCAATTTTTCAAGATTTTATACTTTTCAAAATTATTTTTCTTACAACTTTTTATCTTAGTGAAAAAATTTCAAAATTTTATACTTTTCAAAATTATTTTCATATAGCTTTTCAATCTCCTTGACTTTTCAAAGACTTTTCATATTTTCTCTAAAATCAATAATAAAAACTAACTTAAAAAAAATAGAAATTTGCTTCACTTTCTCTTTAATAGAATTTAACTACTTCAAACTCTTTACTTTCAAAATTCTTTTGAGTGTTTTTAAAATAGTAATGTAATTTTTAAAATTCTTTTTATGACTTCTAAAATTTTTCAAAAGTTTTAATAGTAATATAATTTTCAACTCAGTGTCTACTTTTCTGTCTAGCTTCATTCACTTTAACTTTGCTTCATTTTATCTTAGCTCTATTTTACAAATTCTTACTTATCTTTCAATTAGATTTGCAAAACTTTCTCTTTACTAAACATGTTATACATTTTTCAAAAATAACTTCTCTTTTTTTAACCTTCTTACTTATTGGTTTCGGAGTTTTCCCTATTTTTGATGTGTGTCAAAGGGGGAGATATAGTGATTTCAGGGGGAGATGTTTAACTCAGGAGGAGAGTAGAAGTTAAAATGTCTGTTTATTTACTTAATGTATATTTTAACTTAACTTTGAACCTTGGTTGCCAAACATCAAAAAGGGAGAGATTGTTGGTACAAGTTGCACCAGAATCAAACCTAAATTTTGATGTTGTCAAAGGTTCAAGTTAAGTCTTGTTAAGATCTAACAAGCTAACTGAGTGTGTAGGTTGTTTACTCAACCGAGAAAGACCTAGTTGGAGGCTAGGCAAAAGAAATCTTAATAGATTGTGGAACCCTGGTGCAAGTCCAAGTGGGTCAAGGGGACTCGACGCTTAGCGGTGTGATCGAGAGGTCTAGAGGACTGAAGATCAAGGAAAAAGTCCTGGCGAGCAGATTAAAGCTAAGCGAAAAGTCCAAACTAGATCTGGAGGATCTAAGTTTGATAGGCAGGTTGAGGTAAACAACTGGAGGAGCGACAATGAGGTCGGGTTCCTAAAGGGAACAACCTTAGGTCGTTGATCCAACTGAAGAAATCGGAAAGGTTTCCAAGTTGAGATCAAGACAGGTCTACTGTCTTTTATATTACTCATGCATTATAATATTATTGTGCTAACATCTGTGTTGTCGGATGTTTTTGTTCTAACACTGTTTTGTAGGTCAGGCTTGATCGGTCGACCGAACTGGTGGATCGGTAGACCAAACTAGAAGAAACTTAAAGCAGTGATTAGATCAGACAAAATCAGACCGAGTCCGATCAGAACTTGATCGGTCGACCGAACAGTAAGATCGGTCAACTGAACCGTGATGACTCAGCACAGGACAGTTCATCAACATCGATCAGAAGGAAAAGAAAAAAGTGTTGATCCGTCGACCGAACCCATGGATCGGTCGACCGATCCAATCAACATTAATACAGTATTAAATGTGCATCTCGACAGATTTCGACGAACAGGGAAAGAGCCTATTTGGTCGATCGAAAAATAGGATCGGTCGATCGAACCCTTAATGATGAATTAATGTCGAAGATCGAATCAGCGTCAAACTTCAGCCAGGAAGGAAGGGAGCTGATTCGGTCAACTGAACAGAGGGATCGGTCGATCGAACAACCATTACACCTATAAAAAGGAGCTCGAGGTCTGAGGCTTGTAATGCTTTTTTGATCAACTCATATTCTCTTCTGCAAGCTACCCGTGCTACAAGTCTTCATCAGCTCTATAAGCCACTCCGTCCGGAAGTGCCGACCAAATCTTCAACTCCATTACTTATCGGTATATTTTATTATTAGCTTACATTGTAATTAACTTAAGAAAAATAGTAGGTTGTTACTATCTTGCTCATTTGAAAGATCTGCTTCTTTCTGAGGATTTCGGAAAGAAGGGTTATAGTGGATTGCCCATCGGTACGGTCAAGGATCACGGGGCTTAGAGTAGGAGTCGACCTAGGCTCCGAACCAAGTAACCGAACAAGTCTTCCATTTTACTTTCCGCTGCTTACTCGAATTGTTTTTTAAATACGAAAAGAAAAGTTTTAAAAGCACGATATTCACCCCCCCCTCTATCGCACTAATTCGATCTAACAGTCTCTTCTTACGAGCTTGGCTTCGAATGTGCCTTCGTGGAGTTCCAGGAATTTTTCCCAAAGTTCTTTGGTCGACGAGTAGCTCCCGATGCGATTAACTTCTTGAGGTGACAACACACTCAGCAAGTGATACTCCACTCGATTGTTTGCTACAGAATAATTTTTCTCTTTCTTCATCCAAAGACTCTCTTCCTTCTCCTCTCCATTTTGATTCGTAGGAGCTACAAAACCATACTTGATTATTAAACAAATCTCAAAGTCTATTTTTAGAAATACCTCCATTTGATGTTTGTAGTGTGCGAAATCTCCCTCAAATTTTGGTGGAATGATGTTTGGTCCGGCCATTGGTTTCTTTGCTTCGGTAGGCGGTTAGTCCTTATGAAGCGTCCTCACTCTGATACCACTTGTTGGCCCCTTGGTGGCCAGCAAGAGGGGAGGGGTGAATTACCCTGCAAAAACAAATCAACCCTTTCTCGACTTAAAGCATAGATAAGAACACTTGTAATTAAAAAACTAAGAGACAAAAAAAAAGGCAGAGACACAAGGAGAATTACTTGGTTTGCAATCAAAAGATTGCTAATCCAAGGAAATTAACACGTATTTTATGAAGATCTCCTTTGGGCGGAGTAGCCTCTTACAACGTTAACAGAACACAAAGAAAAGTAGAACATAAAGAAATGGATTACAAGTGATTGTCTAAACTGTTGAAATCAGAGCTATATTTATAGCACTGTACTGGTGCCTGGAAGGGTTCCGAGCGCCTAGAAGGGTTCCGAGCGCCTGGAGTGGGATAAAATTCTATTCCTGATGCATCGGTCAACGCCCATGTCACATCTAATAAGATTTGGGCTCCAGGCGCCCGGACTCCAAAGGCTCTGGGCGCCCGGACCACAAGAGTCAATAAAGTTAACATTTTGCGATCTGGGTCCTCTGCTCCGGTTCTACTTGTCTCGGTCTGGGTTTTCCGCTTCGGCTCCGCTAGCTTAGGTGATTTCGGCCATCCAGAATAGGGCTCACCCGAACCCAATTTCCGGCCTTCTCCTCAAGCAGCCTTCCCCCCGGCTTCTCATCCCTCGAATGTCGCGTACATTCTTCTCGTCCACCGGTGTACTCTTCTGCGGTACCTCATCTCTCGGACACACTGAGCTCGTCGACTCTCTCCCATGTCATCTTTCTCACTAGCCGCGTCTTCCGCTTGACTTCCTTTGCTCCTAAGCTCCTACACACTTAGACACAAGGGTTAAACTAAACAGGACCTAACTTAATTTGTTTAATCACATCATAATAACCTTGGGGTTCCAATAGCGAAACCACTTTACAAAGGGAGAAGGATAGTCTGCAATCTGAATTTCAGACATATAAGGCAGGTGAAGAAAACCACTGGCAAAACAATCGCAGAGCTTATTTGGACTCTCTTGAGTTTGGGGAAGAATATGTTGAACGCATTGTAGGAACTCTTACATACTTTGTTGATGGAGTAATCCGGCAACTAAAAGAGGGGGGTTACCTATCTAAAGAACCTCCTCCCTTATTTATAGATCACCACAGGGTTAATCAAGAACTCCCAGAAGACCTTTTGAGCAAATTTAAATGAATTTGGGAACATGTATCTATACTTTCTATCACAACTACTATGTATTATTTGCTATTTATTAAATGTTTAATGAAGATCAGTAGTTACCTATATTTTCTTGTGTAGTTTCCTTTATCTTCAGAACCACCCAAGTATATAAATGAATCTTTCCCATATGTTCGTCATATGTAGAGAAATTTCAGGGAAAATTGTAATCAAAGAAAGCAAACCTCATAGTTGTTCTTTGAACAACATATAATGTTGAATAAACTATTTTTGTTGTACTCTAAACCTGTGTGTGAGTTAGGCTCTTTGCTTATATATAAAGAATCTCCAACTTTATACAAAAAATTGGTCAGATATATTTCAAGATAAAATAATTATACACGATATAAATGTTCTTTTGGGTCTTTCCTGACTATATAATGGACTAGTCGGATTTATATACTCGGGCGAAATAGAATACTTGTGATATGAATATTCACTTGAGCCTTTCATGACTGTATAATGGACTGATCGAATTTATATGCCTGAGCGAAATAGAATATCTGTGGTATGAATACTCCCTTGGGCCTTCCCCAACTGTATAATGGACTGGTCGGATTTGTATGCCCAAGAGAAATAGAATATCTGTGATATGAATACTCCCTTGGGCCTTTCCCGACTGTATAATGAATCGGCCAGATTTACATGCCCGAGCTAGATTAGCTCTCTGCATCATAAGTAATGTTAATGTTGAGACCCATGATTGATTTTAAGAAGGGTTTAAAGTCTTCGGTTCTCCCTAAGGAAGCCTAGTCAGTCACTCCTCAAGGTCCCCGATCGACTGTTATGGTTTAAAGTCTTCGGTTCTCCTTAAGAAAGGCAGGATGGTCACTACTTAAGGTCCCCAATTGACTATGATGGTTTAAAGTCTCCAGTTCCCCTTATGGAAGTCAGACCGGTCACTCCTTAAGGTGCCTGATCGACTACGATGGTTTAAAGTCTTCGATTCACCTTAAGGAAGCCAGACTGGTCACTCCTTAAGGCCCCTGATTGACTAAAATGATTTAAAGTCTCCGATTCCCCTCAAGGAAGCCAGGTCGGTCACTCCTTAAGCTCCCCGATCGACTGCGATGGTTTAAAGTCTCCGGCTCCCCTTAAGGAAACCAAGCCAGTCACTCCTTAATGTCTCTGATCGACTGTGATGGTTTAAAGTCTGGGTTCCCCTTAAAGAAGCCAGGTCGGTCACTCCTTAAGGTCCCCGATCCACTGCGATAGTTTAAAGTATCCAGTTCCCCTTTAAGAAGCCAGGAAGATCACTCCTTAAGGTCCCCGATCCACTGCGATGGTTTAAAGTCTCTAGTTCCCCTCAAGGAAGCCAGGCCGGTCACTCCTTAAATCCCCAATCGATTAGATGGGCATTTAAAGAGAGATATGTTGCCTACATCATTTACTCATATCAATAAAGTTTGTACAAAATATATGAATAACTTACAGGAATGTCTACTAAGTTCTATATGGTTGTAAATGATTAGCACTCCACGACCGTTCAAGTTTTCTTCCCTCTACATCCTGGAGGTAATAAGAGCCCGATACAAGTTTCTGTATGATTTTGTAAGGTCCCCCCTCCCAATTTAGGCTCCAACTTGCTAATATCTCCAATAGATTTGATACGCTTCCATACAAGATCACCTACTTGGAAGAACCTTGGAATAACTCTTTTGTTATAATTTTATCTCATCCTTTGATGATATGAAATGAATCGAGTTGCTGCTTTGTCCCATGCTTCTTATATTAAATCAAGCTCCATGAGGCGTCAATCAGCATTACCATCATCATAGAGCCTTCTTCGATCAGATTCCACTCCTACTTCGATTGGGATTACTGCTTCACTTCCATAAACCAGGTGGAAAGGGGTAATTCCTGTGGATTCTCTAGGGGTAGTACGACATGCCCATAGTACACTGGGTAATTCATCTACCCAACTACCACTAACATGATCTATTTTGGTTTTAAGCTCTCTGATAATTTCCATGTTGGTCACCTCAGCTTGTCCATTACTTTGTGGATATGCCACAGAGGTAAAAGCTTGTGTAATACCATAATCAGAGCACCATTTTTAAATTTTTTCTACCTTGAAACTGCCTTCCATTATCAGAAACTACTTTATGTGGAATACTAAACCTGCACATGATATATTGCTGTAAAAATTTGATAACTGCATGTTCCGTAATTCTGGCCAATGATTCTGCTTCTACCTATTTAGAGAAATAATCGACAGTTACTAATAAGAACTTCCTCTGAGCATATGCAAGAGGAAAAGACTCAACTATATCCATGCCCCACTGATCAAAAGGACAAGATACTATAGAAGTTTTCAACATCTTGATGGGATGATGAGGAATATTTTGATGTTTCTGACAAGATAAGCAAGTTCTCACAAGTTGAGCAGTATCTGAATGTAATGTAGGCTAAAAATATCCAGCCAATAATATTTTCCTTACAAGAGATTGACCTCCCATATGACTACCATAAAAGCCTTGATGCATTTCTTGTAAGATATATTGTATATCGTCTGATCCAATGCATTTGAATAAAGGGCTAGAGAAGGTCCTTTTGTATAACTGATCTCCAATCAGATTATATTGACTTGCTCTTTTCTTGAATATTCTAGCCTCTTCCCCATCAGTAGATAGAACTCCTTGTTGTAAGAATAAAATGATAGGTGTTCTCCAATCACTCTGGATTTCCAAATTGGCATGTTGCTTAACACAAGATATTAATAAGGCTCCACTAACCTGTCAAAATTCCAAGGTATGATGGAAGAAGCCAACTTAGCCAATTCATCTGCTGTTTGATTATCTGTTCGAGGGATTTTCTTTACACTGATCTCATGAAATTCAGCTTTCAATTTATCAAATGCTTATGGATATAGCTTGAGTCATTCGTTACTAATTTCAAAGTTGCCTGTTAATTGTTGTGCTGTCAATTGGGAATTAGAATGAATTACCACATGAGCAGCTCTCACATGCTTGGCTGCCTGCAAGCCTATTATCAGTGCTTCATATTCAGCTTCATTGTTAGTGGCTCTATAATGCAATCTGACAGATAACTGTATTTGATCTTTTCTGGGAGATATAAGTAGAATCCCTATACTGCCTTGCCGAGTAGAAGACTCATCAACATAAACAATCCAAGTTTCCTCTATTCTTGGACTTGGTATCTCTGTTATGAAATCCGCCAAAGCTTGAGCCTTGATAGCTATCCGAGGCTGATATTGTATATCATATTCACTAAATTCGATCGTCCATTTAATCAATCTTTCGAATGCTTCTGGATTAATAAGTACTCGACCCAGAGTATTGTTAGTTAACACTATAATTAGGTGTGACAAAGAATAAGGTTGTAACCTTCTAGCTGTTAACACCAATCCATAAGCCAACTTCTTGAGCATCGTATATCGACACTCTGCTCCATTCAATAAATGGATCAAAAAATACCCAAGTAATTGTTCTTTTTCTTCCTACCTCGCTAATACATAACCAACGGCATGCTCGTTGGCAGATAAGTACGCCCACAAAGTCTCTCCTACTACTGGTTTAGCTAATACAGGAAGAGTAGATAAATATTCTTTCAACTCCTCAAAAGTCTTGCTGCATTCTTCATCTCACTGGAATTTAGTTGCTCGTCAGAGTATTTTAAAGAAAGGGAGACTCTGATTGGCCGATTGAGAGATGAAGCGAGACAGGGCGGTAATCCTTCCTGTCAATCTCTGGGCATCCTTTAAATTCTTCGGGGGAGCCATGTCTTGCAGTGCTTTTACTTTGCTGGGATTGGCTTCGATTTCCCGCTCGGTCACCATGTATCCCAAGAATTTTTCACTTTTTACTTCGAATAGACACTTGTTAGGATTGAGCTTGAGCCCATATCTCCTCAGGGTCCTACAAGTTTCTTCAACATCAGCACACAAACTAGAAGCCCGTATAGACTTAATAAGAATATCATCCACATAAACTTCCATATTTCTGCCAATCTGCTTCTAGAAAACCTTGTTCATAAGTCTCTGATAAGTAGCTCCTACATTCTTTAGACCAAAAGGCATAACATTGTAACAATAAGTACCTTCAGCAACTATAAAGCTAACCTTTTCCTGATCTACTTTAGCCAATGGAATTTGATGATATCTTTGATAAGCATCCAGCATACTGATAAATTCGCAATCAACTGTGGAATCCACCACTTGATCTATGCGAGGTAGAGGATAATAGTCCTTTGGACAAGCCTTGTTGAGATCCCTAAAGTCAATGCATACTCGCCACTTATTACCTGGTTTAGAAACTAAAACCACATTAGCCAGCCAGCTTGGAAACTGTACTTCTCGAATGTATCCGGCCTCCAGTAGCTTGTCTACTTCTTCCTTGACTATCTTATGGTTAGCTCCAAAGTCCCTCTTCTTTTGTTTCACTAGCCGAGCATCTAGATACACATGAAGAGCATGCTCCATGACTGTTGACGCAACACCTTTTACTTCCTTAGGTGAAACATCCCTAGTTTTTTTTAAACACCAAAGCAATACTGGAAAAGTACCATAATAGTCCATTCGCCATAGTGACTATCAACTCAACATAACCAGTAGCATTATATAGAAACAATTAATGGAGAAAATGGAAAGACACCAGTACAACTCCTCTAAACAAAAATAAAAGACAAACCCCTAAGACACCAGTCTTCTCAGCACTCCTAGTACGGACAGTGGGACGTTCCCCCATCTCACCTCCTCGTCTACTCCATCCCCAAGCTCCCGAGCATATCCTGGGTAGTATCTTCCTCACCTGTAACGTAAGCATAATGAGTTTACGAACCCAGCAAGTACAATCCTATATGAATGATAAGACATCCATGAAGTAACAGGTGTAATAGCTAAATAAGCATAGAACATAAACTCAATACAGAATAAAGGGAAAAGAAAATGCAATATGTAAATAGCTAATATGGGTGGATATGTCACACATCAGGTAACCACTATTTGAGCCAGTCATCAGTCCCATGACCCTAGGGGTACCTCCTAGGAGAACATGCAGTCAATTAGCTAAAGTTAACATTCATTACAATATCAGTTATAATTTACAGTATCAGTCATGTTTTGGAAGGGCCCTCCCCGGAGCTCATCCCGTGGCACCTATCCCGTACTACTACCACATATGCTCATATCCATCCAAATTGGCTACATAAGAAAAACATACCCTTTCCCTTATTATACTTTCACCATTAGCTCATTCCATTCTTACTGTAATATTCTTACCTTAAAAGAAAAAGAAGAGATATGTGTGCACATTGCAACTCTAAGGTTGAATTCGGCGCTTAAATATACATGCAAGAAATTCTAACACCACACCTAACTTCCTTTTACAAGGAAACAGAAACAATACCATAAATAACAATTCATCATCTAGCTATCTGTATTTAGGAAGGAAATCCGGATCCAATGCAATGGTAAGAAACCAGTCCAGCAATTCAAAAGACATAAGAAGAAACAAACCCTTCTATCAAGGCTTAGGCACCCACCAAAACAGACCAAGATCCTGAGGTTCAACAAGAAGAAGAGAAATAACCACAAAATCACAGCTGACTCAAGGAAACCAAATTCACCATCAGATATACTTCCAATCAATTCGCGCCATTCTGGAATTCCATAACACCATGGAGATAGAAACGCATCAAAGCCAACCAGCCAAAACCCCATTTACTGTAGCCAACCCAATACCGCAGTTTGTGCTTATTAGGGAAGTATATCAAAAACCCAATTCAAAACCAATTTGAAACCAATTGCAACATTCACAATTCAGAGAACAGTTTGAAGGCAAAAACATCTAGAGGTCCAAATACGAATTCTTAACAGCACTACAAGAATACCCTCACGGTTTCACAAGAGAAACAACAAACATTCCCAAACACAGTATTCCAGCAATCGTAAGAAGACTTCAAGAAAATAAAACAAGATTCCCAAACCACCAGCCATCCCAAGCATGGTAGCGTGGACACCAAAACCCCCCAAATATCACCTTAAGCGTAAAGCCAACACGAAATGCCATGAACCTATCAAAATATCACAAATCCGAAGCAACCGATCAAGAAACTTACGTTGAATCCATACCAAATTGCGAGCACCCAAATCCGATCAGGAAACCAGAAATAGCACAACACGAAACAAGATCATCACAGAAGACTCGCATCATAATTCGTTCAACCAATCAGTATCTCAGTCAGGCATTCAAACAAACAAGTATCACATAGGAAGCTCGAAACATTACATCATAGAACAACAACCAAACGACCCCAAATTCATTCACAGCCAATCGAGCTTCGGGAACAATGATCGATGCCTACTAGCTCCTAAACCTTACCTCACAGAAGTCATGCCCACATAAAGGAAGTACTTGCTTTTCTTCTCCGTTCCTCCGGCAGAAACCCTCGCCCGACCATTTGCGTCGTCGGTGAGTTGGCTGGTGATATCCGCGTCCTGCCGCAATGCCCTCCACAGACTCGCTCGCGAGTGGCGCGCGTGTGGTGGCACCTGATCGGTCTCAAATTCCGGCCACAAGCTCCGCCGCGTGTGACGGAGGTGACGAGGGCACGGGTTCGAGAGAGGATAGGGAAGTGGGATTCGGCCGGTTACCCTCTGTTTGGGAGGAGGTGAGTAAAGGGTAGGGAAAGGTAAACATGGGTAAAATGAAATTTTACCCTTGTTTGGGAGAGAGTGAGCTATGAAGGGGAAGGGGAGAGAAGGGTAAAGCTTCCCCTTGCATGCTCGGGAATAAGCGAAATTCCTTACACCCCAAATTGGGATGTAAGGAAGGGTAAGGAGAAATTATTACAATTATATCCTTATTTATTTTTTCACATGCAGATTTATTAAAAAAATAAGAGGATATTTTTGTAAATTTATATATTTAACCTTCATTCCATCCCTTTCCTCTCACATAAACTTTCCCTCCCTTCCAAACAAGGGTAAGATAAATATATTACTTTCCTTTCCTTTCCCTCCCTTCCCCTTCCATCCCCTTCCATTAATGAACCTTACCTCACCCCATCCAAACAGAGGCTTAGGGTTCTTGAGGGAAAAGGGTTAAAGGGGGTTTATATAATAACGTTAGGGAAATTTTTAGGTTAAAATTATTAAAGTAAATCTCTAAAATTTTCTAAAATCCCTAAAAATATTAATTCCCTCTTAAAATATATGTGTGTGTATATAATTTCTTAAGTAATATTTATGAGACCTTACATTAGGTGTCCAAGCGAACACGTCGCTATTCTTCATTAGGCACTTTATCAGATTCTCCCTAAGATCAGGGGCAGATCAGACGTGATGTGGATAGTAGTTTCTGGTCATCCAGGTTGTATTTGCATTTCTTCCTTCTCTTCATATATAAGAGTGAGCGGTCTTTCATAGATGGCGTTGATGTCCATCCTTTAAGCTTTCCGGGTGGCATTATATTCTGTTGGACCCCGTGGTTATTTTGATGTGATCAACCAAGTTAGGTTAGGTCCTGTGTGTTTTTGATCCCTGCGTCTAAGTGTGTAGGAACTTAGAAGCGCAGGAAGTCAAGCGGAAGATGCAGCTAGCGAGAAGGACGGCATAGGAAGGGAGCTGACGGGCTCGGTGCATCCGAAGGACGAGAAAGCTGCGGAAGAGTACACCGATGGGCGAGAAGAACGTGCGCGATGTTCGAGGGATGTAAAGCAGGGACGGAAGCCTGCTCGAAGAGAATGCCAGAAATTGGGTTCGAGTGAGCCATATTTCGGTTGGCCGGAATCACCCAAACGCATGGAGCTTCGAAACTCAAAGCAAAGGAGAAAGTGAGTTGGAAGTAAAACCCGAGGCGCCTTCATTGATCAATGGAGGCGCCTTCACCTTGAAGGCACCCTCATCGCTCAATGGAGGCGCCTCAGACAGGTCAAAGACGACTGTTTGCGCAATGGATAAAGTTTTATCCATCCACTCGTTGGAGGCGCCTTGGACTTCTATTGGAGGCACCTTGGACCTTCGAGATAAGATTTTCAGGAGCTATAAAATGACCCTTGGAGCTAGGAAATAGGAATAGAATAGCATTCAACTCTTGTACTTCATTCCTAGCAATAGTTCTGAGCTTTTAGTGTGTAAAAGGCTTCTCCGCCTTCAGAGAAGGAGATCGTTAGTACGCTTTTCATCGCCTTGGATTAACAACCATCTTGGTTGTAACCAAGTCAACTTATGGTCTTCTCTAAATTCTTTTTGTTCTATTTTATTATTATTATTGCATATTTTTGAGTTGAAAGCACGAGGAGGGTACCTTTAATTTTGCAAGCAATTCACCCCCCTCTTGTCGGCCCCGCTGCACCAACAATTGGTATCAGAGTCCGACAGCCTCAGAAGGACTAACCGCCGACTGAAGCACAAAGATCAAGACGATGGCCGATACAAGCATTGATCCCCCGAAGTTTGACGGAGACTTCGAGTTCTGGAAACGCAAAATGGAGGTCTTCTTCAAGATGAACTTCGACATCATGTTGAGTATAAAGAAGGGTTTCAAAGTACCTAAAACAACAGACAGAAAAGTACTTGAGGAATACCGATGGAACGAACAACAAATAATTAAATTCATGGCAAATGGTAAGGCTGAATTTCATTTACTTACTGTTCTACCTACGCAGGAACTCGAAAGAATAGGTGACTATACATGTGCGAAAGAACTTTGGAAAAAGTTTTTAGAACATCACGAAACGTCAAGAAAAGAAGAATCTGACCCTTCGATGGACATCGCTTCGTCATCAGAGGAATCTGAGATAGAGGAGATCCACAACATAGCACTGATGGCCAACCATCTCTTTGAAGATGACTCGGACTCAGAGATGAGCATAGATCAAGGGGGAGAATTAGAAGAAAAAAGCTACAATGAAGGAGGAGCATCACAAACTAAGGTAAGTAAGGTACATGCTCTAAACCCTAAACATTCGTTTCAATTTATTAAAGCTCTTTCTAAAGACTTAGCTAAATTAGAAAAAGAAATTGCCAACTTAAATAAAATGTTAGTTAATATGAAATCTGAAAATGATGAATTGAAACTCCAAATTGAAAAGTTAAAATCTGATGCATGTTTAAAAACTAATGTTTTTCAAAAATAAAAAATTAAGGTTTATGGAAAATTAAATTGGTATATATGAAAGCATCAGGGACAACTTAGAAAAATTCCAAAAAATTATGTACCCCCCAGATATTTAGCTAACCATGTAGGAAGGAACCTTTATTGGGTTCCAAAATCTCTGCTAGTTTAACTTTTTAAAGTTAGAGCTTACAGTGAGAAAATTAAACAATGAGTTTCTTTATGAGGCTTTGTCTAAGGAAGTGGTTGTTGCTCCAATAACCAAGAAGGTCTAGTGCCTCGCCACGACCGGGAAGCAGAAATATCGAAATAAAATATTTAATTTACTTTCTGGTAAAAGCATTAAAATTAGAATTGAATAATGCTTTAAAAAAAATAGAAAATTTTGAACTTTTACTTAGAAATTTTTTTCCAAAGACTTAGAAATGTTTTCACATCTCTCCTAATTAACTTAGAATTTATTTTGAAAATTTCTTTTTATCCCGTTTTTGCTATGATCAAAGGGGGAGAGATAGGCACAAGTTAAGGGGGAGTAAGAAATATTTATATTTTCAAATTCTGTTTGAATTTTTGTAAAATGATATTCTTTTCAACAATTGGTATAACAATTGGTATCAGATAGAACTAAATTTTATGTAGCAATTTATTTTAATTGCAAATTTATGCTTAAAATATTAGTTTAGTAATTTCCTTAAAATTACTACTTGTCTGTTTTACCCTAACTTGAACTTGGGTTAATGCACATCAAAAAGGGGGAGATTGTTGGACCCCATGGTTATTTTGATATGATCAACCAAGTTAGGTTAGGTCCTGTGTGTTTTTGATTCCTGCGTCTAAGTGTGCAGGAGCTTAGGAGCACAGGAAGTCGAGCGGAAGACGCAACTAGCGAGAAGGATAGCACGGGAAGGGAGCTGACAGGCTCGGTGCGTCCGAAGGACGAGAGAGCTGCGGAAGAGTACATCGGTGAGTGAGAAGAACGTGTGCGACGTTCGAGGGACGTAAAGCTGGGACGGAAGCCTGCTTGAGGAGAAGACCAGAAATTGGGTTCGGGTGAGCCCTATTTCAGTTGGCCGGAATCACCCAAATGCATGGAGCTTCGAAACTCAAAGCAAAGGAGAAAGTGAGCTGGAAGTAAAGCCCGAGGTGCCTTCATTGATCAATGGAGGGGCCTTCACCTTGAAGGCACCCTCATTGCTCAATGGAGGCGCCTCAGACATGTCAAAGACAACCGTTTGCGCAATGGATAAAGTTTTATCTATCCACTCGTTGGAGGCGCCTTAGACCTTCGAGATAAGATTTTTAGGAACTATAAAATGGCCCATGGAGCTAGGAAATAGGAATATAATGGCATTCAACTCTTGTACTCCATTCCTAGCAATATTTCTGAGCTTTTAGTGTGTAAAAGGCTTCTCCGCCTTCAGAGAAGAAGATTGTTAGTGCGCTTTTCATCGCCTTAGATTAACAACCATCTTGGTTGTAATCAAGTCAACTTCTGGTCTTCTCTAAATTCTTTTTGTTCTATTTTATTATTATTATTGCATATTTTTAAGTTGAAAGCATGAGAGGGTATCTTTAATTTTGCAGGCAATTCACCCCCTCTTGCTGGCCCTGCTGCACCAACAGATTCCACCCTTACCACCTCTACATAGCATTTTTGGGCTACTACTTGATCTCCCCTAACTTCGCTCACCTGGTTGTCCACAGGGAATTTTATCTTCTAACAGAAACTATAAACGACTTCTCGGAACTCATTCAAGGCCAGCCGACCCAGGATAACATTATATGCTGATGGAGTATCCACAACTATGAAAATCGATCAGCATGTCCTCATAAGGGGCTCCTCCCCTAAGGATATGGTCAATTTTATTTGGCCCATTGGTTGTACCGCATTACCAGTGAATCCGTATAATGGAGTAACTATAGGTTGGAGCTCACTCGGGTGAATCTGCAACTAGTCAAAAGCTTGTTTAAAGATGATGTTAACAGAACTGCCAGTATCGATAAAAGTACATGAAATGTTATAATTGGTTATAATAGCCTTAATTATCAATGCATCGTCATGGGGTACCTCCACCCCCACCAAATCTTTAGGCCCAAAACTGATTTCCGGCCCTGCCGCCTTCTAGCACTACATCCAACAACATGAATCATTAATCGCCGAGCGTGCGACTTTCTCGCCCGATTAGAATCACAATCAGTGGGTCCTCCCACTATCATGTAGGACCGTTGGGCCGGCTAGGAGGGGGTTGTTGGATATCCTGCTAACACAAAAAGGAAAACAAACCCTCCTCGAACTCTTTAAGCTAACACTTGCATAAATAAACTAAGCGGTAAATTAAAAGCATAAAGAAAAAGCGAGGCAAAAGTATTTACTTGGTTACAACCGATGTGCTTGTTAATCCAAGGAAGATTAAGCTCAATAAAACTCCTTCAGGCGGAGAAGCCTCTTACAATGTTGAAGCGCAGAAAATAGAAGCTTAGACTAAAAGAGAGCGTGCAAGCACTGGATTTACAATCAGTGAGTTCGTTGAAAAGCTTCTGGACCAAGGCTATATTTATAGCCTTGGTCGGGGCGCCTGGAAGGGTTCCGGGCGCCCTGGGGGGATAAAACTTATCCCCCAACGTTCAGATCGAGTCAAAACTCGATCTGGTCAACTTTATTGCTCAGGGCGCCCCGGAGCCCAAAGTCAACAACGTTGACTTTTTCGCCTCCGGTTCAGCTCATCTCGGTCCGGGTCTTGTTCGCTCCGGCTCCGCTAGCTTGGGTGATCTCGGCCATCCGGAATAGGGCTCACCCAAACCCAAGTTCCGACCTTCTCCTCGAGCAACCTTCCTTCCCGGTTTCTCGTCCCTCGAACGCCGCGCACGTTCTTCTCGTCCACCGGTGTACTCTTCCGCGGTCACCTCGTCTCTCGGACGCACCGAGCCCGTCGGCTCTCTCCCCGTGCCATCCTTCTCGCTAGCAGCGTCTTCCACTCGACTTCCTGTGTTCCTAAGCTCCTGCACACTTAGACACAAGGGTTAAACAAACGCATGACCTAACTTAGCTTATTTGATCACATCAAAACACCTTGGGGTTCCAACAATCTCCCCCTTTTTGATGTGAGCAACCCAAGTTAAGTTAGGGCAAACATATGCAATAAAAACAATTTATATTCAAATAAGTCCAAATATTTTTCAATTGAAAAATTATATTACCTTCCCCTAGACTTATACTTTCCCTTCTCCCCCTTTGATCACAATAAAAATGGGATTTCAAGAAAAACAATCTAAGGGTTTGACACTTTAAAAAAATATAGAAATCTATTTCAATGTTTTTCGGAGAAAAAATATTTCCAAGTTAAAATAAATTCTAAGTCAAAGAATGACTTTTGAAAAAATTTCTAAGTTTTCACCAAAAATAAATCTTTCTAAGCCCAAAAATTTATGCAAGAAAATTTAAGAAAAATTGATAGCATTAAAAAAAATTTTCTATGCATTTGTTTATTTATACTAATACTTATATCAGCAAGTTTTAAATTTCCATTTCAATTTTTCATAACTTCTCAAATTACACTTTTTCAAATTTAAAGCCACAGATATTAAACATACAATAATGTGTATCATGTTAATTTCTATTATTTTTTGAATTGCAACTTCACAAAAATATTCAAATAGCATAGATTCTAACTTGATAAAAATTTTCGACAATATAAAAAATTCTTTCGGCAATGTGCAAAATTCGTTCGAAAGAATATTTTGTAATTTGCAAGAATTTTTTAACAACAAAAATTCTAATTTACAGGAATCTATTAACAGTAGATTTCTTAAACCGAAACACCTTTTCGGTGACTCAATTTCTAAATCGCAAAATTCTTTCGAGAGAGTAATTTGTAATTCGAAAAATTCTTCTAATTTGCATAATTCTTTTGTCAAAATAATTTTAAATTTGCAAATTTCTTTTGATAATATTTCTAATTTGCAAGACAAATTTGACAATTGATTTTCTAATTCAAAAAAGTTTTTCGGTAATTCAATTTTTAAATCACAAAAATCTTCAGGCAATTTTTCTATTGAATTAACCGGGTGTTCAGAAGGTAGAGACTATACCTTACTTACCTCGTTAGCCGTTGGTTCTCCCCCTGTTGAATTAATTTCTTCCGAAGATTCTCCCCCTTCATCGATCTCGGGATGTACTTCAGCTGTTGGGGTTGTCTCGGTAATTTCTTCCGTCTCGGATTCTTCTGATGACGGCTCGATATCTATTGAGGGGGACGGCTTCAATCGGTTCTTCGTAGAGTTTTAAGAACTTTTCCCAAAGTTCTTTTGCGTTGTTGTATTCGCCAACTCTATCAAAGTCTTCGTTTGGTATTGCGGTTAAAATGTGAAACTCTGCCCGACCGTTTGCCATTGACTCGTCACGTTGCTTCTTGTTCCATAGGCGTAGATCGAGTTCTTCTCCATTCGTTGTCTTTGGTGTTTCATAACCTGTTTTCATTATTAGAGAAATATCAATATCAGAGTTAAGAAATACCGTCATTTGTTGCTTCCAAGAAGCAAGCTCCCCCTCGAATGCTGGTGGGTACTCGCTAGCTTCGGCCATTGTTTTGTTGCTTCAGACGGCGGTTAGTCCTTCTGAGGCGTACTCGGCTCTGATACCACTTGTAGGACCGTTGGGCCGGCTAGGAGGGGGTTGTTGGATATCCTGCTAACACAAAAAGGAAAACAAACCTCCCTCAAACTCTTTAAGCTAACACTTGCATAAATAAACTAAGCGGTAAAGTAAAAGCATAAAGAAAAAGTGAGGCAAAAGTATTTACTTGGTTACAACCGATGTGGTTGTTAATCCAAGGAAGATTAAGCTCAATAAAACTCCTTCAGGCGGAGAAGCCTCTTACAATGTTGAAGCGCAGAAAATAGAAGCTTAGACTAAAAGAGAGCGTGCAAGCACTGGATTTACAATCAGTGAGTTCGTTGAAAAGCTTCTGGACCAAGACTATATTTATAGCCTTGGTCGGGGCGCCTAGAAGGGTTCCGGGCGCCCTGGGGGGGATAAAACTTATCCCCCAACGTTCAGATCGAGTCAAAACTCGATCTGGTCAACTTTACTGCTCAGGGCGCCCCGGAGCCCAAAGTCAACAACGTTGACTTTTTCGCCTCCGGTTCAGCTCATGTCGGTCCGGGTCTTGTTCGCTCCGGCTCCGCAAGCTTGGGTGATCTCGGCCATCCGGAATAGGGCTCACCCGAACCCATGTTCCGGCCTTCTCCTCGAGCAGCCTTCCTTCTCGATTTCTCGTCCCTCGAACACCGCGCACGTTCTTCTCGTCCACCGGTGTACTCTTCCGCGGTCACCTCGTCCCTCGGACGCACCGAGCCCGTCGGCTCTCTCCCCGTGCCGTCCTTCTCGCTAGCCGCGTCTTTCGCTCGACTTCCTGTGTTCCTAAGCTCCTGCACACTTAGACACAAGGGTTAAACAAACGCAGGACCTAACTTAGCTTGTTTGATCACATCAAAACACCTTGGGGTTCCAACAGTTAATGTTGTCGCGAGCCGCATTACTGTTATTCTCTTCCTACCGAGCTGATGGTAGCTCTGCTTGTACTTGATCAGATGTTTGTGCTTGTACCATGGGGTGAGGTAATATTACCGCTTGTGACCCGCTCGGTTGATACTCAATTTTGAGAGGGTTATTATGTCGAGGGTATCATCGACGATTTGGGATTGGAGAATGTCGACAATATCGAGTATTAACTGCTTGTTGATTCTTCAGAGTAAAATAATTTTCAGTATCATGAGTATTAGTCAGATGGTATGTGCACCATCTTTGGGGAAAGTGTTGAGGAACCCCCACATGTTGTACTACTTGGGGTCGGGGCTCTGGATGGCGGGAATGTAAATCCACTCGAGGTCTTTTGGGAGGTTGGGTAGGTCCTCCTGAGCATACTATAGCAGGGACTGGCGTAGAGGTAATATTCTCCTTCCTCCGGACGGCTTGAGCCTCTTCCACATTGATGAACTCCAAAGCCCAGTCAAGTAATATATCAAAATTGGTAGGAGGGTTCCTAACCAAATCCTTAAAGAAATCATTATCATTAAGCCCCTGAGATAAAGCGCTTACCAAGATCTCTATGGTAGCCGAAGGGATATCAATGGCCACTTGATTGAACCTTTTAATATAAGTTTTAATTGATTATTTAGGACCTTGCTTGATGGAAAAGAGACTCCACGGAGTTTTATGATATCTTCGATTACTAGAGAAATGATGTAAGAATACCTTGCAGAAATCCTTGAAGCGACGAATAGAATTTTCTGGTAATCACTTAAACCACCTTTGAGTCGCTCCTCCAAACGTGGTAAGGAACATCTGACACTTGACACCATCAGTAAAATGTTGAAGGAGTGCAGCATGTTCAAATTTGAGAAGATGATTCTCGGGATCAGTTGTCCCCGAGTATTCTCCAACATTCAAATTCTGATAGTGTTTCAGCAAAGGATCATCCAGTACTCGTTGAGAAAATGAAGTGATAGTCCTTTCAGGAGAACTATCGCTGGCTACCACTTTCCCCTTTCATTTTTCTCATACAAGGGTTTCTCTAGAAGATTCTTGGAGAATTACTCTTCATCCTCCTTCTTCCAGAGGTGTCCAGAAATAAGCTTTAGGGCGTCGAGTAGGAGAAAGAGGGATAGAAGGCAAACGAACCGGATCTCCCCCTTCAATCCCTCTTCCCCTATGCTGAGAAGTCACAGATACCACCCGATGTGGTGCCACAGGTAGCATGCCACCAATATTAGCTTGCTGATGTTGCTGTAAGGCTTTCTGCACTCTAGCATTAATGAGTAACTCCAAATCTTCTTGTGATAGGGTAATGGTGTTGAGCTTTCCAGCTTCCTCCATCTTCATAGCTTCAAATCCAAGTGAATGTTTCTATAGACGACGCTAAATTTGATCTTGTTTGAAATCTACAAAAATATGCGCTAACTTCGATGAATGACACTCCGGGATGAAGATGACCTTCAAGAGATCCAATATAAACTCCTCCTCGATCCTACGCACGGTGAGACAAACCAACAAAGTGTTAGTAACCTAAGACAGGGGTGGGGATCCCTGGCTAGGCCCTCCGACGCTCAAGTCAGTTTCTCTCTAAAGGTGGAAGAAGAAGAAGAAGAAAAACAGTAACTGAAGTGAAACAAAGTTTAGATGGTAGAACTTGTGTACCTTGCCAACGGAGAGGATCCTCCTTTTTTATACCACTTCATTTGATCTCCATAGTCATGAGGTGGTCCCCGATTTATTAGAGTTTGTTAGGAGATGATGTCATCCTTAGACTTCGTGCAATAATATATTTAAGGAATCTTTTTTGTACCATACATTACCTCTTTTATCGTTTATGACTTATGGGGCACGTCATCATAACTGAAGAAGCTTCTAGAAGATGTTTCCCGCCAATTTTGCTAAGTTGTCATATCTCGGTCGGTCGCTTAAGCCGACTGCGTTCATGAGGAGAATATTTTCTACTGAACATGTTTAGGTCAGTCGTTCAAGTCCGTCACATATGATAAGAACACCTTCTGTTAAGCTTGGCTTGGCCGGTCATTTAAGTCGGTTGCATATATGAACTCATGGGTACCTGCTTATTATGAATCATACATAAAACTATATGTCTTCATGCTCAGGCGAGCTCTGCTCGATCGAGCGTATGCGAGCACACGAGTGCTCGCTCGACCTTTGGTTGACGGTATCGTGCCGAGAATCACACACAAGGCTAAATGTCCTTATGCTCGGGCGAACTTTGCCCGGTCGAGCGTATACGAGTACATGAGTGTTCGCTCGGCCTTAAGTCAGTTGGTATCGTATCATCAACTATATATAATGTTAAATGCCTTTACGCTCAGGTCGACTTTGCCTGATAGAGCGTATACGAGCACGTAGGTGCTTGCTCGCCCTTCAGTCGATCGATATTATACTGAGAATTACACTTGGGCGGGCTTTGCCCATCCGAGTGTATACGAGCACGTGGGTGCTCGCTCGGCTTTCAGTTGGCCAGTATTATATTGAGAATTACACTCGGGCGGGCTTTGTCTGGCCGAGTATAAACGAGCACATGGGTGCTCGCTCGGCCTTCAGTCGGTTAGTATTATACTGAGAATTACACTCGGGCAGCCTTTGCCCGGGTGAGCGTATACGAGCACATGGGTGCCCACTCGGCCTTCAATCGACCGGTTTTATACTGAGAATTACATTTGGGCGAGCTTTACCTGGCTGAACGTATATGAGCACATGAGTGCTCGCTCGATCTTCGGTCGATCGGTATTATACTGAGAGTTACACTCGGGCGGGGGCTTTGCCTGGCCGAGCGTATACGAGCACATGGGTGCCCTCTCGGCCTTCAGTCGGCCGGTTTTATACTGAGAATTACATTCGGGCGGGCTTTACCTGGCCGAACGTATACAAGCACATGGGTGTTCGCTCTGCCTTCGGTCGGCCAATATTAATGATCCTGTCCAAAATCTGAGTCAGACGGACCGCCGGGTGAGGTGGATGGAATGTTTACCGAATTGCGACATCCCGAAGGGGGGTATGTTGAGATGGCTTCTATGTTGACCAAGTTTTCAGAAGTCCTCTGGTCAACGCTACCTGCAGCCAGCGACCGGGTCCCCCCGGTCCCTGGTATCCCGAGACTCAAGGCGGATCCAACGAATATATGAGTATAAGATTAACCCATAAAATAATGAAATGTGTCTAGAATATGAACAGAAAACGTACCCTAGCCCAGGGGTGCGACCTCGGATGGGACGCTGCTCGAGTTGTTGTGACCCATAAATGTAGATGAATAAGCCGGATGAAGAGCTGGATCTGACGACACCTATTCAGCATGACCTGGATCCGGAAGACGCCATGCAGGCTAGGACCTCGCCGTGCCACGCCGATTGGATATGAGATCGGCACGCAGGCTGGGACATAAGATCGACACCCAAGCCGGGACATAAGATCGATACGCAGGCCGGGACATAAGATCGGCACGTAGGTCGGGACATAAGATTGGCACGCAGACCGAGATAAGATATCGACACGCAGGCGGGGATAAGATGTCAGCACGCAACCCAAGATCTAACACATAGGTCGGACGATGCGAAGACTGGAACATAGCCACGGCTCAAGGGCCGGAACACAACCATGACACAGAGCCAGAACAACGATGGCTCGAGGGTCTGATCAGTGCTGAAAACATATGCCAACATGGATCGAATACCGAATCAGTGTAGGTGATGTATGACTGCGAGGATCGAAGGCGCGACGGTTGGGGGGGGCAACTGTGGCTTGGAGCAGATTTTGCACTGCCATGGTCGACGGAACGAAGGACGCCGGTAAGGAGGGAGAGGGAGCGGAGCATGGCTGCTGGATATGGTGGCTTGACAGTAGCCATTGTCACCGGTGTCGAGTCACGCGGAGAGGAGGAAATGCACTGGTCGCCGTATAGAAAGGAGCCCTGGCGATGACCGTGGGAGGCGGTGCTCGGCGATAGCGTGCATGGCTGCGGCTGGGCCGGAGGTGATGAGGGAGGCGACGCGATGGCAGAAGCGTGGAGAAGGCTGCTCAGAGGAGTTGAGACGAATCTGTCATACGCCGACGTTGCAAAGAGAAGGAGGAAGTGGAGAGGCAGTCGTCGTGAGGAGAAGGAGAAGGAGCAGTGGCGAGCGCCGGCGAAGAGCGGAGCATGAGGAAGAGGAGAGGGGCAGTAGCCGGTCTGGTAGCGCCGACATCGCGAGGAGGAGGAGAGGGAGAGGAGAAGAGGTAGAGGTCGGCGGCCAGCGTCGGCGTCGGTGAGGAGCTTGAGAGGAAGAATGAGATCCCCCTGGCGGCGGCCACCAAACACGAACCAAGCCCCCTTTACTACAGTGCCCTTTCCCCCTTTAATGCCCTACCCCGCGAAAAGACCAAAATGCCCTCCTCCTCCCCCTAATTTCTTCTCTACCCCTCAACCTATATCCACATCAATTATACCATCAATTATATACAAGGCTAAATGCCTTTACGCTCGAGCGAGCTTTACCCGGTCGAGCTTATACGAGCACATGGGCGCTTGTTCGACCTTCAGTCAACTGACTATATATCCTTCATATCCTTCTCGATCTTGACCCCTCCTTTACTAACCAGGTCGACATATCATAACCCGTATCAATTTAATTACTAGTTAATTTAAATTTATATATAATAATAATAATAATATCATATGGTATTAAAGGTTATCATGTAATATATAAAATTATTGATGTATTCATAATTTTTTTAATTATTAATTATGAATGATAAAATTTCAAGGTATTTTTGTTAGATGCTTATCTCAAAACAATCCTCCGTAGATATTTATAGAATTTTTTCATCTAACTAGAACGTGCAACTAAAAAATATTGAATTTCTAGGCTCTACCTACTTCCTAATTCTTCTAATGATCAATAAAAAAAATTCCACAAGAATGAAACAATCCAGTCGGGATCTCTTGGTTCGCAAATCATGGACCAGGAGATGATCATTGCATGAGGACCCCTTGATTTGGATAGATTCCATTTTTAAATAGGTGGGATCCATTCAAATCAAGAGTCTAAAAAAATGGACTATTCTCTAGTCCGTAATTTACGGACTAGAGGATCCTTTCTCGAAATAATTAGAATTAACGAGTTTGACTAACTAAAATTATTATTATTATTTCCTTTTATTATCAAACAATCTATGGTTGTAACAACCCTAGGCAGCGCCTTCATTAATTCTTCCCAGGATCAATACGAAGGAGGAGGTAAATTATGATCAACTACTAACCTTTGGAATGATGACACATAGTAGACTATAGGCCATGATGCGCCGGAAGATCGGTATGTGATTCGATTCCCATGGAACTTCCGTGGACGAACCAACATTTTTCATAAATTTTTAGCCAACAAATTCGTCGAGTCCTCCATCAGGGCAGCGACGGTGAGGATTAAGGAATGGTCGATCAACCTTCTTCACCGAGATCTCTTGCCGATTTGCCTTCCTCCGATTGAACCCCCTCGACGACGACGAAGCGGCCCCGGGTGCATTGATGGGGCGGCGAAGCGGGAAAAAGCCCTTCTTTTCTTTCTCCAAGAAGGGGCGATCCTCCAAGAGGATGGAGATGCAACTAATTCCTTCGCCGGCCCATCTCTTCTCTAACAGCCACTGCAGTTCGGCTGCGGTGGCAGATGCGCCGGTATCGGCCGCCGCCGCGGTGGCGCAGCCGCACGGAGGGAAGGTGGCGAAGAAGAAGACCGGGGCGAGGCTCTGGATGAGGTTCGATCTCGCGGGGCAATCGGAAGTCCTCGAGCTCGAAAAGAGCGCCATCATCAAGCGGGCGGCGATCCCCTCGCGCGATTTGAGGATTCTTGGGCCTGTCTTCTCCCACTCGTCCAACATCCTGGGTAAGTTCCTTTTCTTCTTTTTTTTTAATCACCTATTTTATTTGTTTTCCCCAGGTTCTCTGTATATGAGTTAACATGATTAATATTATAATATGGTAAAATTATGATGTTCTTGGTCGTTTGTGGTCAATATGATCTTGTGTTGTTCTTCGAAAGTAGTGATTCTTCCTTTGGATGGTGAAAGTGAAGCATGATGTAAGGTTTATTTTTAAGTGAGCTTGTTATTCAGTAACATTCAATGGATTAATAGGGAAAAAAAACAGGCTTTTGAGAAAATTGAGTCAAATTTGCACCTAAAGCCTGTTCATATTCTTTAAGAGTTATCTGTGTGTTCGATACTAAGAGATATACTCGTGTACCAATATTATCTCCACCAATGAGTAGAAACTGCATACCTTGTGATATTTTTCTTGGTGAAAAAAAAACAAAGGTCGGTACCTTATCTATATAGATGCTTCCAAAGCTTGTGTCTTTCTATCTATGAGTGAATATAGAAATCTTTTGAACTTTTTTTTGTGATGGAAGTTACCTAAAACTTGAGAAAACATATTATTTCTTACTAATGATACACAAATTGTTAAGAGTTGATTGTTGCAAATTGTACAAAAGCTTTCATAAGAACTGACGACGTTGGCTATGATCTAGAATGGCCAAATAGGCAAATATTGTTTAACTTGGCTTTATGGGAGAAGCATCGATCCACCATAAAAAGTAGAGTTACTTGTGGACAAACGAGATGGAGCTCGGGTTGCAAATTAAGTGACTAGATCTTCCTTTTCTTGGAATCTCTTGATTGTTTCTTAGCAATACCATGCCTTAATTGAGATGAATTTTGGTTAACTTCTAACTTTTTTTTTTGTAATAATTCAGCCAGGGAAAAAGCTATGGTTGTCAACCTGGAATTCATAAAGGCCATAGTTACTGCTGAAGAAGTACTCATATTGGATCCTCTATGTCAGGAAGTTATCCCTTTCATAGATCAGTTGAGACAGCAGCTCCCCATTAAGAGTCCTTTCAGGGTTCATGATCTTAGCCATGATGCACAAAAATCTGCTACTGGTGAAGAATGGACAAAATCAAATGAGGCAACAGAAAATGAACGTGAACTTCCATTTGAATTTCAGGTTCTTGAGATTGCTCTGGAAATTGTCTGTTCATATTTGGACTGTAGTGTCACTGATCTTGAGAAGAATGCATATCCTGTGCTTGATGAATTGGCCATGAATGTTAGTACCAAAAATCTTGAACGTGTACGTAGTTTGAAAAGCAATCTTACTAGGTTGCTTGCTCGTGTTCAGAAGGTATGTTCTTAAAGTAGTATCATTTCTTTTCTTTGACTACTGACATTTACATTGCTGTGTTTGAAGTATAATTAAATTTCGAATATATCAAATACTATTTTGAATTAATTATCATGTTTTGCAGAATTATTTTCAGATAGGTCTGTTTTGACCCTATTGGATAAGTAGGATCTGATGAATGATAGAATGAAAAAATGTTTAAAAATAAAATAAGAAGAAAAATTAAATAAATTTGTAGTTATTCCGATAGTTGGAGTATGGCTAAGATCATGCATAATTATACAGTTGAACTTTTTCACTGATCCATTTATGTTATATATGGCATAAAAATGAATGACTGCAAATCCCAAATTACTTTAAATTACCAATAATTGTTAAACTATTAAGTGCTTAGTTATAGTGTTACATTAACATGTAAAATATCATAATTAATAACAATATCTGTATTCAATTCTGACGAAATGCAGCCATAATAATGGTATTCAATCATTCTGTTGTAACATTTTCTCTACGTAATAAATATTACTGATATCATATTATAATGAATAGGGTAGCATATATGTAAACAGTACACCCCTAGTTTACTAGCATTCCCTATTCACCCCATGTTTTAGCAGAATGCCAGTTTGGCGTTTAGCATGCATAGTTAGCTTGGAAAAATGAGACATACATGGAGTAAATAGTAAACTACAAGGTGGGCAAATTAAATGTTCTCTGGATCTTGATTATGTTACTTCACTGAATCTTGATTATTTTAGTCATTTGATGGTCCAAAGTGGAGAGCGAAAAATAGTGATGTACGTGTGCTACCATTAAACTAGTAAACTAGAATGGGTATTTTACCCTAATGAATAATATCCAATTACTATCAATCACATCTAAAGGGTTGTCTGGTGCACGAAGTTTCCACCTATACGGAATCCCGTAGAAGGGTCTATTGTACGCAACCTTACCCTACTTTGCAAGAGGTGTTTTCATGACTCGAACCTATGATCTCTAGGTCACACAGCAACAACTTTATCATTGCGCCAAAGCTATCCTTCTATCAATGAAATCTCATAGTATATAATTTAATATAAGATAGGATTACAGTATTCAAGCTTTAATAAATAGAATATTTATTATCTGGAGTTGGAATGAACTCTAAGTAGCAATTTAGCATAAGAGGTAAGATTCTTACCTTTTCTCCTAAATTCCTTCCTGTTCCTTTATCATCTTGTGTTTTTGCCTTTTGTTTGAGATGCTTGCAAGAAACCCAACTTTGTGGAGAGGAGCATAAGAGATTAGGATCTAACTCTTTTTCATGAATTTATTCATGATTCTTCATTATCTTTTTGGCTGTCTCTTCTTTTTTCAGATGCATATGAGAAACCCTTGTTATCCCGTTTCGAGATGCATTCTAAATTGGTCACAAGAGAGATTAGGGAGAAGAGATGAGGATTGAAGGTTTAGTTGCTGATGGTGCCAATCTTGATCGGTTTCACGACAGTGATGACCAGTCAACCTTGCTGTTGTTTCAAGGGGGCCACCTGATCAGAGAAGAGTAGTGGAGGAAGATAAGAGGAGGAGAAAAGGATATGAGTGGAAGTGGATTAGAGAAGAAGAGAAGCAGAGGAGAAGAGAAGAGTAGTGGGGAATAGAGAAATTGGTTCAAGAGAACATAATTAAAGGAGAGTCTCCTAGTAGCAGCTTAGCCTTACGCTCTGTTTGGATGGGGTGAGGGAAGGTTCATCGACGGAAGGGGAAGGGAGGGGAAGAAAGGGAAAGGGAAGGGAAGTAAAGTATTTATGTTCCCCTTATTTGTGAGGGAGGGAAGGTTAATTAATGTAACATGTGTTACCTTGTTTGGGAGGAAAGGGAGGGGAATGAAGGTTAAATATATAAACACCAACAACAAACAAACTTTATCCTACTAGGTGGGGTCAGCTATATGGATCCTTTTACGCCATTAGGCTCTATCCCCTACTATATCATCATCTATACTTAAATAAATTTTATCTTATTTTATTGTTGCTAGCCAAGTCTTCTTTTTATCTTCCTCGTTTGATGTGTGTATTTGTTATATTTCTTATCTCCTAATTGGAGCATTTATTAATTGTCTAAGTACATACTCGTACCATCTTAAACGTGTCTCTCATAATTTTTCCTCAATAAATGCAACTCCGACTTTCTCTATAATGCTCTCGTTTCTCATTTTGTCCATCCTTGTATGTCTACACATCCACCTTAACATCGTTATCTCTACAACTCTCATCTTCTACTCCCAACATTAAACTCCATATAACATAGCATGTCTAACTGTCATTTCGTAAAACTTTCCTTTAGGTTTTAGAAGTACTTTACGATCACATAAAACACTCAACGTTCTCCTTCATTTTAACCATCTTGCTTGTATTCTATGTAAGACATCTCTTTCAATCTCTCCATTGTTTTGTAAAAATGATCCTAAATACTTAAAACTCTCACTTCTAGATAACTCGCCATTTCCTATCTGAACAATTGTCTCATTACGTTTAATATTGTTAAAATTCTATATATTCTATCTTTACTCTACTAAGCCTAAAACCTTTCACTTCTAATGTTTCCCGCCAATATTCTAGTTTAGCATTTATTCTTTTACGTTTCTCATCTACCAAAACAATATCATCTACAAATAACATGTACTAATGAGTTCGTCCATGATTAGTGTAAAAAGATAAAGACTTAGAGTTGATCCTTGATGTAACCCTATCTTAATTGGAAATGCTTCAGTTAATCCACCTGAAATCTTTACTCTAGACGTTACATCTCTATACATATCCTTAATTAGTTCAATATATATTACGCTAACACCTTTCTTTTCTAGAATTCTCCGTATAATTTCTCTTGGGACTCTATCATAAGCTTTTTCGATATCAATGAATATTATGTATAAATCTTATTTTTACTCTCGATATTTTTCAATTAGTTGTATAAAAAGATGTATAATTTCTATTGTCGACCTTCCAGGCATGAAACCAAATTGATTTTCAGTTACCGTGATTTCCTTCCTTAATCTTTTTTATATTACTCTTTTCCAAAGTTTCATGGTATGACTCATTAGTTTAATACTCGTATAGTTTGCATAATTTTGTACATCTCCTTAAGGGAACTAAAGTACTCATCCTCCATTGATCAGGCATCATGTTAAATAATTTTGTAAGTCATTCAATATCTTATTTTCTCGTACTTTTATACCTCTATCGGAATGTTTATCTGGTCCAACGGCTTTGCCATTGTGCATCCCATTTAAAGCTTGTTGTGCTTCTAAAGTTTAAATTCTACTATAAAATTTAAATTTTTATACTCGTCTCCTTAAATTACCTAAGTTTGGCCACTTAAACTTTCATTAAAAGATTGATGAAAATACATATTCTATCACTCATTAAAAAATTTCTATACTCATCTTGTTCTTGAAGTTACAAAAATATTCTTATTTTTAAAATAAACCTACATGTGAAAAAGAAATGAGTATAGCCCATTAAACCTATGGATGTAAGATATTCTAGCAGGAAAAGGTGGTCGGCATCATCTTTGCAGCAGAAGAAGAATCCGGCCAAAGACGAGGATCCCATCCTCTTCGGTGGCACTATTGACAGGGAGGAGAATTGCTGCTCTTCCTCCCATCACTTTGACGAGCGTCGCCTCTGATGTTGATCTACTTGCACACGTCTGTGTCGTTGCCGCAAGGTGTTCGTTCATGGTCTCAGTTGGGACGCCACCCAAAAAGAAGATGAGTTAATTTGGGAATTAAAATTTTGAAATAGGGATAAAATTAGAATAAAATATTTTTGAGTTCCCCTTCCCCTTCCTTACATCCCAAATCAGGGTGTAAGAAATTGTGCCGATTCATAAGCATCGAAGGGTAAAGCTTACCCTTTTCTTCCCTTCCTCTCCTTAACTCACTCTATCCCAAACAAGGGTCAAAATTTCCATTCCCCTTATTTACCCTTCCCTCTCTTTTCCTCACCTCCTCCCAAACAGGAAGGGGAGATAAGCAGAAAGGGAATCCCTTTGTGGATATTTACTCATCAATATGTTAATATATTGTGATGATTAGTAGTTGGGCATTCTTGTTTATGTATTTCCTTATCTTACAGGATAAAGAGCATTTACTTCTATGATTTAAACGGAACTGTATGGTTTCTAACATTTGGTTAACAATTAGGTTTTAGGTTAGTTAATCACACAGTCATATCATTAACATAGTAGCAGAGCACATATCAGGAGCCTGGGGACTCCTTTGTGTGTATTTGGATCAATATAAACTAATTAAAACCCATCTCTTTTGATTCCTGGCCTTCATGGAAGTTCCATATACAGGATAACTTATGACCATAAGCTAGTGCATCTGTATGTGCGTAGATATATATTGTGCTTTTCTTAGAGCTCATGCTTGTGAGGGGTGGTTAATACCGATCATTTTTTAAATTTTTGATCTCACTATATAAATATGGAGGTAGCATCAATACCCCTAGTAAATTACTTATTTTCCCGGTTAATGGTCAATTAGTACTTTTCACCTCTAATTATGTTAATTAAATAAGTTTTGATAAGCTTTCCTAAGATGTAAAGCAAAGTAATCTTCATTTTGTAATAAATGATATAACTTTTAGTATGAATTCTTTCAACAGGATTATCTTCTTCATGTGACTTCTTGATTATGTTAAAATCTTTAGATCTTATAAAACCATATCTGCTCATCAACGTAAATTCAAGTGAAGCATCTTCAGTGTAGCAACTCATATTCCACTCCTTAGTATCGATGTGAGAGTGCTTCTGTTTTATCAGGTTAGGGATGAAATCGAACAGCTTTTAGATGATGACCTGAATATGGCCCATTTGTATCTGACAAGGAAGCAAATGCAGATTCAGCAATTTGAAGCATTGATAGCATCTGCAGCTTCAAATAGTATTGTTCCTGCAGGACCACGCCTCACAAGACTTGGTTCTAATGTTAATGGTAGTGCAAGCATTATTTCTAGCATCTATGCTGATGATAATGATGTGGAAGACTTGGAAATGCTACTCGAAGCTTATTTCATGCAGCTTGATGGAATGCGTAACAAAATATTGTCGGTAAGTCCTTTAACCTCCCTATAAAATTGTCCTTGCAAATCTACTAGCTTCCATCTATCTCATGATGCTATTAAAGCTCTAAAAGCAAAAGGTATGATATTTAGAATTTCGACGCTGAGTGTTTGATGAAATGAAATTTTAGATGTAATCTGAGACTGGAACATTTTAGCTCCTTTTCTTTTCTGTGCATATGGTGCATAATTTCAATGTTCATACATTCTTATTTTAATTTTATTCATGGTCATAGTGGGCATTCAACAGTGATTTGTTATCTGACGTGTCAGTGCACTCTTAGTTGGAAAATTTTACTTCCATAGTTCCATTTCTTAGTTGAAATAGTGGGGTTTGATGGATTAGGACCTTACGATGCAAACTGTTTGGTACTAATTCAAAATCAGATATTTGGATGTTTTGTTCAACCGCATTTAGTAGAGGTTACACACATGAAATGAAGCAACTAGTACCATGAAGGGGTGGCTATAATCTGAAAAGTTGTCTACTTAGATTTTAGAGGATCCTTTGGTATACTTGATACCGCCAAAATTGAACTTGTCATAAATGAATCAACAATTTTCCTTTTTTGTGTATATTAATGTTTAGGATATAGAACCCATTTAGTGCTTGGTTTTGTGTGTTAGGATACATCAGCTGTTGTTGGCTTTGCAAATTAGGAATTCCTTGCCAACCTTCATTTCTCTACTATTTTGTGTTTGCCTTGTTTCAGTTTTTCGGGTAACTAGAAACCGTTTACCAGTTGGGTGCCTTCACAATTAAGTGGAATTCTCAATTCGAACCGAACTGAAATTGATTACAAACCAAACCAAACCAACCTTCTTCAATCTGTTTTTGCATGACAATCGAGCATGAACTGAGAACTTTTTATAAGGTTATTATGTTGACAATTATTCAATGGAGTATACTGTCTCATGTCGATACTTTGTAATTCACTATTCTACTCATTTAAATACTTCTGAGATGAACAGGTGAGAGAGTATATTGATGACACGGAAGACTATGTCAACATCCAGCTCGATAACCAGAGAAACGAACTGATTCAACTCCAGTTGGTGCTGACCATTGCTTCGTTTGGAATAGCTGTCGACACACTTATCGTAGGGGCATTCGCGATGAACATCCCATGCCAGTTATACGACATACAACACATTTTTACTCCCTTTGTCGGAGGCACATCAGGAGGCTGTTTCGTGATCATCTTACTCATTCTTGCATACGCCAGATGGAAGAAGTTACTCGGCCCTTAGATGCATCATGCTCGTGGCTTGCGAAGGCAGGACAAATGAGTGATTTCGTATCGGTATCTATATAGATATGTTGCTTTCATGCATTATTCTTCCAGCTACATGTGGCTGGTGGACTACTATGAATATCCAGTGGATGAACTATGGCAAACATTTTTGCACCATATTGCAGTTTATCCAACAAAATGGTTGTGCATTATTTTGATGTTTGTTGATGTATAAAACGCTCTGAATTCTTGGGAGAGTAATTGAGTTTGTCCTTATGGGGTGCCCAGTTGACTAGTGGGTGGTAGATTTGTTACAATGGGACATGGATCAAATCTGCCCATGTACTCAGAAAAAACTCCTCCCACCTTTTACTCACTTGACGGTCAGCTCTAAATTAATTCCATAATTTATCTCCTTTTACATATTTTAGGATAGACTATAAGAGACATATGAGAGTAATGTAATCATTTTAATTCTACAAAAGATAGTAACCTCGTTCATTTGACCGACATGTGTTTGTTAGACCTGAAGTTTCTATAAGCGAGCCTTCTCAAAGAGTATTTCGTATTTCTCCCTATTTTACTAAATCATAAATCACAAACCATAAAATAATTATTTTACCATTCTTCTATTTTAATTTTTTTTTACAATAACTTCATTATTATCACCTATTAAAAATATATATTTCAATCAATAAAATTATTATTCATCTGTTTATCACTTATTTGATTGTGCAATTTATTTTCTACTATTCTCATGTCAAAAAATATTCTTTTTACCGTCACAAATAAAATTAATGTCAATATTAAAAATTTATAAACCAACGGATACATTATACTTTTCTTTGGCATAACTAACTTCTCTAAAAGATTATCAAGATCTTTCAATTCTTAATATGTTTTCTTATAATACATATCACATATATAAGTTTCAAGTTCATCATAAATATGAGAAGATCAAATCTTAAGAAATTTTATGGATAAAACTCAACTAATTATATCAATTTCTTTTTACCGAAGTCAAAAATAAATTTTATGAAAACAAACAAACTATACGAAAAAGTAACTTCGAGAAATGATCATTTCACTTTTCAAGTTGTAAATAAATAACATCATTAAAAAATCAATACGATAGTAATACAAATTTGTCACTTCTAATGGGCGACCATGTGATGCCTAACGAATAATCATTTATTTTGAGAAATCAATATAAGCTAAAATTGTACCCATGTCAAATGAACATTTCTTTCTTAATTGTTTTTACTATCGTCCTTGAGTCCTAGTTTTGAAATTCATCTGATGCCAATAGATTAAAAAAAAAAAAGAGACATGTTTAAGGCATATCAACAACTATTTCTATCCTACGAGAGCAATTTGGAAAACAGACATAGGCATTCATTTATAAGTTACAATTGAATTAACTTATGATTTTCTCAACAGTTAGTCACCAGCACCAATGTTATCCCATTACCAAAATGACTCATAACCTAGTAACCTACTCTTGCAGTTCCAACATATTCTGTTGAAGATCAAGGAAAACATTGCTCCGTCCATGGGGCAATATAAGCTGCTTCCATATATGATTTCACGTATTCAACATTTATAATATCAAAATTACTCATATCCCTTCTCTTTGTTACCGTTCATAAAATTTCTCTACTTATTTTTACCATATCCATTTAAAAATTTAATATATTCTTAATTTATACTGTTAAATTTATATTTAATTAAATTCATGATTGACTAGTCACTGATGACTTATTCTATTTAAAATTTTAAAAATTTAATATGTTTTTATGATATTAATTAAAATGTGTCATTATCCTAACTCTTATAATAAATTATTTAGGAAGTATATTAATTTTAATTTAGAATAATCTGAAATTATAGGTCACTGTTTGACAGCGTTGATTGAGAATTGCGAATGGTGGAGGGACATGTGACTGAAGTAAGCAAATCTGAATAAGCCGTTGAGTAAGCCGTTAATGCTTTGTATTTCCTATTGGATTGACGTTCAATAGATTTAATAAAGATAATAAATTTAAAAAGATATAGAATATTTTTATTCGTATGAGATTTTTTAAGTAAAGTCTAAGAATAAAATTATAAGGACATATGTTTAAAATAGATAATATGAAAATATATGAATATTTTTTTGGTACAATAAATGATATAAACATCAATCAACTCAATTTTAGTCTTCTTCTCATTTTCTATATAGATATAATTTTCACTATCAAACAGAAATCGACTCCTGATACAACCTTGTATAATGATATTTATGTGAGTAGTAGCACTGGTATCTATCTACAATAGCTAAATTGACTTTCGAACTAATAAAATTGAGAAATTTACCCTTCTTTACACGCAAGTTTACGTAGTTGAGGTAGTCTTTCGTCATATGACCTTTCTTCTTACAAAAGAAACAAATGGATTTCTTATCCTACTTTGTGTGCTCCTTATGATCATTGCCTCAAGAATATGCAGTTTGTTTTCCTTTTCCTTTGTTATTGATCCTCTTTCGCTTCTTGCTCGCACTTTAAGAACTAGATGTTAAGTGGACACTCTCACATATCTCAATCTTTAGTCTCTCCTCTTCTTTCACGCATTAAGCAATAAACTCATTTAATGTCAACTTTTTCTTTTGAGTATTATACGATATCTTAAAAGGAGTGAACTGTGTAGACAAAGATATCAAGACGAAATGCACTAACATACCCTCAGACATATCAAGCTTTAGTGTTTTCAGACTTGTCGCTATATTGAACATCTCCATAATGTACTCCCTTATATTTTCTTTACTATTATACCGCATATGATCTTGTCCGAACGATGAATCAACGGACGCTGGGCACGTGGTGCTCTCCAAACTGCTGATGTAGATCTTCGACCGGTCGTGCGGACCTCCGGCGAACCTGCAAGGAAATCGGGCCGGGAAGGGGTTCCCGGCGACGACCCTCCGACGCTCAAGTCAGGCAAGTGGACAACAAAGAGGTGGCTTCGAATATTAAAGAACGCGTACCTCCGGCGAAGTGTGAGGCTCCTTATATAGAGCGGTGAAGGGGCTCACGCACACATACCGAGGTGAATACGTGTCCTCAGCCCATACCTCAGTATGTGCTTGTCAGAAAAGCTTACCTAACACCATACTGCTACAGTCCGAGCACATCTCTGATGGGACAACGAAACCCTCTGTCATAAGATCCTGCGTATGACCTGGTCGTTGAGCATACCCACTGTCAGAATATGTTCCCTTGTCTTTTTGTCTCTTCTTACCCTATGCAGAGCGTCCGGCTGGTCGGCAGTCCCCTCACGTCTGGCCGGTCGTATGTGCTGATCCGCTCGGGAGATTCCCGGTCGTGTGCTCTGCTGACTATTCACAGTAATGCTACTTTAGGCCTTCGGCCGAGCGGGCTCCCCGATCGGCCCGACGACCCCGTTCCCCATGAGCGTCGGAGACTCGACTCCCCGTCGGGTTGTTTTTGATTCCACTGTGACCCCGTTCGGCCGACCGGTCTCCCCTTCTCCGGTCGGCCGTTTGACCCTTTGACTTCCACGTGGCGTTGACTTCCCTGAGAGGGGGGTCCCTGTTCTTACCACCGGATCACTTGCCTCCCCTTCAAGTCTAGTCGAAGGAGGCGATTAGTCCGACTGACTGGACGGTTGTTTAGCCGAGCGGCTCATCCAAGAAACCACCCTCCGCTCGGCAGATGTGGTGCTAACTACGGCCTCAGTCAACGCCCCTATCCCTCATATCTCCTCGGAATTCGTGCCAATCTCCGTCATCAAGGCCAAGCACGCGCTCTATGCCTCGATAAGGCGCTTATTAAATGCTCTCCCGTGGTGGAATGCCACGTGGCATTGCTGCCATCATCGTACGGCGGCGGCATCGCAGGCGACGAGACCGAGGCAATTTGAAATGGACGGCCCGATGCGTGCTTCAGTTCTCGCGACCTGAATCCGACGGTTGAGGCCGCTCGGGCTCAACCCTATAAAGCTTTCGCTTTCTCCGCCTTCGCCGCATTTCTGCTCTCGCGTGCCCAGAAGCTTCGGTGTTTTCAGTGCTCCGGCGACTCCGATTCTCCCTTTCCGGTGATCCCGCGTTCTTCGCCGATCCCCCTTCTTTTCTGTAAGGTTTTCCTTCTTTCTCTCTTTGTTTCTTGTGTTTCCTCTGCATTTCTTTCCCGAGTTTCGATCCTCGGGGCATCGTTTCGTTTGCTGTCTTCTTGCTCTTATCCTCTACCTTTCTTCGCCTTTTTTGATTTCGTCCGCTCGGACAATGGCTAGCTCTTCCTAGCCACAAGACCAAGCCCTCGACCCATGGTATACCACCATGGAGTCGCGCTTCGATCGGCGCGACGCCGACATTCTGATAGATAGTTTTGACATCCCTTCTGACCTCGAAATTATCTTACCCACTCCCTCCGCTCGGCCACACAAACCGCCGCGCGGAGCCTTTTGTGTTTTCCGCGACCAGTTCACTGCCGGTCTGCGACTCCCTATTCATCCCTTTATCTTGGACGTCTGCAATTTTTTCGGCGTTCCGCTCGGAAGCCTAGTTCCCAACACTTTCCGCCTTCTATGCGGTGTTGTTGTCCTATTCAAAATCCATAACATTCCCCTCCGACCGGAGGTTTTCTACTATTTCTACTACCCTAAACAATCTGAGTCGGGCACTTACATGTTCCAGGCTCGACCCGGTTTAGTTTTCTTCAATAAACTACCCTCTTCCAATAAGCATTGAAAAGAATTTACTTTTATATTCGCCTTCCCGAGCGGGCCCCATTCCTAACGAAGTGGCAGATTGGACCACCAACCTCACCAGAGCTCAAAAGGTTCAAAACCCGACCGGACTATCTTCATGCCGCCAACATGCTGGCCGGTCTGAGGTTTGACATCAACAAGTTCCTGCCTGAAGGGGTGATGTATATATTCGGTCGGAGTCCGATCAGGACCCCCATTCCGAGCGGCTTCGGTAAAAATTTTACTTTGTGCATTCGTTTTAATTGCTAACTGATTTTCTCTTCTTTCCTTTGCAGCAAACATTGTCATGGAGTCGGTGATGGCTGGCATTTTGAAGAGGAAGGCGGCAGCGCTCGAAGCCGCGGCGGCTAAAGAAATGGAGCAATTGGGCATTCAGCCGGTCGGCTCCAATGAGGGGGAGAGCGGGACAAATGCTGGGGAATCGGCCGCTCAGGCTTCTCTCCCAGAGCCCGCGGCTGGCGCAACTGCAAGTCGAGAGCCTTCCGCTCGGGAGGAGGGCTCGGCGCAAGAAGCAGAGCGGCCCCTCCGACAAAAAAGACGCTGGGCGGAAACGCCACTTCGCTCGGCTACTTCTGCGATCCATCCATCCGAGCGGGTCATCGCCGCTTCTCGAGGCAAAGCTCCAAAGATCGAGGCGATTTCGTCCGATCGGACTCCCTCCCAACTTGAAGCGTCTGCGGACCCTCTTGAGGCCGTTCCAGTCAGCGTCCTTCCGCCCGCTCCCCACCAAGTCCATCGTTCTACAATTCTTTCCCAGTTTTCTACGCCGGCTTCCACTCCTTCTTCGGCTTCCGCCCAGACGACCCCCGGTCGGTGCCGCACCGTCCGAGTCTCACTTCACCTCCCGACCGAAGAATTGCTGCCCGAGGCCGATCGACCCACCGCGCCCGAGCATATGATCACAATGAAGGGGCCCATGGCCGAGATGTGGGCCGACGCTCGGGCGCGTGTGGCGATGATTTCCCTCAGCAACTTGGCCAATAGTCACATGCAACAGGCCATCGGGGTAAGTGCATTTTTTCAAGTCCTTTACGCATTCCTTCCGATCGGCTATTAACAAATTTTCTTTTGTCAGAGATGGGTGGAGGAGATTGCTGTCTCCAATCGGCTTGCCATGGTGGACGAGGAATTCAAAAGGCTATGGAGTTCGGGCGGCGCTCCTTCCCAAGGCCCTTCATATGCCGAGCTTCAGAAGGAGCTCAAAAGGACCCAAGATCTGTTGGAGGCCGAACGGAAGAACACGGCCGACCAGGCTCACAATCTGGCCGAACTTGATCGCGTGAATAAATCACTGGATCGCAAGATAAGCCTGGCGACCGAGCGGAAGAACACGGCTATCTCCAATCTGGAGAAGAAGAATGTAGAGGCTCGGGGGCTGGAGCAAAAAGTTAAAGAGCTGATGGAGTAGCTCGATGAGGAGAAGGCGGGCCGCTCGGCCGATGCAATTAAGCATAAGGACGAACTGAAAAATCTGCAGGAGTCCCTTGCCGCCTCCCAAGCGGCCTTCAAAGAATATCAAGAGGCTGAGCCTGGCCGAGTCGTAGCCCTGAGGCTAAACTACATCCGTTCGGTCGCATTTTCAGAGAAAGTCTGCGAACGGATGTACACTGCCTTTGACCTTGCTATGACCGCCACCACAACATATTTGAAGTCCATGGGTCTTCTTCCCGACTCTGCTCTCATCCCGGTCGCAGATCAAGTGGCGCTCCTTGACAACATCCCAAAGGATCTTTACGATTATCTAGAATAGAAGTTTATATGTAATTCGGCCGCTCGGCTAAAAACTTTCACTTTTTTGTAACTCAGACGCTCGGCCTTAAGGTCTTAAATGCTATCCTTTGGCTTGCTTTTTCATTTATTAATCAGCATGCATGCTGGCCGCTCGGATTTCCAACTACCGTTCGTATTCCCTTAATTCTCCTTGTCATTCGCCTTTCCTCCCACCTTTCTCGTGTTCGAAATGGATTTTTACGAAGTCTTTTGGATAACTAGTCCGCTCGGCTGAATATATCCTGTTTTGCAAACGGGATTTCCGCCGGACATTTACGAAGTGCTTTTGGTTAATTGACCGATCGGCCAAATTGAGTTACAAAGTCCCTCTTTATGTCTTCTTCCGCTCGGAGGGTTTATAGTTGCCGGCTCGACTCTCGATATTTAACGTCGGAGCTCGACAGTCTTCCGCTCGGAGGGTTTATAGTCGCCGGCTCGACTCTCGATATTTAACGTCGGAGCTCGACGTCTTCCGCTCGGAGGGTTTATAGTTGCCGGCTCGACTCTCGATATTTAACGTCGGAGCTCGACGGTCTTCCGCTCGGAGGGTTTATAGTCGCCGGCTCGACTCTCGATATTTAACGTTGGAGCTTGACGGTCTTCCGCTCGACTCTCGATATTTAACGTCGGAGCTCGACGGTCTTCCGCTCGGAGGGTTTATAGTCACCGACTCGACTCTCGATATTTAACGTCGGAGCTCGACGGCCTTTAAGGCTAATTTTAACACTGCCGTTCGGCGGAAATATTTGCCATCTTATATCATTTTGCTTCCTGCATTACAAGGACATAGGCGACCAAAACATATATAAAATTACATCAGCGCACCTCTCACCCAGCTCGGTACGGCTGGAGATGATTCGCGCTCTATGGTCGATCTAGCTGCCGTCCGTCTTCATCTTCCAAATAATAAGCCCCCGAGCGGAGCTTCTCTATGACTTTGAAGGGGCCTGCCCAAGGAGCCTTCAGCTTGCCAACGTCGCCGACCGGCTTTACTTTCTTCCAGACAAGGTCGCCAACTTGGAATGCTCTAGGGATCACGCGCCAGTTGTAGTTCTGCTTCATTCTTTGCCGGTACGCCATCAGCCGGACGGACGCCTTGGCTCGCTCTTCGTCGACCAAATCCAGTTCCATGTTCCTCCGCTCCGCATTATCATCATCATAATTCTGGATGCGGACGGACTCGACGCTGACTTCGACCGGAATAATCGCTTCGCCGCCGTATACCAAATGAAATGGCGTGACGCCCGTCCCTTCCTTTGGGGTCGTGTGGATAGCCCATAAAACATCTGGCAGCTCGTCCACCCACCTTCCTCCCATGTGGTCTAGTCGGGCTCGAAGAATTCTAAGGATTTCTCTGTTGGTTACTTCCGCTTGGCCGTTGCTTTGTGGATACGCCACGGAAGTAAAGTGTTGTTCAATGCCATAACTTTTGCACCAGTCTTCGAGCTGCTTCCCCGCAAACTGTCATCCGTTATCAGATACGAGCCGACCAGGGATGCCGAAACGACAAATTATATGCTGCCAGATAAACTTCTTGACCATCTGCTCGGTGATCTTGGCTAGTGGCTCGGCCTCCACCCATTTGGAAAAATAGTCGACAGCCACCAATAGAAACTTTCGCTGACCGGTCACCATAGGAAATGGACCCACAATATCCATTCCCCACTGGTCGAACGGACAGGATACAGTAGCTGCTTTCATTTCCTCCGCCGGTCGGTGGGAGAAGTTATGATACTTCTGGCAGAAAAGGCACGTCGCGAAGGTCCGAGCGGCGTCTGCTTGCAAAGTTGGCCAGAAGTATCCGGCCAACAAGATCTTCTTAGCCAACGATCGTCCGCCCGGATGCCCTCCACACGATCCTTGATGCACTTCTTGGAGGATGTATGCCGCGTCTTCCGACCTCACACATTTCAAAAGCGAACGGGAGAAAGCCTTCTTGTAGAGTTGGTCTCCAATGAGCGTGAACCAACTGTTGGAGCAATCCCAATGGTTCGTGGGACCATGTGTTTTGGTGTTTGGGTAAAGGGTTTAAGTTAGGTTTACCCTTGTTATTTGATATATGTACTTGAGTTGTGCAGGACTACAGGTGACACATGTGACTCAGGTTGATGGCTTCGGGTCCGGTGAAGGATGGAGCATCCGAGGGACCGTGGACAAGGCAGCAAGGATAAGGGCCGAGGGAAGCAACTTCGAGGCATACGCGAAGGATGGCATTGGGATGAGCCGCGGGCTTGGATGCATCCGAGGGGCGAGAGCCAAAGGAAGTAGGCTTGAAGGCAAGAGGTCAAGGCTGCAAAGAAGAGTCAAGTGAGTCGTGAGGGTTCGAGTGCGAGAGAAATGTACTCGGGATGGGAAACCCTAAGTTTAGGGTTGTACCAGTCTACTGGTACTGGAACCAGTCGACTGGTGGTGAGCACAGAAGCTCTCTGTGCCTAAAACGGCTGGGACCAGTCGACTGATAGATAGCCGTTGAGAGAGATGTTGGGTTGGCACCAGTCGACTGGTGCAAGGACTAGTCGACTGGTAACGGGCAAATCAGCAAGGCTGATTTCCCCAAGCTCTATAAGAAGGAGCTTGGGATGGCCGGTCAACCTGACGAAATTAGACTTGGTTAAAGCCTAATTAGTAGTCACCAAAGTGCTCAAGGATCTCGTGTCCAAGTGTTCTTGGTTGAAGTTGTGGTGAGGTTTCTCCACCCACAAGGAGCGGTTTGAGCTAGCCGGAGTTTCCGGGGACTAATCCACCGACGGATTGAGGGATCGTCCACCTTACGGACAACCGTGGAGTAGGAGCATCATCTCCGAACCACGTTACATCGACGTGCATTGGTTTGCATTTCTATTCTTGTATTTAGTGTTTAGCTTTCTATTTGTGTTTGTTTGTATTCCGCTGCGCTAACATCATAGGAAGCAAGGATTTGGGGGCGCCGTCTATCCAACCCCCCTTCAAGCCGGCCACCGATCCTCCAACAATTAGTATCAGAGCAAGGACGCTCTCCGTTGGACTAACCGCCAAGGAAGCACAAGATGACCGGCTTGATTGAACCTCCAAAGTTTGAAGGAGGAAGCCTTGGGGACATCATCTATTGGATGATGAAGATGGAGATCTTCTTCGACACGGATTGGGACACCATGATGGTGGTAAATGAATCGTTCGAAGTCCCGAAGGATAAGAAAGGGAAGAAACTCCGACCACGACATTGGACGGAAGAGCAAACCACACGATCGAAGGCAAATGATAAGGTAATATCAATGTTAATAGATATGTTGCCTTCTAATGTGATGAGTTGTGTAGGCAAATATAAGAACGCCCACGATTTGTGGAGCAAGGTGAAGATGGTTCTACGGAAAGAACCTAAACTTACACAAGAAGAAGAAGAACCCAAGGATATGAGTTTAATTGCTCAAGTTGAGGAGGAGCAAACGGAAGTTGAGTCATGCTCAACATCCGAGTTGGAGAAGGAAGATGAGGCATCATCTACATCCTCAAGAATTGAAGAAAACTCCAAGGCAAGTGAAGAAGAAGAAGAGGTCTTGGAAGTGGTCAATCTAGCAAGCACCTCGACCGAAGCAAAGTCAAAGGACCACATCATTTGCTTCGGGTGCAATGAGAAGGGACACTACAAGAGTAGGTGTCCAATGGGTAAAAAGAAGGTAAATCCTAAACCCATTCAAGTAAATTTAAATACTAACATGGGTTGTAGGAATGAAGAAGCCCAAAGGAGGAGAATGTGCATTACATGCTTCACGTGTGGGGAGAAGGGCCACTACCACACAAAATGTCCCAAGAAGAGGGAAATCAAGAAGCTTGCGCATCTAAAGAAATGGGAGAAGAAGAAGAAGGGCTCAAATCAAGGGGGAGCTTCAAGGGTAAGGGAGGTATGCCCTAATTTGAAATGCAATTCAAATTTTCATGTTCCCATGCATGCTAGGAGAAATGATTGTGATTATCATTGTATGCCCATGCAAAATTTTAGATTTAAATATCATGATAAGAATAGGGTAAATGTTGATCATAACCCTAGGAGACCTATGCATGATAGACCTAGGAAAGTTAAATTCTCATTACCTAAGGAGAAGAAGGTAATAGAGAACCAAGGCATTAATCCCAAGAAGGGGAGACACATGCCTAGGAAGGGTAGGTCTAGGAATGTCCAAGGTGGACAAATTAACTCTAGGGTTAGGAACCTAGAGAAGGAGAATCAAGCTTTAAGGGGAAAGCTTGATAAGTTAGAACAATTCCTTAAGAGATTCAATGTTGGATCTAAGGGATTAAGTATGGTGTTGGGTAGCCAAAAACCCAACAATGATAGATTGGGCTTGGGATACCAATCTAGTCCCTTCAAGGTCAAAAGGAGACCATGTGCTAAGGTGGCACATGATAAGGGCAAGGGAGAATCATCTAAATCCAATGAGAAGAAATATGCTAGGGTTGCATATGATTATGGCAAGGATGATGTGTCTAAGGTGCACCATTGTGGTTTAGCCATAGTGGAGAAAGCATCTAAGAAGATGACTAAGGTAAAGAGCTCTAGGGGGAGCTCCAAGAGTCAAATTGGGACCCATGGCCAATGGATCTCAGGTGGGTTCTACTTGGGGGTCTAGAGGAGCCATGGAGTGTGCCAAGTGGTTTAGAGACGGACTTGAGTCTCAAACTTAGGGAATTGGCACACATGGTTTGTGTTTCATGCAAGAAATATGACAATTGGGGTCATATTGCATGATAATTGGTTTTGGATGTATAGATGTCATACAAACCAATGCTAGGGATGCATTGTGGGTTGGTATGGGCAAATACATCAAAAGGAAGCCAAAACTAGGACTTTAGGTCAAGGTTCAATTGAACCATTTAGCTAGTTTTGGATTTTGTGTCAATCTTGGGATTGGTGATAGATACATTTTGTAATGTATTTTTCCCAAGTAGACAAGGGTAGAATAGACCTCTCCACAAAATTTGGGAATTTTTGGAGGTCTAGGGAATTACTGGTGTATTTTTGAAGTTGGCCTGAAAAGGTTGATTTTTGCAGAATTAAGGTACCAGTCGACTGGTTCAGATACCAGTCGACTGGTAACAATGTTTTTGAGCACAGAATGGTTCTGTAAGCTCATTTTGACGAGGGCAGTCGACTGGCACTTGGGGCAGTCGACTGATACCAGCCTGAAAGTGTTTTTCAGCGCTGTTCTTGACCATGTCAACTCGTTTAGATGTATGGGATCCAAGGAGGATTAATACATGAGTTTAGGGTCAGTTTGGATGATAAGTTTTCAACAATTGGGATATTGTTGGAGAACTTTTTGGATGTTAGGCAAAGGGGGAGAAGTAAGGTTTAGTTAGGAAAACCTGAAAGTACCTTTGTGTAGGGGGAGCCTTGGGATAGGTTCTTAAAAAGCCTTATGTGGAAAATCCTAGCTCAATGGGAGCTTAGGTGTAGGGGGAACCTTGGGATAGGTTCTTAAAAAACCCTGTGCATTGATTCGGTGGTTGCCAAGTGTGTAGCCTTGGCAATGTAAGTCCATTCGGCGTTGTAAGTCCAAGTGTGTAGCCTTGGCATCGTAAGTCCATTCGGCGGTTGCCAAGTGTGTAGCCTTGGCAATGTAAGTCCATTCGGCGGTTGCCAAGTGTGTAGCCTTGGCAATGTAAGTCCATTTGGCGGTGTAAGTCCAAGTGTGTAGCCTTGGCATCGTAAGTCCATTGTATTAGCATGTTGATTTGCTATTTGTTTTCCCTAACTTAAACGTATTGCCAAACACCAAAAAGGGGGAGATTGTTGGAGCAATCCCAATGGTTCGTGGGACCATGTGTTTTGGTGTTTGGGCAAAGGGTTTAAGTTATGTTTACCCTTATTATTTGATATGTGTACTTGAGTTGTGCATGACTACAGGTGACACATGTGACTCAGGTTGATGGCTTCGGGTCCGGTGAAGGATGGAGCATCCGAGGGACCGTGGACAAGGCAGCAAGGACAAGGGCCGAGGGAAGCGACTTCGAGGCATACGCGAAGGATGGCATTGGGACGAGCCGCGGGCTTGGATGCATCCGAGGGACGAGAGCCAAAGGAAGTAGGCTTGAAGGCAAGAGGTCAAGGCTGCAAAGAAGTGTTGGTTGCTACTCGGAAAACCTAGAGGTTCCACTGTACAAAAATTTTGTACAAAGGTCTGAACCTTTTCCTAGTTACCATGTGTTCTTTTAAATTAAATTTTGGATCGCCTGCGGAACTTAACACGTTTGATCCAAAACTTAATCTATTTGTTCTTTTAGGTTTAGACTTGGATCTCCTGCAGAACTTAACACGTTCGACCCAAATCACCTTAAGTTATTAATTCCATTAAATATTAATTTCCATAATTGGTTCCCAGTACTGACGTGGCGAGGCACATGGCCTTCTTGGATATGGGAGCAACCACCACCGACTAGACAAAACCTTTTATGGAAAGCTAATATTTAATTTCCTAAAATAACTTTAAGTTAACTGAAAAGAACAATCAAATCACAAGGAAAATAAAAATAAAAGAACACTATATCGAAAACAAATTCGAAATACTAGAATCGTATGCCTCTTGTATTTAGTATTATTTCCAAAAATAACTAGTATGATGCGGAAAGAAAAATACTAGTTATACCTTTTAGAAAAACCTCTTGATCTTCTACCGTATTCCTCTTCTAACCTCGGACGTTGTGTGGGCAACGATCTTCCGAGATGAGAACCACCAAGCACCTTCTTCTTCCTTGTAAGTTTCGGCCATCAAAACTTCTTCTAGGATGAAGAGGTTCGGCCACCACCACCATGCTCCAAGGGATGCTAGAAAAGAGACTTCTTTTCTCTCCTTCTCCTTCTTAGATCCGGCCACCAAAGCTATCTCCACCATGAGAGAGTTTCGGCCACACAAAGGAGAGGAGAGAAAAGAAAAGGGCCGGCCATACCCAAAGAAGAAGAGAGGGAGAAAAATAATAGAGACATACACAATGAAGCCTCCTCTACCCTCTCTTTTATAATCCTTGGTCTTGACAAATAAGGAAAATTTAATAAAAACTTCCTTAATTCTTTTGCCATTGAAAAGGAAAATTTATTTAATTAAAAATAATTTTCTTTTCATCATGTTAATGGCCGGCCACCTTAATACCTTTAATCAAGGAAATTTTAATTCACACAAGAATTAACTTCCTAATTTGCTTCCGGAAATTAATAAAAAATTCTCAAATAATTTTTCCCTTCACGGTGGTTAATATAAAGGAAATTTTATAAATTAAAATATTTCTTTTAAACATGTGGATAAAAAGAAAGTTATCTCTAAAAAATTAAAATCTCTTTTAATCTACAAATAAGGAAAGATATCAAATCTTTTCTTAATCTTTTGTAGAAACTTATAAAAGAGAATATTTAATTTTAAACTCTCTTTTAAATCATGAACATGATTAAAATTGAAAGTTTTCTTAAAATTTAAAATCCTCCTTTAATCAACAAATAAGGAAATATTTCAAATTTTAAACTCTCTTTTAAACATGTAGATGATTTACAAATAAGGAAAGTTTTTACAAAAAATTAAAACCATCCTTTTAAACTACAAATAAGGAAAGAGATTAATCTCTTCTCTTAATCTTTTGTAGAAAGTTATAAAAGGAAATTTTTAATTTTTAAACTCTCTTTTAAAATCATGATATCCACATAAGAAATAATTTTAATAAAAATCCTTTTTAATATTCTAGTGGCCGGCCACCTAAGCTTGGGACCCAAGCTTTAGCCGGCCACCTACATGACTCATCCACTTGGTCTTGGCCGGCCCTAGCTTGGGTTCCAAGCTAGCTTGGCCGGCCCCATTGGATGGGTAAGAAGGTGGGTATGCGGTGGATATAAATCTCTATATACTAGAGGCTACGATAGGGACCGAGAGGAGGAATTGGTTTTGGTCTCCCGATGAAATTAAGCATCCCGTGTTCGCCCCGAACACACAACTTAATTTCATCAATAATAATTCATTCCACTAAAGAACTATTATTGAACTACCGCACCAATCCCAAATTACATTTTGAGCTCCTTCTTATTTTGAGTGTGTTAGTCTCCCTGTGTTTAAGATAACAAATGTCCACTAATTAAGTAAGTTACTGACAACTCACTTAATTAATATCTAGCTCCAAGAGTAGTACCACTCAACTTCATCGTCATGTCGGACTAAGTCCACCTGCAGGGTTTAACATGACAATCCTTATGAGCTCCTCTTGGGGACATTCTCAACCTAGATCACTAGGACACAGTTTTCTTTTATAATCAACAACACACACTATAAGTGATATCATTTCCCAACTTATCGGGCTTATTGATTCATCGAACTAAATCTCACCCATTGATAAATTAAAGAAATAAATATCAAATATATGTGCTTGTTATTATATTAGGATTAAGAGCACACACTTCCATAATAACTGAGGTCTTTGTTTCTTTATAAAGTCAGTATAAAAGAAACGACCTCTAATGGTCCCACTCAATACACTCTAAGTGTACTAGTGTAATTATATAGTTAAGATAAACTAATACCTAATTACACTACGACCTTCCAATGGTTTGTTCCTTTCCATTATGGTCGTGAGCTACTGTTTATAATTTATACGGTACTGATAACATGATCCTCTGTGTGTGACACCACACACCATGTTATCTACAATATAAATTAATTGAACAACTTCATTTATCATAAATGTAGACATTTGACCAATGTGATTCTTATTTCTAGATAAATGTTTATACCAAAAGCTAGGCTTTTAGTATACACTCTAACAATCTCCCACTTATACTAAAAGACTAAGCTGTCATATCTGCTGCCATACATTTGATTCCCAACCCTTTAACATGTCCATCAAAAGATCTTGCCTTAAGGACCTTAGTGAAAAGATCTATAGGTCATCATCTGATGCATTCTAGGCAGCAACAACTTCTCCTCGTTTATACGATTTCTCGTATTGGGTGGTACTTGCGCTCTATTGTGTTTACTTGCCTTTATAGACTTATGGTTTCTTCGAGTTTGCTACTGCACCAATATTATTACAATAAATTATAATAATCTTTGGACAAACCAGAAATCATATCTAAGTCTATCTTGAGGTTATTGAGTCATTCAGCTTTTATGGCTACCTCAGAGGCTTGCCATATACTAAACTTCTATGGTGGAGTCCAGAAAAACACCTATGCTTATCACTCTTCCATAGTTATGACTTTACCTCCTAAAGTAAACACAAAACCCTGAGGTTGACTTATTATTATCCCTATCCGATTGGAAGTCAAAATCCATGCAACCCACAAGGACCAAATTAACTGCCTTGTAAGCTAACATATATTCTCTAGTGCCTCTAAGGTACTTCAATATATGCTTTACTGCAATCCACTGTCCTTGTCCATGGTTACTTTGATATCTGCTAACTATGCCCTTGACAAAACAGATTTCTGATCTCGTGCATAGCATACATTAGGCTTCCGACAGCCTAAGCATAAAGAACTGCCTTTATTTCCTTTATCTCCTTTGATGTCTACAGAGACATATCTTTAGATAAAGTTACTCCATCCTGAAAAGTTAAGAAACCTTTCTTGGAGTTTTGCATGCTTAAAACGAGCAAGGATTTTTCTGATATATGAAGCTTGGGATAAGTAAAATATTCTTTTCTTGCGATCATTTATTACTTTGATCTCAAGAATATATACATTCTCCCAAGTCCTTTATATCGAATTATTTGGACAACCATACCCTTACTTCTGACAACATTTTGATATTGTTTCCAACTACCAAAAATGTTATCTACGTATAGTACAAGAAATACCACCACGCTTCCATCACACCTTTTGTATACACAAGACTTATCCGGTTACTAAATCCAAAGACTTTGATAAACCGGATGTTCTAAGACCTTGAAGCTTTGCCTCAGTCCATAGACTGATTGAGCTTGCACACAAGATGCTCTTAGCCCTTTGCAATGAACCCTTCTGGTTGCTTTATATGGATGCTTTCTTCAAGACTTCCATTAAGGAATGCTATCTTGACATCCACTTGCCAAATAGATAAGAGAATCCGGATAGACTTAAGCATGGCTACCAGTGAAAAAGTTTCCTTTTTCATCAAGCCTTGCTTTGAAAGTTACTACCTTCCTGTCTATCCCTCTATCCCTATTATAGACCTTTTTACACCCAACGGCTTTTACACCATTTGGTGATTCTACAAGCTTCCAGATTTTATTAGAATACATATATTCTAATTCTGTTATTCATTACTCTTTTCCAAGATGCTGCATCTTTATCTTGGAGTGCTTTATTATATGACCGGAGATCAGGTTCATGTCCTCCAGGGATCGAGTCCAAAAACTCTCCCAAAACATGAACCTATTTAGGTTGCCTAACAACCCTCCCACTACAACAAGGCACTTTCTGTAATTGTGTATCATTTGTGATACGTGTTGCAGTTTCCTTGTGGTATCTCATCTTGTACAGTTGGTACTAGATTAGACATATCTTTTATTATTTCCTTAAGAACAAATTTTCTTATGGGCACATAGTTTATTACATAGTCCTTTTCTAAAAAACGGTCATTGATGCTAACAATGACCTTCTGATTTTTAAGACTATAAACCTACTTTCATTTCTCTAGGATAACCCACAAACAAGTGAATTCCTGTCCAACTTATCATTGTCTCTCTTCTGCATATGTGCTGGACTACTTGAATCCGAATATGCTTCGAAATAGGCTTACGCCTATTCAGCAATTCTATATGAGTAGAGAGTTCTGTCTTTGGAAGTTACTATATTCACTTCCGTTTCCAGAGTATATCCTTAAAATGATTTTGGTAATATTCTAAATAACTCATCAATCTACTTATTTCCATAAGAGTCCTATACTTTCCTTTTTCTACACCATTCTGTTGGGGTGTACCAGGTGCAGTTAGTTGGGATTGAATCCCTACTTTTGATAAGTGACTCCTAAATTCTCCCAAGAGGTACTTGCCACTACGAACTTACCATAGTGACTTTTACTTTAACATTTCTCCGCATCAGCCTTGTACTCTTTAAACTAATCAAAGTACTTAGTCTTGCGGTACATTAAGTAAATTTATTTGTATCTTGAATAGTTGTCTATAAAATAGACAAAATATTCAATACTACCTCTTGTCTAGATAGTCATAGGATCACACAAATCAGAATGAACCGATTTCAACATATCTTTGACTCCATACCCCTTGGACTTAAAAGCTTCTTGGTTATTTTCCTTCCAAGTAAGACTCGCAGGTTGGAAAGATTTCCACTACCAATGAACCCAAAAGTTCATCAACTACCAATAAATCCTACTCAAGTATAACCTAGCTTTAGATGTCAAAGATATAATTGGTTCATTTCCGAAGGTTGCTTTCTCTTAAAATTAGAAGATGTGTTACTAATTTCCATTTGTTGCATCGTGGGAGTTATTGGATTATAAATTGTCAACCATCATACCAGAATAGATAACTTCCCTATTTTTCTTGATAACAACTTTGTTATCAAAATAGACACAATATCTATAATAGTTTAGAAACTGAAATCAGGTTCTTTCTAAACTTGGTACGTAAAGACAATTACTTAAAATCCATATTTTATTCTTATCAAATGATAAACATCTCCCACTGCAACAACTACCACTTTTACAGTAGTGCCCATGTGGACGGTGATTTACCTTTCATTTAGTTGTCGGGTTTTCTAGAACCCTGCAATGAATTGCAGACATGATTAATGGCATCTTGTATCTACACTCCAGGTTCTGGTAGATAACACCACTAGACATGTTTCAACTAATGAATTAAATACACCTAAATTGTTCTTAGTTCTAAGAAGACAGTCTACCTTAATGTCCAAGTCCTATTTCCAATCATTACAATTGGGACTACTAAGTCTTTTTCTATAGTATGACTACTAGGGATTGACAAACATCCTAAGAATCACAAAAATATTTGGTCAAGATCAACTCCTTAAAATCTCCATGAATTTTGTGTATACAAAATCGAAGAGGAGATTTTATTCATTAATTTTATTATCTCGTCAACTTTACTTTATGACGAATAAAATTAATAGTTGATCTGTCTTTGATCAAATATTTGGTCAAAACTCTTTGAATTTAAAATAACATTGATTCCTCAAACAATATTATTTAAATTCACCAACACCTCAAACACCGTGAATTTTGCATGCCACGTTAGTGTGGACGTATACAAATTCATCATTTGTAAGAGGAGGGTTTTACCCATTGACTATCTTGTCAATATAACTTTTGACAAATAAAATTACCTCAAACATCATGAATCTTGTATGCCACGTTAGTGTGGACGTATACAAATTCAAACATTTGTAAGAGGGTTTTATTAATTTTATTATGTTGCCAATCTAGTTTTATGACAAATCAATAGTTGGTTTCCCTTTGGTCACACAAGTGATAGTAGTGACTCCATTTGGGAGGATACTATTAAATGTGTCTAAGTGTATACCATTACTTGACGCTAAGTCCATTAATAAGATTATGCCCCTTCCGTTGGGGAAGATCACATGCTCTTAATTAACTTCCTATAGTCATCCAAAAATGGAAGTCTATTCTGGTGATCCACAAACAAGCTCATCCGTTATGGAGGAAGGCACTTAGAGCCAACGCGCAAGCTTGTTTGCATCACTTATAAACCAGTAATGGAGACCATGGGATTTACTTAAAAATCCCTCTCCCACTTAGTTATTTATAAATGAGGAATTTTAACTATGCTAGCCTACTAAATATGTAAACCAACATGCACACACAGCACAATATAAAAGCAATAAATAGAAAATCTAATTTTCAACTATTATGGCTTTTATCTTTAGTTGTCCTCCGTGTGTTACCAACCCTAGCTGCTGCCATCTTTGGCCACCGCCACCGGGTCTAGTTGTCGCATCCATCTTGCTCGTTGTTCTGCTGCGCCTCTGGTCCTCAAAAGGTTCCACGCCTTGCAAGACTCGATCCGCGACATAAATAGAATTTTACATTTTTCGATCCTATATTCCTCGAAGGAATGTACATGTATCTAGATAAAAAAATAAAATCCTAATAAAACTAAATACAGCTCCTGCTGTATTTTATAATACAATAATACACACACAATAAAATGCCCTTGACATGTCCAAGGGTCCAATCACACACATAATAACTATAAGCCATAATAGTTGGATCCTGCATCCACAAAGTTAGCACATCCTACTATTAACCTGCCTAAATTATGTATGACATGTGCATAATTAAACTAATACCAAATACACAGAGGCAATACCCTAGCTCTGATACCAATTGTTGGTTGCTACTCGGAAAACCTAGAGGTTCCACTGTACAAAAATTTTGTACAAAGGTCTGAACCTTTTCCTAGCTACCATGTGTTCTTTTAAATTAAATTTTGGATCGCCTGCGGAACTTAACACGTTTGATCCAAAACTTAATCTATTTGTTCTTTTAGGTTTAGACTTGGATCTCCTGCGGAACTTAACACGTTCGACCCAAATCACCTTAAGTTATTAATTCCATTAAATATTAATTTCCATAATTGGTTCCCAGTACTGACGTGGCGAGGCACATGCCCTTCTTGGAAATGGGAGCAACCAACACCGGCTAGACAAAACCTTTTATGGAAAGCTAATATTTAATTTCCTAAAATAACTTTAGGTTAACCGAAAAAAACAATCAAATCACAAGGAAAAGAAAAACAAAAGAACACTATATCGAAAACAAATTCGAAATACTAGAATCGTATGCCTCTTGCATTTAGTATTATTTCCAAAAATAACTAGTATGATGCGGAAAGAAAAATACTAGTTATACCTTTTAGAAAAACCTCTTGATCTTCTACCGTATTCCTCTTCTAACCTCGAACGTTGTGTGGGCAACGATCTTCCGAGATGAGAACCACCAAGCACCTTCTTCTTCCTTGTAAGTTTCGGCCATCAAAACTTCTTCTAGGATGAAGAGGTTCGGCCACCACCACCATGCTCCAAGGGATGCTAGAAAAGAGGCTTCTTTTCTCTCCTTCTTCTCCTTCTTAGATCCGGCCACCAAAGCTATCTCCACCATGAGAGAGTTTCGGCCACACAAAGGAGAGGAGAGAAAAGAAAAGGGCCGGCCATACCCAAAGAAGAAGAGAGGGAGAAAAATAATAGAGACATACACAATGAAGCCTCCTCTACCCTCTCTTTTATAATCCTTGGTCTTGGCAAATAAGGAAAATTTAATAAAAACTTCCTTAATTCTTTTGCCATTGAAAAGAAAAATTTATTTAATTAAAAATAATTTTCTTTTCATCATGTTAATGGTCGGCCACCTTAATCCCTTTAATCAAGGAAATTTTAATTCACACAAGAATTAAAACTTCCTAATTTGCTTCCGGAAATTAATAAAAAATTCTCAAATAATTTTTCCCTTCACGGTGGTTAATAAAAAGGAAATTTTATAAATTAAAATATTTCTTTTAAACATGTGGATAAAAAGAAAGTTATCTCTAAAAAATTAAAATATCTTTTAATCTACAAATAAGGAAAGATATCAAATCTTTTCTTAATCTTTTGTAGAAACTTATAAAAGAGAATATTTAATTTTAAACTCTCTTTTAAATCATGAACATGATTAAAATTGAAAGTTTTCTTAAAATTTAAAATCCTCCTTTAATCAACAAATAAGGAAAGATTTCAAATTTTAAACTCTCTTTTAAACATGTAGATGATTTACAAATAAGGAAAGTTTTACCAAAATTAAAACCATCATTTTAAACTACAAATAAGGAAAGAGATTAATCTCTTCTCTTAATCTTTTGTAGAAAGTTATAAAAGGAAATTTTTAATTTTTTAAACTCTCTTTTAAAATCATGATATCCACATAAGAAATAATTTTAATAAAAATCCTTTTTAATATTCTAGTGGTCGGCCACCTAAGCTTGGGACCCAAGCTTTAGCCGGCCACCTACATGACTCATCCACTTGGTCTTGGCCGGCCCTAGCTTGGGTTCCAAGCTAGCTTGGCCGGCCCCATTGGATGGGTAAGAAGGTGGGTATGCGGTGGGTATAAATCTCTATATACTAGAGGCTACGATAGGGACCGAGAGGAGGAATTGGTTTTGGTCTCCCGATGAAATTAAGCATCCCGTGTTCGCCCCGAACACACAACTTAATTTCATCAATAATAATTCATTCCACTAAAGAACTATTATTGAACTACCGCACCAATCCCAAATTACATTTTGGGCTCCTTCTTATTATGAGTGTGTTAGTCTCCCTGTGTTTAAGATAACAAATGTCCACTAATTAAGTAAGTTACTGACAACTCACTTAATTAATATCTAGCTCCAAGAGTAGTACCACTCAACTTCATCGTCATGTCGGACTAAGTCCACCTGCAGGGTTTAACATGACAATCCTTATGAGCTCCTCTTGGGGACATTCTCAACCTAGATCACTAGGACATAGTTTTATTCTATAATCAACAACACACACTATAAGTGATATCATTTCCCAACTTATCGGGCTTATTGATTCATCGAACTAAATCTCACCCATTGATAAATTAAAGAAATAAATATCAAATATATGTGCTTGTTATTATATTAGGATTAAGAGCACACACTTCCATAATAACTGAGGTCTTTGTTTCTTTATAAAGTCAGTATAAAAGAAACGACCTCTAATGGTCCTACTCAATACACTCTAAGTGTACTAGTGTAATTATATAGTTAAGATAAACTAATACCTAATTACACTACGACCTTCCAATGGTTTGTTCTTTTCCATTATGGTCGTGAGCTACTGATAACATGATCCTCTGTGTGACACCACACACCATGTTATCTACAATATAAATTAATTGAACAACTTCATTTATCATAAATGTAGACATTTGACCAATGTGATTCTTATTTCTAGATAAATGTTTATACCAAAAGCTAGGCTTTTAGTATACACTCTAACAAGAAGAGTCAAGTGAGTCGTGAGGGTCCGAGTGCGAGAGAAATGTACTCGGGATAGGAAACCCTAAGTTTAAGGTTGTACCAGTCGACTGGTACTGGAACCAGTCGACTGGTGGTGAGCACAGAAGCTCTCTGTGCCTAAAACGGCTGGGACCAGTCGACTGATAGATAGCCGTTGAGAGAGACGTTGGGTTGGCACCAGTCAACTAGTGCAAGGACCAGTCGACTGGTAACGGGCAAATTAGCAAGGTTGATTTCCCCAAGCTCTATAAGAAGGAGCTTGGGATGGCCGGTCAACCTGACGAAATTAGACTTGGTTAAAGCCTAATTAGTAGTCACCAAAGTGCTCAAGGATCTCTTGTGTCCAAGTGTTCTTGGTTGAAGTTGTGGTGAGGTTTCTCCACCCACAAGGAGCGGTTTGAGCTAGCCGGAGTTTCCGGGGACTAATCCACCGACGGATTGAGGGATCGTCCACCTTACGGACAGCCGTGGAGTAGGAGCATCATCTCCGAACCACGTTACATCGACGTGCATTGGTTTGCATTTCTATTCTTGTATTTAGTGTTTAGCTTTCTATTTGTGTTTGTTTGTATTCCGCTGCGCTAACATCATAGGAAGCAAGGATTTGGGGGCGCCGTCTATCCAACCCCCCTTCAAGCCGGCCACCGATCCTCCAACACCAACCGGCTCTCCTCCTTAATTGCTGGGATGCTTCCCGATCGGATGGTGTTGCCCCCGACCGAAGAAATTCTATGATGGCTATCCTCCAATCGCTCGAAAACTCGAGGCCCTCCATCCGGTCGACGTGTACCACCAAAGATACTTGTTCAATTGGCTACTGGATGACGACCGACGTTATTGAACTTGCTAGTTTGGCTAACTCATCTGCCGCCTGGTTTTCCGCTCGGGTTATCTTCTGGATAATGACCTCTCTGAAGTTGGCCTTGAGCTTTTTGAAGGCTTCAGCGTAGAGCTTGAGCCGAGCGTTGTTAATCTCAAAAGTGTCGGAGAGCTGCTGAGCGGCCAACTGAGAATCTGAATGCAGCGTCACCCGGCCGGCCCCCACATGTCGGGCGGCCTGTAAGCCGGCTATAAGGACCTCATACTCCGCTTCATTGTTTGTAGCTCTGTAATTCAGTCGGACGGATAAATGCATCCTTTCTTCTTGGGGAGAGAGCAATAACACACTAATCCCGCTCCCAAGCCGAGTGGATGATCCATCCACAAATATTTCCCACATAGCTTCGGGCTCTGGCCTTTGCACTTCGGTGATAAAATCTGCCAAGGACTGCGCCTTTATCGCCGAGCGGGGTTGATACTGAATGTCAAATTCGCTCAACTCCGTGGCCTCGATGTGCCGCTCGGTCACTATGTAACCCAAGAAACGCCCGCCTTTTGCTTCGAACAGACACTTCTGAGGGTTCAGCTTAACTCCATACTTCCTCAGCGTTCGGAAAGTCTCCTCCATGTCTTTAAAGAGATCGGCCGCTCAGACAGATTTGATGAGAATATCATCCATGTACACTTCCAAATTTCGTCCGATCTGCTCCCTAAACACTTTGTTCATCAAACGTTGGTAAGTTGCTCCCGCGTTCTTCAGTCCGAACGGCATCACATTGTAGCAGTACGTGCCGTCGGCTGTAACGAAGCTAACCTTCTCTTGATCCTCTCGGGCGAGCGGCACTTGATGGTAGCCCTGATAGGCGTCGAGCATGCATATCAACTCGCAGCCGGCTGTGGAGTCCACCAATTGATCGATTCGGGGTAAAGGATAAAAATTCTTAGGGCATGCTTTGTTGAGATCCCGGAAATCGATGCAAACTCTCCACTTGTTGCCCGGCTTGGAGACTAGTACCACGTTCGCCAGCCAGCTCGGGAACTGAACCTCGCGTATGTGGCCGGCCTCAAGGAGCTTCTCGACCTCCTCTCGGATGATGACATTTTGTTCGGCGTTGAAGTCCCTCTTCCTTTGCTTCACCGGCCGAGCATCCAGTCGGACGTGGAGCTCGTGTTGCGCTATACTCGGCGAAATTCCGGGCAGCTCATGCGTCGACCAAACGAAGACATCACAGTTTCTCTGGAGGCATTTGATCACTTCCTCTTTCTGGCTCGCCTCTAGATCGGCAACAATGAATGTGGTGGTCTCCGATCGGGTCGGGTGAATCTGCACTTCCTCTTTTTCTTCATAAACCAAAGAGGGTGGTTTTTCAATTATAGTGTTCTCCTCGATTCGTGGCGTCTTCCGGGCGGCGTTAGCTTCAGCTCGGAGCATCTCGACGTAGCATCGCCGAGCCGCCAGTTGGTCTCCTCGTACTTCTCCCACTTTATCTTCCACCGGGAACTTGATTTTTTGGTGGAAGGTGGAGACGGCCGCTCGGAACTCGCTGAGCGCCGGTCGCCCCAAAATAACGTTGTATGCTGAGGGAGAGTCGACAACGACGAAGTTTGCAGTACGCGTCCTTTTGAGCGGCTCCTCTCCCAGCGAGATAGCCGGTCGGACAGGAAGATAGCCAGTCAGACCTGTCCGACCGGCAGAACTTCATTGCCCGTAAACCCATAGAGGGGGGTTGTCATGGGCAGCAGCTCGGCTCGATCAATTTGTAGTTGGTTGAAGGCCTTTTTGAATATGATGTTGACCGAGCTTCCTGTATCGATGAAAACGTGGTGAATAGTGTAGTTAGCTATTACCGCTTTGATGAGGAGAGCGTCGTCATGTGGCACTTCGACTCCCTCCAAGTCCCTGGGCCCAAAACTGATTTCGGGCCCGCTCGGCCGCTCTTGGCTGCAGCCGACCGCATGGATCTGAAGCTGTCTTACGCTCGCCTTCCTTGCTCTGTTGCAGTCGCCGCCGGTCGACCCCCCAGCAATGATGTTGATTTCGCCTCGGGAAGTGTTACTTCTATTTTCTTCTTCCCGAGCGGGCGGCCTAGGCTGCTCCCTAGACCTCCAGGGATTGTCCTCACACCTCAGAGTATGATGCCGCTCGGGAGTCTGTCTCTGCCGCCTGTCGGATATCATCCGATCGGCTTCACGAGGGCGCTGTCGCCTGTCGGATGATGGCAATCGACGGTGGCCACCTTGGGGCACGGGGTGGGCAATCAAGGGAAGGCTTCGGCAGTCTCTTGTATTATGCGTGTCTGTCCGGTGAAATGAGCAAAACATTGGGGCCCATACCTTCTTTTTAGGTTTGGGCCGCTCGGCAGACACTTCTTGAATGGCATGGGATCTTGCATGTTGCTAGGGGCGGGTTGCTTCAGCTCGCGGTCTTCTGGGCGGCTGATGAGCAGTGTGCGGCTTCCGCTAGGCAGGGGGCGCCCGTTCGGTTGGAGTTTCCTTCCTTCGGGCTGGTTGGGCTTCCTCCACATTGATGTATTCATTGGCCCGGTGTAGCATATGATCGTAGTCTAGGGTGGCTTCCGAATGAGCGAGCGGAAGAAGTCCCCGTCCACGAGGCCTTGCGTGAGCGCATTCATCATCGTTTCTGAGGTGGTCGTTGGAATGTCCATAGCCACCTGGTTGAATCGCTGAATATAAGCTCTGAGCGACTCTCTGGGCTCTTGCTTGATGGCGAACAGGCTGACACTTGTCTTCTGATAACGCCGACTGCTTGCAAAGTGGTGGAGGAAGGCCGTGCGGAAGTCTTTGAAACTTGTGATGGATCCGTCCGGCAGCCTCCGAAACCATCGTTGAGCCGATCCCGAGAGGGTGGTAAGGAAAACCCGACACTTCACTCCATCGGTGTATTGATGAAGGGTAGCTGTGTTGTCGAACTTACCCAAATGATCGTCCGGGTCGGTGGTTCCGTTGTATTCACCTATCGCCGGGGCCACATAGTGCTTTGGCAGAGGGTCCCGCAGGATGACCTCTGAGAATTGACGGTTGATTCGCTCGGGGGAGGCGTCCGCTCGGGGGGCCTTGCCTTTTCTGTTATCTCGTATTGGTACTTCATCTGATGAAGATCCTCGATCACGATTAACTGCTGCGGCTTCAGGAGGCGTGCGGAATAGGGCCCGATGAAATGGAACTGTGGCATGAGGTGCTTCCGCTCGGCCCCCTGATGCTGATGTTGCTTGCTGCTCAATCCGCTCGGCTTGCGACTTTTGCCTTTGTTCTACAAGCTTAGCTGCTCTCGTCTCGATCAGAGCGTCGAGCTCCTCTATGGAGAGCATCACCGAGTGCGGTCGTCCAGCTTCGTCCATTGCTTCCGATCGGATGCAGGAGCGTTCCCACAGACGGCGCCAAATTGATCCTGTCCGAACGATGAATCAACGGACGTTGGGCACGTGGTGCTCTCCAAACTGCTGATGTAGATCTTCGACCGGTCGTGCGGACCTCCGGTGAACCTGCAAGGAAATCGACCCGGGAAGGGGTTCCCGGCGACGACCCTCCGACGCTCAAGTCAGGCAAGTGGACAACAAAGAGGTGGCTTCGAATATTAAAGAACGCGTACCTCCGGCGAAGTGTGAGGCTCCTTATATAGAGCGGTGAAGGGGCTCACGCACACATACCGAGGTGAATACATGTCCTCAGCCCATACCTCAGTATGTGCTTGTCAGAAAAGCTTACCTGACACCATATTGCTACAGCCCGAGCACATCTCTGATGGGACAACGGAACCCTCTGTCATAAGATCCTGCGTATGGCCTGGTCATTGAGCATACCCACTGTCAGAATATGTTCCCTTATCTTTTTGTCTCTTCTTACCCCATGCCGAGCGTCCGGCCGGTCGGCAGTCCCCTCACGTCCGGCCGGTCGTATGTGCTGGTCCGCTCGGGAGATTCCCGGTCGTGTGCTCTGTTGACTGTTCACAGTAATGCTACTTTAGGCCTTCGGCCGAGCGGGCTCCCCGATCGGCCCGGCGACCCCGTTCCCCATGAGCGTCGGAGACCCGACTCCCCGTCGGGGTTGTTTTTGATTCCGCTGTGACCCCGTTCGGCCGACCGGTCTCCCCTTCTCCGGTCGGCCGTTTGACCCTTTGACTTCCACGTGGCGTTGACTTCCCTGAAAGGGGGGTCTCTGTTCTTACCACCGGATCAGCATAGTTACCAACTTTATAAGAAGTATGGTAGTCTCAACTTTTTCATTAAAGTGAATCGGTCTACCAATTATCCAGAAAACTCTTAAAATCTCCTCCCTTTGTTATCAAGCCCTGCTGATATGGAAAGTCTCATGATACTCAGACACATGCAATTTGATTTCTCCCTCGCTTGAAATTCAACCCTTTGCTCTATAGTGCTAACACTGGTCAGAGGTGCAGGGTGATCATTCCTTAATGAGTCTAAGTCCATGCAGCCTAAGATTACGATCACATATTCTTTCCATTCAATAAAATTCGAACCAGTTAATATTGCGATGTTATTAATACTGGCAGTTACAGATTATACTGAAATTAAAGAGAGAAATTTATTTAAGCTTACGATTTAATTAAAGCCAAGAATAGATATAAGATTATGCAAATAAAATAAAATTTTAAATATACATAAATGAGTTCTTTATGAAATACCAAGTATAATATAATGTGTCTTCCTTGGAGTCGACACATTATTTGTTAGCGATACTCTCTGATATAACTCAAATTTTAATTAGCCGCACAATATGTCTTCCTTTGGGCCAACCCATTGTACACATAATATGACTCTTTATATGAGTTATATTTTGGTCCATAGCTCACAACCTTAATCAACTATATAGTATGCCTTCCTTTGGGTCTGGCTGATAATATGCTTTTCTTTGGGCCAATATATTTTGTGTATGATCTGAATAAAATAATATTTTATTCTATAATTGTAAAGTAACTTGTGCATATATCTGGTATAAAAATAATATTTCTTTGGGTTGATTACTTTTAACATCGGCACATTAGTTCAACTTAACAACATGTTGTGTAGATATATTCACGAAAACACTAATAACTTAATTCGAACATAAATTACTTAATCAGTCTTAACAAAATAAAATTAAGTTTATTAATCGATTGATACTTTATAGTAATCGATGTGTATGATCCAATCGATTATCTCAATCAATTCGAAAGCCTACTATACACGACTATATAATTATACCTAGAACCCTCCCTTAAGAAGTTAAATTTTCTTTTAAATTTTATAATTAAATAATATTAATTATTTAATACTATCTAATCCCATTATAATTTATTTAATTATTTGTTTTTTATAAATACTGTTTTAAAAGAAACGTTCAAGGTGAACCGTAAAATTATAATGTATTTTTTAAATGGAAATACTGTTTCACCGGTTGAAGTTTTAATAAACCGTAAGTGTCCCGGACATAACGCAGATGGTAGATGCATGACATTTCTGACGTAATGGATAGAGATCGATTTTCAAGAACTGATGACCTAAAGTTTAACAGATCTATTTTTTAATAACCCGTAAGGTGAACTCATTCAATTAAGAGATTTTTTTTAATCGGTTAAAAAGAACTCATTCAATGAAAATTAATTTAGTCGTGAATTTTTAGACAGTTAATTGATTGAATTTTAATTGTTTTTTTTAATTTTAGGCTTGGTAATTGATTGTTCAATTAAAATAATTGACTGGACTATTATAATTTTACCTAAAATTAAGTTAAACAGCAACAATTTTTATCGTTCTTCATATTCTTCGTGTTCTTTGTAGAAACTAAAAAAACAAATTGTCACGCCCCTAGAGGAGTCCCTGCCAGACAAAAATCCGGCAGCATCTCCCCTATACCGGTGACAATATGAAGCATACATACATACATCACACTATATAAACATAAACAACATATTCATCAGCCCACACGGCTGGAACATACATAAAATAGAAACAACATAACCACGAAATGTATCAACTATATGTATATGTCATAGTTTTCATAAACTATAATTACTATACAGATAAACGACATCTGTAACAAAATTGCAAAATGTAAATACAGCGAAACAAAAGTAAAACAATCCAGAAAATCAGCACGTCGAGATCTCCGAGCAACTCTATGAAAGTCCAAAATCAACTATAATATCAAAAGGATCCCTGTGTCTGTAAAACTGGAGACCAAGGAATGTAGCAAATTAGCCAAATGGCTAAGTGGATACTCAAGAAAGATGTGCATGAATTTAATCTTATTGAAGAAGTTAAGGAAGTAGAATAATTCATCATCTTTTGTTACAACTTTAGGATTATTCTTAAAGTTCTACATTTATACATATATATGTATAATCATCTTCTCATTATCTATAATCAGGTAAAATTTTTAGATAGAGTTTAGGATCTTCACCTTATCATCACTTGTCGTCATTAATAAAATCAATTCTTCAATCTTATTATTTAATCACTCAATTATAAGTTATCATGGTAAGATCAACATGTATATCAATAGTCTTAATCTGATAAATCAACTAAAAAGTGAATCACTGGAGCCAATATCATCAGAGTGAAATATCATATGGATAGGCTAAAAGCCTCCTAAGAGTATAAACTGTCGCATACGTCATCTGACGTACGAGCTATCAGCCCTCACAGGTGGAAGACATAATAAACACTGACCGAGGGCTACATCACGCCAACACGCCTCGGGTGTACGGTCAGATACTCTGGACCGCGGCCGCCGCGCTACCACAATAACATGTGGGTGGTCCAGTACTCTAATATAGACCTCTGGTATAAAGCTAGGCTCATGGTCTTCACTTTTTTAATTCTTCATTTACTATCTTTATTAATTCACCGTTATGATTATATTCATCCATTTATCATGATTATTCTCTTTTCATATTGATTGGTCAATCAAGGTAATATTTTCGTATCAAATCTATTAATTTATCATTATAGGGTCCACAGATAAAAAACTACAAGTATCAACAGATAGAGTATCAAAAGCATGAAGTATGAAAGGTCAAGCAAGTCAAAAGAGACAAGGTATCAACAGAAGAGTAATTCAGAATATTTCTTTAATTTTAAAAAAAAACAACCCTTCCCATATCAATCCCAATATGAACCCACATGTGAACAAGAAATGATATTAATTATTTACCCTCCAATAATTTTAATATTTTAACCCATTTCGCTATTTATAATATCAGTTTAATCCCCATTTTAAAAATAATAATACAACATATACATATTCCAATTTATATATTTATTCATGCACAAGGAAATAGACAAGAGTAGATGTATCCACCTTATATACAGCAAAATCTCCGAGTATCGGCAGGTCACCGTGCTCCACTCGAGCTCGGATCTACAAACACAATATCAAACATAACTTAAATAATCAAAATACTATCTAATAATAATAATGACCTAAAATCTACACATTATCTCTGATTCAAAATCAGTGAATTATTTTGATCTCGATACCTCGTACCACTTTGCATTCCTAAATACAACATCTGTTCTAATCTAGATAACCCTTCTAACTACACATCAATTTAACCAAAAGCAACCTAAAATATACCTTCTAAGGGTTTTGTGTGGCTGCTGGAAATGAGGACAGCAACTAGGGTTATTTTCCCTTCGTCGTTGGCCGCCTCAGCTAGCTCCGGCGAGCTCTAGCGAGCTCCGGCGGTGCTGCCAAGAAAAGGGCAGCAGCTAGGGCTGCTGTTGGAGGAAACAAAAGGCAGCAAAAATGCTACTGTTGGCGGGGGAAAAAGGAGAGAGCAACTAGGGTTTTGTTTCCTCTCTTTTCCCTGTGGTTTAGCGAGCTCCGGCGAACTCCGAGGAGCTCCAACAGTGCTGCCGAGAAGCAGAGAAACGGAAGCAAAGGAGAAAACAGTGTTCTGCCCTTGCTGGAGAAGGAGAAGAGGTGTGGGAGGAGAAAACGAGGGCTGCTTGAGAAGAAGAACGGAAGAGAAATCTGCCGTTCGTCGCCGCTAGAGAAGAAAAAGAAGAAGAAGAGAGGGGAAAGGGTTTGAGGCGTCGGTGGGGAAGAGAAGAAAAAGGAGGGGGTATGGGAGAGAGTTTGTGCACGTGGATGACATGAGTGCATTTGATTTTTTTTTTTTTTCAAATACTTAACACAAATATATTTTAGTTTTTCTCTTATATGATTTTCAACGATAAAAAATTATATTATACTAAGAAAACTTGATCTAACATAGAGACAATAAATTGATAAAAAATTTAAACTTTATTGTTAATGCAAACGACGAAACAAAAGCTATGGCTCTGATACCAATGCTAATTCTTGTAAAACCTACAACGCTTGAATTCTAGACAGCCAAAATAAAATTTTGAATAGGAAAACATCGAGAATATGACATAAAAAAATAAATACATAAATATAATGACAAAAAATCTAATTGAAGAGCAATGTCTTTATCTTTTAACGTCATCTAGAAAATCATGAAGAAGAAGAAATTAGGTCAAAATTTTCCCTAAATTCTAAGAGACCTCTCCTTATATAGACAACCAATTTATTATTAATCCATAGATGAATAATAGATTGGAGTAAAGAGTTCTATATATTCAATTAACGTCTAATTATCTAAAATTCACTAGAGATAAATTAGATTCTTTAAAGAATTCGAATTATATTCACATATCCAACACTTACACACAAATATATCACTGATAATTATATCCCACACTTTCTCCTATATGGGCGATCCGTCCCTCGACGACGTCACATCTCACGGAACGACGACGGCTCCGGCTTTGTCGTATCTGACGGCCGGTGGAGTTCGCCAGCAACGTCCTAGCTACCCAAACACTTCAAGCACAATATAACTTCTCCAGCAATTCCTCCGCCAACTCAACATATATCTATGTGCGTCGCCTATCTCTCTCACCCCCTGCTTCGACTTGATTTTCTCGATCGCTTCTCCTCCGATCGATTTGATCTGGATGATGGATTGGATTCCCCTTTTTTTTTTGTCTCTCCTTTAGGGGGTTTGGAAGATCGGGCCGGTGGGAATTCGCCAACGAGCGCTTCCGCCGAGGCTAGAAGCGACTGCTCTGCCAGATTCACACCGTCCTAAACTATCGGCCATGCTGCCGTCGACTACACCATCGGCGCACTCGGCGAACCCCGTCGGATTGCTGGTCAATTCCAGTGCTGAGCAGGTCATGCCCAGGTACGCTCCCAGCTGTCAGAACAACGCGGCGGCGATTAGCCGCAGAGGTGGTGGCGGAGGATCTACATCGACGCAAACGGAGCAGCTAGACCTGTCGTTGCAGTGGTGGCCGATGGAGGAGGTCGAGGAAAAGACGGCGGACTCAGCTGCGTCGGCGAAGCAGAAGGCCGAGGGGTGCTCGACGACCACGAGGCGCTTCGGAGTCTCAATCAGAATCAAGAGGAACCGCGTAGAAGTAACGCCGGACGCGAAGGTCGGAATGCAGTAACGGCCGTCCAACTGAAACAAGACGGGCGTCGCTACGCTGCGCGATGAAACGGCGACAGCACGTGACCAAGATTCGTCGGTCCGTTTTTCTATACTTTCCGTTTTTTTTTTTTCAAAAAAAATCTTTTTAAAATCGAAAATAATTTAACTTTCTATTATTTTAAAACCTCATAAAATTCTAAATTTAGCAAATGGAAATAAAAAAGGGGGGAAAAAGTGCCATAATTGTATAGGCGCTCAACCGAACCAACCACCTCGCATGTTGTCCGCTTTCTTTCTATTTATGGCCTTTCCTTCCTTCTCTTTCTCCTCTCCCCTCTTTTTCTCCTCCGTTTCAACTTCCCCTCCTCCTTCGCTCCGATCTCCGATCTCATCTCCGACATGGCCGCCTTCCGCCTTCCCTCCTCCTTGTAGCCTCTCGGCCCCTCCTCCTCCCTCCCTCCTCGGCTTCTCTCCCCTCCGCGAACCGCCCGATGGAAATCCCGAACGTGGCGGGAGGATGAGGGGCCGGACGATGCCTCTTCCTGTCGCGTCTTGCGGTCATCGCCTGCAATCGGCCTCTGATTCGTTCTCCGCCACGTCCGTAGTGCTCCGGTTCTTCCCTCTTCTCTTCTTTTCTCGATCTGTAGATTTCGGTTCCTCCTTTTTTTTCCCTCTTTTTTGTTTTGTTTTCTTTCTGTTGCCCCGAATGGAACCCGCATTTTTCGATGGTTCCTCGAGAGCGACCTGGATGATTGGCGACGGCGACAGGAAATCGGAATCCGAGTTCGAAGCCGATCCTACCGGACGATATCTTCGTGTGAGTTCATTGGCATTGTCTATTTTCGTTCAAAGTTTCATTTTCCTAACTTTTTAGCATTTTGAATTTGTTAATATGTAGATTCTTCATATTAATATTCGCTAATCTGTTCACTTCTTGTTTGCTCTGCAGTATAATGAGATCCTTGGTAGAGGAGCATTCAAGACTGTGTAAGTCTGAAGACATTCGACTCTGGTTCCTTTTAGTCTGCTTATGATTGATTGTTGGAAATGCGATTGAGCTTTATGTGTAGATCTAAAATATGGTTATGTTTTGTAGTTATAAAGCATTCGATGAGATTGATGGGATAGAAGTTGCGTGGAATCAAGTGAGAATTGATCAGGTGTTGGAGTCTCCTTTCGACCTTGAACATTTGTATTCTGAAGTTTATTTGCTGAAGTCCTTAAAGCATGAGAATATTATCAGATTTTTCAACTCATGGGTTGATCACAAAAAGAAGAACGTTAACATCATTACTGAATTATTCACTTCCGGAAGTCTAAGACAGTAGGGTTTTTTTCCTCTAATGTTTTATGGTTGGTTTTCTTTGGTAGGATCAATACATTTTTCGATCATTAATTTGTAGATACCGCCAAAAGTACAGGCGTGTGGACTTGAGGGCAATAAAAAGCTGGGCAAGGCAAATTCTTCAAGGTCTGGTGTACCTTCATGGTCATGAGCCTCCTATCCTTCATAGAGATTTGAAATGCGATAACATATTTGTGAATGGCAATCATGGAGAAGTCAAGATTGGCGACCTTGGGTTAGCTATTGTCATGCAACAGCCTACTGCTCGAAGTGTTATTGGTAGGGCAAAAAAATGCTTCTTTATTGATCTTTTGTGCTCAATAATAGAACTATGTTAATACTTGTGCGCACCAAGGAGGATACCTTTGATTACTTGGAAGCCATCCCTCACGTAATTCTTACATATCTATCTTAAGATTGTTAAATACCTTATAAAGTTCAATTCAGAATGCATACAATTGATCATGCAAGTAAATTAAAGAATACAAATCTCTTTAGGATTCTCCTTATTTTTTATTGTTTGGCTTCTGCATATTTACCACATTATATTGTTATTGTGTAGGTACTCCCGAGTTCATGGCTCCAGAACTGTACGAGGAAGAGTATAACGAATTGGTTGACATTTATTCTTTTGGTATGTGTATCTTGGAAATGATTACGCTTGAATATCCATATAGTGAATGCAAAAATCAAGCTCAGATTTATAAGAAAGTGATTTCTGTAAGTACATAGTGAACATTTGTACTGACAATTGTGAATTTTCTCTCCTGGTTATTAAGATCCATTTTACACATTATACTGCAGGGAGTAAAGCCAGCTTCACTTGCTAAAGTAACAGATCCTCAGGTACGCCAATTTATTGAGAAATGCTTGGTTTCTGCTTCAGATAGATTGCCTGCTAAGGAGCTCTTGAAAGATCCATTTCTATGTGATGATACCTCAAAAGAACCTCTTAGAACTCATGTTCATGCTTTTAACGGCATGCTTAATGCAACAAATCTACCTTCAAGGCCATTGTCTGTGGATGTTAACAGCAACCTCACTGCCGTTACACCGAAATTGGAATTGGTAAAAACTAATAGAAACAATGAATTTAAACTGAAAGGAGAGAAAAGTAATGATGCTTCCATATCACTAAGACTGCGCATTGCAAATACACATGGTATGTAAATTTGGAGTGGTAATTATCTTTCAAATTGTCGTATGCTCATAACCAATCTTCTACCCTTCCACACAGGTCGAGCTCAGAATATTCATTTCCCTTTCGACTTAAACTCTGATACACCTCATGCAGTTGCAGCAGAAATGGTTGAGCAACTAGATTTAGCAGATTATGATGTTGCCTTCATAGCTAATTTTATCGATTCTTTGATCGCTAAACTCATACCTGGTTGGAAGCCTTCTGCCAGTCTAGTTTCAAATGATAACATGAACACACGCCAAGATTATGGAGGCTGTGGAAATAAGGAGCTTTTAACTGATTGCCCTTCAAACCTGCTGTCCATTATTCCTTTCCAGGTCAGCTATGGTCATGCTGATTTATCGCCGTTAAATATTGGGACCTTAGAGGGAGAATCTGCAGAGCATGAAGATGACATATCAGATCAGAAGACTTGTGAAGGGATTCCAATTGTTGATTTCGATTCATTTTGGAGTGAGGTCAACAAGATGGACAAGGTTTCTCTTAAATCAGCTACTTCACCTATGTTTGTTGGTAGCTTCCAAAGCTTGAGTGAAGATAACACAGATGTCGACTCTAAAGGTGATGGAGGAACCTATGATACGATCGAAGGACTAACGCCAAAGAAGAACATGAAACTTTTCGACTCTACAGGTAGTTTCGAGAACTTGAAAGGCTCCTCACTCTCACTAACAGACAAAGAGTACAAAGATCTGCAGGCAGAGCTCTATAAAATTGAATCTCAATTCAATTCCTATTATTATCAGCTTTCAAGCATGCAACAATACGCAATGCAGAATGCTACGAAGACGTTTTATGCAAACAAGAACGGAACAAAACCTTCTCCTACTCTGCTCTGAGTGTTTCTTATGGAAAGATTGAATCATAGATGGAGGTGTTGTATGCTTGTACATAGGGGAATATATGTATATAAACCTGTCCAATAAGACGGTAAGACGAAGATACTCAAATGCCTATTATGACTATTAAAACAGACATGTTCTAGCAAGATCATTATCTTAAGATCTATATAATTTCTATACACTGATCTATGTTAGCAAGTCAGAAGCAATGCATACCTGGTCAGATCCAACCAAGCATATATTCCACTTGCAAGAACCATAAGGTTTGCCCTTTTTCTGGAGAGAAGCTGAATGAAGAAGCATACATGAGTGATATTGGTTCGGCTCACCTCTCTCTATCCTCGAACCGATATTAAAGATCTGAGCCGACACAATAACACACCATGTCTTCTTCTTCTACTACTACTAATTCTCCTCTCATCATGAAGTTCATTTGGATTTCTGGAGCTGAATCTTGTTGAGAGGTCATGGCGCTTGACAATTCTTATATTTATGCCTCAAGCAGAGCAAGTAGGTGTTTCTTTCAACTCCAACTGGAATTTAACTGTGCAGTGGATGGTACAAAGGGATGAGATTGCAAAAAAAAAAAAAAGGCACTGTTGTCCCTTGTGAGCCACTCTCATTGGATTCTTGGCATCTCTACATTCCTCCAGTTAATAAATCTTTGGATGCAATGTTTGTTTAATTAGTTTGACCTTGTCCTTTTTTTTTTTTTTTTTTTTTTTTTTTGCAGATTGTCAATAGTTATCAAAGATCAGAGAGAAGGATTTGGTGACCTAATAGCAATTGACTTGACAAGGTTGGAGACAGCCAAAAGGAATATGTGGGAGATCGATCTCACCATGCAGCGCTTGATTCTGGAGTGTATCTGTTTGTTTTGTAGCCATGTATTTAACTTTGTTTTCAAACAGGTGCTTCTTCATATTGCGTATGTGAATAAAGAAAGTGTTTGATTTGAATGTTTTTAAAGTGAGGTGTCTTTTTTTTGGAGAATCTGCTTGAAATTTTTGGGAAGAAACAGAGGATGGTTTAGAGAAATTCTTTTGGAAAAGTATTCAAATACGTAGTCCTTAATACGTTACAACGATATTATACTTTTTTTGTTGGGATTACTTTGCTAGCCTTTAAACTAAGTTGTCCTGTGATTCTAGTTTTTATTTTTTACCCAGATCCTGATCTTAAAGATTTGATCCTATCGATTCAATCCTATCGATCTGATCCTGATCACAATTCTACACACATGGTCCTTAATACAAAATTGATTAATTTTTTTTATACAAATTCTTCATATTTCTAGTATAATTTAATATTTGTCTTATCGTGGAGTCAATAGTGGGCACTTAGGATGAAGAATATATCTTTCACTCCAATATCATGATTTAACATTCAATTTGAGAATTTTCGTAAATTTTTTAATATAATCTGTTTATTCTGTTAAATGATAAACTTGAATCAGTCTATCTATTATAAAACAATAGCAAATTTAGGCCATCAAAAATAATGTTGTAGCAAAGATTTTTAGTCCACATGTGAAAAAAAGTAAATACATGATTTATTAAAAACGCCTAAAAAAGTTATCTTAAAAAGAAAAATCTAATCTATTTTTTTAATGCAAAGTAAAAATGCCAATGAGTTACATCTCAACTAATGGGTCGTCGTGACTTAAGTCGTGATTTAGTCGTAAATGCATGATTTATCATTATTATTATTATTTTATTGTTTTTTTTTGCCCCATGGGAGAATCGTGCTGCACCAACCCTGTCAGCCTGATAATTTAAATTAAATAGCAACCTAAAAAACTAATATTATTAATTTTATAGGTTTGGCGAGACAATGAGGGTTGAGGATCACGACAAGAACATGAAGCGATCATTTCAAATGAATCTGTTACAACTTGCGGATCAACGAGATTCCTAATCACTTAATCCAATTTTACTATGAATAATAGGGATTAATAAAATAACAACGAACTTAATAGAGAAAAATAATATATGGAACTTCCACGTTCGTTAGTTTTGTAGAAATTAAGTTAAATTCATTATTTTTACTTTAGAAAATTATCCAACAGATTGACTAACTAAAATAAATCAGTTTTATGATTTTGATCATTTAACAATTTAGATATCAAAAAGTGCAGTAGCTAGATGATGACCGTAGAGCAGTTCTAGCCATTGCCAATGCTCCTTCGTAAGTTCGATTTTTGCCCATAAAGCCAGCCATATGGACGAAAACGCAGCCAGGGATTCCGGTAATCTCCGAGAGCTCATCACCTTCGAAGCCCCTCCATGGCTCGGGGAGACGCTTTCGGCAGTCGAATTTTTCTGGAGAAACTGGAGCGGCTTGCACTCGCCAAATTTTCGTCCGTTCGTCCTTGAATTCAAAAGAGATATAAGTGCGACTTGGTTAGGCAACAACATTAGAGCTTGTGTAGACACGAGTAGGATGACACATCTTCACTGAGAGGATACACGATAGTCTAACTTGTAACAAATGAGAGGTAAGTTGAAAAATTGTACTTCGAAAATCCAGCAAATCATGTTTAAAATAATATGAACATATATTTAGACAATTAATATACTTAGACGATCAATAAATGCGATGTAGAGACGCGTCAAACAAGAAAGACCAAAAAGGCTCAATTAATAATAATAACATAAAATAAAATTTATTTAAATATAAATGATAATATAGTAATGGATAGTATCCAATGACTCAATAATCCATACACCCAACCCTAGGATAAGACTTGGTGGTGGTTATTAAAAAACAAAACAAAAAAAAACCTGCCAGTTATTTTTGACAAATAAATTGAAATGAAATTCTGAATACCACTGCAAAACATGGAGTACTTTATGTAACTTTAGAAAATCTATATTGTGAAGGGAAAGTGTGAAAATCAAGTATGATACCTGATAAATAACAAACATGATGAGAGGATTGATTTTTAGTTCCTTTTCCAGATCAAGCAGGTGAAGATTCCACTGCAAAAAGAGATCAAGTAAATCGGGTTATCCTCTTTCATTTCCTTTTTCTTTTTTCTTTTTTCTTTTTTTTTTCTTTTTGAAAACTCAAAAAGGATATTAGAAAATAACTTTCGAATAATCTAACATCTTCGAGAAAAAAATCACAGAGACAAGTAGTACGGTTCAGTGGCATACAAGATTGAGAAAAGGCAGGCGAACCATGTAACTTGTGATGGCATTACAATAACCTGTCATAAATTTCTTGGGAAAAATTACTACCAATCCATTTGTACTAATAAATTTCCATACTGAGTTGGAACTAATGTGCAAATATTCCTATCATGTGCAACTGAAATTGAACCAGTTCAAGCAGAAAGACGCTTTCTTGTATCACTCAAATAGGGGAACTTACTGTTTCATGGCTAGGAACAAGTGTGAAAAGGCCTCTATGGTGTTATGAATAAATGCCTATTCTTCCATTGAAGACACACAAGAAGTGTTCTAAGGTGTGATTTCACATTTGTGTGAGCTACACTTTGTGCTAATTATTTGCTAGTAATGATGAAGAAGTTTCTCCTCGACTGTGGCAGTAGATGTAAAACCGCATCAGATTTTTGTGTTTGGATGATGCTTTTTTCTCTTTGAATAGATATTGCAAAAGCAATAGTGCCAAAGAAGTATCAGGATGAAAATTTAGATCAGTCATAAAGAAAAATGTAAATCCAACTTGCCATATATATTGGATATCTAACCAACTCGAATTTGAGTAATACATATTAGCTTTTGCATCAGTAGAAAAAATCATCAATCATTTTCAGACCATAAGGAAAGTCTCAAGGATTTTATCTTCAACCAACTTAAATTTTCCAAAGATTGATAATGAACCATTTAGGATGCATTATTATAAAACCAGATAACTTTTCAAGAAATAGCTTGCATATCAGATCTGAATACAACTAATGCAGCTATAGATGGGAAATAATTGATGGTAAACTTACAGGACAAAATTTTTTCAAAAGCAAAATTTGACTACTTGGATCTACATTGCTTCTTGCCTCCAAAGATTCAATCACTATAGATCTCGCAGGTAACCATGACCTAGCATAAAACGAAATGCTCTGTCCACATTGACAGTAAAATGTGTTAATCTGTCTGAATCGAGAAAGATCACAGAAAAGATTAAGTGAACTAGCAGAACCAAATAATTTTGATTAGGGTTACAACAGTTTGAACAAGACGAGATAGTGAAACAACCGCTAAAAATTCACCACCAGCAAGCATCATTGCTTGATGAAAAGCTGCATTCTCCTTCTCAGATGATTGGTCAAGATCTATCCACTCGGGGTTCAAACGACCAATTCTTGAAGAGAGATATGTATTATTGACATATTTTGGAGGCTGATCAATGTCATATTGATTGATCCCATTATCAGTGGCATCTATCGCCTGCCAAATGTTGTTAAGAATCACAAAGCAGTTGATCAAGAGTCAAGTAACGCAAACGAATATGGGGAAGAAAAAAAAAACCTATGCACAAAAGTAAACATTATTGGTTCCTGTGACATGGAAACACAAAAGCTATCTAATTCAAAGCCCAACTTACACGCAATTCAGAAACAAATATCTATAAAAATAAATACATTTATCAAACTCCTGATGATTTTGAGCAGACACAATATTTGTCCTCATATGCATATTATGGACGTGTTCAAGATAGACAAAAGAGTAGTAGAACATGCTTCATATAAGTGAGGTACCTTTCAGTTCATATTTCTTCAGGTAATCATACAAATCAAAAGGTATTATAAAACATATAGAAGCTGTCTTTGATTTTAAAGGAACCAACCATCTCCTATTTGATAGATCAGGAAGAATACCTCAATAAAGTTTTTATATACAGCAAGATATAGGCATTGGACATTCTTGTGCCCCTTGTCAAGTTGAAGCTCTTTTGCAATTATCTCCTCACCATAATGCTACAGTAAGAAAATGGAAAAATAATTCTTAAAAAGTATTACAGAAAGATGGAAGTATGAATTACATGATAGCCTTTCTTCAAATAGATATAGAGAAGACCTTTATATTTCTTAGAAGGATTATCAAATGAGTCCTGATGAAAACTATAAGAATGAGTATCAAATATGTAGTTGCATAACTTTAATCTATATCAATATTGCAATAAATCAGTCTAAAACTTTGCAGAATTTTGAACATAACATTAACTTATTGTGGGAGATGATAGGAAGAAAAATCTGAGAGAGACTATTTGAATATTTCAAATGAGTCTGTAGATGGTTACATGTGATTATAATAAGTTCTGAAGTTCCAAAGTCACTCTTATTGTCTTACATGCAGTCAAATTTGTCATGAAATAGTAAGACCTGGAAATTTTCCAGATATTAAAACTTAAAGAAAGGGAGCTGCTTTGCAACGGATATCTAAAATTTTCTCGATATCCATCTGCAAATTCCAAAAGTAAAAAATGATTGGAACACTGAGAGGGTGTTTGGTTTGGGGTGCAGGAATGGGAATGGGAATAGATTTGATAGTAGACTGGAATGAGAATGGATTTAACCATTCCAATGTTGTTGTTTGGTTTATAAGCTCTGATTAGGTATGATTGCCAATACTGCTGTTGGGTTTGTCAAAGGTTTGGGAATACAAAAGCAACAAATATCATATTTACCCTTAAAACAAATCATAATATTCCTATAAGGTAATAATTTTCTTATTTGCTATTTCTAATAACTAGAAGTCCCTTTAAAATTTATGGTCAACAGATTGTACAGATCATCATTGCATTGATATCATTGTTTGGTATAATTGACTTACCATTTGAAATGAAAACACAATAAGACGATTGGAAATTAACTTCATTGCATATATAACCTAACATACAATGTAACAAGAAAGGTGGTCGCCATTCTATAAAGGTAAACAATTGCCATGAAAGTTAAATTATGGAAATTTGGTGAAAAACAACTCATCAAAAGCTACTAACAAGATCAAAAAGAGAGGATTCATTTTGTCATATGTAATATTTGTTGGTGCAACCTACAATATTATTACATTCCCCCCCTTTATCTAAAATTAGCTCCCCTCTAAGAGCGGCAGCCGCCCTTTGAATAGCTCTAGCAACTCTCCAAATCTCACGTTAAATGCTGAAATGAACTTCCTTCCTTGTACCATGAGCAGCTTGAGAAATGACATAAGCTATCCCTAGAAAGAAAGAGAACTTGCTCTCTGAATTCTTAGGCGGTGAGTACAACTGCACAAGTAATCAACACGTCAATAGGAAGTATGAACAATGTGTGTTATTTGATGAACTTTTTGTTTTGATCAAATTTGTTTCAAATCTTGGGACATGTTCAGCAACTAATCCTAGGATGTCTTGCTTACTTTTGTTTCTTCTTCATTGTTTTTTATATACATGTTTCTAAACTATCTTAACTACTAGTTTCAGACCTCAACTTCTAGTAAATCAACACTAAAAATGGCTAGTGATTTCTTTTGTTTTACTTGTACCATAGATTTCTCCTGCATTGCAAAATTGTATTAGTAGGGCTTGTCTTTCAAAACTGATAGTGCCTATTACTTGGCAACCTATGTAAAACAAAAGAATGTTATACTTGAGTATCCAGAAGCACAGTAGCCATCATTGGCAACATATGTAGATCTTGAAACCACTAAAATAAATTCTTGAAACCATACGCATCCTTAAACACCATGAAACCCCACTTAATCCAATCCCAATCCCACAAAAATGAATAAAAAAATGGTTGATCCTTGCCATCGTTGAAGAAGACGACACGGCAGCGGCTACGTCGCTGCTTGGTGGGGCAGCGGCTACGTCGCTGCTTGGTGGGGCAGCAACCGGTTGGGAGGTTGCCTCACCAGCTCACCAGCAACGCGACCATCGACCAGCCATGTCGCCCCCTTTTTTTGTGAAATAGGAAATAAAGGTTTAGGGTTAAGGGTTACCTTGAGCTTCCTAGCTTGCTGTGGAGTGCAGCGGAGGGGAGGAAGACGAAGTCAAAGAGGAGGTGACAGTGGACCCACTCAAAGAGCCTACGATGACTTGCGCAGGAGAGCCGACGCTATTTTCACACTCGAAGAAGTCGGGCTTAGGGGAAAAAAAAAGAAAGCCGAAAAAAAGAAAATCTTTTATCGAAGAAAAGAAGAAGCCAATATTTTTCTCCGCCCGAAGCATCTTAATCAAGAATTAATTCTAAACCCACCTATTTAATTGGGTTTTGTCATTCCAAATCATTTAGGAATGATTCCAAAATTTTTATTCCCAAACTCATTAACCAAACACCTTGTATTTCTATTATTCCATTTCCTCATTCCCAAACCCCTAAACCAAGCACAACCTGACTACTAAGAGCAAGCAGCACATGTGAGATATAGGAAGAAATTTATGACAGAAACTTTTATGTTGTTATTATTTCTTGTTAAAGAAAAAACATTCAAATTGAGAAGTTACAACACTTTTAAGAATTGCCTATCAAATACAAATTCACATACAAGTTCAAAATGTTATCTAATTGGAAGCATTTTAGATAACTATGTTACCTTATAAATAAGTCCAGCACTACTGAGCTTCGTAACAAAACCACGGCCAAAAACCTCATTAAATCCTTTTTGGTGATGATCATAACGGTCGCGACTTGGATCATATTCACCGCCAACATCAAGCACAGCATCTAGTGTATCAAGAAGCTGCGGGTTATGTACAAGAAAAGCATTAGGAGTATCTATGGAAAGGTCATTAACAATCAAATGCATCGGTCAGCTTGCTCTTAGTCGATCAATTCAACTATGGAAAGGGATCAATCAAACATTGGCCTGCTTGCATGCTTACCTTGTTTCTATTTCCCTCAACAACATGATAGAGGTTTTTGATTTGCAAAAACACTTGGAGGTGCATTGTGTAAGCACCTCTAAGTTATTACATTCGATATAAATGACAAAACAAAATATAGATTTATAAAAGCACAAGTTTGAAGGGTCATAATTGTAACCAAATCGATCACAAGGAGTGATATAGCATAGGTGAAATTTCACTTGCAAAAATAAGTACAAGAAAGCTAATGCTAAAGCAATTATCGAACTGTCATATGTTCAACAAACTCAAAAAAATCTAGCCGTCACAAATTCTAAATAATTCTATCTACGTCCCATGAATATAAAGACCTAACGATCTGCTAATGGCAACACACATGCATAAAACACCATGATGTGCGCATCCATTGTCCCAAGCACCAAAGAAACGATAACAAAATAGGAAGGAAAAGAATCCTGAACCTGGATATCTCTGGTTCGAACGATCTCGGCGCCGGAGAACTTGGCGGTGAGGCGGATCATGAAGCAAGCAAGGGCCTCATCGCAGTGGAAGCAGCCGTTGTGAGTGCCGACCCTCTTGGTGCCAGTGCCGTGGGAAGCGGTGGAATAGTAGGCCACCGTCCCCGCAATGGGAGAGCGGGAGAAGTAGGCAAAGCTCCGCGACGCTATCGGCCGCCACCATCTCCGAATCGGAAGCATCGATAGCGCGGCCGTCCATTTCTCGGCTCGAAGGGCGTATTCATACTCCGCTAGTTTAGTGCAGCCCAACTTGATAACTATGGGCCGGGAATCCAAATTACTTCAGATGTTATAGCTACTCTATTAAAAATTTTATTTTAAATTTTGATTAAAATAATTTGAAAATCTATCAGTTATTTTAAGTATTTTTTTAAATTTAGATTTGATAAATAATAATTTTTTAAATTTAGAGAATAAAATCTCTATTATAAAAATAAAATAATATTTTTTCTACTTATCTTTTTCCACTTATTTTATAAATATAATAATAATTTTTTTTTAAAAAAATAAAGATATTAAAAATTTTAGAATAATTAATGTATTGTATAGTGAAAAATATTTTTTTACATTTAATAAAATGAATTATTCGCGCTTTAGTTTGAAACGGTCAATGGGCGTGAGGTGGGCCAGCTCCTGTAAGCATCGGTACCGTACATGCCACGAATAATCCTTACTTTATTTGAATTGTTTCGCCAATCTATCGCCCATCGCCTGATTTGGAATGTTGCAAGCCTTCCGATTTTTACTGCATGATTTTGTTGTACGACTTGTAGTTGCAGGACGACGTAAATTTCTCGCCGGTGATTCTGTTTTGAGACGAGAGTTTGTTGTCTCTCGATCCCGATGATGAAAGCTTCGATCTTTGGATTTTGTTTCGCCGGATGATGAATATGAAGGTGAAATCTTGCAGCTAAAGTACTAACGATCGTTCCTTTCGCTTTGATCGGTTTATGAGACCCTATGATGAGATTTTTGGTTGATATTGTAATAACCATATAAGTATTACTCTACCATGAAAATGCCCCATTTACGGTGTTCTTCCAGGTTGGATCTTGTCGTTGAATGGAAGAAGATAAACGGAAGAAGAAGCGAATGCCTACGACTGGCCAATCCGAGCTCGCGCAAATGGGGGAGCCTGAAGAGCTGCAAGAAATCGAGAAAGTTGAGGACTCGGAGGAGGCAGTGGAGATGGCGGCCCTGGAGCCCAAGGGGATCCCTCCGTGGTCCAAGCAAATAACCCTCCGCGGCCTCTCCGCGAGCCTCGCGATCGGGATCATTTACAGCGTGGTAGTGATGAAGCTCAATCTCACTACTGGCCTCGTGCCCACTCTCAACGTCTCAGCCGCCCTCCTGGCCTTCGTCGTCCTTAGGACTTGGACCAAGCTGCTCCACAAGATGGGCGTCACAACGACCCCCTTCACGCGGCAGGAGAACACCGTGGTGCAAACCTGCGCCGTCGCTTGCTATAGCATCGCGGTTGGAGGTGCACAAGCTGCAATCTTTACTCTTTCATGGCTGATTTTTGCTACTAATGTTGTGATTTGACTTTGGTCTGATGTGATTTGTGGTGATGCTGATGATGTTGCAGGTGGATTTGGTTCTTATCTTTTGGGGCTGAACAAGAAGACTTATGAGCAAGCAGGGGTGGATACACCGGGGAATGTTCCAGGAAGCTACAAAGAGCCTGGGATTGGTTGGATGACTACATTTCTTCTCACTATTGGTTTTGTTGGACTCTTGGCCTTGGTTCCTCTGAGAAAGGTAATCCTTCTACTTCCTGTTATTCCTTATATCTTATCATATTTTGTTGTTATCACTGTTACATTGGTTAATTTGCAACCGACCAACAGAATCGTTTCTTATGTTTAAGGAGACTCATTTGACCCAAATTCTGATTTTGCACTGACATTGTAGTATTTTAGTGCATCCTTACAAGCATATATCTGAAATTTCAATTGTAGCTTAGTTGTTGTAATATTTTCAGCAGTAATAGCCAGCTAATCTGATTTTCCACTGCTGGGTAAGGGAATTTGTCGAGTTTCAGTTTCCTAAGAATATGTTGCTAACCCTCTCTCTCTCTCTCTCTCTCTCTCTCTCTCTCTCAAGTTGTGGAAAACATCTATCCTATCTTAAGTTATGCTTATCTTAAAATTGTTGCAAGTATCTCTGAAACAATGGAAACTGCTTCCCAAAATCTATCTGCATCGCTGCATGATTCTGTATACCCTATCTTAAATTATTGTGCATTTTAAGCTTCTGAAACAAATAATGCCATTACTTCAAAGATTAAGTGGCAAAGCATCATTGAACATCTATATAACTTTATCATGGATTGTTTTTCATATGTACTGTGTTTCACAGGCTGAGTGAGTTTTATGCTACATTGTTCAAATAGAAAACATTGCTTCTGCTAATTGAAGTGTACTTAATTTATAGCGGCACATTGCATCTGTGAATAGAATTGTCAGCTATTTTTGTAGTTACTTCACTAGTATAATACTACTTTGTGCAGAATACTTTTGTGCATTTATATTTAGTGTTATTTTGCAATGGTCATTAAGGTATATGCATCTATTTAGCAGTTATTAAATATTTTATAAGTCTTCATTATGGATTATATACACAATCCATTGGGGCGGCTGAGTAGCTCTTTATTTAAATAGGAGTTTTCCCCCCTCTTTAACAATTTTTTTTATTAGATCATGATCATTGATTACAAGTTGGAGTATCCAAGTGGGAAGGCAACTGCTGTGCTTATCAATGGCTTCCATACTCCTGGAGGTGACAAATTGGCTAAGTAAATACCCTTCCTCCTTGGAAACTAAGATCTAGATTGACCCGTGTACTGTATGAGCTTTGTTCCCTCTTCTTATTGACAGGAAGCAAGTATATGGGTTCGCAAAGTATTTCACAATGAGTTTCATGTGGAGCTTTTTCCAGTGGTTCTTCACAGCAGGAGATGCCTGTGGATTCTCACAGTTGCCCGCCTTTGGTCTAACAGCATTGAAACAGACGTATAATTGATCTGCAATTAATTTACTCATTGATTTTACCAGAACAATCAGTTTATACGACCTCTTATACTTGTCCTGGTTTTGCAGTTTTTTCTTTGATTTTAGCCTGACATATGTTGGAGCTGGCATGATTTGCTCGTACATTGTGAACCTCTCTCTCATTCTTGGCGCAGGCATTTCCTGGGGAATAATGTGGCCACTAATAAGGGGACTTAAAGGTGATTGGTATTCCGATAACTTGCCAGAGAGTAGCATGAAAAGCTTACAAGGCTACAAGGTATATCGCTGAAAAAAAAAAACTCATGAGAGAATTCATTTGGTCATGTACCTAATCTTTTGCAGGTCTTCATATCGATTTCTCTTATCCTTGGAGACGGTCTCTATAATTTCTTGAAAATTTTAGCTTTCATAGTGAGAAGCATGCATACAAGAGCAGTATCCGAAAATTTTAACAGAGGTAAACTGACTAATGCATTTGTCATATGAACCTCTTTCCTCATTTCTTATCTTAGAATTCTGGCATGTTGTACTGTGTTTTGTGCAGTGGCAGATGCAGACAATGACAATGAAGTCCTTGATGATGTGCGACGTAATGAGTTATTCGTAAAAGAGAGCATACCAGTGTGGTTAGTCTACTCTGGATATGTTCTTTTTGCTGTGATTTCCATTATTTCGATACCTCTCATGTTCCCAGAGGTGAAGTGGTACTATGTGGTCATTGCTTACATCCTTGCACCAGCTCTTGGTTTCTGCAATGCTTACGGCACTGGCCTCACGGACATGAACATGGCCTACAATTATGGCAAAGTGTCTCTCTTCATACTTGCTGCATGTGCCGGGAATGACTCCGGTGTAGTTTCTGGCCTCATCGGATGTGGGCTAATAAAGTCTGTCGTTTACATTTGTGCTGATTTGATGCATGATTTCAAGACTGGCCATCTCACAATGACATCCCCAAGGTCAATGCTTCTTAGTCAGGCCATCGGAACAGCCATGGGCTGTATCATTGCCCCCTTGACATTCTTCCTCTTCTACAAGGCCTTCGACGTGGGGAACCCGGATGGGAATTGGAAGGCTCCTTATGCATTAATATACAGAAACATGGCGATACTTGGCGTGGAGGGCTTCTCGGCACTCCCACGTCATTGCCTACAGCTCTGTTATGGATTCTTCGGGTTTGCACTGGTGGCCAACATTCTGAGAGATGCTTTACCAGCTAATTATGGATGTTGGGTACCTCTCCCAATGGCCATGGCAGTGCCATTTCTGGTCGGTGCTAGCTTCGCGATCAACATGTGTGTTGGGAGCTTGATAGTTTTCATCTGGCACAAGCTCGATAGCAAAACAGCCACTTTGATGGTACCTGCCGTTGCATCTGGTTTGATCTGCGGAGATGGATTGTGGATTCTACCATCATCTTTGCTCGCCTTGGCTAAGGTCAATCCCCCTCTTTGCATCAAGTTTGTGACTGGCTCATAGAGTGTGTGTGTATATATATATATATATATATATATATATAGCAAAATGAGCAGGAAAGGAGCAACAAGAAGAGGTTCGATGCAGGTATATAATTTTAGTCATTCTCGAAAAGCTCAAGGAAAAAAAGTCAAGAGACTCAACCGTCCTCTCATTCTGTTGTTTCTCTATAACTGTCTTTCTCCAATTTCATTGTAGAGTATGCTTTTAACCTCAAATGCAAGGTCCATATGACGAGATATTTTCTCAATTAACATGCAGCTTCTCGATAGACAGAGTACAGCGAGAAGTGAGACAGCGGCAAGGCAAAGATTTCACTGTTTTGTGCACCATTAGTGACAATATCAATGCTCCATCTCACCCCCAATGTCAAAGAATCAGATGAGACAACTTGCATTAGAGAAGGCTTCACACCAATTGGGATATGTTCCGATACACCGTTAACGGCATGTTTCAGAAATTTCAAGCGCAAGTAAAAAAACCATGAGTGATCTGGCCTCTGCCTACCATACACGAATATCAGTTCTTTCATCTCAATCGGTAAACAATTGAGAGCCAAACAGCTTTTGTGAAAAAAATATGGAAGTTGCTTGTTCTTTTCCCCCTGTTTTCTGTGTTTCTAGTTGAACTTGGATTAGATATGATACTTGTTTGTGTTTCAGATAGACGGGTAAACTCGATAGAAATCTCATCTCAACGTCACATATGAAGTTTCAAATCTCATTTTGAGTTGGGATACTTGTCCCCGACTGGAATGAGACAGTGTTGGGCCATTTGTCATGTTGTACTAAGGTGTGTTGGTGCACTATGTCGGAGAAGGGGAGAAGATGAAGAAGAGGCGGAAAGGAGAGAACGAGAGAGATAATATTTACATGTGAAAAATCTTAGTTGATCGGTTTGTTTTGCTGTTCTGGAGTTGTTTTGGTGTTCATAACTGTGTTGTCTTGTCATTCATGATCGGTGGCTATGGAACAAGAGTAAAGGTTTGGGTGTTGTCATTCATGGTAGGTGGCTATGAATGAAATTTCATAGATGGTATTATGATAATCTTAGTTAATCTCATTAATTAGTTTTAGGGTGACTGATCTGGTCTCATGGAAGTTTCTCACCGATTATCGATAAATTGAAAAGTACATGCGGTAGCCAGCTCAGCATCCTTTAGTTGCGCTTCCTATTTGGAGGCATTTGTTTTTATAAATACGTTATATCTAGGAATTGAATCGTGAGTGTTTGGATGATAATTTGGATGTCTTATCATGACTCCTTTGTAGACGGCGTTATGAATGAAGGATAGATGACACTATGAATGAATGATATTGTAAGAAAAGATGAGATCCTATAGCATAATGGAAAATAAAAGAATTTAGTAAAGATATTAAGATAATAATATGAGTTGTGAATAATTGTGAATTGTTGAAACTTGAAATGGAAAATGGAAGATAAATTGGAAGACATATAGATTTTTGTGTTAATATTTATAGATTAATTTTATAATTTTGAACTTACCAGTTACCATCATTCTTGGCTCCTTAGCAAATCCTAAAGAGTAATACTATCCTTAAATAAATATATTCAAATAATATTTTTAAAATATTATCTTTTAAAATCCATTATTGGATTTGTTATTAATTTTTTTCAATTTAAATAATAGATTTTAGGTTAGATCATTAGATTTATATTTTTTATTTTTTAAAAAAAAATATTAGAAATAAATTATTAGACATTAATAATTTTTATATTGATTTGACACATGTAAAGTTATTAGATACTTGTTTTGAGACAAACATTAAAATAGTTTGATTATCTCTTTTTTTTTCTCTCTCTATTTATGTATTTTGATAATCCAATTATTTTTCAAACCAACTAAGTCATGGGCACCATTTTGACCCTGTGAAAAACTCCTGTAATTTCAAATTGTGATCTCCTAACTTAATATGACAATATCTTATATGTTAACCACGGGATAGAATTATGTGATTCACATCAATGGTTCACTTGAAAAAGGTCAACCAACCTCTAATAAGTAAAATAATTTAATTAATTAATTGAATGATGGACCTTTAGAGCCTCCAGATCCGCCCAGATCCCTGCGTGCGAATAACCAGTAATGCAGTCCGCCATGTTGCCGTGTGCTGCACAGGACTGAAGCGGTTGCACCTCTCTGGCATCCAAGATGTTAATGGTGAAGCCGTCGATACCCTCGCCAGGCACTGCCCGCGGTTGTCAGAGATTGCATTTTTGGATTGTGGCAAGGTTAATGAGGCTGCCTTAGTGAATGTGCTGTCACTGAGATTTCTCTCGATCGATGGCTCTCCGGTGGGATGTTCCAAGGACTGATGTTTCTGCAAGTGCTGTATTGAGGCTTCTCTCTGTGACAAAGAATTTGCAGGCTCTCTGCGCTCTCAACTGTTCTGCAGTTGATGAGGAAGGGAGACGCAATCCTAGCACATTCATCAACACTAAAGGGAAGCTTCTTCTTACCCGGCTTACTGATGCTTTAAGGGGAATTGCTTCTTTGTTCAAGCAACCAATCATGAATCAACAAACTCTATTTGTGCAATGGAGAAATTTCAAGAAGAAGGATAAGAATCTGAATGATATCATGATCTGGTTAGAGTGGATACTCTCGCACTCACTTCTTCGTGTAGCAGAGAGTAATCCACATGGGATGGATGATTTTTGGTTGAGACAAGGGGCTTCGATGCTGCTAAGATTTGCAAAGAGCTCACAAGAGGATGTGCAAGAGAGAGCAGCAACAGGACTTGTAGTTGATAGGAGAGTGCTAGCACGGTATTAAATTGCACCAAAATAGTAAGCATGCAATAAACAGGTAAATAAAAGAGTAAGATTTAGAAATTGGTATTTTCCGGTTGAAGCGTCGGCGTGTCGACTGTCTTTAGAGAATTTATTGTCGTCCACGGTGCAGAGGCTCTCCAGCAAAATTCTCCCAAGATTCGACAACCACTCGCGTCGTCCGTAAGTGCACTCCAAGACGAACGTCGCACTCAGACTCAACCTCAGATCGCGGAAACCAAACCTCACGAACAAACTTTAAAGAAGAAGACAGAGAGAGGGAAGGAGAGAAAGCAGACTGCTTGAGAGTGTGTTTAACCAGGAACAGAGACAGTGTATTTATACACTCTGAAGCAGTGAACGAAGCAAAGCGTGCGTCGCTTCCGCTTTCTGACGCGCGGGTGCGTCGCTTCCTCTCGCGCGGGATAGAACCAAACCGTGTGTCGCTTTCTCATGCGCGAGACAGAACCAAACCTTGCCAGCGAACCAAAGACTGGCAAAAACAAACAGGTCACCTGCAAGCGTGAGACCCACGAGCGGGGGATTTGCACCCCCCCCCCCCTGCGCGCGATCGCGCTCGGTTTATGGATTTCCGGCTCAAACCCCCCAAAACCACCTGATTTGGGCTCGGCCCGCGCATGCGTGTAGGTCCCCTTAACTTTGCTAAGCAAGGATGGAAGGGCTCCATATATAAGGCCTTCCAACCTTTCTTTGCTTAGCAATGTGGAACTAAATGCATACATCTATGCATTACAATAAGCAAAGAAATAGTTTGAATTAAAACTCAACAATCCCCCACTAATTCAAATTATTTTGGTCGAAAACAAAGATATGTTCTGAAGCTTGGTTGTAATGAGCTAGTGAAAATACCTTCCGGTTTGAATTTTCACCTAAGTACACTGATCCTGTCCGAACTATGAGTTGATGGAAGCTAGGGACGTGGCGCTCTCTGCTGACTCCGCGTATACGCTGGGATGACGTGGACCTCCAGCGAACCTGCAACGAAGCCGGGCCGGGAAGGGGTTCCCGGCGACGACCCTCCGACGCTCAAGTCAGGTGAGAAGAAAGATGAGGCGAAATAAGGAGAACTATAGCTATAGTGTATCTGATTGCATACCTCCGTCGAAGTCTGGGGGTCCTTATATAGGCCCCCGGGGAGGCGCATACACGCTCCTCGACGCGTGAGCGCTTCCCCAAACATACCTCAAAAGGGATGTGTCAGAAAAGCACGCTTGACGCCATACCGCAACTGTCCGAGCATATCTCTGACATGACGGTGGAAACTTCCACCGTACGATCTTCTGTCTGGTTCAGCCGCCGACCATGCTGTCTGTCGGCGACACATATCTCGAAAAGGATATCTCTGGTCGTCCCCTTTGTATTTTTTTGCACCTTCTGTCTTTTATCGGGCCGAGTGGGAGAGACACTCGGCCATACTGGTCGGGCCGAGCGAGTGGGCCGCTCGGTCATATGCTCGGCTGAATAGCGCCTATGTTAGCCTACGACCCAGCTGAGCGGCCGCTCGGCCCAGTCAACTGTCGTATGTGAATCCCTGAGCGTCGGAAACTCGAACCTTAGCCTTAGCCGAGTTATCTCCTTGCCGACCTAACCTTCTACCGCGGTCGCTCGGAAAGGTGGCCTCCCGCTTCGCAGGCCTTTTACCACGACCACCCGGAAAGGTGGCCTCCCGATCGGCTCACCTTTTACGTCGATCGTCTCGACATTAACCTCCACGTGTCCTTAACCTCTGTCCGTATGGAACCCCTCCTTTGCTACCGGATCACGTGCCTCCCATTCAAGTCTAGTCGAAGGAGGTTGCAAGTCCGACTGACTGGACTATCGGTCCAGCGACATGACGGTCATTCTGTATCTGATGAGAATGGCGCTCGGCCTAGAACCCACTGACACTTGAAGAGTTCGACATGCCGGTGGATGTCTTGCCGACCCAACGTCGGTCAACGCCGATGTCCTCCGAATTTCCCTCGGAACTCGTGCAAATCCCCGCCATTAAGGCCGAGCACACGCCCTTGCTTGCGTGATAGCGGTCATTAAATGCACCCAATGGGGTGACGCCACGTGGCCAGGCGGCCATCATCGCCTGCTCGAGCTGTCAGGCTCGATGTGACCCTTGGCGCTTTGAATTCAACGGGCGAATGTGCTCCTCGGATCCCGTGCCCTAGATTGGGCGGTCCCTGCAGCTTGAGCCCAACCTTTATAAGGTCGCTTCCTCTCCTTCCGCCGCTTCCGCCCTATCGCGCCCGTGCTTTTGAAGGTTCCTGCTTCGTTCTCCGGCGAACCCGTTCTCGACATTCCGACCCTTTACTCTCTTCTTCAGCCATCCTCTTTTCTATAAGAACTCTTTGCTCACTCCTTTTTTGTTGTCTCCGCGCTTTTTCTTTGCATTCCGATGGTGTCTACGCATCGCAGGCACTGTTCCGTTCATCTCCTCCGTTGCCTTCTGTTTTCCCTTTGCTTTGCATCCCGGTGGCAATGGCTAGTTCTTCTGCCCCCTCTCCCGGTCTTTGGTATCAAACCATGGAGAGTAGGTTTGATTCGGGAGACGCCTTCAAATTACTTAATACTTATGAAATCCCTGATGACCATAAACTGATTCTGGCTGAATCGTCCGACCGGCCCCATGACCCGCCGACCGGCACTGTTACCTTCTTCCGCGACCAGTTCGTAGGCGGCCTTAGGTTTCCGATCCACCCATTTATCTTAGAAGTTTGCAACAATTTTCGTATTCCGTTCGACCAGCTTGTTCTAAATTCCTTTAGGCTGTTGTGTGGCGTAGTTGTGCTCTTCCGAGTACACAATATTCCCCTTAAGCCCCAAATCTTCCATTATTTTTACTACCCCAAGCAGTCCGAGCTGGGCACCTTCTTGTTTCAAGCTCAGATCGGTCTAGTTTTCTTAGATAAAATGCCTACCTCCAATAAGCATTAAAAAGAGCATTTTTTCTTCCTGCGTTTTCCTGAGCCACCATCCTTCCGAACGAAATGGCAAACTTCGTTGCCGACTCCTCCCGAACTGAAAAGGTACCGGACTGAACCCGCTTTTCTGCATGCAGCGAACTTGCTGGCCGGGCTGAAGCTAGACATACACAAGCTACTGCCCGAAGGGATGATGTACCTATTCGGATTAAGCCCGATCCGAACGTGGCTTCCGAACGACCCGGGTAAGGAATAACCTTCTCTCCTTTTCTTGGCGTCTAACTGATTTCTTTTCAAGGTCGAGACTATGATGAAATTAGTGGTGTTTGGCCTGCTGAAGCGCAAGGTCGACGAGATAGAGGCGACTGCCGCGCAGGAGGCGAAGAAGCTGGGCCTCACCCCGATCGGCTCTCACGAGGGTGAGAGTGAAGAGGTACGTACGGGGGGCACTCCACCGATGCGGCTGGGGAGAACACTCCACTGAGCGCGCCACCAGCCACTCAGCCCGAGGAAGCCGACTCTGATGATGATGAAGTTCCGTTGGTTGGGCGTAAACGTCGCCGAATGGGCACCCCCACCCGCTCAGCAACCTCTGCCATTCATGTTCCCGAACAGACGGACGATCCCCCAGCTCCTGCATCTGTGGAAGCGTTATCGTCCGACCGGACTCAATCTCAAGGAGACTGGCCTACCGACCCCGTCGTCGCTCAGCCTCTTACCTCGCCAGATAATCAAGCGCTCTCTCATCCGCTCTGAGCTGGTCGGACAAACTTCTACTCCTTCCACGTCCGCCCAGTCCACTCCGAGCCGACATAGGACTATCAAGGCTCTGCTCCACCTACCGACAGAGGAATATTTGCGCAAGGCTGACCAGCCGTCGAGCCCCGAACACTTGATAACCATTCGGGGGCCCCTCGTAAAAGTCTGGGAGGACGCCCGAGCGCGCGTGGGTGTGATGCCACCTGGGCTGCTCGGCAATAGCCATCTGCAACAAGCCACTGGGGTAACTTTTACAAGCTTTTTCTTCTTATCCTCCGTTCGGTATTTTACATTTTTAACTGAATCGCAGCATTGGGTCGAGAGTATAGCGGTGTGCCACCGCTTAGCTTTCCTCGAGGAGGAATTCAAAAAGATCAAGGTCTCTGGGGGGACCCCTCTTCAAGGCCCTTCCTACGCCGAGCTGAAGGCCGATCTGGAAAAGGCCAACAAACTACTAGAGGTCGAACGACATAAATCTTCGGGCTTGCAAACCATGGTAGACTGGCTCAAGACTCAGGTCAAGACATACAATAAGAAGATTACTCTGGCCACTAACAGGAAGAATCAGGCCGTCACTGACCTGGAGGCGAAGAATGTTGAAACCCGGGCCCTTGAGGTCAAAGTCAAAGAGTTGACCGACTTGCTGGCTGCCGAGAAGAATGGCCGTTCGGCGGAGGTGGCCGCCCTTCAGACTGACTTGAAGACACTCCAAGAGGCGTTGGATGCTTCTCGCGCTGCCTTCAAAGAATATCAGGATGCCGAGCCGAGTCGAGTCACTGTCATGCAGCAGAATTACATCCGCTCGGAGAAGTTTATAGAGAAGGCTTGCACTCGGCTCGTCCATGCTTTCGAGCTAGCTATCACCGCCACGGCCGACTATCTGAAGAAAAAGGGCCAGCTGCCTGAAGACTTTACTGTCCCCGTTCGCGACCATGTCGACCTCCTGACCACAATTCCAGACGAAATTTTTAACTATTTAGAGTGAAGTCCTGAATGTATGTTGGTCGTCCGGCCTATAACATCCTTTTGTAATCGTCGTTCGGCTAATTTTGTTGAATGAATCTATGCCCGTCTTTTTGTCTAATCATGCTACTCTCGACTTTCACGTTACCATTAAGCAGTCTAATGCCCTATCACCATCGTAAGTTTCCTTGGGCTTTTGCGATGCCAAGGCTGTACCCTCTAATCGTCGTTCGTCAATCTATAAGTCATGTTCTCAATCGCCGCTCCACGAATTCTAGACCGGGGGGCTTTATAGTCGTCGGTCCGACTCCAGGATTTAACGTTGCTGCTCGACGGTATTCCGAGCGGGATATTTATGGTCGTCTCTTCGACCCTAGAGTTTAACGTCGCCGCTCGACGGTCTTCAAGCCGAGGGGTTTATAGTAGCCGATCCGACTCTAGAGTTTAACGTCGCCGCTCGACAGTCTTCAGGTCGGGGGGTTTATAGTTGCCGATCCGACCCTAGAGTTTAACGTCGCCGCTCGACGGTATTCCAAGCGGGATATTTATGGTCACCGCTTCGACCCTAGTGTTTAATGTCGTCGCTCGACGGTCTTCAGGCCGGGGGGTTTATAGTCGCCGGTCCGACTCTAGAGTTTAACGTCGTCACTCGACGGTCTTCAGGCAGGGGGGTTTATAGTCGCCGGTCTGACTCTAGAGTTTAATGTCGCCGCTCGACGGTCTTCAAGCCGGGGGGGTTTATAGTCGTCGGTCCGACTCTAGAGTTTAACGTCGCCGCTCAACGGTCTTCAGGCCAAGGGGTTTATAGTCGCCGGTTCGACTCTAGAGTTTAACGTCGCCGCTCGACGATCTTCAGGCCGGGGGGTTTATAGTCGCCGGTTCGACTCCATGGGGGTTTGCCGTTCGGCACACATGGCTCATACCCTTGCTAATCTTTACTCCAGCAGCTAAAGGATACATACAAATGGAACATACATGATATGCATTACACTGGCGTACCTTTCACCCAGCTCGGTACGGCTGGAGATGATTTGCGCTCCATGGTCGCTCTAGCTGCCGTCCATCCTCATCCTCCAGGTAGTAGGCGCTCGATCGGAGCTTCTCGATGACTTTGAAAGGCCCTGCCTAGGGGGCCCCCAGTTTGCCTACATCGCCGACCGGTTTCACCTTCTTCCACACCAGGTCGCCTACCTGGAATGCTCTGGGAATTACTCGCCTGTTGTAGTTCTGCTTCATCCTCTGTCGGTACGCCATTCGCTCTTCCTGAGGAGAAAGTAGCAAGATACCAATCCCGCTTCCGAGCCGAGTGGATGATCTGTCTACAAATATTCTCCATAAAGCTTCAGGCTCGGGATTCTGCACCTCCGTTATGAAATCCGCCAAGGACTGTGACTTAATCGCCGAGCGGGGTTGATATTGGATGTCAAATTCACTGAGCTCCGTTGTCCACTTGATGAGCCGCCCGGATGCTTCTGGATTTAGGAGCACTCTTCCCAGCGGGCTGTTCGTCATGACAATGATCCTATGTGCTAAGAAATAGGGGTGGAGCCTCCATACGGCCAGGACCAGTGCGAAAGCGAGCTTCTCGAGACCGGTATAGCGGGACTCAGCATTTTTTAAAATGTGGCTAAAGAAATACACGGGCTGTTCTTCTTCGTCCTCTTTCACCAGCGCCGAGCCAACAGCCTGCTCGGTTGATGACAGGTATATACGGAGCGGTTCGCCTATGTTCGGCTTAGCCAACACAGGTAACGAATTCAGATAGGCTTTCAAGTCTTCAAACGCCCGATCACACTCCCAGCCCCACTAAAACTTGGTAACTTTTCGCAGGACCTTGAAGAAAGGTAGGCTCCGGTCGGCCGTTCTGGAGATGAATCGCGATAATGCCGTTATCCGTCAGGAAAGACGTTGCACTTCCCTCAGATTTCTAGGAAGCGGCATATCCTACAACGCTTTTACCTTGCTAGGGTTCGCCTCTATACCCCGCTCGGTCACAATGTAACAGAGGAAGCGTCCGCCTTTTGCTCCAAACAGACACTTTTGGGGGTTCAGCTTGACTTCGTATTTCCTCAGCGTTCGGCAAGTTTCCTCTATATCTGCACAAAGATCCTCCGCGCAGGAAATATTTAATAAGTATATCATCCACGTATACCTCCAGGTTACGCCCGATCTGCTCCCTGAACACTTTGTTCATTAGCCTTTGGTATGTAGCCCCGACGTTCTTCAGCCCGAACGACATTACGTTGTAACAGTAAGTCTCGTTCCCAGTAACGAAGCTCACTTTTTCCTGGTCTTCCCGGGCGAGCGGCACTTGGTGGTAGCCCTGATATGCATCCAGCATGCATATCAGCTCGCATCCAGCGGTGGAATCTACCAGTTGGTCGATTCGGGGCAGAAAGTAAAAATCCTTTGGGCATGCTTTATTCAGGTCACGGAAGTCGATGCAGACCATCCATTTGTTGCCTGGCTTGGAGACTAGCACCACATTTGCGAGCCAGCTTGGGAATTGCACCTCCCGTATATGGTCGGCTTGCAGAAGCTTCTTGACTTCAGCTCAGATGATGACATTCTGTTCGGTGCTGAAGTCCCTCTTCCTCTGCTTCACTGGCCGAGCGTCCGACCGAACATGAAGCTCGTGTTACGCTATGCTGGGTGAGACTCCCGACAACTCGTGAGTCGACCAAGCGAAGACGTCGCAGTTCTGTTGGAGGCATTTGACCAGCCTCTCCTTCTGGCTCGCCACCAGGTTGGATGCTATGAACGTAGTGGAGTTTGGTCGGGCAGGGTGGATCTGTACCTCTTCTTTTTCTTCATAAACCAAGGAAGATGGCTTTTCAGTTATATCATTTACCTTGATCCGTGGAGCTTTCCGAGCGGCCTTTGCCTCGACTCTGACCATTTCCACATAACATCGCCGGGCTGCCAGCTGGTCTCCTCGGACTTCTCCCACTTGATCTTCAACGGGGAATTTTATCTTTTGACAAAATGTTGAGACGACCGCTCGGAACTTGTTGAGAGCCGGCCGTCCCAAGATCACATTGTATGCGGAAGGGGCGTCGGCAACGATGAAGTTAGTGGTACGCGTTCTCCTGAGCGGCTCCTCCCCTAGCGAGATAGCCAGTCTGGTCTGGCCGATTGGGAGGACATCATTTCCCGTGAACCCGTATAATGGGGTCGTCATTGGCAATAGCTCAGCTCGGTCAATTTGAAGTTGATCGAATGCCTTCTTGAAAATGATGTTGACCGAGCTGCCTGTATCAATGAATATGCGGTGGATAGTATAATTAGCTATTACCGCTCGAATGATGAGGGCGTCATCGTGGGGGACTTTGACTCCCTCGAGGTCCCGGGGCCCGAAGTTGATCTCGGGCCCGCTCGCCTGCTCCTGGCTGCAGCCGACCACGTGGATCCTGAGCTGCAGAGCGTGTGACTTTCTGGCACGGTTCGAATCTCCTCCTGTGGGGCCACCGGTGATGATGTTAATTTCGCCTTGAGCTGCGTTGCTTCTATTCTCTTCCTCCCGAGCGGAAGGTCTTGCTCGCTCTTGCGAGGCTTGGCGATGGACCCTCGGTTGCTGATTTCGCTCGGGCGATTCCCTAGCCCCACGCCGTCCGGTATCCTGGTGTCGGTGTCTCCGATCGGGTGAAGGGGATCGACGATGATAGCTTCGGGGCGTGGGGTGAGCGATCGGCGGAAGGCTTCGACAATCTCGGGTGTTGTGGGTGGCTCACTGATGAAGTGAACAGAACATGGGAGTCCATACCTTTCTCTTCGGTTTAGGCCGATCGGCTGCTACATGTTGGACCGCGTGCGGCCGGGGTTCATGGTGTGTCCTTGCTCCCTCGGCCCGAGGTCCCCTCGGTGGTTGGTGGCTGGCTGGGGGCTTCCGATCGGCGGTTGCCGGCGGCTCGGACGACACTTCTTTTCTCCTCGCCGCTTAGGCTTCCTCCACGTTGATGTATTCATTGGCCTTGTTCATCATGTGGTCGTAGTTGCGGGGTGGCTTTCGGATGAGCGATCGGAAGAAGTCGCCATCCACGAGCCCTTGCGTGATCGCGTTTATCATGGTCTCCGAGGTGACCGTCGGGATGTCCATGGCCACCTAGTTGAAGCGCTAGATGTAAGTTCGGAGCGACTTCCTCGAGCCTTGTTTGATGGCGAACAGACTAATGCTGGTCTTCTGGTATCGCCTGCTGCTCGCTAAATGATGGAGGAAAGCCGTTCGGAACTCCTTAAAACTGGTGATCGATCCATCCGGCAGCCTCATGAACCACCGTTGCGCCGATCCCGAAAGGGTGGTGAGGAACACTCGACACTTTACACCATCTGTATATTGATGTAGTGTGGCAGTGTTATCGAACTTACCCAGATGGTCATCCAGGTCGCTGGTCCCGTTATACTCTCTGATCGCCGGGGGCGTGTAGTGCCTCGGTAGTGGGTCTCTCAGGATGACTTCAGAAAATTGACGGTTGATCCGCTCGGGGGATGACTCAGCCCGAGGCGCCTTCCCCTTTATAGCATCCCGTACGGGCGCTTCGTTTGATGACCCTTGATTGGCCTGTGCTAGCTCGGACGGAGTCTAGAACAATGCCCGATGAAACGGAATAGGGGCGGGCGGCGCATTGCTTGGAGTGTCGGTCTGACCTTTATTCTACGCCCATGTAGAGTATTGCTCCGGTCGGTCCTCCTCCGCCGCTCGACTACCTGATGCCGAAGTTGCATGTTGTGCTAACCACTCGGCTAGCGCCTTCTGCTGCTGTTGCTCCATGATTTTCGCCGCTCTTGCCTCAATAAGGGCGTCAAGCTCCTCCTAAGAGAGTGTCACAGTGTGTGGTCGTCCAGCTCCTTCCATCCTCTCTGCTCAGATTCAGGTGCGTTCCCACAGACGACGTCAATTTGATCCTGTCCGAACTATGAGTTGATGGAAGCTGGGGACGTGGCGCTCTCTGCTGACTCCGCGTATACGCAGGGATGACGTGGACCTCCGGCGAACCTGCAATGAAGTCGGGCCAGGAAGGGGTTCCTGGTGACGACCCTTCGACGCTCAAGTCAGGCGAGAAGAAAGATGAGGTGAAATAAGGAGAACTGTAGCTACAGTGTATCTGATTGCATACCTCCGTCGAAGTCTGGGGGTCCTTATATAGGCCCCCGGGGAGGCACGTGCACACTCCTCGACGCGTGAGCCCTTCCCCAAACATACCTCAAAAGGGATGTGTCAGAAAAGCACGCCTGACGCCATACCTCAACTGTCCGAGCATATCTCTGACATGACGGTGGAAACTTCCACCATACGATCTTCTGTCTGGTTCAGCCGTCGACCATGCTGTCTGTCGGTGGCACATATCTCGAAAGGGATATCTCTGGCCGTCCCCTTTGTACTCTTCTGCACCTTCTGTCTTTTATCGGGCCGAGCGGGAGAGACACTCGGCCATACTGGTCGGGTCGAGCGAGTGGGCCGCTTGGTCATATGCTCGGCTGAATAGCGCCTATGTTAGCCTACAGCCCAGCTGAGCGCCCGCTCGGCCCAGTCAACTGTCGTATGTGAATCCTTGAGCGTCAGAAACTCGAACCTTAGCCTTAGCCGAGTTATCTCCTTGCCGACCTGACCTTCTACCGTGGCCGCTCGGAAAGGTGGCCTCTCGCTTCGCAGGCCTTCTACCGCGGCCACCCGGAAAGGTGGCCTCCCGCTCGGCTCACCTTTTACGTCGATCGTCTTGACATTGACCTCCACGTGTCCTTAACCTCTGTCCGTATGGAACCCCTCCTTTGCTACCACATTATACACCAATCTTATTCACATAGGTTTGAAGAGAACTCAATCTTGATCTTAAACTTTTTATATGTGAAAATCAATTGGTAACAACTCATCATGGGCGACGGTTGAATCCTTCTGGGTTGGTGCATTACGGCCATGCCACCGAATCTTGTTTCATAAGTGCTAAGGAGAGTTGCCTAGACCCCCCACACTGCGGCCACACAGTTACACTTATATAGGTGAGTTCTCCAAGGATGTACTGCGAGCATCCTGTCATTAAGACCTTCAGCTCATTAAGAGATCCTAAGCTCATCCTTACTAGCAGTCAAGCATCTATCCAGGGAAGAGACTATGAGATTACATCTCAATCAATTTGATGCTTACGGTTCACCCTTATAACTTGTTTATACCACATTGAACCTACTTCTTGGGATCTCCAATCAGATAGGTTGGGTTGCCGCTATAGGTGAAACCAGGATAGGCCTCAGTCCCATTCCCTTACTGGATCTCTTGATTTTCTCAGAATCAAGTCCTTTAGTGAGTGGATCAACAATATTATCTTTTGAACTTACAAAGTCCAATGACATCACTCCAAGAGACACTAGCTCACGAATAGACTTTAATCTTATTCGTACATGTCTCTTCTGTTTCTGGTTATACTTGGAGCTTCTAATCTGAGCTATTGTTGTTTGATTATCACAGTGTACTGAAATAGAAGGTATTGGCTTCATCATCAAGGGAATTTTAGAAAGAATACCCTTAAGCCAATCAACTTCAGTTACTGTGGTATCCAAAGCACATAATTCTGGCTCAGATGTAGAACGGGTTATAATCATCTGTTTAACAGACCTCCAAGCAACTGCACCGCCTCAAAGTGTAAAGACATAACTAGTAATGCCTTTACACTCAGCAGTGTCAGCTATCCAACTAGCATCACTATATCCCTCCAGGACTGCAGGGAATCTCCCATACCACAAGCTTAAGGATATAGTGCCTTTTAGGTATCTGAGTACTCTGTCTAATGCATCCCAATGTGTTCTGTCCGGACAACTGGTAAACCTGCTCAATTTCGTTATAGCAAAAGAAATATCAGGTCTAGAACAATTTGCTAAATACATTAGACTACCTATTATTTGTGAGTATCTTAATTGAGATACTGCCACACCACTTTTATTCTTGTGAAGAGTTTTTGAAGGATCATAGGGTGTGACGACAGATTTAACTTGGCTATAGCCATATTTTTCTAATACTCTCTCAACATAGAGTGACTAAGAAATTACTATTCCATCAGTTGAACGAGTCAACTTCAGCCCTAAAATCATGTCAGCACAACCCATATCCTTCATATCAAACTTACCACATATGAGGGCCTTAGTCTCATTAATAATAGAAAGGTTAGAACCAAAAAGTAGAATATCATCTACATATAAACATAAGATAATACAATTATCACCTTTCATTTTAGCATACACACATTTATCAGAGTCATTCATTTCAAAGTCAAACGATAGCATAGCTCTATCAAATTTTTCGTGCCACTTCTTTGGGGCTTGCTTCAAACCATAAAGAGATTTGACTAACCTACAGACTTTATTCTCATTTCCAGAAACTACATGTCCCTCAGGCTGATCCATATATATCTCTTCTTCAATATCTCCATTTAGGAATATCGTTTTGACATCTATTTGATGGACCTCAAAATGATATATGGATGTCAATGCTATTAACACTTGGATTGTAACAGGAGAATAAGTGTCAAAATAATCAATCCCTTCTTTCTGTTTGAATCCCTTAGCAACTAGGCGGGCTTTAAATTTATCTACTGACCCATCAGGTTTTAGTTTTTTTCTTAAACACCCATTTACATCCTATAGTGGTACACCCAGGAGGTAAATCTACCAACTCCCAAGTGGCATTAGAGATAATAGAGTCCATTTCACTTTTAATGGCCTCTTTCCAGTGCTTAGTTTCAGGAGAAGCCATAGCATCTCTATATGTCACAGGGTCACCTTCTATATTATAGGTGATAAAGTCCTGGCCTAAATCCGTAGACACACATTGCCTTTTGCTCCTTCTCAGTTCTGTATGCTCACTAGATTCATCTAGTCTAGAGTGACTTGAGGAAGGTGTACCTTCTACGGATAATGGGGTCTCTACGGAAGCAGGCATATCTCTAGTAGGAATACTAGATATAGACTGAGGTGTTCTCGTCTTCATAGGAAATATATCCTAAAAAAATGTAGCATCATGAAGTTCTACAATAGTCTTATGCAGGTACGCTCACTCGTCATTTCTTACTCGTCTTTACTTTTCGTCCTTTCTCTATGTTTCTGGGGAAAAAGTACCTAACTTGAGCGTCAGAGGACCTGACCCGGGGACTTTTTCCCTGGTTTCTGGTCTCTAACGACTGGTGGGTTTGTCTGAGTGTGCGCAGAGCTGCAGTGTCTTCATCCTGGTCATCATCCTTCGTCATCCGCCCGTGCGAACTCTTCCGGAGGGTACCAGGTAGATCGGACTCCACATCGACTTTCCGTCAACCTCCAGTACATCGAGGCCCGCCTTTATCCGACTCAGCTTCCGGACGAGATCAAATTTGGCTCCATCTGTGGGAACACGACAGCCTATTCCGGAACGTAACGATGGAGGACTCGGGACGAATCAACGTGACAACGACTGCTGGAGAATACAAGCTCTTCAAGGAGGCAAAAGAGGGCTGCCTCGAAAAAGCAACAACAAACGACTGCTTCCTGACCAAAAAAGCTATCGGATGTCTCTAAAGAGCCTGCTCACGCCTCAGACCGAGGCTCTAAGCGAAAACAACCTTTGGAATTTCCCCCTTCCTTCTACAGAGAGTCCGGCCAGGGGTTACTATCAGCCAGACCCTGAGTGTTATAGCCACAAAGAGTAGCCACAGGTCTCGGTGGCCGAGAGTTCTTTGCCCAAGGACTCTAAGAAAGGGAAATCTATCATTCCCCGCGAGGAACGCCGGTTGGAGCAGGAAGAGAAAATACCCTTTTCTTCCAAAATCTTGGAAGAAAAGTTGCCTAAAGGGTACCGACCCCCTGCTATAGGGGAATACGATGGCAGTAAGGATCCTGAGGATCATCTTCGCAAATTCAGGAACGCAACCCTGTTACACCAGTACAGCGACGCTGTTAAATGTCGCGTGTTCCTGAATACTCTATCGGGTTCTGCCCAAAAATGGTTCGATGGACTGCCACATGGGTCCATCACCTATTTTGCTGACTTCAAGAATGTCTTCCTGCGCCACTTCACCAGCAGCAGGAAATATCAAAAGACAGATCACTGTTTGTTTGCCCTCAAGCAAGGATCTGCGGAGCCATTGAGATGCTATATTAGGCGTTTCAATTAGGTGGCTCAGGACGTTCCTTTAGCCACATCCGAAATACTCATGAGCGTCTTCTCCCATGGGTTAACTGAAGGAGAGTTCTTCAGGGATCTCATTAGGAATCCCGTAAAGAATTTTGATGAGATGCTGGAAAAGGCGGCCAGCTATATTAATGTGGAGGAAGCGCAGGTGGCGCGAAAGAAGGCAGACAAGCCACCTTCTGCTATCAACCGGCCAGAGAGAAGAGTACCTCAGTCGCCTGCTCAACCTCTCCCACGTGCTCGGGATGCTCAACCCACTTTCCACCCTGGTCAGGATACCCGACCGGTGCCACAGGTATCTGTAGTTCAAGTCCCTCGACCTGGACCCTAGGGACCATGTTATTCCATATACCACCGATCTCACACGCACGCCACCAACGACTGCTACCAATTCGCTCGAGATGCCCGGCGAGCTGCTGAGCTGGGTTTGTTGCCACCTGAGTTGGCCCCTCAAGTCCAACGAATGATGGAGGAGCGGCGCAATGTAACAGGGCAGGCTAGTAGACCCCGAATTGAGCAAGAGGGGCCAAGTATACAACCACTAGGGCGCACCGGAGAACCAGAAGGAGCCCGTGAGGTAGAAAATTGGGGCAACGTAGCCATAAGAGATATAGGCATGATCTCCGGAGGTCCCACCGACGAGGATTCCGGTCGGGCGCGTAAATCCCATGAGCGCCGGTTAGAAATTCATGCTGTAGGGTGCAGCCGGGAGCAAGCTGCTGGCCCAGTCATCAGTTTTGGACCGCAGGACTTGGAAGGACTGGAGCTGCCCCATGATGATGCTCTCATCATCAAGGTCATCATAGCCAACAGTCGAGTGGCTAGAGTCTTTTTGGATACGGGCAGCTCGGTAAATATTTTATTCCGGTCGACTTTCGAAGAAATGCAGATCGACACCAGTGAGCTCCAGCCAGTGGTTACCTCCCTATATGGTTTCACTGGTAATGAAGTAAGACCCATGGGCCAGATCAAGTTAGTTATATCCTTGGGAAGCGAACCATTGGTCAGAACCAGGAGGAGCACTTTTCTTATAGTGGACTCGCCCTCCTCTTACAATGTCATTTTGGGCCGATCGACCTTGCATGAATTCTGGGTGGCCATTTCTACATTTCATCAGAAGATCAAGTTCCCGGTCGGTGATCAAGTTGGGGAAGTTAGGGGCGAACAGCGAGTCTCTCGGAGGTGCTACATTGACATGGTCAAGGTAGAAGCTCGCAAAGCCCAGAGAACTCAGGATGGGGCTGTGCATGCTATCCAAGAAGAACCCTTGCCTTTGGCCGAAGAACCTATCCCCTGGGAAGAAGTCCAACTCTACCCTGAACGCCCAGAAAGCCTCACTCGCGTGGCAAGCGACTTACCTCCGGATCTCAAAGAGGAACCGGTTCAGTGTTTGACTCGTAATAGGGATGTCTTCGCCTGGTCCACTGAAGAATTACCTAGGGGCAGGTCGGGGTAGCCGAGCACAAGTTGCATCTTCTACTAGACGCCCGACCTGTGAAGCAGAAGAAGAGGAATTTCTCGGCCGACCAAAATAAAATTATCAGAGCTGAAGTGGACCGGCTCAGGAAAGCAGGACATGTTCGCGAAGTGCAATTCCCATATTGGCTTTCCAATGTCGTCTTGGTAGCAAAACCCAATAACAAATGGAGGGTCTGCATAGACTTCAGGGATCTCAATAAAGCCAGCCCTAAAGATTGCTACCCTCTGCCCAGGATTGATCAGCTGGTGGATTCAACGGCAGGTTGTGAAAGAATCTGTATGCTGGATGCTTATCAGGGGTATCATCAAATCCCCTTAGCCGCGGAAGATCAAGAAAAGGTTAGTTTCATCACGACAGATGGTACCTTTTGTTACACGGTCATGCCTTTTGGGCTCAGGAATGCTGGAGCTATATATCAGAGAATGATGGACAAGATCTTCCGGGAACAGGCCGGGCGTAATGTGGAGGTATATGTAGACGACATACTCATCAAATCCCCTCTGGCCACGAATCTAATATCTGATGTGGAGGAAACCTGCGGCACCTTGCGACAGTACAGGTTGAAATTAAATCCTTTGAAGTGCCTCTTTGGAGCTAAGGGAGGAAAGTTCTTGGGCTATCTTGTCACTGAGCGGGGAATCGAAGCTAATCCAGAGAAAGTCTGAGTACTCCGGGATATAAAGGCTCCCCAAAACTTGAAGGAGGCTCAGAAGTTGGTTGGCAGGATAACAGCCTTGTCTCGGTTTATTTCCAGAGCGGCGGACAAAGCGACGCCCTTCTTCAAAGTCCTCTAAAAAGCTTCTAAGTTCCAGTGGGATGAGGAATGCACATGGGCCTTTGAAGAATTAAAAGCCTATCTGGAGACACTGCCTTCCCTATTTAAACCTGTCGCAGGGGAATTGCTCTGGATCTACCTATCATCTACCCCCGAGGTCGTGGGGGCAATACTAGTAAAAGAGGAAGATAATGTACAGAGACCGGTGTATTTTTTCAGTCATTTACTAAAAGGGGCTGAGTCTCGATACACAGCTCTGGAAAAATTGGTTTATGGATTGGTGCTTATGGCTCGACGCCTGCGGCCTTACTTTTTGGTGCATCCTATTACGGTCCTGACCAATAGTACGATGGGCAAAGCTTTAACCAACGTTGAAGTTACAGGCCGGCTCATCAAATGGGCGATCGAATTGGGAGAATATAATATCATATATCTACCTCGAACCACTATTAAGGCACATGCCTTGGCTGATTTCCTGACTGAGATTCATCAGCCTCACTCAGAGGAGACTTGGAAAGTATATGTAGATGGATCAGCTACACGTCAGGGGAGTGGTGTTGGAGTTCTTCTGATATCTCCTCAGGAGGATGTTTTGCAGCTGGCCGTGCAACTAAACTTCAGAGCCACTAATAATGAAGCAGAATATGAAGCTTTATTGGCAGGCCTTCAAGCAGCTCGGTACGTAGGAGCTGCCCGAGTTATCATTTATTCAGACTCTCAACTAGTAACTCAACAAGTAGCTGGCAGCTTTGGGATTAATAGCGACAGGTTGCAAATATATCAGGAGGCCTATGGGAAAATGAAGCAAGAATTCAAGGAGGTCATTATAAGCAAGATCCCCAGAGTTGAAAACGATAGGGCTGATGAGTTAGCCAAGATGGCCAGCTCCCTGACCACGTGGGTGCTAGATAGGCCAACAACTCATACCTTCTTAATAACCCAGATAGATCTGCAAAACAACATGGATGGGATTATTGACTGGTGGGCACCTATGATTAGTTATCTTCAACAGGGCACCTTGCCCACAGATCTGGAGCAAGCATGGCTAATCAAGAAAAAGGTCCATGCATACACCATGGTAGGTGATCAATTATACAAGCAGGCGTTCTCTCGACCTTTACTCAAATGTATAGGTATAGAAGAAGCTGATCAGGTCTTGCGAGAGATGCACTTTAAATGCTGTGGCAGTCATGCAGGAGGTCGAACCCTTGCTCGTAAAGTGCTGCTGGCCGGGTATTTCTGGCCCACTCTGTAAAAAGATGCTCACCAGTTGGTGAACACCTGTCTGTCTTGTCAAAAACATCAAAATTTGACACATACGCCTACCTCGGCGTTAAAGACGTCTATGGTTTCTTGCCCCTTTGATCAGTGGGGTATGAATATTGTAGGACCTTTCCCTATGGCATCCGACCAAAGGAGATTCCTGTTGGTAGCTGTAGACTACTTCTCGAAGTGGGTGGAAGCGGAAGCTCTGGCCAGGATTATCGAAGGAGCAGTTATTCAATTTTTATGGAGAAACATTTTATGCAGATTCGGTATACCTCACAAGTTGGTATCAGATAACGGGAGATAGTTTCAAGGTCAGAAGATCCAGGCCTGGTGTCTGGGATTTGGCATCATACAGGTCTTCACCTTTGTAGCCTATCCGCAAAGTAATGGGCAGACGAGGTGATCAATCGAGAAATTGTACGAGGAATTAAAGTAAAGCTGGATCATGATGGAGGAGATTGGGTAGACGAGCTACAAAGTGTTCATTGGACCTACCGCACAACGCCATGAGAAAGCACAGGCCTCACTCCATTCCACCTGGTCTACGGTAGTGAAGCAGTGGTACCTGTGGAGATCGGGGTGCCTTCAACTAGAAGAGTTCTGTAAGATGAAGAGAGCGTTGAGCGACGGTTAACAGAGTTGGACCTCATCACAGAAACCCGTGAATAAGCAGCAGCTCGGCTATTTGCATATCGACAAAGGAAGCGGCAGAATTATGACAAGAAGGTGGTCCCTCGTTTCTTTGGAGAGGGAGATCTGGTTTAGAAGCGAGTGAAGCCCGTGGGAGATGTGACTAAACTAGCACCCCAGTGGGATGGGCCCTACACGGTTGTTAAAAAATTAGCATCAGGCGCATACTATTTGAGAGACGACCAAGGCAGGAATCTCGAGCGGCCCTGAAGTGCTAATTACCTTCGGCCTTACCGTATTTAAACACTTTTCTGGGTAGCCAGATATGATTCCTATAAGGACAAGATCGAGGAGTGGGGCAGGTAGGGAATGTATTAATTAATAGGTAAAATTGGGTGCTCGGTCAGGGGTGTTACATATCTCTTGTAAATCATTGAGTAAATTGTTAAAAAAGCAGACAATCAAAAGCGGAGTGCTACATTCATTGTCAGAGGATAGTTTCATCTATACAAAGCACAAGGCATAGATACGAGCTACTTAAAAGCGGAAAAGACTTCATCAGGCATCTCATCCAAGATGCAATGGTGATCCAAGAAATCTGAGGGAGGGGTGGACTTAAGATAGTCATGTTCGTAGAGTTTCCGCACAGCTCCGGCCACACCTGAAGAGACAGCAACCACAAAGCGATCTCCTACTTGCATGCCGAATTCGGGAGAGTGAAGATAGGCTTCCCGACTCAGCCTGCAGCGCTCGTCTTCCCCTGCTCGGTATACCTCCAAAGCCGAAGTGACACCACTAAGACCAGAGCGAGCCTGAGATAGCTCGGCTTTTAGAGCAGTTATTTTGGCAGCCTGGGATTCCATTGCTTTGATTCGTTCTTGAAGGAGGGCTTCCTTGGCAGCTAGCTCCTGGGTCAGGTGATCAACTTGCTGTTTGTGGACACCCTCAGCCCGGCTTTTTTCTTCGCGGAGGGTTTGAAGCTCCTGGTCGAGAGTCCACAAAACTTGACAATGCTGAGCGTTAGCCCTCTTAGCTTCAACGCTGCTATCTCGGCCCTTTGAGCACGGCTGACCGTTGCAGGATCATTCAATTGCAGCTCTAGCTCAGCTACCCTGTCAGATAATACCTTATTGCGGTGATAGTTAAGGTGGAGTGTCTGATTTATCACCAGCGACTCCGCGTGGGCCTGAGTTAAGAGTATCAGAGTTAGACTAAATCCGGAAGAAATAGGTTAAAGAAGGGTCACATGAAGGAGTAACGCTCACCTGAGTATATAGCTCGGAAAATCTATCCATCCTGTTAGGAACTAATAGATTTTTCATCAGCTGAAAGCTTTGCTCCCAACAAGTAGCCATTTCACCTCTGAAGGTAAGGCGGCTGGTAGGAGCATCCCTTTGTCGCCTCAGCTTCGACTCTGAAGGCTTGGTGGAGTAGTATCGGCGGTAAGAGAGGCCTGGGGAATGAGAGGCGGAGGCCGGAGGGGGGGGGGGGGCGACAGCAGGCTGAGAGGTCCCCGGGCGTGATTCATCCGGAGGCGTAGTAATCGAAGGGCCTGCCATGTCGCCCGACATTTGGGAAGCAGTGTGGACATGTTCAGAGGGGGAAGGGGCAACTGGCTCCTACGTACCGGTGGCAGGAGGATCCGTAATGATTCGGGGACATGGGGTTGGCGCGGGAGGAATAAAAGAGCTAGAGACTGGATCGACAGATGAGCTACCAGCACCTCCTGCCCCCAGGTCTGGGGTTGGTTGCGTACACCTCCTGCGGAATATCAAAGGTTGATCATCTGAATCAAAGTCTCCGGGGGGCAACCAGGATCGGCGAGTTGAGGAAGGAACAACCAGGGAGGGATCAACAGAGCGTGCCTGCCGAACTGCCCTAGAAACCACTCGGAAAGTGGGGCTAGCAGAGGGAATGTCGTCCCACCCTGAAGAAGGACGGGTGGTAGGGCGGACAGCAGGATGAGCCGATTGAGGAAGGGTTGTGGGAGCAATTCCCAGCCTAGCGGGGGAAGCATGGGGAAGCAGTCGTCTGTCCAGGATCATCCTACTCCTGCGCATTATCTCTTGCTCGCTCAGAGGTAGAGGCTGAACTTCGGACGCGCAGAGCAAGGTGTTAACTATAATAAGAGGTCAGAATTACAAGCCTCACACTAATGGACCGAAACAGTTTGAGGGCGGACAAAACTTACACAGAGAATGGGGCAGCTCCGTAGCAGAGATACAGCTTAGTCAGAAGAAAGCTAGCAAATCCTCGGATAGCAGCCTCGTCAAGTCCAATCGCCAGTCCCTCAGCTTAGCCACAGAGTCTGTGAACAGAGGGTCGGTGCTGAAGTCCCCTACATAAGGCACCGCTAGGAGAATGCATTGCCAATTGGTAAGCCATCCAACCGCGGAAGGAAATTAGAGGAAGAAGTACTGTCTTTCCAGGAGGGATAAGAAGAAGGGATTGGGCAAAAGAAGGTGGTTCTAGTACGGGCTTGGAAACGAAACATGCCCTCACTATGTTGGCGAGGGGCGAAGTAGTAGTGAAACAAGCGGGTGGACCAGGAAATCTCGCAGACTTCGCACAGAATCACAAAGCCGCATAGAATCTTTATCAAGTTAGGGGTCAGCTGGCCTAAAGAAATTCAAAAGTAGCGGCTTAGCTTACATCAGAAAATAGAGGATGGATGGGGAGGCGAATCCCCGCTACGAATTACTCCTTATAAAAGGTTACATAGCCTGTCGGAGGGGCAGAAGCTTTATGCAAGGTAGTAGGGATAATGATATGATAATCCCGGGAGATTTCATAGTTAAAGCGCAGATCGTCTAGATCCAAGCCAGCGAAAGTCGAGACTCCAGGGGGGTAAACTATATCGGGGAAGGCTATGGGGAAAGCCTGGGTGGAAGCCAGGAACTAGAACAAGGCACAGAGAGCAGAGAGTACAGAGGAGCGAGGAAGCAGCGGGGGCAGAGAGCGATACTAGCGAAAGTGTGAAGGAAAAAATTCTCTGGAAAGGCAGTGGTGACCTATTTATAGCCGCCATCTATGAGGGCAAAAGGGTCAAATTACCATCCAACGACTCACAGTAAAGGCGATACAGAATAGTGAAGTAAGAGAGGTCGGCTGATCTTCACGGGAAACGAGGATACTATGGACCGTCCAAGGTGGGAAGGTCATCATGCGCCTCGAGAAAGAACATGGTGGCATTGGAAAACGGGGGATTCAGTTCACCCAAGGTATGATCTCGAAAAGAGATTAATCTAACGAGGAAGTCAGTTTCGTTAAGGAATAAATCCAGATCGGGAAATAGCCCGAGCGCGAAAAATAGAGTGCAGAGGCTTCAATCGGAAAGTCATCAAGCTCAAAACAAATCCCAGATCAGGGAAATAAACATAGGGCTAGTTAGGGAAATCGGGGGCCAGAAAATTAAAAGAATCCAAGTCTGGAAGACCAGACCGGGAAGTAGACAAACCCCAAGTTAGAGAACGAACATTCATTAGAATGAGAAATAGAACAGTTTAAAATACACGCGCACGTCTGATTAAACGTCAATATTACACAGAATTAGATCAAATCTGAGGGTTTGGAAGAGGGCCTGTCGGAAGCACGTCGCTCGAGGCAGGAGCTGGGAGAGTTAGAAAATGGTGGTCTAAGGTGAAGGAAGGGAAGGCTACGTCAGGAACCTCATCCAGCAGAAGTTCCCTGTCCAAGAAATTCGCTGGGGGGGAGGGGGCGAAACAAAGAAGTTTCTGTTCAAACAGCTAGCGCACTGCACCCACGCCCCCGCAACAGACCATCCGGTCAGCGAACTCCCCTATCTTTTTCTGGAACAAGGGAGACTTAATGTACGAGAGCCGATAAGCTTCAAGACGCTCGCCTTCACCTGACTTGTACGTCACCAGTTCCACCCGCACTTCCTCTGAAGAAGCCAGGGCTAGAGACTTTTCTTGTTGTAATTGGGAAGCCTCTGATTGGGCCCGGAGGAGATTTGCTTGAAGGGACTTAATGGTGGCCTGGTCTTGATCCTGTTGAATCTTGAAAGCTTTTTCTCGGTCAAGGCTCACTACAAGAAAAAAGCCTTACAACAACGGTTTTTCACCGTTGTCGTAGCCCCTTTCGGACTGTTGTTAAAGGCTGTGTTGTTAAAGGGGGTACCCAAAGACAACGGTTTTTAACCGTTGTCTTTGAAGACAAAGACAACAGTTTTTACAACGGTGAAAAACTGTTGTCTTTTCCTTCAAAGACAACAGTTTTTCACCGTTATCTTTGAGCGTCTACCTTTAATAACAGGGTCTTCAACAACAGTTTTAAACTATTTACGACAACAGTGAAAAATCGTTGTCTTTTTTTGATAAAAAATAAAAAAAATATTAAAATTTATTATACAATTTTCTAGTATTATAAATCATTCAAAATACTAAATTTGTAAATAAAATTTAACATATAATTTTCTAACATTCGAAAATAATATTTACAACATTCCGAAGAGATTTCAAAAGCAGCCAACAAAATGACAACGACACTATTAAAATAAAGGTAGAACAACACAACATCCTAATCCTAGAAGAGTAACACAACATCCTAATCTTGATATCCAATTTTGAAGAGTTGGATCATTTGAACTACTTTTACCATGTACAACACTAGAAGAGTAACAAAACACTGCTTCTTAATTCTCCTAATCCTTCATCTTCTTCATCCTTGCCATGTTTGCATCGTACTTGGATCGAAGTGGACCAAGTAGATAAAGAAAGAAGATAAACTAAATGCCTTCATCTTCTTCATCCTTGCTTCTTAATTGTCCTAATCCTTCATCTTCTTCATCCTTGCTTCTTAATTCTCCTAATCCTTCAAACTCCACCTGTAAGAAGAAGATAAAGAAATGTCACTTGATCTAAACTAAAATTTGCCTATGAATAATAAAAATGCATTTTCCTATTTAATAAAGGATGTGATAGCTTGTTTCAACTAATGCATTAAATTATATATCTGAAATAGTCATGATAAAGGAAAATTGTAAATAATATTGTGACAGAGGCTATCTGGAACAATCTTGTAAGAATAAAAGGTTATCTTTAGGATCATTACTAACCGAAACAACTTGAGAGCAAAGCATTGAAAATGGACCTTTGATTTCACTGTTGCATTGGTATGGAATAACACCATATGTACACTTAATAAGTGAAATTTGTAGCATTGAACTGTACCGTCAAAAATCCTCCAATGGACAAACTACAAGTATGTTAAACTATCTCTCTAAATAATTACACTGGGAGCAAAGCATGGCTAAATACATCATCAATTAGGAACAAACTACTAAGAATAAAGAAAGGAAGAATGTAGATGAACTGAAACAACTACTGGCTAAATACCTAAGTGGATCTTCAAAAGTATAGTTATATTGCAAAATTGTTTAAGCGTGGCTCTTGAGTATGCAATATCAAACAGTATAAAGGAATCCAAAAGAAGAATGCATGTGCACAATGTTAGGATCCTTCGTACGGCTAGAGAGGGGGGTGTGAATAGCCGACCCCAAATCGTTCGATTCTTTCTACAATGTCGAGTTAGCGCAGCGGAAATAAAACAATAGAAGCGACAAGGAAAGAAATCAAACCTCAAACTCGATGGATGTAACGAGGTTCGGAGATTAGGGCTCCTACTCCTCGGCGTGTCCGTAAGGTGGACGAGTCCGGTCAATCCGTCGGTGGATGAGTCCCCGGAGAACCGGCTAATATAAACTCCTTATGGGTGGAGAAACCTCACCACAATCTTTTGCAACAGCAAACAAAGGAGTACAACAATGGAGAAAACAAACAAGAACAATAGAAATTGTAATACACTTGCTTGCCTCTTGTTGTCGACTGGAACCTTGATGAAGCAGCAGCTTCTCGGATCCAGCAGCTAGAACACCAGCAGGAAACTCACGCAGAGCTTCGACGAGTTCAACAGAACTCAGCACAATGAGAGCTCAACCAAAGCTCAGCAGGAAGCAGAAAAGATTCAGCAGAAGGAGAAGAGAACACTTTGGCTCGCAGTCGTAGCCCTCCTTTTATAACCTGCGAAGAAAGCGAAGAAAACACAGAAATCTATCGGCCGATCCAGGAACAGCTGATCGATCGGGAGACCGATCGGGACCTATTCGATCGGTCCCGGACGATCAGCTTTCTTCACGTAAAGCTGCCCACCTTACATGCGGGTTACGATCGGTGCGTGGACCGATCGGGCCATACTGGATCGGTCTGCGGCCGATCCCAACCTCGGCGACATCGTCTCGATCGGTCCCGGACCGATCGGGACATAATCGATCGTGGACCGATCGGCTGCCTCTCTTCGCCTCTGTTTGCGATCGGTCACCGATCGATCAAGAATAGAAACTTCGATGTCGATCGGTCACCAGACCGATCAGAGCAAACAAGTATCACTGGATCGGTCTGGTGATTGGCCCAAACCAAGTCCCAAGACTTCCAAACCAATATCCGGTCAACCTTGACCTATTGGTACTTCATCCCTAACATCTGGTCACTCCCTTGACCTGCTAGAACTCCCTGCCAAGTGTCCGGTCAATCCCTTTGACCTACTTGGACTTTCCAACACCAGAAGTCCGATCATCCCTGATCCATCTGGATTTTCCCTTGCCTGGCTTCACTCACCAGGACTTTCACCTAGCTTCACTCACCAGGATTTCCACATTGCCTAACATCCCAGTTAGGACTTTCCCACTGCCTGGCTTCACTCACCAGGACTTTCCACACTGCCTAACATCCCAGTTAGGACTTTCTCATTCACCTAGCTTCACTCACTAGGATTTTCACCTGGCTTCACTCACCAGGATTTCCCCGAATGCCTGGCTTCACTCACCAGGACTTTCACCTTCACCTAGCTTCACTCACTAGGATTTTTCCCCGTGCCAAACTCCCTGTTTGGACTTTCCCCGTGCCAAGTCTCCATACTTGGACTTTTCGCGTGCCAAGCTCCCTGCTTGGACTTTTCCGTGCCAAGTCCCCATACTTGGACTTTTCCAGTGCCAAGCTCCCTGCTTGGACTTTTCCGTGCCAAGTCTCCATACTTGGACTTTTCCCGAATCAGGTCTACTTGGACTTTTCCCGAATCAGGTCAACCAGGTCAACCTTGCCCTACGGTTGCACCAATAATCTCCCAAACATCTATTCTTGTCCCACATCAAGAATAGAACTCTCTCACGAGTGTCAAACATCAACATGCAACTCAACTAGGTCAACCTTGACCTAAGGTTGCATCAACAATCTTCCCAAGTCAAACATCAAAATACAACTCGAGTCAAGTCAACTCGAGTCGGGTCAACCAGGTCAACCTTGACCTAAGGTTGCACCAACAATCTCCCCCTTTTTGATGTTTGACAAAATCATAATCAAGTTAGGTTAACCCGATAACCTAACTTAGGTTTTCCAACCATCTTCCAATGTCCAATGTTCTTTCCTTGAACATTCTCTGGACATTCTCCCCTTAGGTTAACCCGATAACCTAACTTGGGTTCTCTAATAATTCTCCCCCTTTTTGACACACATCAAAAAGTATTCCAATGTTCTTCCTCGAACATTCCTTGACAAACTTCCCCTAGCTTAGGTTAAACCGATAACCTAACTTAGGTTCTCTAATAATCCTCCAATGAACACTCTCCCCTTTTTGACACACATCAAAAAGAAAAGAAGGTATCAAGGTCAAGAGTTTCTTCCTAATGAAAGTCCCATACCTTTCATTGAAACTCTTATTTTCCCTTGATACTAAGCTCAACAATCCACTTAGTGATAATCCCATATCACTAATCCTCAAGGAGTAAAACTCCCCTAAGTCAATTCCCTTGACTAATAGGTAAAACTCCCCTAAAGGCCAACTCCCCTTGACCATTGCACCAACAATGTCTTGAGAGTTTCAAACCTTTATAAATCTAAAACCAACTTTCGGTGAAATTTCGGACATGCGGTGAATTTGACACATTAACCTTATCGGACCTCCTTTGGATCGGTCACGGACCGATCCACAAGACTGGATCGGTCCGGTGGACCGATCCAGCCCTCTGGATCGGTCCAATGACCGATCCAGACACTGATCACAGGATTTTTCCTCCCGAAATTCGAAACCCCTAATAAATCAGAAAATTCGAAAAATTGTGAAATTTTGAGGATACATTCCTCATATCATACACTATCATGGAAAACTAATTTTCTATGAAAATAGTTTCCATTTTCAAATCTTGATACAAAGTTCAAAAACTTTGAAATAGTTCAAGTTTTAACTCAACTTTGTATCACAATGTTCAATGATGAATGCTATCACTAGGAAAGCTTCATCAAGGTTTTCCAAATCAATTTTAAAATGCTTTTAAAACCATTTGAATTTAGGACCATAATCTTAGGGCTATATGCACATGACTTGTACACAAGCTTTCCCTATGATCCCCCATTTCTTGAATTAGGCTCATCTAGGTACAAGAACTATGCACCTTGATCCTAACTCATGATCCTAATATCTCACACACATCTAAAGTGTATCAAACACATCCATGTCAATTTTGATGTGAGATATGGGTTTAGGTATCTTAAACTAAGGTCTCATGCATTTTCTAAACACAAATTTGATTTCAATATCAAAATGTGTTTTTCATCCTTAAATCAATTCAATGATTATAATGCAAGAGATGATGACATGGCATATAATGATATGAAAACATGTGCCAATGTCATGATGTCATGGCATAAAGTATGAAACTTAACTAAAACATGACATATAGATAACCTAAGCATTATCATGACATTTCAAATGATCATAAATTAAATATGATGTCATGACATGGCATATGGCAAACAATCATGGTAAGTTAACACAAATAAAATACCTAGATTACCTATCTAAGTATCCTTAATTACTTAGCTAACTTAAATTCTAATCCTAGATTGCCCAAAGTGCTCCAAGAAAATGTCAAAACCCAAATTGGCATTTCTTGATCTCTTGTTTGATTTATACCATTTAAGACTCTACAAGAGTAGCACTTCTAAATTAAGGCCCGGATTGCCTTGATTACCTAAGAGAGTATCAAAATCCCAATTTGATATTTCTCTAGGTTTTTCCAAATTGTGCCAATTGAGATTAAAAATGAGATTTCCAATCTTTAGGCACATTTAACTCTTCAAAGGAGTAAATGATAATTCATTTCATTTTCAAAGGTTCACAAAAACCTTGAAAATGCTCCTTGAGTGTCAATTTCATCAAAGTTGGGTTAACTACCCTTCTTATTGGAGTTGACACTCTCTAACCCATCTATGGGGTAGAGAAGATGCTCCTAGGAACCCAATACCTATTAGAGCTCATTGGGTTCACTAAGTATTCACTAGGGATAACTTCCCTAGCAACCCTCCTAATGACCCTCTTAGGCTTTAAAGCCTTGGTCATTTGAGTCTCATCAAGGTCAACTATAGGGGTGACTCCCCTTGTGACCTTGGTAGTGGTTTTCCTAGCCCTAGGTATTGTTCCATAATCGAATGGAACATTATGGTAGGTGGGCTTGACCACTTGGGACTTAGGTTTGTGACCCAAACCTTTCTTGTCCTTGGGCTTTGGTTTTTGACCCTTAAACCCTAGAGATGACTTCTCCATGTTTTTAAGAGCCTTTTCTAAATTATCAAGTCTTGACCTCAAGACTTGATTCTCCTTCTCTAATACCTCAACTTTTGATTTGTCATTTTTCTTTGAGGTATTCCTAGGCATGTGTCTAGTTGTTTTGGGGTTTCTACCTAGGTTCTCCTTAGCCTTAGATGAGTTAATTCTAGGGTTAGTATTTCTAGAATTGTTCTTATCTAGGCTAACATGCTTGGCTCCTAAGCACATGTATTGATTCCTAAGGTTATCATGCTTGTTATTATCGACAAGTGCAATAAAATTCCTAGCATGCATTCTATTAGAGTTGCAAAAATGAACCTTAGAGGTTACCTTAGGGTTTGCCTTAGCTCCCCCTATCGATGTGCTCGGTCTCTTGCCCTTGTGAGGTTGCCTCCCCCTCGGACAATGACTCCGATAATGTCCCCTTCGCTTGCATTGGAAGCACACCACGTGCTCCTTGCCCTTGCGTGTCGGGACTCCGGCTACCTTGACCTTTGGCGCCGGTGGAGTCTTCCTAACTCTCTTTGGACATTTGCTCTTGTAGTGTCCATACTCCCTACACTCAAAGCATAATATATGTAATTTATTTGAAACTAAAATGCTTGAGTTACCTAGGGATGAGGGTGGATGCGAGCTCTCTTCTTCATCCCTTCCGGAGGTAGAAGCTTCTTCTTCTTGCTCCGAACTTGAAGAAGAACTCTCCTCCTCTTCTTCCTTAGATGTTGAGTAACCCTCAACTCCTAATTCTCTATCTCCATGAAGTGAGCTACTTGATGACTCACTTGTCTCCTCTTCATGACTTGAAGTGGAGTTCTTCTCATGAAGTTTGGCCAAGTTGTTCCACAACTCCTTGGCACTATTGTATCCTTCTACCCTACACAAAACATCATTAGGTAAAGAAAATTCAATGATTTTCGTTACCTCGTCATTGATTTCGGATTGTCAGATTTGCTCTTTCGTCCACTCCTTCTTCTTGATAGGTTTTCCTTCCTCATCCATCGGAGGGGAAAGCCCTTCTTGTACACAAAACCAATTTAACATATTAGTCATAAGAAAATACTTCATCCTTACCTTCCAATACGCGAAGTCGCCGCATTCGTAGAAGGGTGGAATGGTGACATCTTCTCCATAGAGATCCATCTCTAGCGCTTGTGCTCCCACGGGTGTGAATCCAATGAAGAGCGACCTTGCTCTGATACCACTTGTTAGGTTCCTTCGTACGGCTAGAGAGGGGGGTGTGAATAGCCGACCCCAAATCGTTCGATTCTTTCTACAATGTCGAGTTAGCGCAGCGGAAATAAAACAATAGAAGCGACAAGGAAAGAAATCAAACCTCAAACTCGATGGATGTAACGAGGTTCGGAGATTAGGGCTCCTACTCCTCGGCGTGTCCGTAAGGTGGACGAGTCCGGTCAATCCGTCGGTGGATGAGTCCCCGGAGAACCGGCTAATATAAACTCCTTATGGGTGGAGAAACCTCACCACAATCTTTTGCAACAGCAAACAAAGGAGTACAACAATGGAGAAAACAAACAAGAACAATAGAAATTGTAATACACTTGCTTGCCTCTTGTTGTCGACTGGAACCTTGATGAAGCAGCAGCTTCTCGGATCCAGCAGCTAGAACACCAGCAGGAAACTCACGCAGAGCTTCGACGAGTTCAACAGAACTCAGCACAATGAGAGCTCAACCAAAGCTCAGCAGGAAGCAGAAAAGATTCAGCAGAAGGAGAAGAGAACACTTTGGCTCGCAGTCGTAGCCCTCCTTTTATAACCTGCGAAGAAAGCGAAGAAAACACAGAAGAAATCTAGCCGTTGCGGCGGCGGCAGTACTGAATCGGTGGAGACCGATCGGGACCTATTCGATCGGTCCCGGACCGATCGGCTCTTCACTAAAGCTGCCCACCTTACATGCGGGTTACGATCGATGCGTGGACCGATCAGGCCATCTGGATCGGTCTACGGCACGATCCCAACCTCAGCGACATCGTCTCGATCGGTCCCACCGATCGGGACATTGTCGATCGTGGACCGATCGGCTGCCTCTCTTCGCCTCTGTGGCGATCGGTCACCGCCGATCAAGAATCAACAGAGCTCTCGATATCGATCGGTCACGGGACCGATCGAGCAAACAAGTATCATGGATCGGTCGGTGATTGGCCCAAACCAAGTCCCAAGACTTAAACCAATATCCGGTCAACCTTGACCTATTGGTACTTCATCCCTAACATCTGGTCACTCCCTTGACCTGCTAGAACTCCCTGCCAAGTGTCCGGTCAATCCCTTTGACCTACTTGGACTTTCCAACACCAGAGTCCGATCATCCCCGATCCATCTGGATTTTCCTTGCCGCTTCACTCACGGGACTTTCACAGCTTCACTCACCAGGATTTCCACATTGCCTAACATCCCAGTTAGGACTTTCCCACTGCCTGGCTTCACTCACCAGGACTTTCCACACTGCCTAACATCCCAGTTAGGACTTTCTCATTCACCTAGCTTCACTCACTAGGATTTTCACCTGGCTTCACTCACCAGGATTTCCCTGGCTTCACTCACCAGGACTTTCACCTTCACCTAGCTTCACTCACTAGGATTTTTCCCCGTGCCAAACTCCCTGTTTGGACTTTCCCCGTGCCAAGTCTCCATACTTGGACTTTTCGCGTGCCAAGCTCCCTGCTTGGACTTTTCCGTGCCAAGTCCCCATACTTGGACTTTTCCAGTGCCAAGCTCCCTGCTTGGACTTTTCCGTGCCAAGTCTCCATACTTGGACTTTTCCGTGCCAAGTCTCCATACTTGGACTTTTCCCGAATCAGGTCAACCAGGTCAACCTTGACCTACGGTTGCACCAATAATCTCCCAAACATCTATTCTTGTCCCACATCAAGAATAGAACTCTCTCACGAGTGTCAAACATCAACATGCAACTCAACTAGGTCAACCTTGACCTAAGGTTGCATCAACAATCTTCCCAAGTCAAACATCAAAATACAACTCGAGTCAAGTCAACTCGAGTCGGGTCAACCAGGTCAACCTTGACCTAAGGTTGCACCAACACACAAATGTTAGGAAGGTGAATCCAATGGTCAATTGCATTTTATGGACCTGAAGAATTTTAACTTTTTTACGAAGATCATCAACTAATCTTGTGGTTGGTCTTTCTTGAAGTTCTCTTCTTATCTCCAAAAGAGAACTATCCTGCAAGAAAATAGAGATATAGAGATTAGGAACTGTAAGCATTGCTATTTTATCAAATCTAATTGTGTTAATAAAGGATGTGATAGCTTTAAACATGTCCAAGATCATATTGTTGTGCCGAGAAATTGTGATAAAATTTTAATTGAACTATAATTGTTGGTCATCTCAAATGCCAAAATGTTGCAACTTATACTTCATATCAGTTATCGTATAAAAAATTAGGTATAAACAAAGAACTGAAACCTTTTCATTGATTAGTGCATTCAACTTCTTTATCTCATTCAAATGCTGCTCCCTCCCCTTTAATAATGTGGATTCCATGTTATGAAGCTCCATATTCAACTCAGACATTATTTTCTCCTTTGCATTCAAGCTCATCAATTTGAAACTAAACAAACAAATTTAATATAAAACAATTTTAAAATATTTTAGCTAACAATAAGAATGATAACTTTTCCCATGACAACTACCTAGCAGAAGTGTCATGTTTTTACATCACGACATGGCCCATAGTTCATAAAACACCCAAAACATTTTAAAAAATAAAAAGAGAGATTTCTTTTAAAGATGCACCAAATGGATGGGAAAACCAAAACTTTTACCATGATATCTTCTCGTTCTTGCTTTTGATATCCTGTTAAACAAATGTGCAAATATTTACTTCCTGGTATACCACTCAGATCCTTTACAGGCCTGTATATTATCTGCAGAAAATGCCACAATCATAACTAAGGACTGATTTCTCAGAAGGATACTCATGATGGAGCATAATGGAAATCAAACAGGTGCTTAATTTCTCAAATGACTTATAGCTTTCTCTATCATTTTGCTTTAAATTTCTTGAAACCACACATATCTACACTAAGGGCAACAAATGCAAGCTCATAAAACTTGACAAAAAAAAAACTCAGAACTGACCCTGGTAGCATCACCCATAATTTCATGTTGCAAACTATCATCAACCCACAATTCATTCACCAGTATTTTCCCATCCTTCCGAGCAGTATCACATACAGGATCATCCTGCACGCAATATTCTTTCAGCCTTCAACTTCTTTAATTTTCAATCCAACAATACAACTCATATCAGAAGAAGTACAAGACTTACAAAAACGCGACGGCAAACAATCACATGCGTGCAGCTCTGATCGTACTGACCCGCATCTATTCCTCCTCTTCGCACAAGCTCAGAGCGACACTACAACAGATCAAGAAAAAGCTGAGACACTTTGTAATGGTTCCCTGAACAATCCTTTGGTTCCTTGGGGAATGAAGCCCCCCCAATTGCCGAGGAATTGAGTCTCCCTTAGAGATCTTCCGTGCCATTGTCACTAGCTGATCGCCAGAAACCAAGAAAGGTTCTCCTCTAATCATCTGTGAGTGAAATAACATATCAGATATTGGATAAGACCCATTACCAGATTGACTAAAATTGCCAGAATCGTTTCCCTGGAAAGGGGTATTTGGTCGCGAAACTTGACCAATTTTCAACTCTCTTGTTCCAAAAGAGGGATTCCCAGACAAGTTTACAACTCCAGGATAACGCTGCCGGATTTGAGGCAGAGACGCGTTCCCATTCCCATTTACCAAAGAATCCCGTCCAAAAGAGTCGAGCGAAGACCCAAACAAACAACCCACTCGGTGATGGTTGGTATGGGGCAGGGAACGATCGATCGGTCCATTTCGGTCGGCGCCGAGACGGACATTGCGAAGGTTTTGGAGCAGGAGGGTCTCCTCCAACGGAAGCGAACGCTCCGCTAACGAGCTCGGAACCCCCTCAGACCAGATACACCCACCGCCATCCCCATGGAGGACCGACGTCGGCAACTCATCGGCGATGTGGAAACCGGCACCGTCGGGTCTATCGAGGACACCACGATGACGAAGATGGGGAATCTCATCCAATAGATTATCGATATCGAGCTCCTCCGCTCTCTTTCCCATTATCACGTCTCGCTCCTCCAAGAGTCTGGCAGAATCAGGAAAGAAACAGGATAAGAGGAGGATTAGGGTTCGACGACCAGGATTTGTGGCACGGGGAGCCTTCGCGGAGGCGAAGAAGAAGAGTGTGGAGCAAGAAGACGATAGAAGGGGCTTTACATAGAGGAATGCAAAGAGGGCGAGCCCAGAGTACCGCAGACGGCGAGAAGATGCAGGAGTATCTAGGGTTTTCGACGAGAAGATGCAAGAGGAAGAAGTAGAGGACACTTACTGTTAGTGGATTTCATGTCGGAGGTCTTGCCGGTGAGGGCGTCCTTAATGGATTTGTGGAATGCTGCTGCTCCTACGCGGCTCCGGTGAGCGAGAGATTGTGAGAAAAGAGAAAAGAGGGACGGATTGAGAAGATAAAAGGGTGGAATGCGGCGGCAAAAAACTTTCGGGGAGAGGGAAAGAAAAAAAGCGGGGCAAAAATTGGCGAAGGGGAAAAAACGGCGAAGGAAAAAAAACACCAGTATTCAACATCACTTAAGACAACGGCTTTTAAAAACTGTTGTCGTAATCCCCAAAAAAAAGCGCACATAGACAACAGTTTTCAAAAACTGTTGTTGTAGCATTTAAAAACCGTTGTCGTAGTCTTAAAAAAACATAAATAGACAACGGTTTTTAAAAACCGTTGTCGTAGGCCAAAAAAATTGCTAAAAGACAACGATTTTGGTTAAAACCGTTGTTAAAAGGCAAAAAGATAACGGTTTGGTATAAAACCGTTGTCGTTTGAGTGTTGTTGAATGACGTTTTTCTTGTAGTGGCTGCTGGCCAGGTCCGCTTGAACGACCTCCAGATCTTTTTGTAGAGTCATGTGGGACTCCTGGAGGGCCTTCAGGTCTGCAGAAAGTGAAGCTAACTTGGAGTCTCTCTCCTTCAAATCATCAGCCAACTGACGACGGCGTTGCCCTTCTGAATTCAGTCTAGAGTCGCTAGTTTGCAGGGTTGCTTGCAGCTTTTTGATCTCTTCAGTAGACTCCTGAGCCATATCTCTGGCAGCTTGGGCAGACTCCCCGACCGTGTGCAGATAAGTATCCAGCGGGTCAAATGAGTCATGGGGAGTCAAAGGTAACTCTAATTCCTGAATGCGAGCCTTCAGTGACTCCACTTCTTGGAGCAGGTTGGCGGCAAAATGAGCCAAACACAAGCTGATGGAGCAGGCCTGCTCAACAAAAGAAGAAAGTCAGTGCGAATAGCTGTGTTAAGGTTAAAGAAGGAAAGTCTACCGATATGATGTGCTGGGAAGCCAGATCTAGACTCTCCCATTGAGAGCCGGCACAAAACTGTTCGTTGGCTGATCGCCAGAGGGTGGCTAGGTTACCGAGCAGATGAATTTTGCCGCGAATGGGAGGGTCACCATTTTCCGCCGAAGTTCCCGCCGGATCTGATGCGATCTCGGAAGGAAGACGCCAGGAAGATATAAAGTCCTGCTCGTTCCTTTGGGGCCGGACCCTGGTGCGAGTAGATGATGATGAAGGGGCGACCGGTATAGAGGGAGATACGGAACCCCCGGGCGAGTCTTTAGTAGAAAGGCCAGCCTATTCCTGCTCCGGAGCCAAAACTCGAATGGGAGTAGGAGTCGGGACTTCTGCTACCTGAGGGGAGGTCGGAGCTGGAACTCGGGGTATTGACACTTGGACTTTGGGACGCTTCGGAATAACCTGTTCGGGCGGGTGAAGCGGAGAAGCCTGAGCCGAGGGCGCGACTTTCTTGCGTTTGCGCTGGAGCCGCAGACGTTTGTCTGGAGGCGGGGAGGGAGCTCTCTCTTCTTCAATGGGCTCCAGGGCTGCAGGGATAGCTTCAGAAGGACACACTGGTAAAAGCTGCGAGGTGGAGGAGGCCGAAGGTTCGTCCGCACTCGCAGTCCCGTGAGACGATGTAGCTGAAGGAATAGATAGGCCCTTCGCTACCTCCTCACCCACGGCCTGTAGAAAGTCACTGGAAATTCGGGCTATCCCCTTGGAGTAAGCCCGGAACATGGCAGCCTCTGCAAAGCAAAGAGGAAATACTTCAGTTAGTGAAGACCGACCGAAGAAAGAATAGCATCTTACCAAAAGGAGCTCCTATTTTCGCGAAAACTGGGCTGAGCCCAAAGAAGTATAAAAAACATTCTTGCAGTATCACAGAAAAAAGAAGTTGCACTCCCTGTAGTTTCTTGGTGGCTGTATGACATGTTGGTTGATGGGTATGGTAGTGTAACTCGAAGGGGTAGGCAGAGCAAATCGCCATTGGGTCGGCCAGTCCACCAGCTCGGGTAGGCGGATAAAGAAGAATCGGGATTTCCAACCTTTGTTGGAGGAAGACATATCAGAGAAAAACTTACATCCCACCCTTGATTGCACCATAAACACCCCCGGCTCGGATCTCTTAAGTGAATAAAAATGATGAAAAAGTTCTAGAGTCAGAGAAATTCGATACACTCTACACAGGATGACCATGCCACACATGGTACGGATGACATTAGAGGCGAACTGTGAGAGAGGAACCTGAAAGTATCGACTCAAGGCAGGGAAAATTGAAGAGGGAAACAGAGGCCTCCTAAAAGTTGGTCCTTGAAGAAGGTCACAAAGCCCTGGGAAGGGGAAGAAGGGTGCTCGGTTGATCGGGGGGCACATAATCGATACTCAATAGGGAGACACAGGTTTGCCCGAATCGTAACCAGGTCGCTATTGTCTATGTCGGATATGAAATACGTATACCAAGGCGATATGTTACCTTCCGCCATCAGAAACCAGAAAAAGGAAGGACACGAAGATTGGAAGAAGAAGAACTTGCACGTAAGAATCAAGGAAAAGCTGAAGAGACAAAGCAGTAAGCGATAGAGCCGGAGAATGATAGCAGGAGGAAGGTGAGAAGATGACGGCGGACGACCTTTAGGGCTTATAAAGAGAAACCCCTTGGAAACATCGAAAGTAGAAAAGAGAGCATAATAACTTGAGTCGTCGGATCTAGGGCAACGTGATAAAAAGCACTGATCCTCTACAGTAAGAGTATAAGGTCTTGGGACACGCATCACCTCTCTTAGAAAGACATTAAAAAGGTCTTAATGATGGATGTGACAAGAAAATCATGAAAAGGGATTTTTGTATGACTTCTTTCCGGCGCGCGAAGAGTGTACATCAGCAAGAAAGGCAACCAAGCAGTTATCTTGGGAAAAGCAAACCATGCGTCATGATTATAGAACTACCTCGGGAAAGAGAAAAGAGGACTAGTGGACTCAAGAATTTGAATTTGGCGCTTTCTTAAAATTAGCAGGCAAGTGGGGGTCTAATTAAAACTTGCTTGAAATATGTGCAGGAAGGGACGCAAGTAACGAGTGATTGGTCGATTACTTGCAACGCAACACCCGGGAGGAAATTTACGGAACAGTCTCCAGACCAGGCCACCATTATCAATCCCCCTCCAGGGTCAGCCAAGAAGAGTTTCTTCAGACCGTCCAGGTCGGGTCCTAGACTCTAGCCCTAGTGCGAGTTATAAGTAAGCATGCTCTCACGCCCAACGACCGTCCAGGTCGGGTCCCAGACTCTCGCCCTAGTGTGAGTTATAAGTGAGCATGCTCTCACGCCCAACGACCGTTCAAGTTGAGTCTCAGACTCTCGCCCCAATGTGAGTTATAAGTGAGCATGATCTCACGCCCAACGACCGTCCAGGTCGGGTCCTAGACTCTCGCCCCAGTGCGAGTTATAAGTGAGCATGCATTCACGCCCAACGACCGTCCAGGTCGGGTCCCAGACTCTTGCCCCAGTACGAGTTATAAGTGAGGTTGCTCTCACGCCCAAGGACCGTCCGGGTCGGGTCGGGTCCTAGACTCTCGCCCAGTACGAGTTATAAGTAAGCATGCTCTCACGCCCAACGACCATCCAGGTCGGGCCCCAGACTCTCGCCCCAGTGCGAGTTATAAGTGAGAATGCTCTCACGCCCAACGACCGTCCGGGTCGGGTCCCAGATTCTCACCCCAGTGCAAGTTATAAGTGAGCATGCTCTCACGCCCAACGACCGTCCGGGTCGGGTCCCAGACTCTCGCCCTAGTGTGAGTTATAAGTGAGCATGCTCTCACGCCCAACGACCGGCAGGTCGGGTCCAGACTCTCGCCCCAGTGCGAGTTATAAGTGAGCATGCTCTTACGCCTCTAGACTCTCACCTCAATGCGAGTTATAAGTGAGCATGCTCTCACGCCCAACGACCGGCAGGTCGGATTCCAGACTCCCGCCTCAGTGCGAGTTATAAGTGAGCATGCTCTCACGCCCAACGACCGTCCAGGTCGGGTCCCAGACTCTCGCCCCAGTGCGAGTTATAAGTGAGCATGCTCTCACGCCCAACGACCGTCCAGGTCGGGTCCCAGACTCTCGCCCCAGTGCGAGTTATAAGTGAGCATGCTCTCACGCCCAATGATCGTCCAGGTTGGGTCCCAGACTCTCGTCCCAGTGCGAGTTATAAGTGAGCATGGTCTCACGCCCAACCACCGTCCGGATCGGGTCCCAGACTCTCACCCCAATGCGAGTTATAAGTGAGCATGCTCTCACGCCCAACGACCATCCGGGTCAGGTCCCAGACTCTCGCCCCAGTGCGAGTTATAAGTGAGCATGCTCTCACGCCCAACGACCGTCCAGGTCGGGTCCCAGACTCTCGCCCCAGTGCGAGTTATAAGTGAGCATGCTCTCACGCCCAATGACCGTCCGGGTCGGGTCCCAGACTCTCGCCCTAGTGTGAGTTATAAGTGAGCATGCTCTCACGCCCAACGACCGTCCGGGTCAGGTCCCAGACTCTCGCCCCAGTGCGAGTTATAAGTGAGCATGCTCTCACACCCAACGACCATCCAGGTCGGGTCCCAGACTCTCGCCCCAGTGCGAGTTATAAGTGAGCATGCTCTCACGCCCAACGACCGTCCAGGTCGGGTCCCAGACTCTCGCTCCAGTGCGAGTTATAAGTGAGTACGCTCTCACGCCCAACGACCGTCCAGGTCGGGTCCCAGACTCTCTCCCCATTGCGAGTTATAAGTGAGCATGCTCTCACACCCAACGACCGTCCAGGTCGGGTCCCAGACTCTCGCCCCAGTGTGAGTTATAAGTGAGCATGCTCTCACGCCCAACGACCGTCCAGGTCGGGTCCCAGACTCTCGCCCCAGTGCGAGTTATAAGTGAGCATGCTCTTACACCCAACGACCGTCTAGGTTGGGTCCCAGACTCTCGCCCTAGTGCGAGTTATAAGTGAACATGCTCTCACGCCCAACAACTGTCCAGGTCGGTTCCCAGACTTTCGCCCTAGTGCGAGTTATAAGTGAGCATGCTCTCACGCCCAACGACCGTCCAGGTCGGGTCCAAGACTCTCGCCCCAGTGCGAGTTATAAGTGTAACACCCACTAAGCTTTTAAGATAAATATGAGAATGATGAATTTGCCTTAGAAAAATATTAGTAGAATGTTGAACCAAAAAAAAATAAAAATAGGGAGTGGTCAAGGATTGAACCTTGAACCTCTCATGATGTAAATGATAGGATTAATGGGTAATAACTAGTTGGGATAGGAATGATATATTGATAGCAAAGGAGGGAAACTCATGATAAGGATGAGAGTAAAAGCTAGCCAAAAGAAAGCAAGAAAAGAGCAAGAGAAAGGCAACTTGCCTTCCTTCTTTTCTCTCCCTCTTCCTCTCCCTTTGCCGTGACTTAAAGAGGACAATTAAGGGGATTCATTCCCCCTTGTTTCATCATGAATGATGAGAATAAATAAATAAATAAATAAATAAAATAAAAAGAAAAAAAAACGGGGGGCTAAGGGAGAAGGAAAGCAAAAACCAATTTTGCTACCTCTTTCCCCTTAACATAAAAGGGAGCATGTAAAGAGAAGATTTTATTTTTCTCTCATTTCTCTCATTCTCTCCTCTCCACCACCGAGAGCCTCAACCCCCTCTCCTCCATTTTCGGCCCCCAAAACAAGGTTCCTCCTAGGATACAAGGAAGGCTACCAAGGGAAATCAAAGGAGGAGAACAAGAAGAAGAGACCCTTTCTTCCATCACTACACTTTAGAACCACAAGCGAAAAGGAAGTAAGTATCCCCTCACCTGTGGTACAAGTGGTTTTAATGTGTTTTTGGATTTTATGAGGATTTTAAAACCTAGAAACAAAGTTGTGAAAATTCGGCCAAAGAAAGGACTTGTTGATCCTAGGAATGTTTAATATAAGCCTTGATTCATGATAATTTTTCTATGCTTTGTAAGAAGGTTTTCTCTCATATTTTTATATATATGTGATGCTGGATTAGAGATGTACCTAACCCTAGAGTTTCGGCCAAAAAGGTTTTGTAAGGGCTAGGGAATTTATTTGTTTACCTAACTTGCACAAAACCCTCTAAATAAATGGTTAAGGATCCATTATTGTTTTCATACTTGAAGGTTACTTGGAACCAAAAGTACCCCACTCACAAGTTTCGGCCAAGGAAGGGTTTAGGGTTAGGAAGACTTTGAATTTAAACTCACCATGTTTATATGATAGAATATAGAGTTTCTTAAAGAATTGCATGCTTGTATGTTGATAGAAAATCATGAACATCACTTTTAATGTTTCGGCCATGGTAAGGTGGATGGTTTAGAATAGCTTAAACAGATTTTTAACATGCTCAAAACCTCCATGACAATAAGATATGAAAGTTGTTTGATGCTCCCATGCTTAATTAGAATATAGGAAAATTGGTTGCATGATATATGATAATTATGATCACAAGGGTCCTAGCTTGTTTGTGAACCAAACTTATATGTATAGTTCCCTTGATATTTTTGCCATAAAACTTGTTTAGGTTTTCCATACTTTAGGCCACCTAAAACCTAGTTTAAAGACTTGGAAGGTTTCGGCCAAACATATGCTATGAGATAAAGAAAGGAAAAACCTAGGAAACCTAAGACACAATTTAAATGTATGCTTATAGTGCTTGACTTTTATACATGTTATGAAATGTGTTATGACTTTCTATGCTTTTATGCCATTTGAACAAATTCCATGCTTGATGAGGTTCGGCCATGTAGGGTTTAAAGACCTAGAAACCTTAAAATTTAGACCTCATGTGTTAAAGATGCTTCTTATGAAATTGAGATAACATGTTGATTGTGTTCACATGCTTATATATTTAACTATGATTCAAATGGACACCTTAAAGTCTCAGCCATGAAGGGATACATGCCTTAGAAACCCTAGAACTTACATTGAACATGCTCATGTCACTCTCCATGGAATATGAAATGTAGAAAGCTAAAAATTCACATGCTATATGTTGTTAGTGACCTAAATTGATGCTAAGGGAAGTTTCGGCCATGACCACTTGTATGATGCCATTTATAAATTTATACATGATGTTAGAGTAAGTTCACATGCTTGTATGCTTGCTTGAAAACCTAAATGAGTACTTGTAAGTTTCGTCCATGACATAATTTTAAGGGCTTAAAGGATTTAGGAACTAACTCAATTGTGTTTACCATATTCCTTGAAACAAATGCTATAAATATGGTTAAGGTTTCCATGCTTTATGTCATTTAGAACCTTGTTTCACACTTGTTAAGGTTCGGCCAAATGAGGTTTAAGGACTTGGAGAACTTAGAGTCCAAGTAAATCTTGTTTATAATACTTCCTATGAAAATGATATGTGGATTAATTAGGTTCTACATGCTTGGATGTTGTTTAAAACCTAAATTGGCACCTAAGAGGGTTTCGGCCAAGATAAGAACCCAAAGGATTAGGAAGCTTAGTACCCAAATTAATCATGTTACATTGTTCCTTATGATTGGATGAGCACATGATACACTTTTATGCTTAGACATGTATGCTTGTGAGCTATACAAGATGAGAATTTCTACGATATGTTATGAGTTCAAAATATGCATGCTATGATATGTGGGTAAATTTTACATGCTTTGATGATATGATATGAGCTGAAAATATGCATGCTTATGTTATGATATGTGGTTAAATTATGCATGCTTTGATGCTATGTTTAGTGCTTAAAATATGTATGCTTTCATGATATGCTATGTGGTTAAATTATGCATGTTTGATGATATGCTTTATGCTTAAGATATGCATGTTTTTATGATCTATGCCTAAGTGATGCATATTGTTATGATATGATGTATGCCTAAGTGATGCATACTTTTATGGTATGATGTATGCCTAAGTGATGCATACCTTTATGACATGATGTATGCCTAAGCTAAGTGATGCATACCTTTATGATATGATGTATGCCTAAGTGATGCATACTTTTATGACATGATGTATGCCTAAGTGATGCATACTTTTATGTTAGGATGTGTGCCTAAGTGATGCATGCTTTTATAATGTATGATATGTATAAGTATGACATGTACTTTACTTTATATGGCTTGTACCAAGGGTGGGCTCCATAAGCGCCCCGGGGTCGATGGAATAAGACTCGGGCCTCGTTAGGGATGAGCTCCTAAGTGCCCCTAGGTCGATGGAGTAAGACTCCGGCCTAGTATGTTGCCTTGTAGGGTTCAAGACTTGCTACCTTGGACCTACATAGGTTGCGCGCAATATGTAAGTGGTACATAGCCGGGATCCCCTTTAAGTTGAGATTATGTTCAAGTATATATGTAAGAAGAAATGGTTTTAAAGATCATGAGACATACACATGTTTTTCGGATACATGTTTTTCAAAAAAAAAAATCATATTGCATATACCTTATGATGATTTATGATATGTCATGGTTAGATATGATTATGTTATGTTCCATGATATGTCCATATGTAGGATATGCCATGACTCCTTATGACGATATGCCATGATTAGATGTCATGATTAGATACAGTTATGTTATGCTTCATGCTATGCTTTACGCTATGATATGCCATGACTAGTTATGATTTCTTCATGTTGCATGATATGCTTAAAAGAGTATGTTACATTATGTCATGACTAGTTGAAATGATGCCATGTTAAGACATTCTTTGATTATACTATGATTTTCTGTTTTAGTGAGTAGGAAAGGAACTTACTGAGCCATGAGTGCTCACAGCTTACTGTCCTTGTACCACAGATAAAGGAAAAAGCTGGATGAGCTAGAGGAGCGGCAGGAGAGGCAAGGAGATGTGTGTGGCAGTGACTAGGCAACCAAATAAGAACCTGCTTTAAAAACTTTTTAAAAAACTATGCTTTGGTATCATGAATTGTAGTACCGTATGTGTGACTTGATGTTATGTTTCTACTAATTTTGATATCATGTTATTGAGGCCATGATAGTATAGTTCGGATTTGATGAAAGGGAAAACAAAAGAAAAGTTTTTATTAAACTAAGAGAATTATTTTAAGTCTTCCGCTGTTTTAAAAAGAAAAATTTGTACATAGAGTATCGTAGCCCCGTCCCTTAGGGTTAGCAGGGAGGGCGGGCGTTACAATAAGTGAGCATGCTCTCACGCCCAATGACCGTCCAAGTCGGGTCCCAGACTCTCGCCCCAGTGCGAGTTATAAGTGAACATGCCCTCACGACTAATGGCTTTCTTGGTCAGTATCTCTCACTCTCACCTTAATATGAGTCCCCATGGTATATTTGCATGTTCCACAGATGTACAACCATACTTTGACTAACAATACGTGAGGCAAGCAACCAGGTCTATATATGCCACGGCTTTCCATTCCTTTTTGGCAAGAAGAAAGGCATGGAAAGTAAGTTATCTTTTATAAGGTATCTTTTATGGCATATTTCCTTGAGGTAGATGTTTATGGAGTGATACTATAAGAAGGAAAGAAATTTAGACCTCCAGACCCACAACCTGGAGGGCAGATAAAGGCAGATAATGCAAGGGAATATTGTCCGATAAAATTTGAAGTACAGACTCACAACCTTGAAATCAGATAATACAAGGGATGTTTTTATTATCTAAAGTTGAACATTTCTCATTTCCTGTTATCATTACGATCTCCGGATCCAGTGGCTTGATCTTTCCGAGACAACTGAGTCTGAGCTCTATTAGATCTTCCTTAATAAGATCGATGGTGTGCTTCAGTTGACCTATAGTCTCATCTTTTATCCGGCCTTCCTCCTTTATGAGAGCCACCTCATCCTCGTGTTTCATCTTCAGGTAAATAATATAATGAACCTGGCTCTGGAAGTCTGATTGAGCTTTAAACTTGAGAGCTACTTTTGCCCGAGTTCGGGATTTAGCCGCCAGACAGAGTCCTTCCATTTCGCGAGTAAGGGAAACTTGGAGATCTCTGCTTTCAGTCATCTCCAGTAAGGCCTTATCCTTCTGAGTCAGTAATTCCGTCAAATGAACAATCTGTTGATGTAGAGAAGAGGGGTCATCAGATTCCATGACAGGCTCCAGGGAGTAGTTTAACGAAGAACACGAGTTGAAGGGAAGTTAGAAGGAAGGTACAAGAATACATGTCCCTTTTAAAGAGGAGGAGAAGGTGAAGGGATTATCGTGGAACATGAAGCGACACCTGGGAAACAGTGTAGTATTCACAAGACAGGGATATAATCAGAAATCAAAGAGTCGACACACAAGCATTAAAATCCATTCTATCTTTTACAATGGGGGATAAAGTCTGAGCGAGACATTGGGAAACAGGTCAGCCAGTAGGCGGATGCAATTCAAGCGCCCAAATTCCAGGTCGGGGGCAACATGATTTGAGTCTAGTCAATCAGACCAGATCCTCCTTCGACAAGACTTGAGGGGAGGCTTGTGATACGGTGCATGATCGTGGGGTCGATGGGATGAGGTGGTCGGAAGTCAAGACCACAGGAGGGTCAGAAGTCAAGCCTACGTGGAGGTTAAGCGTCAAGTGTACGTGGAGGGTCAGAAGTCAAGCCTACGTGGAGGTCAAGCGTCAAGTGTACGTGGAGGGTCAGAAGTTAAGCCTATATGGAGGTCATAAGTTTAGAGCATGGGACTGCGCGGAGGTTAGGAAGCCGATCTACGTGTAGTTTAAGGGGTCCAGTTGCGAGATGGGCTCGGTTAAGCACGAATGATTTCTTAAGAGGGAGCCAGTGTCAAGTAAGGATTTAAGTTCAAGTCAGGATGAACCAGCCAAGGATACAGGTCTGGGTTTTTAGCCTTACGGCACAGGACACGTCGTACAGGTGGGGATGGACCAACCAAGGATACAGGTATGGGTTTTTAGCCTTGCGACACAGGACACGTCGTACATGTCGGGATGAACCAGCCAAGGATACAGGTCTGGGTTTCTAGCCTTGCGGCACAGGACACATCGTACAGGTCGGGATGGACCAGCCAAGGATACAGATCTGGATTTTAGCCTTGCGGCACAGGACACGTCGTACAGGACATGGATAATAGGATACAGATGCAGGTCGGGGTACAGACCTGGCGTACAGTCGGAACATACAAGCCATGGATAACAGCGGACAGAAGCAGGTCAAGATACAGACCTGGCGTACAGGTCAGAACGTACAGGCCATGGATAACAGTAGACAGATGTAGGTCGGGATACAGACCTGGTGTACAGTCGGGACGTACAAGTCATGGATAACAGCAGACAGAAGCAGGTCAAGATACAGACCTGGCGTACATATCGGGACGTACAGGCCATGGATAACAACGAACAGAAGCAGGTCAGGATACAGACTTGGTGTACAGGTCGGAACGTGCATGCCGTGGATAACAGCGGACAGAAACAGGTCGGAATACAGACCTCGGAATATGGACCTAGCGTCCAGGCACTGCAGGACAAACAAGCCAGGGAATCGTAATTGTCCGTCAGAGAATGTCAGAGAATAATCAGTGTGTCAGGGAATATGCTAACAGTCGGGGCTCATTACCCCTTTTGTTCTGTCGCCGGCCTATGAGGAGACGTCATGTGTCATTCACCGCCCGACAAAGTCTGACAGCCGACATTTCCTGACACCAGCCAGGCCCCAGAAACATCCGTTGCAGTATAAAAAGGGATGCTTTGTCCTTTATGCAAGTACGCTCACTCGTCATTTCTTACTCGTCTTTACTTTTCGTCCTTTCTCTGTGTTTCTGGGGAAAAAGTATTTGATTTGAGCGTCGGAGGGCCTGACCCGGTGACTTTTTCTCTGGTTTCTGGTCTCTAACGACTGGTGGGCTTGTCTGAGTGTGCGCAGAGCTGCAGCATCTTCATCCTGGTCATCATCCTTCGTCATCCGCCTGTGCGAACTCTTCCGGAGGGTACCAGGTAGATCGAACTCCGCAGCGACTTTCCGTCAACCTCCAGTACATCGAGGCCCGCCTTTATCCGACTCAGCTTCCGGACGGGATCAGTAGTGATACTACTGGGAGCTCGGTCGTGGAGTAGCTAGGTGCCGGTGGTTTAAAATCATGTAAAATCGAGATGTTATGTACTTGTGTTTTATTTCTATATTTCCATTGCGTATTATAACATCTTATAAATGAGCACATGATCAAAAAAATTGAATGAAGAGTCCTCGGTCCCAACAAGTAACTCTAAAAACACAAGCTCAACTATCGTACGTGTTTTTCCTTGCAAAGGCCCTCAGCATGATTTTTAGTGAAAAACCAACATAGAAAATGGGTCAGCAGAGAAATTTGAAGTGTTTACTTAGTTTCTAATACTCTTTCATAGACGCAGTTGTTATATCTAAAGAAGTTAAGACTGCTATATTAATTTGGGATTTATAGATTATTTTAAATACAAAATTGGTTATTTTAAGAGGTGAGGTCCTTGTAACATATACTATTAATATAAAATTATATATTTCACATGAGATGAGGTGAGATCCACTAGATGATTAAATATTTTAACGTGAATTAATTAACTTCAAACGAGGCGATTATATATTTCAATGTGATTATATATTAAAACTATTAATATTTTATTTTTTTTAGTTGATACATCGATCTATCTCTTGAACGGACTAATTTAGCAAATAAATAGAAACGCTTATGGAGGCTCATCTAGATAGTTAGCATTCGTAGGTCCGTTTCTGATTAGAGAGAAAATCCTTTATAGTGTGCGACTTAAACCTTAAATTTCTTAATTATCTATTGGAAGACCTAACCATTGTATCATTGACCAAGGTGCAATTACAACTATTAATTAATTTCATATGATGTGATTATACATCTCATTAATTATGCAATTATTATTAATATATTTCACCAAATAAATATATGATTTATCATTAGGTAACCAGTAATTATGTATTTCAGCCTTGAGAGTCATTGGTTAGGTGATTCCACAAACATATATAATGTGTACATGTGTATAAATATTATAACCCACGCCTACCATGCTTAACCATGGTGCTGCGTTACTTAAATTTAAGACGTTTGGGGAAGCAATCCATACAATACTTTTAACCATGTTCATCTGAGATTATAAATACCAAGCGAAAGGTAGCCAAAGAGCACAACAACTCATAATTAAGATGGAGAAGCAATCAGTAACCCTTGTGAGTGATGACCAAGGGATAGTTCGTAAGTCAACAAAATATCATCCAAGTGTTTGGGGTGATTATTTCATTCGAAACTCGTCTCTCAATCTATTGGAGGTATTTTGTGAACTTGTTGCATTTTAATAGATATTCCTCACTAAGTCTTTACAATTTGAAGTCTGATTATTAGTAGCTAGTGACATATATTACTTAATTAGTTTGCTAGGTGCAAATAGCTAGGTGGTGATTAAATGGATATTCTTGAACGTATATCTAACAATTTAAATGATGCAGGAGTCCACTCAAAGGATGAGAGAGAGAGTGGAAGAATTAAAGGTGCAAGTAAAGAGCATGTTCAAGGACACTAGTGACATATTGCAGATTATGAATTTGATTGATTCAATTCAACTTCTAAGATTGGACTATCATTTTGAGAATGAAATAGATGACGCACTAAGATTGATCTTTGAGGTTGACGACAAGAACTACGGGCTTTATGAAACTTCTCTTAGATTTCGATTACTTAGGCAACGTGGATATAACGTTTCTACAGGTAACCATAGAAATAAGTTAAAATTATTAGGTTGTTTAATTTATGCTTATGCTGTTATCTATAAAATTAAATATAGATATAATAAAATTGAAATTCAAGATAAATATATCTTTCTTTATATGACTATAAATTAACAATAAATGTTTTCATCATTTGCCAAAATGTTCATTTGTTTTTTACTTGTATTAGTCTAATCAAACTTACACTAATTTAAAAAATCATAGGTGCCTGATAGAAATTTTACATGCTATCCTAATAAAAGAATGATAAAACAAGAGGTGCCAACTTACCATATTGTTAATAGCTAAATTGTTTACAAGGTTTAAGATTTAAAATTTATCTTGAAAACCTACTTTCATTGATATTATTTATAAAAAAATGAGAGGATATAAAACTAGTTAAATAGTTTGATATAATGTAGTACTTTCAACTAATTATTTTTCTAAACACTCACTATTGATTGTTTTCTCACTCTTGTAGATACTTTTAACAAGTTCAAAGATGACAATGGAAGCTTTATATCTACCTTGAATGGAGATGCAAAGGGATTACTAAGCTTCTATAATGCGTCTTATCTTGCAACACATGGAGAGATCATACTTGATGAAGCTAATTATTTTACAAAGTCTCAGCTAGTATCCTTGTTGAGTGAACTTGAACAACCTTTAGAGACACAAGTATCTCTTTTCTTGGAAGTACCACTATGTCGAAGAATTAAAAGTCTCTTGGCGAGAAAATATATTCCTATTTATCAAAAGGATGCAATGCGAAATGATATTATATTAGAACTTGCAAAATTGGATTTCAATCTACTGCAATCTCTTCATAAAGAGGAATTGAAGAAACTTTCGATGTCAGTAAATTTAAATAATCATTTTTTAGAAATATTTTGCTAATATATGTGAACAAACAAACAACATAATCCTCACATTTAATATCAATATATAAATATAATAGGAAAATTTATAAGAATTTCAAAATTATTGCTTTATAGTTATGGAGATATCATAGCACTTAAAAATTATTTGCATGAACTTTACTAGCTATAGAAATGCACAAGTTTGATTAATGCTAGAGATCTCACACGATTTTCATACATTATCTTAATTGGTTAGTTCTAGTTTCCTAATTGTAAGTAATTTTGTTTTATTTACATTTGGGGTATAAATTGATTATTTTGTTTCTATTTTTTGATGGATGACATGTTTAAAGATGGTGGAATGATTTAGCACTTGCTAAATCACTAAAGTTTGCCCGTGATCGGATTGTGGAAGGTTATTATTGGGTTCTTGGTATGTATCATGAGCCTCAATTTTCTCGTGCACGAGTGATGTGCACCAAAGCATTTTGTGTTCTATCAATTATGGATGATATTTATGATAACTATAGCACATTGGATGAGCGCAGACTATTAACTGAAGCAATAAAGAGGTTTGTTTTTAGGATATCCTAACTTTAATTGTTCTGTGTCGTTTCCTTTAATATTGTTGTATGTTGTACGTCATATATGATAGGACTACAAGGTTGTAAAACAAATTCAAGTCAAATGATAAGTTCTCATATTCAATCTTATACTAATATCATGGCCACATATTTGCTCATGTTTTTCTTACATTTAGGTGGAATCATCAAGCTGTCGATTCTTTACCAGAATACATAAAGGATTTTTATCTCAAGCTATTAAAGAATTTCGAAGAATTTGAAGCAGAGTTGGAATTTAATGAGAAGTACCGTGTGCAATACCTTCAAAATGAAGTATGTTAATAGGAAAGAGATATTGACTTCCATCTGTTATCCTAAAAATTACTAACTAAATTTTTTCTTGATTTACATAGTTTAAAGCTGTAGCCATAGCATATTTTGAGGAATCTAAGTGGGGTGTGGAGGGATATGTGCCATCACTTGACGAACACTTGCGTGTTTCATTGATCTCCTCCGCATGTTCTATGGTCATTTGTTCCATGTATTTGGGTATGGGAGAAGTGGCAACAAAAGAGATATTCGAGTGGTATTCTAGTTTTCCTAAGCCCGTGGAAGCTTGCTCTATAATTGGTAGACTCCTCAATGATATAAGATCACATGAGGTAATCACTTCCCTTGGTACAATAGCTTAGCAACAATGTTTGACAATTCCAATTAAAAAATTTGTAGATGGAGCAAGAGAGAGACCATGCCGCCTCTACAGTGGAAAGTTACATGAAAGAGCATGGCACGAATGTAAAAGTTGCATGTCAGAAGCTACGAGAGATGGTGGAGAAAGCATGGAAGAATTTAAATAAGGAAAGTCTTAATCCAACACCAGTAGCTCGACCTATAATTGAAAGAATACTTAGCTTTTCAAAATCAATGGAAGACGTATATAGGTACACCGATGAGTACACCACTTCTGATAATAAAATGAAAGATAATATTTCTTTGGTGTTGGTTGAACCTATTCCTATATAAGGGTGTGACTTCTTTAATAAATCATAGTGGGAAGAGTATGTTGAAAATCATTAGAGGCAACCATTTCAGTGTGAGGATGATCAATTTCCTAGCTATCAATGTTTGAATAAATCAAACTTATATTTGGATGGTGTATGGAAAGTTATAATTGATATGTAGTGATATCTTATGTATCTTGCTTAATAAAAATTGCACTTTTGCTTGGAAGATATAACAAATTTATAAAATTGACCTTAGTCACTATTTCTTTCTCTTAATCAACAAGATATGAAAATAGTTGAATGAATTATTAATTTTAAACTCTTGAACCATCGACCTCAATGTTGTCTTTGACAACTTTGCTCAATCTCTTCCACCATCACTTGTGTTCCCCTTCCATCCTCACCCTTTCAACTAATTTGGAAACCAGTATAAAAAAAATGAATATTTGCTTTTAAATAAATCTGTTGGATGCATTCAGATAGTTCATATGGAATATAAATTAAATTGTGTTTATATTTGCCTTAGAGAATTTGATTGTCATTCTTTCTACAAAACTTAGAGGCACTTACTAATAAAGTAGTAATTAAGTACTTGTCAGTTAGCATTTATAGAACGTGTTGTGCTGAAGGAGTTTTCATGTCTCTTTGAGATGTTAAAACTGACAGAATAATACTAATGAGGAGTTTATCATACTGAAATTTCATTATGAGAAAACATTCAATAGTTAATTCGACAGCTAAATTCTTGTTCTGAAGCTTCTTAATTTTGTTGACAAATGGGTTACTTGGATAAAATTGTTGGTTGTCTCTTACAAATCTCTTGTTGTTAATAGGCAATTTGTAAAGATGAGTTTGGACTCGGAAAAGAAAACCCGTCATCTCCTTACCATACATCTTAGTGACTTATGCATTGCACCATAACACCAAATTGAATCTTTGATGTGTAGATTATGTATATTTTTAAGTATTGTTTATTACACATCTACTTGTATTTCATGAGAATGTTTTACAGTTACCACACCTTATTTTATTATTGTGTCATATTTCTACACTTTTGATTCAGAGATATGTTCGTTTCGTATTTTTATGGAACAAAAATAGAGTAAATCGGATGTTGGAGCAAGTTTTAGTAGCACACACGGTTGTATCTCACAGGAACACGATCGTGCCTTTCTTACAGAGCATTCCATGCAACGGTCGTGCCTTATATCTCCTAGGAGAAGCAAATTTTATGATCAGGTCATGTCGAAAAAAACATGGTCATGCCCTTCTTCCAACGACTTTCTATGGTTTGGCTGTGCCTCCCAGGCACGACCATGCCTCCTCCAGAATAGTCTTCTACGAGTAGGTCGTGCCTCACATCCAGAGGTTCTTATGCCACAGCCATGTCCAAAAGGCATGATTGTGCCTTATTTCTAGTGGTAATTATGTTGGTGCTAGAAGTACTAGCTAATCGAACTTAGTTTTGATAATGGCAAAGAGTTCAAAGTTAAGTTGTGCTATAATTTAACAAGCTTACCTAAGTGTGAAGGCAAGACCTAGTTGAGGTCCTGGTCAAGGGATTGGGCATGAAGTCCTGGTCAAGTGGATTGGGTAGAAGACTTGACAAATTAAGAACAACTAGCGGAAGTCCTAGGGGTCACGTACACTGGCAGACGTCTAGGCGGGTAGAGGATTGAATGTCTAGGGAAAGTCTGAAAGATTAAAGTCAGATGCCAAGAGAAAGTCCAAATAGGTATTTGGCAAAAGGTAACTCTCCTAAGAGAAGTAGGTGAGGATGCATTGCCCGTTGAGGGAATAGTAGGGGTGTTTCGACCTAGAATTTCAAGGGAAATCCGAAAGTCAGAATCAGACAGTCTCGAAATTGCCAAACTAAGTTAAAATGTTATATTTTGCCTATTGTGTTAACTCTATGGTGCGGAAAATCGAAGATGGAAGTTGGTTGAAAAAAAGACTTATAGGTACTCGGGAAGGGTCCAGGCGCCTGAAGGTCCAGGTGCCCGTAGTAGGTCCAAGCGTTCGGATTAGGCCAAACCTAACCGTGCGTGCAAATAAGTTAACGCGCTCCGATTGGCCAACATATGTCAAAGTATAGGCCTAGACTGGTCTAGGCACCCGGAGATGGATAAAACCTTCATATATAGAGCTTCACTAAGGTGTGACCATATTAGCCGTCCAAGCGCCCGGGGGTGGTCTAGGAGCCCAAAATTAGATAACTCCCCAATGAATCTGATAGGCTTCGGTCCCGCCGCTTGAGACCAGTCCAGGTGCCTGGAAAAGGTTATAAAAAGAGCTCTGACCAGTAGCTTCAATACACAACTCTTCAAGCAACTGAACACCCAAAAACTCGCCATGCTACTCTGATTTCCAATCCTACTACGTTGTGACGCTACTCTGACAATTGCGCTCTACACCATTTCATATTGTTGATATAATTTATTTACACAAACTTATAATCATCTCTCTGTACATTCTTTGTAATTATCGAATTACTAGTGTATTACCAACGAAGCTATCGTTGATCACGAGCCTTGAAGTAGGAGTCGACATAGGCTCCGAACAAAGTAAAACTAAAAGTGTTAGCATTGTCTTTATATTTCTGCTGCTTTTATTACTTTGAGTTTTTTTTATAAAAAAGTGAAAAAGTCACAAGCACTATTCACTCCCCTCCTCTAGCGTTATTTCTCGATCCTACATTTGGTATCACAACGAATTTTCATTTTCAAATTTTTATCATAAGTCAGAATTGGTATAATAACCTCTTTTGACAAATTTTTCATTTTTTTCAATTTTTTCAAAATTGGTATAACACCACTCGAGCCGTTTTTGCCTTATTCTCTTCCCGCATTACTAATCCAAGATGAAGTCTTCATCTTATTTTTTTTCTTTTACGAGATCTTTAAAATGACCCATCAAGAAGGTTATAGTGTTGTCGCCTACCTGCCTCTTTTCTCCGGCTAAAATTTTGACTACTGGAAGGGCTGAATGGAGTACCATCTGAAGACCTAGGTGAAAATATAGATTGTAATTCAAACTAGATTCACATTTCCCACTAAGAATGGAGTGCCCATCGCCTGCGTCAAATGGGATGCACCCACAAAGAAGCAGATTAAGGCAATGCTAAAGCTACTCAGACCTTACAATGTGGCCTAACTAAAGAAGAGCTAAACTGGTTAGTTCTTTCAACAGTGCCAAGGAACTGTGGGAGAAATGCATTGAGTTGCATGAAGGAATCTCCGGCACTAAGGTATCAAAAAGAGATTTAATTTTAAATAAATTATATTATATTAAAATACAAGAAGGAGAATCAGCAAGCTAGCTTCACACCAAGATTTAGGATATCACTACAAGAAAAAAGCCTTACAACAACGGTTTTTCACCGTTGTCGTAGCCCCTTTCGGACTGTTGTTAAAGGCTGTATTGTTAAAGGAGGTACTAAAAGACAACAGTTTTTAACCGTTGTCTTTGAAGACAAAGACATCACTTTTTACAACGGTGAAAAACTGTTGTCTTTTCCTTCAAAGATAATAGTTTTTCACCGTTGTCTTTGAGCGTCTACCTTTAATAACAGGGTCTTCAACAACAGTTTTAAACTATTTACGACAACAGTGAAAAACCGTTGTCTTTTTTTGATAAAAAAAAATATTAAAATTTATTATACAATTTTCTAGTATTATAAATCATTCAAAATACTAAATTTGTAAATAAAATTTAACATATAATTTTCTAACATTCAAAAATAATATTTACAACATTCCGAAGAAATTTCAAAAGCAACCAACAAAATGACAACGACACTATTAAAACAAAGGTAGAACAACACAACATCCTAATCCTAGAAGAGTAACACAACATCCTAATCTTGATATCTAGTTTTGAAGAGTTGGATCATTTGAACTACTTTTACCATGTACAACACTAGAAGAGTAACAAAACACTGCTTCTTAATTCTCCTAATCCTTCATCTTCTTCATCCTTGCCATGTTTGCATCGTACTTGGATCGAAGTGGACCAAGTAGATAAAGAAAGAAGATAAACTAAATGCCTTCATCTTCTTCATCCTTGCTTCTTAATTCTCCTAATCTTTCATCTTCTTCATCCTTGCTTCTTAATTCTCCTAATCCTTCAAACTCCACCTGTAAGAAGAAGATAAAGAAATGTCACTTGATCTAAACTAAATGCCTATGAATAATAAAAAAATCTGAAATCTCATAAAGTAGACTTAATTCATTAATAATGCATCATATTGAAGGCCTCTCCATGACTAGCTTAATAGCCTGTGCTATAGACATGTCTTCATTTGTTTCATACCTGAGTTTGTTAGCCTGTAAACGTTGAACAGTCATTTCACAAGAGAAATATTTCCAAGTTATCAGCACTGCAGATATAAGGTTAATAAAGAAATTGCCTCTTCCAAAATGGTTTCAAACACCTTACCAACTTTTTCCACTAGATCTTGAGGCACTTGATGTCCATCACCATCAAAGAGTGCGTAGCTGAAAAATAGAAGTAAATTTGTCTCCATAAGATTATAGCCTCCATGATCAGTGATATCTGTTAGTTATTCAGTTAACCATTACCTCTCCAAGTCATGATCATACAAGACAGAATTGTCACCAGAAGTTTGATAAATTGGTAGACCAAGTCTTCCAATCCAAGATGCCAATGGATTCTCGTTGCAGACACCATGCAACCTGAAGTGTCCAAATTAAAACTTCTAGTCACTGAAATTTTGAAGGCTGGCCACAATCCTCTTCAGAAGGAATGAAAACAAAAACACAAAAAAAAAGAAGCATACCAGGCTGCTCCCATGTCAACAGGAAAACCAAATGAGTAGTTAGTGTGAACTCGACCACCAATTCTTTCCCGAGATTCTAAAAGCACAACCTAAGGAATAAAAAATAAACTTCCATGTGATGCAAATTTACCCAGCCACTTCACACACTGCATTCATATCAGAACTTAGAATCTAATATGTAAAGACAACTGAAAAAACTGTTAATTTATATCGACATAACACCTGAAAAGCTGCATTTTTCAGTGCATGAGCAGCTGCAATCCCTGCAAATCCACCACCAATGACAATGGCAGGAGGAGAGTGAGATTGCCTTGCTTCAGTCTTCTGATAGAATGATGCTGCAAGAAAATTTAAGTCAATATATATATATATATAGATATATATGTTGATGTGAAGCAGTAAAATGCAAACTAGAATATATTTTAACACCATGAAAAAAAAACATAATTAATAATAAATCCAACACAAGAACAAGCAACATATTCTGTCGTGTTGTATATATATTTACCAAATGCATTTTCCTTCCACATGGTTGAACTCTAAAAATAATTCAGAAAGTACCCCAATAATAAGACTGACAACAGAAAACACCCCAAACATAAAAATTTAGTTTTATTTGCAATTATGACAGATAATCATGTAACTAGCTTCAGTATTCCCACAAAAAAAAAGATATGTAACATAACAATATATTGATACAAAGAAAACTAAAGGGATGACCATTAAAGGAAAGAATACCTTAAATAAAATGAATTCAGAAAGTTCCCATAGGCTTAAGTTTACTTTGATCATGAGCTAAATCATTGCAGTGAATAGATTTAAATCGAAGTAGGTAAAATTCCCATTTTGGCAGCCTGTATACCTCACGAAACCCATCTGCAATTTCACACTAGAGGTTGAAATCGAGCTCTTAAAAATCTTTAAACTTGATATACCGAAAGCTGGAATAGAGCAGGAGGCTATACTCACCAGAAAAATCCAAATTGATGCTAGAAATCATTGAAAAAGGGATGAGTAGATTCAAAACTCTACTAAGCTTGAACACCAACATCTCACAACTGGAAGCCCTAAGAATCGACCCGAAATCAGTCAAAAAATTGAAGATTTTGTGACTAAAAATTTACGCAGAAATAGGTCACAAAAAGGACTCTATTTGGGCAGAAACAAGCATAAAAAATATGTAAGGAACAAAACCCCTCAAATGATTTGAAAATGAGGGAGGCGGGGAGGCGAAGGGTGTCAGTGACAGTGGCGAGTACGCGGAGAAGAAGTTTGTCCAAGAGCAGCAGAGATCTCTTCCTCCATCGCAGGTTCGTTTTCATTAGGGTTTGTGTTTGATCACTGAGTCGCATGTTGAAGAGTGCATGATAGAGAGGCCTTTTAGTTGAGGCGGCAACGACGCATATGGCAGAAGCGAACCTGAGGCCCATCTAGGATGGAAGGCAGTGGAGCATCTAGGGTTTTCGACGAGAAGATGCAGGAGGAAGAAGTAGAGGACACTTACTGTTCATGGATTTCATGTCGGAGGTCTTGCCGGTGAGGGCGTCCTTAATGGACTCGTGGACTGCTGCTGCTCCTGCGCGGCTCCGGTGAGCGAGAGATTGTGAGAAAAAGAGAAAAGAGGGACGGATTGAGAAGATAAATGGGTGGAATGCGGCGGCAAAAAACTTTCGGGGAGAGGGAAATAAAAAAAGCGGGGCAAAAATTGGCGAAGGGAAAAAAACGGCGAAGGAAAAAAAACACAGTATTCAACATCACTTAATCGACAACGGCTTTTAAAAACTGTTGTCGTAATCCCAAAAAAAAAAGCGCACATAGACAACAGTTTTCAAAAACTGTTGTTGTAGCATTTAAAAATCGTTGTCGTAGTCTTAAAAAAACATAAATAGACAACGGTTTTTAAAAACCGTTGTCGTAGGCCAAAAAAATTGCTAAAAGACAACGATTTTTGTTAAAACCGTTGTTAAAAGGCAAAAAGACAACGGTTTGGTATAAAACCATTGTCGTTTGAGTGTTGTTGTAAGGCTTTTTTCTTGTAGTGTATGCTCAACGACCTCTACTCTATCGGTCAAAAGATAGAGAACCACGATATCATAAGGTATACTTTGAATTCTTTTCCAAAGAATACTTTTTGAGCATCTATGGTAGATGCTTGTAAAGTTTCCAAGAATCTTTCTTTAATTAGAATAGATGAATTATTTTCCGACTTTCATCTTTATGAACAATCTAATGCTACTTTGATCGAGAAAGGTCTTGCCTTGCTTGTAGGAAAATTCAAAACTAAGGAGTTGGAGCCTAAAATTTGATCCAAACCCCAATCCGAAGATGAATCATATTCTGATGATGAAGAGATCACCACCGAACTAGTAAGTCTAGTTCAAAAATTGTGCAAAAAGAAGAAAAGATTCACCAAACACTAGATCAAAAAGGTGATCCAAATAAAAGACAAGAAGTTAAGTCTAAAAATAAGCACACCAGGCAAATCAGACGTAATCTGCTATGGTTGTAACAAGAAAGGGTACTTCAAATTAGCATGTCCAAACCTATAAGGAGAAAAGAAGCAAAGGTGAAAGAAGACCCTAAAGGTTACATGGAATGAATCGTCATTAGAAGATTTAGAAGAATCAACAGAAGAGGAACAAGCCCAAGCAAGCTTTCTCGTGCTACCAGCATGACAATAAGTAATCGACTCCAAGATTGAAATTGAAGTCGAGCCCAAGTTAGAAGTCGAGTCTAAGAGAAGCTACTGATCTGCATTTATTTTCGAAGGACCAAACAACATTGTAAGTTCTCCTCTAGCTACTAGATAAGTTGTATAATTTAATAAATTGTTTGATGTGAAAATTAGTTAAGTCTAATGTCTAGATCAAGTCACTCTAAAAGGAGATAACAACCATTAAGAAAGTAATAAAACTAAATCCTTTGACATATCAAGTTCAAAGTGGAAATTCAATTCAAGTCCAACAACTTGAGAAAGAAAATTTTACTTTCAAAAGCCAAGTCAAAGAACTTAAGAGTTCATTAGAATGGTTTACCTTGAGTTTCAAGAATTTTGATATGATTCTTGAAAAATAAAGGGTCAAATACAATAAATCTGGACTAGGAAATAAAGTTAATTCTTGGGTTAAATCGTATATATCAATTGTAAATAGAAATAGAAATCAAGTCCAAGCATGAGTCCCTAAGTTAAGCTTGAATAATCAAGTTGGACCAATCCAAATTGGATCCCCAATGGTCAAATTCATTACCTAGATATACCATATCAAGATTATGATCTAAGGGAAGCCAATAAAAAAACTATTTTTGTAATTAGACAAACCTGATTGATTGTCTGGTTTACTGCTTTAATATGCATATTCATTTTAATTTTTACTTAATTTAGAATGGTTAGATAAAGACTTAGGCTTGTTTGACACTTGCTCAACCTAGTACCAGGGTGGGGCGAGATGATAGTATATTAAAAAAGTTTGGTCTATGAGTCAAGTAGGGTAAGGTGTACCCTATTTGGTATATTTAGCTAAGTGGAACTAACTAAAGCTACCTTACAATATCCTAGACTAGTTAGACTAAGGTTTTTCAATAGAAAAAATTAAATATATAATTTCTTAAAAATACTTTGTTTAAAAGTGGTCATTATTTCAATACCAAAGAAGGTCTCTGTGCCTCGCCACGACTTGGAAGCTAATTTTTTGAAATATGTATTTAATTAACTGACGGTTAAATCTGAATCTAACTCGAATGTCAATCAACCATTATATTTAAAATTAAATTAATAAAGATAAAATTGATAACAATCTCACAAAACTTATAAGATTCCCTATTTGAAAATATAGAATGGGTGAGATGCTAAGGTTAAGTTTAGTCTGAGACCAAGACACTCAACTTAACTTAATTTCAATTAATCTAATTTCATTCAATTTAAGTTTAATTAAAACAGATTCTAACTTAATCTTAATTAATTTAATTAATTTTAAAAACTTAAATTAATTTTTAAAACTTAATTTTCATAAGTTAAATTAAAATTTTAAAACTTAAATTAATTTTTAAAACTTAAATCAAAATTTCTAAACTTAATAATTTTTTTTTAAAAACCTTATACAATTAATTACACAAGTCAAAATTTAAACTAAAAACTTAATTATATTTTAAAAATTAACGAATTTCATCTTGCAAATATATCATAGGAATAGTATGTTTGATAATCTAAATGGGTGAGATGAAATAACTAAGTGGATTCTATCAATCTATCTTACATTCCTAAAAGTTGGATCCAAATCAAAATACTTTTTGTATAGAAACATAAAGATTTAGACCAATAGATGTTGGATAGTAGATGATCCAGATACATGACTGAAGATATATTGAACTTTACCAAATTAAAACTCTAAAACCTAGGATCCATTGCGTTTGACAACAATAGAAAACTTAAGGTAATTAGAAAAGATAACATTGAGCTAAACTCCAACTTTATTATTCACAAAGTATGGCTTGTAAATAATTTTCAATTTAACTTGTTGAGTGTTAGTCAACTGTGTGACTCAGGTTACTTAATAAACTTTTCTAACCAAGAGTACTTAATTAAAAATATCAAAACTCCTAAAGTAACGCTTAAAGGGATTCAAAAGAATAATGTTTACTTAATAAATTTACCCAGCTCACCACCTAAGTGTCTAATAACTCAACATGAAGAAAATAAATTGTGGCACAGAAGACTAGGTCATACTTATTTAAAACTAATCTCAAAAGTGAATCAAAATGGATTAGTAAAAGGTCTACCTAAATTGAAAATTTTATAAAATACAATCTGTAATGCATGTCAATATGGAAAATAGACCAAATAAACTCACAAACCAACTAAAACAAATCAAATTAATTCTATACTTGAACTATTACACTGATACCTATTTGATTCACATGAGGCTAAGTCCCTAAGCGAAAACTAATACTGCTTAGTAATAATTGATGATTACTCAAGATTCACTTGGGTAAAATTTTTAAAAACTTAAGATGAAACTTTTGAAATATTTAACACTTTATGTAAATTAATAGAAAATTAAAAAAGATATTAAAATAAAAAGAATAAGAAGTTATCATGGAGGAGAATTTAAAAAACATAGATTTAATGAATTTTTCCAAACTAATGGATACCTCCATGACTTTTCAAACCCTAGAACTCCCTAACAAAATAAAGTAGTAGAAAGAAAGAATAGGACTTTACAAGAAGTTAGAACCATATTAAATGAATATAACTTAACTCATCAATTTTGGGCCAAGGCAATTAGTACAGCTTGCTATATTTAAAATAGAATTTTAATTAATAAACAACATAATAAAACTTCTTATAAAATATACTATAATAAAATAACAAACATAAGTTACTTACGGGTATTTGAGTGTAAAGTACACATATTAAATATTAAAGACTACTTAGGACAATTTCAATTTAAGTTAACCACGGGAATTTTCTTAGGATATTCAATGACTAGTAGAACATATAGAGTCCATAACAAAAAAACTCTAAAAGTTGAAAAAATAACTAATGTCATTTTTGATGAAGATAATGATGTTAAGGATAATCCCATCAAACCAAATAATGAACAACCTATTAGAAATCTAGAAGATGATGAACCCAAACCTGAACCTATAAACCATTTAGATGAACCAAGTATTAATCCTAACTAGGTAATCTCTAGAATAAGAACCAATCACCTAGTTAATCAAATTTTGGGTTATCCAACTCTAGGAGTTAGAACTCGATCTTCATATAGAAACTTAAGTCAAATCACCCTAATATTTAAGATTGAACCTAAATGTATAGAAGAAGTCTTACCTGACCCTGATTGGATCATAGCTATGTAGTAAGTGTAGGGGATCGGTGGTCGGCTTGAAGGGGGGTTGGATAGCTAGGTCACCCCCAATTCGATTCTTCTCTACAAGGTTAGTTACGCAAGCGGAATACGAAAACTAAAGCAATGAAAATAAACAAGTAAGAGCAAACGCTAACACAAATCCTTTACGTGGTTCGGAGATTGCTTGCTCCTACTCCACGGTGTGTCCTTGAGGTGGACGAACCCTTGATCCTTCGGTGGATCAATCCCCGACAATCTCCGGCTAGCTCTTACTCCTTCTCGGTGGAGCAAACCTCTCACAAGGCTCTCTTCCTCTTACAAGATGAACTTAGGTTTAGGAGGAAGAGAATATAGCTTGGAAGCTTTGGACAAGGACTAGGAGTTATTCAACAAGCATGAGTAACCTCCTTCAAGCCCCAAAGCTTCCTATAAATAAGAGGAGAGAGTTGATCATCATATCAACTCATCTCGGCACCAGTCGACTGGCAAAACCATCAGTCGACTGGTGTTACCGTTAGAGGTAGCCAACGACTACTTTGCAGCACCAACGGTTGGACAACAATCATTTACCACTCGACTGTATGTTTTATCAGTCGACTGCTCGCTGCCGGCTGAGCGAACAGAATGCTTCTGTTCGCTGCCAATCGACTGGTGCAGTCGACTGCTAAAACATGTAGTCGACTGGTGCAGTCGACTGCTAAAAGTTATAACCGACTGGACCGTACCTTGTTATACACTCACACTCTTCCTCTCCGGAGTCACCCTTGAAGTCCTCTTCCTCGGCCTTCATCCTTCATATGCACCCGAGCCCGCGGCTCCTCTCCGTGACATTCTTCATGTTGCCTTGAAGTCCGCTTCCCTCGGCTTCACTCCGTTGCTCCTCGTCCGGCGGTCCCTCGGATGTCTTCCACAGCATCCTTCACCGACTCAAGGATCCGAGCCCTAGGATGAGCTTCCTAAGCTTAGCTGCACCAAGCTCCTCATGTGTGTTTCACCAAGTCCTGCAAGACTCAAACACGCATATCAAAACACATATGAAAGCCTAAGTTAAACTCTTTGATACACACATCAAAACAATGATCGTACCGATCAAACTTAGGTCTATTGCATCAACAATCTCCCCTTTTTTGATGTGTGACAATATGTTTAACTTAGGCATTAATAACAACATGAAAATTAAAAGCAATATGTAAACATGAAGCATAATTCCCAAGCTCCCACTTAACATATGCTCTTTAACCTTAATTTTCAAGTTTTGCACACAATTAGGTATCTAACTTAAACCTTCCCATTTCTCCCCCTTTGACACCATCAAAAATTGTACCAAACATGTACACATACCTAGGTATCAATGTGGACTTAAGATTTCCCAAAACCAGCTCTTGACAGTGCTGGAAAATAGGTACCAGTCGACTTCTAACTGTCGCAGTCGACTGGCACAAACCCAATCAGAATTTCAGCATTCTGAAGCCAACTTCAGAAATGCATAAAAAAAATTTAGAAAATTCAAAAAATCATGAAATTTTGAACACATATTTCTTTTAATGTTCTTTAACAAGGAAAAATATGTTTCCATGAAAATTCATCATATTTTTGAAGTTTTGATAAAAACTCAAACACTTTGAAAATCACTCAAGTTTGTATCAAATTAAACCCTAGTTTTGAGTTCATATGTTTCAAAATAACTATACCACAGTAAATAAAATATAGAATTATTTTCAAAATATTTGAAATGTCCAACTATGATCTATGGGCAAGATGTCCATTAATTAAACATTTGTTTTCCCCATAGTTGGTCAATGATCACTAAAAATTTGATACATTTCATAACTCATCAAAATGTCATAAACATAAGTGAATTATTCGTATCATCCTATCATCTCACATTTATGATTAGAAAATAGTGCAAGTCATTGTGAGATAAAGGTAACCTCTACTTAGCCCTCTTGATCATGAATTTCTATCAAGGCTAAGTGCTCCCCCTTAAGATCTCAAGTCAACCATTTTCAAGGATTTGAATTATGATTTCCATGGTTGACTTGACCTAAAATCCTCTAACCCTTGAGGATTGATTTTGGCACCCAATAGAAATTCTTTCTAATTGGGTTAACCAAATATTCCTTGGGGATCCATTTTCTATCTATGGTCTTGGTTTTTGATTGCCCCCTAGCAAGTAGACAATGGTAGGTCTTTTCATTGTTGGGTTCATTGTATCCTAACCCATTTTTCTTAAAACTTGCCCTTTGGCTCCCAATGATCATATTTAGGGGTTTAAGCTAATTTCAAATTTTTCTAAGGGCATTGGTAAGATATTCTATCTTTTCTCTTAATTTTCTATTTTCCTCTTCTAAACATGAATCATATGAACTTGTAGAAGAAGCATGCATATCATTGTCCTTAGAACACATAGATTCTAATTTTTCTTCAAGGCAAACAATATCATTTTTCAAAGACTTAGTTTTCCTTTTTGCCTTGAACAAATCCTCATTTGTACTTTTAATGATCTTAATTAAAACATGAGGAGGAAGATTGTATACCTCACTTACCGAGAAGTCCAAATATGAAGTTTGACCTCCCCCTTCACTTAAGCTCCCTTCTTCATCTTCACTTGAGCTCTTTCCCTCTTTTTTTTCGGATGAAGTGGAGGCTACATTATCAATTCCCATTAGAGCAAAATTGACTACATGGTGCTCTTCTTCCTCCGATGATGATGATGGATCATCCCATATTGCTTTTAGATTTTGAGCCTTCTTTCCTTTTTTTTTTTGTCTTCTTCTCCTCCTTCTTCTTCCTTTCCTTCTTATTCAAGAGAGGACAATCATCTCTTATGTGTCCTTCTCCTTGACAGTTATAGCAAATGACCCTTCTTGTTCTACTTTTGCTTCTTGAGCTTTTCCTAGCATGAGATTTGTTAATTAAAAACTTTTTAAATGCCCTTCTCATTTTCCTTACCATATACGCCTCTTGATCGCTATCCATTGAGGCGCTTGGTTCTTCGGAGTCGGAGGATGGTGGAGATGAAGATTTCTTCTTTTTTCCCTTTCCCTTATTTGCCACAAGGGCTACTCCTCTTGATCTATGAGCTTCTCCATCTAACCCTTCAACTCTTGTTTCGTGAAGCTCCATTGTTGAGAAGAGTTCATCTAGAGAGGATTTCTCTAGGTCCTTTGATATGTAGTATGAATCTACAATGGAGCTCCAAGTTGTGGTTCTTGGGAAAGCATTTAGGGCTTTCATCATCATGTCTCGATTTGAAAGTATCTCACCTACACTTGTTAGTCCATTAATAATTTTCTTAATTCTAGAATGTAAAATTGATACCTTTTCTCCTTTCCAACAATCTCTCCCTTTTTGGTGTGAGCAACCCAAGTTAAGTTAGGGTAAAAATAGACATAAAATAAACTTAACTAAATTTGCAATTTAAGTGCAAAAAATAAAACAAGTTAAATTTTGGTCTACCTCCCCCTAAACTTATACTTTTCCTTCCTCCCCTTTGATCACAAAAAAATGGGGTTTCAAGAAAAAATCTAAGGGTTAAAGACTTAGAAAATTTTGAGATCCTTAAAAACATGCAATAATTTTTACATAAACAGTCTCTGAAAAATTTTAAGTAAAATTTTAATAAAATTTTCTAAGTGAAATTATAAGAAAGAATTCTAACTTAGACAGTTTTGCAAAAAAATAAATAAATAAATAAACAATTTTCTAAGTTAAAAAAAATTTGAAAAAAAAATTCTAACTTAAATCTTTGAAAATTTTTCTAAGTAATTAAATTTCTAAGTCAATTTCACGTAAAAGTATTTTTCTAAGTATAAAAATATTTTGAAAAAAATGTTTGAAAAACTTTGAAAGCATTAATTAATTCTAATTTTAATGCTTTGACAGAAAATTAATTAAACATTTATTTCAATATTTTGGCTTCCAGGTCATGGCAAGGCACTAGGTCTTCTTGGTTATTGGAGCAACAACCACTTCCTTAAACAAAACCTCATAGAGAAATTCATTGTTTAATTTTCTCACAGGAAAGTGCTAATTTTAATTTTAAAATTTAGATTAAGCAAGATTTAGAAACCCAATAAAGGTTCCAGCCTACTGGATTAACTAAAAATTTCTTAGGGACATATTTTCTAGAGATATTCCTAATTTGTCCCTGGTGATAGTTAAAGTACCAATTAAAATTATTAAATCTTCTAAAATTAGTTTTAGGTGAACATGCATAGTTTTTCAAGTTGTCTATTTGAATTTTCAAATTTTGATTTTCTAATTGTAATTTTTCATTTTCCAATTTTGATTTATCTAATTCTTCTAAAGGACAGGATTTAGCTAAAATTATTTTTAAATTTTTTATTTCCTTTTCTAATTTACAGCAATCTTTAGTTAATAACTTAACAAACTTAAAAAGTTTGTCGGGAGGAAGAGAACATACCTGACTTACCTTGTCAAGCTCGTTGTTCGTTTCTCCCCCTGAACTGCTACTTGCTTCCAACGTGGCTCCCCCTTCATCGATGCTCTCGATGCTCATTTTGGAAGAGCTTGACTCACAGTCATCGTCTTGATGACTTGCCATTAGAGCAAGTCCGGAGAATGCCTCAACTTCCGACTCCGATGACGTATCATCCCACGTTGCCTTTAGGGCATTTCACTTTTGGATAGGCTTCATACCCTTCTCCTTGTCCTTGTTCTTCAGCTTGGGGCAGTTGTCCTTGACGTGCCCTTCTTCATCACAGTGATAGCAGCGGATCATCCTTTTCTTCTTCCCCTGCGGATGGTTAGTAGATCTGAGTTTAGAAAGTTTCTTGAATCCTCTTACCATCATTACCATTTCCTCATCGTCGAGGGAAGATTCCGACTCTAGTTCGTCTCTCGAAGCTTTGAGGGCGACGTTGTTCTTGGGCTCCTTCATTCCTGCACATCTTGACTCATGCACTTTAAATGTTGAAAAGAATTCTTCTAACAAAATTTTTTCTAAATCTTTAGAAATGTAAAAGGCATCTACTAATGATGCCCATTTGGTATTTCTAGGAAAGGAATTCAGTGCGTACCTGAGCGAATCTCGATTACTTACCTTTTCTCCAAGATTCGAAAGTCTGGTAATAATTTCTTTTATTCTCGAGTGTAGATGCGCGACTGTCTCGTCTTCCCCAAGTCGCAGGTTGGTGAGCTGATTGCAAAGCAGATCTCTTCTGGCGAGCTTGCCTTCAGACGTCCCTTTGTGCAGCTCGAGGAACTTCTCCCAAAGTTCCTTTGTCGAGTCGTAGTGCCCGATCCTATTGACTTCTTGAGGTGGAAAAACGCTTAGCATATGGTATTCTGCTTTGTCGTTAGCCACGTATTCAGCCTGCTCCTTTTTTGTCCATTGACATTTTTCCTTACCTTCTGGAGATACAAAGCCAGATTCCATTGTTAAAACTAATTCAAAATCTATTGTAAAAAATACCTGCATCAATTTTTTCCAGGTGGCGTAGTCCCCTTCGTATTTTGGCGGGTGGATGCTTGGTCCGGCCATCTCGTTGCTTCGTTCGGCGGTTAGTCCTCCTGAAGTTCCTTGGCTCTGATACCACTTGTAGGACTGTTGCGACCGACTAAAAGGGGGGGAGGGGGGGTTGAATAGTCCTGTAAATAAAAAACACAATCATTCCCAGCTTTTCAAACTAACACTTGCATATAAAATAGAAAAGCAATAAATTAAATCAGAAAAGTAAAAGGCACACGAGATTTACTTGGTTACAACCGGGGAGGTTATTAATCTAAGGAAAATGATCGCACTACTATCTCCTTCAGGCGGAGAAGCCTCTTTTACAGCAATGTAGGCATAGAAAGAAAGAAGCTAATCTAAACAGTGGAAGCGCACAAGCGTTGTTACAATTTCTGAACTGATTGAAAAGCTTCTGGACCAAGGCTATATTTATAGCCTTGGTCGGGGTGCCTGGAAGGGTTCCGAGCGCTTGGAAGGGTTCTGGGCATCCTGGGGGGATAAATTTTATCCTCCAACGTTCAGATCGAGATTTGACTCGATCTGGTCAAAATTCAATCTTCGGGCGCCCGGAAGGGTTCCGGGCGCCCCGGGCTGCTCCGGGCGCCCCGGGCTGCTCCGGGCGTCCCGGACCCTAAGTTAACTCCGGTTGACTTTTTTCGCCTCGGTCGGATCTTTCAACTCCGGTTCCGCTCGCTTGGGTGATCTCTGCCATCCGGAAAAGGGTTCACCCGAACCTAACTTTCGGTCTTCTCGAGCGGGCTTCCCTCCGGCTTCTCATCCCTCGGAATCGCCGCGTGTTTCCTTCTCGTCCGTCGGCGTACTCATCCGCAGTCTTCGTCCCTCGGACGCACCGCGTGCCCTCCTTCTCGCTAGCTGCGTCTCTTGCTCCTCGAGCAGTCTTCCGCTCCGGCTTTCGTCCCTCGGAAGTACCGCACGCTTCCTTCTCGTCCGCCGGTATACTCTTCCACAGCTCCTCGTCCCTTGGACACACCGCGTGCCGTCCTTCTCACTAGCTGCGTCTTCCACTCTACTGTTGGTGCAACCTTAGGTCAAGGTTGACCTGGTTGACCCGACTCGAGGTGACTTGACTCGAGTTGTATTTTGATGTTTGACTTGGGAAGATTGTCGGTGCAACCTTAGGTCAAGGTTGACCTAGTTGAGTTGCATGTTGATGTTTGACACTCGTGAGAGAGTTCTACTCTTGATGTGAGACAAGAATAGATGGTTGGGAGTTTATTGGTCCAACCCTAGGTCAAGGATTGACCTGGTTGACCTGAAAAGTCCAAGTATGGAGACTTGGCACTGGGAAAGTCCAAGCAGGGAGCTTGGCACGCGAAAAGTCCAAGTATGGAGACTTGGCACTGGGAAAGTCCTGGTGAGTGAAGCCAGGCAGTGGGAAAGTCCTAACTGGGATGTTAGGCAGTGTGGAAAGTCCTGGTGAGTGAAGCCAGGCAGTGGGAAAGTCCTAACTGGGATGTTAGGCAGTGTGGAAAGTCCTGGTGAGTGAAGCCAGGCAGTGAGAAAGTCCTAACTGGGATGTTAGGCAGTGTGAAAACCCTAGTGAGTGAAGCTAGGTGAAAGTCCTGGTGAGTGAAGCCGGGCAAGGGAAAATCCAGATGGATCAAGGGTGATCGGACATCTGGTGATGGGAAGTCCAAGTAGGTCATAGGAGTGACCGGATACTTGGTACGGAGAGAAAAGTCTAAGTGGGTCAAAGGGATTGACCAGACACTTAGCGGGGAGTCCTAACAGGTCAAGGGAGTGACCGGATGCTAGGCGCAATGTACCAACAGGTCAAGATTGACCGGATGTTGGTTTGGACTTGGTTTGGGCGAAAACCATGAGCTGGATCGATCTGGTGATCGATCCAATAATACCGCGAATATTCTGATCGGTCTGGTGACCGATCAGTAACACATCAGTAGCATACTGTGTGTTAACTGATCGGTCTGGTGACCGATCAGGAGTCGATCAGAAGCCGAACAGGAGCGAGGCGCAAGAGGGGCTGATCGGTCTGGGGACCGATCAGCACAAAGCCTGATCGGTCCCCGGACCGATCAGGAGGTTCCCTGATCGGTCCATGGACCGATCAGGGACGGAACAGAAGCGAAGGAGAAGGGAATGGATCGGTCTGTGGACCGATCCACATGGAGCCTGATCGGTCCACAGACCGATCCGGGCACTAGCCGTTGCGACGCAACGGCTAGATTTCTTCTGTGTTTCTTCGTTTTCTTCGCAGGTTATAAAAGGAGGGCTGCTGCTGCGAGCCTTCTTTAACTTCGACTTCCTCCTTCCTGTTGCGAAGTGCTATTGTGCTTGAGCTTTGTTGAGCTCCTCCTTGTCGAAGCTTCGCGTGAGTTTCATTCCACGACTGGATCAGCTGCTGCTGAGTTGCTTGTTGGCATCCGTCCGTGAAGTTGTTGCTTCATCGGGGACTTCAGTCGACAACGAGAAGGCAAGCTAGTGTTGTAGCATTCATATTGTCTTGTATTTCTTGTTGTATCTCGTGTACTCTTTGCTTGCTGTTGCAAGACTTTGTGGCGAGGTTTCTCCACCCAGAAGGAGTATATTTTAGCCGGGTTTCCGGGGATTCATCCACCGACGGATTGACAGGGCTCGTCCACCTTACGGACACGCCGAGGAGTAGGAGCCCTAATCTCCGAACCTCGTTACATCCTTGTGTTAAGGTTTGGTTTTCTTTTCCTTTCGTTTCTAGTTTATTTTTCCGCTGCGCTAACGAATTGTAGGAAGAAGCGAGTGATTTGGGGTCGGCTATTCACACCCCCCTCTCTAGCCGTACGAAGGATCCTAACATCTACTACCTGTGCTACTAAGTTCCTTCACACTTAGACACTAGGTTAGAAACACACAGGACCTAACTTAACTTGGTGATTACACCAAAACAACCTTGGGGTTCCAACAGAGATAAGCGGAATCAAACTAAGTCGTACAGGTCAGGATAGGTAGAAGCGGACTAAAGCTTACAGGTCGAGAATTACAGGACAAGTAGAAGCAGACTAAAGCTTACAGGCGGAGACCAACTAAGATAGGACAGGGCTGGATGTACAAATCTGGAGTTATGAAGCGACAAATACAGGTTGGCTACAGTTCTGTGCCCACAAGTCGGGGTCGGCAAGTACGAAGACCCAACCTAGGGATAATGGACTTAGGAGGTCGCGCACTACCCGACAATCAAACAAGGGAATCGTAACCACCCGTCAGAGAATAATTACAGCGTGTCAGGGAATATGCTAACAGTCTAGGGCTCGTTGCAACCCGATTCCTCCTTCGACCTATAAGAGGATACCCCGTGTCAATCACCGCCAGACAAAATCTGACACCCGACATTCCCTGATACTCGTCAGACTCCAGAAACGCCCACAGCAGTATAAAAAGGGAGGCTTCGTCCTTACGCAGGTACGCTCACTCGTCTTTTCGCACTCGTCTTTTACTTTTCTTCCTTTCACTGTACTTCTGGGGAAAAAGTACCTGACTTGAGCGTCGGAGGGCCTGACCCGGAGACTTTTTCCCTGATTCTTGGTCTCTAACGTGAGGGCGGCTTGTTCGAGTGTGTGCAGAGTCATCGCCTCATCATCCCGGTCATCATCCCTCGTCATCCGCCCGTGGGAACCTTTTCCGGCAGGTGCCAGATCGACCAGACTTCACAACGACTTTCTGTCAATCTCGAGGACAGCGCGGCCCGTCTCTGTCCGACTCAGCTTCCGGACGGGATCAAAGTACTAGTGCCCTTGTGCATTAATACCCTTGGTCGAAAGATGGAATTCTTTATGGTTGATTTTGTTGATAACCTCAATTGAAAAGCATCTTCAGTTTGGAACAGAAAATACCCTCATTTGTTGCAGATGAAATATCAGGTAATATGGTATTAGAAGTTTAATGAGCTCCAAAATATTCTTAGTAATAGTCATCTGTAAAATTCTTCTTATTATTTCATTGCTTAGAGAATTGTGATATCGGAGTGCCAAATGGGGGCCTTAAATGTTCATTACGAGTATTTTTAGTACAAACTTCTTTATTTGTTGTCTAGCTTCCTCTTTTTAAAAGGTGGAAAACTAGTCTTGGCCTTCTGTTAAATTTAGAAATGCTTTATATTCTCTGATGGAGCTGCTTGCAGTTCATTTTCGTACTTTCTGCATAAACTTTCTTTATGAGGTGTAAAATATGTTGGTTTAAGACAGGTTTAAGACAGGATTTCTTTCTTCTTCAGTCAATTTATGATTTCATTATGCCAAGAAAGAATTCCTTGTGCTGCTATTGTTATGTTACAAGTGTCTATGTTTTGCATCTAATCCTGATGAGCTTCATTTGCTCACAGAATGGACGAAGTTGGTTCTTCAAAGAGTGTTAACTTTGATGGTGCTAGAAAGATGGCACTGAAGCAGATAGAAGAATTCTTGCTGTCATTTTCAGATCCACACATTTTCTCAGAGGCTGCTACACCATCTGCGCCGACAACCTTGGCACAGTTAGTGGAAGCAGTTCGAATACCGGAAGCTGGGAACTTGATATGCAGGTTTGTATTTGATTCCTGTCAGCAATTTAAAGAAGTAACTTGGATGAAAAGTTAATAATTTGACGAGTGACAACTATATGACAGTGTTGTAGCTATGAATTTGCATTGCACTTTAAACAATATGGTTGGTTCAGTTGAAGCAGGATCGTTGTTAATTCAGTTGAAACTTCTTTGAAAAAAACTGTGGCTTTTGAAACCAAAGGTTTCTTCTCAATATCCGGTTATTGCACATTGGTATTTATTTACTTGCCTTCTGACTTAGTGTTTTGATTGGCATAGCAATGCCAAGGACTTTCCAAGATGGAAGCAAGGATCTTCCGGTATCTCTGTAGAATTGGTCATCACAGGCCTTTTGCAGAATGCTGGAGCATCGTGTGTTCTTCGTGCTTCTGCTGAAGCTGCCACTGCCCCGATCGAATCGAAAATGTATGCAAGGATAGTGCTAAGGAATCTTGAACACCATCAGTCAGCAGCTTCAACATAATTCTGAAGAGATGCACTTCCATATAGTCAGGTCCGAGCAGACTTCTATCTTCACAAAATCATCATCTGGATACCTGTCCTCTGCTACGAGCAAACACAAGCATCCCCATGAATCTTCTGTAGTTACCGGTAAATTCCGGAGTATGCAAACTGATCGTCGAGGATAGTGTTCGACACTATCTCCGTAAACGATATTGCTCCGCTACGGTGCTTAACGGATTGTTGCAATTCGTTCCCAAGATACAACGACGACAATCGTCTCGGAATCGTAGCACTCCGACTTCCGAGACCAGCGAACCTTCTCGTAGGCTTCTTGGACTCTTGAATGCACAAGATGAGTGAGTGAATACTTGAGGAAGAGAAGATTAAGTTGAGTGATTTGATTCCAATCTGGAGGGTGCGCCTACAAAGCGCCCAAAGCGCCCATTGCGCACGTGGCGGGTGGCGGGCTCACAGGTGCGAGCACCTGCTCGCCCCTGAGCAGAGAGTACCTGGTACTTTTCTGAGTTAACTCCAATAACTCAACATCATTAATAAGTAAGAAATGCACATCGGAAATTTCCGATGTGGGACTATTCTCCCTTGCATTTCCTTAATGAATAACCAACGTTATTTTGGGCCGACTTTGAACATTAATTTCTCATTCACCCTTAATCGGTTTTGAGCAAATTAATAGTCTAAATCTATCTACGCGAAACGTAGATTTCAATTTTGAAGTCAATTACGACTTTCAACAATTGATGGCTTCCGATTTTTCCTCCTCAAAATCGTATTGGTCCATTTAGGCCCCAATATCCAACAATCCCCCACATGAATGGAAATTAATGTAATGCGTGTATGCATGCTGACACTTTACAAGAGTCCAATCGATAAGTCACTGCATCGGGAGAGGTAGCTTGTGGCTTTGAACCTTCCGTAGTGGAATGCTATCGAGTATACTAGGCTGTGCGGTGAACGTGATGTCTTGAACTGCTCAATTGTTTGTGTATACTAAGACAATAACACCCACACAGAGACCTATCTCACCTACTTTAGGTTCTCATGGTTGGTTCCGTTTTGGCCATGGACACCATCTTGGATTCATGAGTGTTTCATTGAAGCGGCCTGTCTTCACACTCACATAGGTGACACTTCTATCAAGAGTATCCTACCATACTCCACCTTATAAGGTATAGAAGTCACTAAAAGCATAAGCTTAACCTCACTACATGAGGTAGGACAACACAAATTCATCCTAGGATTGGGATAGAGATAAACTATCTCCTGTGCTGAACCACAACTTCTGAAACTTTGTTGTCCCATTGAACCAAGATCTTGGGATCTCCAGTCAACAAGGTTGGGTTTCCACTACATCATTTTCAGTTGTAGATTTTTAATCCCATTCCTCTTGATGAGCAGTATACTTGATCTCGACTCAACCCTTTCGTAAGAGGATCTGCCAAATTATCTTTGGACTTAACATAGTCGATTGCAATCACTCCATTCGAGATCAACTGCCTAATGGTATTATGTCTACGACGTATATGTCTTGACTTCCCATTATACATACTACTCTGTGCCCTTCCAATCGCCGATTGACTATCACAATGGATCAATACGGCAGTCACAGTTTTTCCAACTCGGAATATCTTCCAAGAAGTTTCGTGACCATTCACTTCCTCACTTGCTTTGTCTAGTGCTATAAACTTGGATTCCATAGTTGATCGAGCAATGCACGTCTGCTTAGTGGATTTCCAAGATACTGCTCCCCACCGATCGTGAATACATATCCACTAGTGGATTTGGAGTCTTTGTATCGATATCCAATTAGCATCACAATATCCCTCCAACACAGTAGGATATTTTCCATAATGTAATCCATAGTTCATAGTATATTTCAAATATCTAAGAACTCGCATCAATGCCTTCCAATGGGCGTCGTTTGGATTACTGGTGAAATGACTCAGCTTGTTGACCGTACAGGCAATATCCGGACGTGTGCAGTTTGTAAGATACATCAAACTGCCTATTATCCGAGAGTATTCCAACTGCGATATGGTCTCACCATGGTTTTTCGCTAAGTGTTGACTTAGATCCATAGGTGTTTTTACAGTAGAAAGATCGTACGCATTGAATCTTTTCAATACTGATTCTACATAATGGGATTGTGTTAGAACTATCCCCTCTGATGTCCTGAGAATTTTAATTCCCAATATAACATCTGCTTGACCCATATCTTTCATATCGAAATTTTTGGTCAACATTTTCTTTGTAGTCATGATTACATCATGATTACTGCCCATTATTAGCATGTCGTCTACGTACAGACAGACGATTATATAGCCTTTGGGTGTGTCTTTGACATAAATGCATTTGTCACATTCATTTATTCTGAATTCGTTTGACAGCATTACTTTGTCAAATTTTTCGTGCCATTGTTTAGGCGCTTGCTTAAGTCCGTATAACGACTTAACAAGTCGACACACCTTTTTCTCATTTCTTGGAGCTACGAACCCTTCGGGTTGCTCCATATAAATTTCTTCTTCCAACTCACCATTTAAGAACGCAGTCTTAACATCCATTTGATGTATTTCAAGGTCATATAGTGCTGCAATGAGCACTCGAATGGACGTAATCCTTGTCACCGGTGAGTAGGTGTCGAAGTAATTAAGGCCTTCCTCTTGCTTGTACCCTTTGGCTACAAGTCTGGCCTTATACTTGTCAATTGATCCATCAGCTTTATACTTGCGTTTTAGTATCCACTTACAACCTAATGGTTTATTACCAGAAGGAAGGTCTACTAATTCTCAAGTATGATTATTCATGATAGACTCAATCTCACTATTGATAGCTTCTTTCCACATTGGAACATCGGGACTAGAGAGAGCCTCACTTAATGTTCTTGGTTCCATTTCTGACATGAAAGTCATGAAATCTGGCCCGAACGATTTCTCAACTCTAGCCCGTTTGCTACGACGTGGCTCTTTGTTTTGATCGTCAATAGTTCTTTTATAACAGCTAAGTTCGGTAACGACATTCTCGTTTGAACTTCCGTTGTTATCATTTTCAACATTTCCTTCTTATTTGGGAATACGTTTTCAAAGAATATTGCATTCCGAGATTCTATGGTTGTTCCCACATGAATATCGGGAATGTCTTATTTGTGAACTAGGAAACGATATGCACTACTATTATGGGCATATCCGACAAATACCGCATCGAGCGTTTTAGGTCCGATCTTTACTTGCTTTGGTTTAGGTACTTGACCTTTGCCAAGCACCCCACACTTTCAGATATTTGTACGATGGCTCGCGGCCTTTCCATAGTTCATAAGGAGTTTTATCACTTTTCTTATGAGGATTTTGTTGAGAATGTGATTTGCCGATAATATTGCTTCCCCACAAGTTTTGAGGTAAGCCTGAATTTATCAACAAGGCATTCATCATCTCTTTTAGTGTCCGATTTTTACGTTCGGCAACACCGTTCGATTGAGGTGAGTAAGGTGCCGTTGTTTGATGAATAATGCGATTCTGAACAAAATTCATTAAACGGTGCACCATATTCTCCACCTCTATCGCTACGAATTATTTTAATTCGTTTGTCAAGTTGATTTTCAACTTCTGTTTTATAAGTTCTAAATGCCTCTAGGGCTTCGTCTTTACTTCTTAAAAGAAAGACATAACAGAACTTTGTGCAGTCATCGATAAAAGTAATAAAATACTTTTTACCTCCTCTAGTTTGCACAAATTTCAAGTCGCATAGATCACTATGTATTAACTCTAGAGGAGTCGTTGACCTTTCCACCGAATGAAAAGGTAGTTTCGTCATTTTGCTTCCACGCACACTTCACATTTGTGTGTTCCGTCAACATTGACGTTTGGTAATAAATTTAATTTGACGAGACGTTTAAGAGTATTATTATGCACATGTCCGAGTCGATCATGCCACAAATTAAAACACTCAACAACATAGCTGGAAGCATTTATTTTATTACCATCAATATTTCGGAGTACAGGCATTACAACCATTTTGAATAGACCCTTTTCTAGGTACCCCTTTCCTACGAAGATATTATTCTTCGTAAGTACAAAGTTGTCTGACTGGAACACTAGCCTAAATCCGGCCTTAACTAGTGCCGCTCCAGAAACTAGGTTCTTACTGATGTCGGGAACATGGAGTACATCAATGAGTGTTAGCTCCTTTCCGGACATCATCTTCAGAACAACTTTTCTGAGTCCGACAATTGGCGACGTCGTGGAATTACCCATATAGAGCTTCCTGCCATTTATCGGAGTATACTTGGAGAACATCGCCTTATCGGAACAGATATGACGAGTTGCTCCAGTATCAATGAACCACTGCTTCGGGTTGGTATCCACCAAGTTGGCTTCAAATACAACCGCAGTGAGATCCAAGTCCTCAAGAGAGGTTGCGACGTGGTTCGCAGCATCCTTTGGCCCCTTGGTTGGCTTCTTCGGGCGTCTGCAGTCCTTGGACAGGTGTCCTGCCTTTCCACAGTTGTAGCAGGATCCCTTGAACTTCTTCGCTTGTGCCTTCTTCTTGAACTGTTTCGGCTTTTTAGCGTTCGGCTCGACCAGGTTGGACATATCGTCTATAGTCCGCTTGGTTCCTCTGCAGTCGGATAACTTTCGATTATCCTCCTCTATTCGTAGCCTCAGGATCAGGTCTTGCAGCCCTATCTCCTTTTGCTTGTGCTTTAGGTAATTCTTGAAATCCTTCCATGACGGAGGGAGCTTCTCAATTACCGCAGCAACTGCGAATGACTCGTTCAGCTTCATTCCTTCGGCGTCCAGATCATGCAGTATTAATTGCATATCTTGGACTTGAGATGAGACGCTCTTTGAGTCCACCATCTTGAAATCCAAAAACCGGCCGACGATGAATTTCTTCAGTCCGGCATTTTCGGTCTTGTATTTCTTCTCAAGCGATTCCCACAAAGATTTCGCTGTCTCCAATGAACAATACACGTTATACAACGTGTTGTCCAAGGCGTTGAGAATGTAGTTGCGACACAGAAAATCTCCGTGCGTCCACGTATCGCAAGCAGCCTTGCTACCGTCCGTAGCGACTGGCGGGTCTTCACGCAAAAACCGTACAAGGTTTAGCGTTGTTAAGTAGAACAGCATCTTCTGCTGCCATCTTTTGAAGTCGGCTCCGGTGAATTTCTCCGGCTTTTCTCCGTGCGGAATGGATGTCGGAACGGCGGTCGGAACGGCCGTCGGAACGTCGTTGGTAGCCATATCAGTTTGTACAGAATATCGTTTACGACTGTAGTTACCGGTAAATTCCGGAGTATGCAAACTGATCGTCGAGGCTAGTGTTCGACACTATCTCCGTAAACGATATTGCTCCGCTACGGTGCTTAACGGATTGTTGCAATTCGTTCCCAAGATACAACGACGACAATCGTCTCGGAATCGTAGCACTCCGACTTCCGAGACCAGCGAACCTTCTCGTAGGCTTCTTGGACTCTTGAATGCACAAGATGAGTGAGTGAATACTTGAGGAAGAGAAGATTAAGTTGAGTGATTTGATTCCAATCTGGAGGGTTCTATTTATACAGAAGGAAGAGGCTTTAGGGAGGGGTGTGACCTTTGGGTGGATTAATCTGGGCCGTCCGGACTGAAGAGTTATAACCCTTCACATAGCCCCTTTAATCTCATCCATCAGATCTAAGAGTTGTGACCCTCAGATCTATCAGCCATCGGATCTGGATCCATTGATCCGATGCTTCAGATCATGTCTCATCCCAAGCCGTCAGATCGTGACTCATTGTGATCCAACGCTCTAGATCGCATCACAAGCGATCCACCATACTTCTTTGATCAACGTTGATCAACGTTGATCAACGGCTGCCATCCGTTCGCCCAACCAACTGTCCAGTCATCTCCCTTTGCCCACGAGGATGCCACATAGGCACTGCCATCTCGTTCGCCCGACCAACTGTCCAGTCATCTCCCTTTGCCCTCGATGATGCCACATAGGCGAAGTGCGAAGTGCGCCTACAAAGCGCCCAAAGCGCCCATTGCGCACGTGCGCACGTGCGCACGTGCGCACGTGCGCACGTGCGCACGTGGCGGGTGGCAGGCTCACAGGTGCGAGCACCTGCACGCCCTTGAGCAGAGAGTACCTGGTACTTTTCTGAGTTAACTCCAATAACTCAACATCATTAATAAGTAAGGAATGCACATTGGAAATTTCCGATGTGGGACTATTCTCCCTTGCATTTCCTTAATGAATAACCAACGTTATTTTGGGCCGACTTTGAACATTAATTTCTCATTCACCCTTAATCGGTTTTGAGCAAATTAATAGTCTAAATCTATCTACGCGAAACGTAGATTTCAATTTTGAAGTCAATTACGACTTTCAACAATTGATGGCTTCCGATTTTTTCCTCCTCAAAATCGTATTGGTCCATTTAGGCCCCAATATCCAACATCTTCCCGTGCTCGACGCTCTTTTTTCACTGGTTCATACACTTAATAAGACCCAATTGTTAAATGAAAAGAACCAATGGAGATTTTAATGAGATATTGGTAAGCTTGAGCTGGACGTCAGGGTTTGGTTTGGTGTCTTGTTATTATTTGTGTATTTATTTTGACGTGTACCAGAAGGCGCTGTTATTTGTATGTTTTCAACTTTTCCTTTTTAGTTATGTTTGCATTTGTACGTGATACGATGTATGGTGTATGATCATAAGGTTCGATAAAGATATGACAGTCAGAAGTTAAGTGGACGTGGTAGTTAGAAGTCAAGAAAATGTGACAGTCAACGGATCGGGATTCCAGACTTGAGACACCTAGTTAGACAGGCGAATGACACCTGACCAAGATTTGACAAGCTGAGCCCTCCCGGTCTGGCGGTACGTAAACTCGATGCTCCCAGTAAGCTAAAGTTCTCGATCAGCGAATTCCTGACTAGCGCTAGGACTATCTCTCGACAGTCTCGGCCTCCCAAGGTCTAGACCAGGTGTTATACCCGACTGATCATCTCGGGTTGTCTTACTCCTTCCCGGTCGGGATGAAGAACACTACAGGACAATGAGGTCAGAGAATTGTAACTGCTTGTCAGAAAGAGAATAACTACCAAAGTGTCAGGAAATATTCCAATGATATGCAATCACCTACAAATGGAACCTTCCTTCAGGCTACAGGAGGATGCCACGTGTCCTCTATTACCCGACAAGGTCTGACACCCGACATTCTCTGACATCAGTCAGACTCTAGAAGTTTCGTGCTGTCAAATAAAATAGGAGGTCCTCTCCCTCATGCAGGTACGTCCTCTCGTACATTCGCATTTGTTTTCTACTTTCTTTCTACTTTGTACACTATCCTTCTGGGAAAAAGTACCTGACTTGAGCATCGGATGGTCTGATCCGGGGACTTTTTCTCTGATTTTCGGCCTCTAACGCCAAGGGGCTCGTCTGAGTGTGCGCAGAGCTCAGATACCATCAGCGCCAGCCTCATCCCCGTCAGCACCATGCGGGAGCCCCTTTGCAGAAGAAGATACGAGAAAGTGTCTCAGTCGTCCCCCCATCAATGTCCATGCCAACTCACTCGGCTTTCATCTAACTCAGATTTCGGAGATGATCAATACGGTTATAAAACAAACTGGACAATTTTAGACATGGTCTACATGGCAGTCAACTCATATCCTTCTACCTCGTCTTTAAGAATGGTGTGTTTGGTTTGTCCCATTTTCATTTTTATTTTCTGAAAAACGCGTGTTTTTCGTTTTTCAGAAAATGACTTTTCCGCGTTTTCCGTTTTCTTAGAAAACACTCTCTCATTTTTTTAAAAATGAATGTGGAAAACGCAAACCAGGGGCGGATGTACCGGGGGGTGGCGTCGGCGGTCGCCCCCCCTTGCCGGCGGAACCAAAAAAAAAATCGGGGATAGTTCTCCTTCCTTTTTACTTAAAACAACCTTGTTATGGATAGTTCTGATTTCCATTGCTACAAGTTCACTATCTTCTTTCTTCCCTCACAGCAGCTAGTAGTCGGAGTCCGAAGAAAAAACACGATAAGCGCCAGGCGGAGTCACGAAGAAAACTAAGAGTCGAAGTTTCGAGACGAAGACACATTCAAGTTTTTAATTGTGGACCACTGTGAACCACGTGTCATCATGCATTCATGCCATGACACGTTTCCATATAAAAGTTTACTTTTTATATTTTTCCAATGCTTTTTTTCAATTTAATTGTGACGTGTCCAATTACTTTTTAAATTGTGAACCAATTTCGTTTCTCTCCTATTTTTGGTTTCCGCCGCTCACAAGTCACAAACTTGCGCTTTGTTTTTTTTCTCTGCCGAGCGCCAACCCAAGCGGCTTGTTTGTGTGGCCTTTGTTTTTTTTCTCTGTCGAACGCCGATCAAAGGTTTTTTTTCTCTTCTGAGTGCAGATCAAAGGGGCAAAGCGGCAAAGCCTAAAGGTGAAGCCTTCAGCCTTCAGGTAAGTGGATTACTGAATTTTATTTTATTTTACTTTTTTAATAATTGTTTGATTATTTCTTGATTATAATATATAATGCAATTAACAATTTAAAATTTGATAGTTTAAATATTTAGTTGCTTTTTATATTTGATGGTTGCATAATTGAAAATTTAGATTTTGCATATTTAATGGTTGGATAATTTGTAATTTAGTTTTTTTGTATAAACTCTAAATATGTAATTAGTTTTTTTTAGTAGCGGTTAGTTAATTGTAATTTGTGAATATTGATAATTTATGCTATTAATTTTGTTTATTTTTAAAGAATTATTGATGAATGATGTTAAATAATTTATTTGTGTTATTGTTAAATTGTTCACATTACTTTATTTTGATAATTTTTTCTCATACATTATAATTTGTAGAAAATGTTGAAATATTTTGCAAAGAGGCCTAGGAGTTCAATTGAATCGTCTAGTGTTCCAGATGAAGAGTCTACTCCTGCACCACAACCACCACCATCTCCTCCTCCTCCTCCGCAAATTTTATCTGAAAATATTAAAAATCTGAGTAGTGAAGTAGAAATTATTGTTGATCCTGGTTTACGAAAATTGATTGAAGAGTATGATGTTGGTGCTAGAGATCGTATTCGAAAAGAATATGTTGCTATGGGCCCTTGTCAACCTCGACGCCATAATTTTCCAAGAAAAAAAATGGGTAAAGACAATAGATGTTTCAGAGAGGTTTGGTTTAAAGACCGTGATTGGTTGGAGTATAGTGTTTCAAAGGATGCAGCCTTTTGTTTCTGGTGTTATCTGTCACGCCCCAGAGGAGTCCCTGTCCGAAGAAATTTCGGCAGCATCTCCCCTGTACGACGGACAATCTGAAACTTTCTACATACATAAATACCTCAGCCACAGGCGGCTGGAATAATAACAGTAAATAAAACCAATCACCACGCAGTTTATATAAGTATTCAGCCTCTGGCTGTCACAACCACGCAGTTAATAAAATAGTAAACAAAACAATAAAACTCTGACTCGAAATCCACCCTACTCCACTACACTCGTAAAGCTCAAAACCGACGAACCCACCTCTTCTGCCGTCCAGGCAGGCATATAGTAGAATAAAATCCAAATCATATCAAAGGTCCATCAAACGAAAGAATTCCATACAATATCCATATGAAAAATCCAAAACAAGACTAAAACAAAGTCTGATAGAGAAAAAAAAACTAAAATAAAATAACAACTCAACCCAGCAGAGGACTAGCACTACGTGCTGTGGGGACTAGCGACTGGAACTCCCTCCTGACAGCATCAACCTGAAAATAACAACAATGGAGGCGGGGTGAGTCCAACACTCAGCAGGTACAATTGATATGCAAAGTAAAGAAATAACACCTAGCACTAATCATGCGTACAGTCTCCTGATAAAAATAAAGGTAAATGCAAACCGAAGTAGACTGGAGAGAATCTGTACTAACCAGGACCCGGTAAAGGGACAAACAGTCCGAAAGGTATAGAAGACCTGTATGCATGTCAATCAAGGTATCCAAGCAATGTGCAGCATATAAGTGCAACAAACACAAACACAAACAATAAATGCATCATGCATATGATGCCAATGTCATGGTCACCCCTGACGCCAGTCAGCCGACCGAGTGGGTAGGGCTGTGACAACCGTGCACTCTGCAACACTACTCCTGATGAGTGATCGAGTGGACGGGATGCTGTCGGAGTACATACGTACTCCTACCCCAAATCATAAATGGGGGAGCGCAATGCTCTCAACTCCCGGTACGCTATGACGGGGAGGAATCTCTAACGTGCTACACGCTGCGTCACACTACCCCTGAGCGGATCAACGGAGCACCGGAAGAGTCAAACTGACGTGCTACCACGCTGTATCTCGCTACCCATGAGCGTCACAACGGAGCACCGAACAGTGATGAAACTGGCAATGTGCTCGACAATAATGGAGCAATCTATCGCACAGCATGCGATCATGCAAATGGTGCATGTCACTAAGCATGGTAATATACTAATCCAACCTCTGGACATATCATAATGTGCACCAAAGCGAATGAATCATATCAAGATATACTGATCAATAAGGTATCAAACCTAGGTCCTGAACATGTGAAACGTGGTTATATCACTACCCATGAGCATGATAGATCAGGTACAAGACCAATACGAGATGCAATCAAACAATCAATCAAACAGGTAACATGTATTGGGCAGTGATTAACCGAAATAAATAGGAAACACAATTAATGCAACATATTATTTTCATTACTAAGCATATCAAAGACAATAAGTCAAAAGTACCCGCCTCCAATAGGGTAGTCCAATCCGACTATCGATAAACTCGTCTCGAATCAAAGTCCTGTGTCACCAATACAATTATATTTTATTTAACTAATCCAAATGTATAGCTAAATAAAATTCTTAAGGCTAAATTAGGGTAAAACCCTGATCAATCTAATCATCCAGAAATCCAATTTATCTCCAATTTGATACATAAACCTAATTCATCAACATCACGTATCAAAATTACTTCACATGAACCTAACTACAAAATATATCAAATTCCTACCCCTTACCTCAAATCATAGCCACTGCTTGCTGCCGAAAAACAAGTCGTTTGCTGCTGGATTTCAAGGTAAACAACTGCTCCAATCCTGAGGAACCTACTGCCAAAATTCCTAGCTGCAGCTATCTCAGAAATTACTGATTCCTAAATCAAAATACTCAAAATCAACACTTGATGTTATCCAACAGGCTCAAACGCTACTGATTGGATCTGTACCCTAACCTCAAATCGAAAGAGTACCTAATTCCAATCACAGTTAGGGTACAAAGCCTAAGTCTTGTGATGAAACGAACCTGTGGCCGGCGGCAGTGCAAGGGCACAACTTCAGCAGGGCTCGGCTAGGGCAGAAGCTCTGCTCGACGATCGGAGGGAAAGCTCTAGGGCTGAGGAAGATGACCGGCGCTGCTCTGTGCGTCGCCGACGGCAGTGGCTCGGCGTCAGGTGGCTAGGGCAAGCAGAGGAGAGGAGTTTGGCTCGGGCAGGCGGTCGGGCGGCGGTGCTAGGGCTCCGGCAGAGGAGAGGAGGAGAGGGAGAAGAAGTGGCCGGCGTTTTTGTGCTCTCGGAGAGGAGGAACCGCCGGCCGGCGGTTAGGGCAGAGAGGAGAGTGCGGCGACGTCGGGGAAAAAAAAAAGAAAAAGAGGGCTCGGGTGCGGGATTTTTAGCGAGGCAGAGAGAATAAAGGAAAAGAAATAAGAATAAGTAAAAAAGAAATAAATAAAGAAACAATTCCTGGTTTAAATGGGTAGCCTAAACAGGCTTTTCCGGGTCCCGTTTTTATCCCCGTGAACTTATCCGTACGAGCTCCGAAAAATTCCCGAAAAATTTCTAAAAATTCCGGAAAATTCCCTTAATCATATTCGCCTATTTCCGGTATTTTACATTCTCCCCCACTTATAAAAATTTGGTCCCCAAATTTCGTTATCTACCATCAGCAAGTACTAACAACAGATATAGAGTATAAATGCTGAAAGGTAAATAAATCACATACCTTAAGTGAAAAGATGAGGATATCGAGCTCGGATAGTGTCCTCGAGCTCCCAAGTAGCCTCCTCGTCCGAATGATGCTGCCATCCGACTTTAACCAGCCGGATGGTCTTGTTCCGCAACTGACGCTCCTTCCGGTCGAGAATCCGTACCGGAACCTCCTCATAGGTAATGTCAGGCTGAACTGGAACTGGGATATCTGCCAACACATGCGTCGGATCGGGCACGTATCTCCTCAGCATCGATACATGAAATACATCGTGCACGCCTGACAGGGACGGTGGTAGTGCCAGTCGGTAAGCTACTGCTCCTATCCTCTCCAAGATCTCGAAAGGACCAATGTACCGCGGAGCTAGCTTTCCTCTGAGGCCAAATCTCTTCACCCCTTTCGTGGGTGAAACTCGCAGAAATACATGGTCACCAACAGAGAACTCTAGTGGTCTGCGTCTCCGATCAGCGTAACTCTTCTGGCGGTCCTGCGCCTCTGCCATCCTCCAAATCGATAGTACGGACCAACTCGCATCTGCTGAACTCTCGAGGTCCCAACAACGAGCCTCTCCAACCTCATCCCAAAGGACGGGTGTCCAAAAGGTCTACCATACAACGCCTCAAAGTATATGCCGAATGGAAGCTGCTGTTGTAGGCAAACTCTACCAACGGATGGTCCTCCCAATCGCCTCCAAAATCCAATACACATGACCTCAACAAGTCCTCTAAAGTCCGAATGGTCCGCTCGATCGTCCATCCGGATGGAAAGGATCAAAGCGGAGTGTGCCCAAGGCCCGCCGCATCGCTGTAAACGAGACGTAAACCGTGGATCTCTATCCGAAATGATACTCAACGGAACACCATGTAATCTGATAATCTCTCGACAATACAAATCTGCTAATCGATCCAGGGGATCAGTCCTCCGAATCGCTAAAAAGTGCGCGGATTTGGTTAATCGATCAACGATTACCCAAATCGCGTCATGGCCTCGTCGTGTCCTCGGCAACCCTACCACAAAGTCCATGGTAATGTGATCCCACTTTCACTCAGGAATAGGAATCCGCTGAAGTAACCCTGCAGGTCTCTGGTGCTCAGCCTTCACCTGCTGACAAACAAGACACCTAGCTACGAAATCCGCGATGTCTTTCTTCATGCCGTTCCACCAATAGGAACGCCTCAAGTCTCGATACATACGGGTCCCGTCGCAAATCGAGAACGGTGTGCCTCCTGAAGTAGCTCCTGTAAGACCAGATGAGACTGAGGTACACATAATCTGCCTCGGAAGTATATGATACCCTCCTCGTCTCGTGTAAACTCGGTCTACTGCCCAGAAGCTATCTGACTGCTAATAAACTGCAAATGCTGATCACTAGCCTGTGCCTCTCGGATCCTCGTCCTGATCGACGACTGAGCAACCATGGTAACAAGAATACCCTACTCTGTCGGTCCCTGCTCCTCAAGATCTAACTCCGAGAAACTCTGCATCAAGTCCGTGACTGAAGTCCGGTGGCAAGCCAAAGTCCCTCTGGACTTCCTGCTGAGCGCATCGGCAACCACATTAGCTTTTCCCGGGTGGTAGCTAATGGTACAATCATAGTCCTTCAGGAACTCCATCCATCTCCTCTGTCGGAGATTAAGCTCCTTCTGCGTGAAAATATATTTGAGACTCTTATGATCAGTGAGAATCTCAAATGTGACACCGTATAAATGATGACGCCAAAGCTTCAGAGCAAAGATGATGGCAGCTAACTCCAAGTCATGAACTGGGTAGTTCTTCTCATGCTCCTTCAGTTGACGAGAAGCATAAGAGACTACTCTGCCGTGCTGCATCAAAACAGCACCCAAACCCTGTAGAGAAGCGTCGGTGTAGAGTACAAATCCATCCTCTCCAGAAGGTAAAACCAAAACTAGAGCCGACACTAATCTCCGCTTCAGCTCCTGAAAGCTGGTCTCGCAATCCTCGGACCATATGAACTTCACGCCTTTCTGGTAAGGCGGCATAGCAATACGCGAGAAGCCCTCGACAAAATGTCGGTAATATCCAGCCAGAAAACTGCGGATCTCCTGAATCGACTTCGGCTGCTCCCAACTGATGGCCTCGATCTTCCGAGGATCAACTGAAATACCTGCTAGAAACCACGTGTCCCGGAAAATCGATCGAGGATAGCCGAATGCACACTTGAACTTCGTCAGGTGATGTCGTCAAGAATCTCCAAGATGCGAAGATCTGCATGCTCCTCCTCGAGAGTAGACCAATATGTCATCAATGAAAACGATAACAAACCGATCCAGATACTCCAGAAAGATGTGGTTCATCAAATCCATAAACACCTGGAGCATTGGTAAGCCCAAATGGCATTACAAAACTCATAATGAGTATCCGTACGGAAGTCGCTTCCGGATATCGAATCTCGACTCTCGATGATATCCGGATCGCAGATCAATCTTAGAATACACCGATGTACCTCTGAGTGATCAAACAAATCCTCGATCCGTGATAATGGATATTTATTTCGATGGTCACAGATTCACCTGCTTGTAGTCAATACACAACCTCATAGTACCATCCTTTTCTTGACAAACAATGGAGAACCCCATGGTGAAACACTAGGCGAATAAATCCCTGTCTAAAAGCTCACGGAGTTGAACCTTCAGCTCGTTCAACTCTTTTGGTGCCATACGACACGGAGCTTTCGATGCCGGTGCGGTTCCGGAATCATGAACTCCACTTGCCTTCTGGGAGGCAAACCTGGCAGCTCCTCTAGAAATACATCTGGGTACTCCCGGACAACAGGAACGTCGGAGAGCTGCGAACTACTACTGTCCTCAGTACTGATCAACGATAACAGAAAACCATGACAGCCGTGAGACAGCAGCTTCTGCGCCTGATCGTCTCTGATGCCAGTGAAACTCCACGAGGGTTGGTTCGGAGGCTGGAAGGTGACCACCCTCGTCTGGCAATCAACGGTAGCATGATATATTGACAGCCAATCCATGCCAAGTATGACATCAAACTCGACCATCTCCAATACTAGAAGATCTACCGTAAGTATCATGTTGCCAAAGTCTAACGGGCAACCTCTGATCTCCTGGGTGACTTCTAAAGTATCACCGGACGGTAGCGAGACAGTCAATCGCTGGGGTCTGCAAGTGGGTAATCTACCAATCTCCCGCATAAAGGTACGGGATATAAAAGAGTGCGAACTACCAGTATCAATCAAAATATCAGCGGAAAATGCATAAATGGAAATCATACCGCGGAAAACGGATCCGTCTCTGGCGGAGGAGGAGGTAACGCTGCCAGCGGCTGCTGCGGCTGGGCAGAAGCCTGCCACTGAGGCTGTACTGGATAATGAGCCAGAGAAGACTGAGAGGATGGCGACTGATACTGTGCAGCTGGCTGGGACTGAGTCTGGTACTGCCCCTGAGTCGGATAATAAGATCCTGGAGCAAAACTCTGGGGTGCTACAGAAGCACTGGAGTACTCCTGTCCAAGCATGCCAAATGCTGCTGCAGAGGGAGCTGCTCCCTGCTGACGCTGTGAGGGTGTGAATCTCCGCCCTCCTCGTCGAGACACTGACTGACTAGACTGTCCCCTCTGCTCTGACCCTCCGGAAGCCGTGTGCTGAGCCTTCAGCTGACAATCTCGGCTCTGGTGCCCAGGCAGTTTGCAATAAAAGTAAACTGACTGTTCCAGAGTGCAGGCTGAAGTGATGTGATCTCTGGAACCACATCGGAAACACTGTATATTGCTGGTGGATTGTTTCCGATCCTGCCGAGGAGACCGGAAACGTCCTGAGGAAGACTGTCCTGACTTCTGAGGCCTACGAGAAACCCCAGAAGAACTCTGACCTGATCGTCTGCGACTACTCTGATGCTGTCCTGTCGCCTGTGTCTGCTGGACCTGCCCTGATGTCTGACCCGTATGCTTTCTTTTCCTGTCCGGATATGCTGTCTGCCGAGCTAACTCTATCATCAAAGCTCGATTCAATGCATCAGAGTAAGATGTAATCCCTAACCCGGCAAGCTGTACATGCAGATAACCATCCAATCCCTGTATAAACTGCATCATGCGAGTTCTGTCCTCCGCAACTAACTCTGGACAAAACTGAGCCAACCGGAGGAATTCAGTATTATACTCGGTCACTGAGCGATTATTCTGCCTCAGACTATCTCGGCGAGCCATCTGATAGGACAGTGGAAAGAAACGGCTCTCAAAAGCCTCTCTGAACCTGGTCCATGTGACGTTGCGCTCACCAATAATAGAACGCTGTGTAACCCACCAGGTATTAGCTTCATCCCGTAAATGATAGGCAGCCAGCTCTGCTTTCTCCCACTCGGAGCAAGCCATATAGAAGAAAGTCTGCTCCATAGTCTCTATCCATGACAGAGCCATACTCGGATCGAGATCCCCGCGGAAAAGAGTGAAACGAGTCTTCATCGACTCAGCCAGTGCTGGAATCCTAGCTTGTGCAGCGACAATATCAGTGATCTGTGTCGGGACGGCTGCAGGAACTGGCGGAAACACTGGAGCTGATACTACAGGTGGTACCGTCTGGGGAACAAAAGTGGTAGCAACTGGAGGTACGGTAGGAAAAGGTACCGGATGTGGAGCAGCTGCTGCTACTGTAGGCACTGGGGGTACAAGTGCCACTGGTATAGGATACACTGTAGATCCGAGTGGTGGTGGCACTGAATACGTCGTAGGCTGCGCTGGAGCAGATGTCGGGTACACCAATGGTACTCCTGATGGTACTGTAAACAGGGTAGGCGTGGATACCGTCGGTGTGGCCAAAATAGGTATCTCTACAGGAGCTATCGGGATTTGAGAGCCCGATGCTTCCGCTGCATCCTGTGTCTGTCCCTGACTGACAGGCTCACTAACAGTGGGTATCTCTGGCATATCCAGAGATCCCGTGGTCCTCGCACGTGGTCGTCCAGCACCACGTCTCGCAGCAATACGTGTAGATCGTCTCATATCTGTTAAATTAAATTACAGATATTACTACCAGTATAAAAATCATAAAATAACCACATACCTATTTGCTGTCTGGAGATGTTCCGTCGCTGTCCAGTCCCCAATATGACCTCAAAATTCCGAACGAGAATATCGCCGGAAATCCAATAAATCCGAAACGGAAATCCGAAACATAACTATATCGAAATCCGAAAATGCCCAGTTTGACTCACAAACCCGGCTAACCCAAATATCCAGAATACCAACAACCGGTATCCGATAAATCTCCAGAACACCAAAAGCAGGTATCATAACCCACTCTGATACCAAATAAATTGGTATCAGATAAATCCCAAAAATCCAAAATACGAAACAAAAGATCGTAAAACTGTGCTCTGATACCACTAAATTGTCACGCCCCAGAGGAGTCCCTGTCCGAAGAAATTTCGGCAGCATCTCCCCTGTACGACGGACAATCTGAAACTTTCTACATACATAAATACCTCAGCCACAGGCGGCTGGAATAATAACAGTAAATAAAACCAATCACCACGCAGTTTATATAAGTATTCAGCCTCTGGCGACACAACCACGCAGTAATAAAATAGTAAACAAAACAATAAAACTCGACTAAATCCACCCTACTCCACTACACTCGTAAAGCTCAAAACCGATTTAACCCACCTCTTCCAGGCAGGCATATAGTAGAATAAAATCCAAATCATATCAAAGGTCCATCAAACGAAAGAATTCCATACAATATCCATATGAAAAATCTAAAACAAGACTAAAACAAAGTCTGATAGAGAAAAAAAAACTAAAATAAAATAACAACTCAACCCAGCAGAGGACTAGCACTACGTGTTGTGGGGACTAGCGACTGGAACTCCCTCCTGACAGCATCAACCTGAAAATAACAACAATGGAGGCGGGGTGAGTCCAACACTCAGCAGGTACAATTGATATGCAAAGTAAAGAAATAACACCTAGCACTAATCATGCGTACAGTCTCCTGATAAAAATAAAGGTAAATGCAAACTGAAGTAGACTGGAGAGAATCTGTACTAACCAGGACCCGGTAAAGGGACAAACAGTCTGAAAGGTATAGAAGACCTGTATGCATGTCAATCAAGGTATCCAAGCAATGTGCAGCATATAAGTGCAACAAACACAAACACAAACAATAAATGCATCATGCATATGATGCCAATGTCATGGTCACCCCTGACGCCAGTCAGCCGACTCACATCAACAGTGTGACCGAGTGGGTAGGGCTGTGACAACCGTGCACTCTGCAACACTACTCCTGATGAGTGATCGAGTGGACGGGATGCTGTCGGAGTACATATGTACTCCTACCCCAAATTATAAATGGGGGAGCGCAATGCTCTCAACTCCCGGTACGCTATGACGGGGAGGAATCTCTAACGTACTACACGCTGCGTCACACTACCCCTGAGCGGATCAACGGAGCACCGGAAGAGTCAAACTGACGTGCTACCACGTTGTATCTCGCTACCCATGAGCGTCACAACGGAGCACCGAACAGTGATGAAACTGGCAATGTGCTCGACAATAATGGAGCAATCTATCGCACAGCATGCGATCATGCAAATGGTGCATGTCACTAAGCATGGTAATATACTAATCCAACCTCTGGACATATCATAATGTGCACAAAAGCGAATGAATCATATCAAGATATACTGATCAATAAGGTATCAAACCTAGGTCCTGAACATGTGAAACGTGGTTATATCACTACCCATGAGCATGATAGATCAGGTACAAGACCAATACGAGATGCAATCAAACAATCAATCAAACAGGTAACATGTATTGGGCAGTGATTAACCGAAATAAATAGGAAACACAATTAATGCAACATATTATTTTCATTACTAAGCATATCAAAGACAATAAGTCAAAAGTACCCGCCTCCAATAGGGTAGTCCAATCCGACTATCGATAAACTCGTCTCGAATCAAAGTCCTGTGTCACCAATACAATTATATTTTATTTAACTAATCCAAATGTATAGCTAAATAAAATTCTTAAGGCTAAATTAGGGTAAAACCCTGATCAATCTAATCATCCAGAAATCCAATTTATCTCCAATTTGATACATAAACCTAATTCATCAACATCACGTATCAAAATTACTACACATGAACCTAACTACAAAATATATCAAATTCCTACCCCTTACCTCAAATCATAGCCACTGCTTGCTGCTGAAAAACAAGTCGTTTGCTGCTGGATTTCAAGGTAAACAACTGCTCCAATCCTGAGGAACCTACTGCCAAAATTCCTAGCTGCAGCTATCTCAGAAATTACTGATTCCTAAATCAAAATACTCAAAATCAACACTTGATGTTATCCAACAGGCTCAAACGCTACTGATTGGATCTGTACCCTAACCTCAAATCGAAAGAGTACCTAATTCCAATCACAGTTAGGGTACAAAGCCTAAGTCTTGTGATGAAACGAACCTGTGGCCGGCGGCAGTGCAAGGGCACAACTTCAGCAGGGCTCGGCTAGGGCAGAAGCTCTGCTCGACGATCGGAGGGAAAGCTCTAGGGCTGAGGAAGATGACCGGCGCTGCTCTGTGCGTCGCCGACGGCAGTGGCTCGGCGTCAGGTGGCTAGGGCAAGCAGAGGAGAGGAGTTTGGCTCGGGCAGGCGGTCGGGCGGCGGTGCTAGGGCTCCGGCAGAGGAGAGGAGGAGAGGGAGAAGAAGTGGCCGGCGTTTTTGTGCTCTCGGAGAGGAGGAACCGCCGGCCGGCGGTTAGGGCAGAGAGGAGAGTGCGGCGACGTCGGGGAAAAAAAACAGAAAAAGAGGGCTCGGGTGCGGGATTTTTAGCGAGGCAGAGAGAATAAAGGAAAAGAAATAAGAATAAGTAAAAAAGAAATAAATAAAGAAACAATTCCTGGTTTAAATGGGTAGCCTAAACAGGCTTTTCCGGGTCCCGTTTTTATCCCCGTGAACTTATCCGTACGAGCTCCGAAAAATTCCCGAAAAATTTCTAAAAATTCCGGAAAATTCCCTTAATCATATTCGCCTATTTCCGGTATTTTACATTATCTTTTTAGACCTAGTAATATAGGGTTTGGAGGAGATGATGTGTTTACGAGATCTGGTTTCATAAATTGGAAAAAAGTAATTGAAAAATTCAATGAGCATGTAGGTGGAGTTGGTAGTGCGCACAATGAGGCAAGAATACAGTTTGAGGGTTTCAAGAATCAAAGACAAAGTGTGGAGTATTCATTTTCATCAGGGAAACATGAGCTTGAAGTTGCTTATCGCAAACGCTTGACTTCCATTTTAAAAGTAATTTGATTTTTGTTGTTACTGTTGGATCGTGAAACGTCGATAGAGGGGGGGTGAATATCGATTCAAAAAACAATGAGTATAAAAGAGTTAAGCGCAGCGGAAATGAAACAGCTTAGACAGATGAACACAATGTTTTTTACTTCGTTCGGAGCTTGTGACGACTCCTACTCGAAGGCTCGTACTCCGTGAGCACTTTCGTTGGGCAATTCACTAGAAATTCGAAATAATGATTACAAAGGACAGTACAAGGAATGCTAATGAAAATTAAAACAAAGCTATACCAACAGAAAGAAAACAACAAGGACAAGGGAACGTTGTCGGAGCTTCGTTGGTGTCGTTGGAGTGCAGAGCAGCAGAGCAAGCAGTCTAAGAGTTCTGAGTTGATTTTGATCTCTGCCTCCGCCCCATCTTTTATATGAAGCTCGGGGCGCCCTGGATCCCTTCCAGGCGCCCTGGTGAGACGTGGCAAGTCCAACCAGCGAGCTCCAAGTGACGACGCGCGGTCAGGATAATTTTTGCCTCCAGGGCGCCCAGGTGCCTCCAGGGCGCCCGGGTGCCTCCCGGGCGCCCGGATCCCCTCCGAGCGCCCGGACCATCTTTTTCCAGCGAACAACTTTCTTGCAAAACAAGTTTAGTCCGAGACAAATAGATCCTGCAAAATAAAGTGTTAGCACAGTTTATGAGTTTTAGTATAAGAAGTATGACTTAGCAAAACAGAGTATGACTTAGATTCCATCTTTCCGAGACCGGAATCTAGTCACGATCTCGACTTAGATATCCGAAATGGATCTAAGCCGGATCGACGCCTAATGTTCCCTTCCCGGGAACGCGCCCTCGCAGTCACTCCCCTCCAGTGACTTACCTTACTTACCTGTCAGACGTCCGGTCAGCCCTTCGACCCATCTGGACTTCTCACCAGCTATCCGGTCAGCCCGTCGACCTAGCTGGACTTCTCGCCAAGCGTCCGGTCAGCCCGTCGACCCGTTTGGACTTCTCGCTGTTGGTGCAACCTTAGGTCAAGGTTGACCTGGTTGACCCGACTCGAGTTGACCTGACTCGAGTTGTATTTTGATGTTTGACGAGAATAGAAAAGTTCTATTCTGATGTTTGACGAGAATAGAAAAGTTCTATTCTGATGTTTGACGAGAATAGAAAAGTTGTATTCTGATGTTTGACAGAATACAAACTTGGGAGATTGTGGGTGCAATCTTTGGTCAAGGTTGACCTGGTTGACCCGAGGTGAGTCGACCTGATTCGGGAAGTCCTGGTGAGTGAAGCCAGGCAAATGGAAAGTCCTGGTGAGTGAAGCCAGGCAGTTGGAAAGTCCTGGTGAGTGAAGCTAGGCAAGGGAAATCCAGATAGGTCAAGGTTGACCAGACATCTGGTGAAAAGTCCAAGCAAGGTGTTTGGCACGAGAAAAGTCCAAGTATGGAGACTTGGCACGAGAAAAGTCCAAGTATGGAGACTTGGCACGGAAAAGTCCAAGCAGGGAGCTTGGCACGGGAAAAGTCCAAGTATGGAGACTTGGCACGGAAAAGTCCAAGCAGGGGCTTGGCACGAGAGAAATCCAAGTATGGAAGCTTGGACCGGAGGGAGTCGGAGAGGGCTCGGGAGCTCGTTCTCCGGACTAGGTCAGAGAGGGCTCGGGAGCTCGTTCTCTGGACCGGACGAAGTCGGAGAGGGCTCGGTAGCTCGTTCTCCGGACTAGGTCAGAGAGGGCTCGGGAGCTCGTTCTCTGGACCGGACGTGGAAGTCGGAGAGGGCTCGGTAGCTCGTTCTCCGGACTAGGTCAGAGAGGGCTCAGGAGCTCGTTCTCTGGACCGGACGAAGTCGGAGAGGGCTCGGTAGCTCGTTCTCCGGACTAGGTCAGAGAGGGCTCGGTAGCTCGTTCTCTGGACCGGACGAAGTCGGAGAGGGCTCGTTCTCCTGATTAGGTCAGAGAGGGCTCGGTAGCTCGTTCTCAAGACCAGGAAGGCCTTAGGGTTTAGGGCTGGGAAGCTCTAAGGCATTGGATCGGTCTAGTGACCGATCCAGTGATACTCTGAGTATCTGGATCAGTCTGCGGACCGATCAGTAACCACACAGAAGCTTTCTGTGGGTTATCTGATCGGTCTGGTGACCGATCAGTAAGAAGGAGATTGGAGAGGCAATAGGAGGGATCGGTCTGTGGACCGATCCACCTATGGCCTGATCGGTCCACAGACCGATCAGGGCTCGGCAACCCAACTCTCTGTGAGAGTTGGGATCGGTCCGGGGACCGATCAGCCTAGGGCCGGATCGGTCCCCAGACCGATCAGATCCTCCCTGGACCGATCAGGCCATAGCCTGATCGGTCCAGGCCTAGCCGTTGAGACACAACGGCTAGATTCTGTGTCTTCTTTGTCTTCTTCGCAGGTGCAGGATATAAGACCTCTACAGTAGACGAAGGAGAGTAACTTCTTCTTCCTACGACTGCGATTTGAGCTTTGCTGAGCTCCCTATTCCCGAAGCTTCGTGTGAGCTTCCCTCGGCTGGATTGCTGATCAGTTGCTGCTGGCATCGTGAAGTTGTTGCTTCATCGAACTCCAGTCGATAAGAAGGCAAGCAAGTGTGTTTACAATTTCTATTGTTCTTATTTGTTTCCTCTTTTGTTGTACTCCTCTGTTTTGCTGTTGCAAAGACTTTGTGGTGAGGTTTCTCCACCCAGAAGGAGTTCATATTAGCCGGTTATCCGGGGTTTCATCCACCGACGGATTGATAGGCTTCGTCCACCTTACGGACACGCCGAGGAGTAGGAGTATCATCTCCGAACCTCGTTACATCGCTGCGTCTAAGGTTTGATCTCCTCATTTACGTTTCTGTTGTTATTTTTCTGCTGTGCTAACTTGATTTGTAGAAAGAAACACGAAATTGGGGTCGGCTATTCACACCCCCCTCTCTAGCCGCATCCGAAGGTCCTAACAAGTGGTATCAGAGCAAGGTTGCTCTTCGTCGGATTAACACCCGGGGGAGCACAAGCTAGAGAATGGATCGACTCGGAGAAGACATCACGATTCCACCCTTCTACGAGTGCTACAACTTCGAGGATTGGAAGGTAAGAATGAAGTATTTTCTTATGACTAACCTAGCAAATTGGAATTGTGTACAAGTAGGTTTTATTCCTCCGGTGGATAGAAAGGGAGAACTTCTCAAGAAAAAGAAGTGGACGAAAGAACAAATCCACCAATCCACAATCAACGACGAGGTAACGAAAATCCTTGAATTTTCATTACCTAGTGATATCTTGTGTAAGATAGGTGGATACAATGATGCCAAGGAGTTGTGGAACAACTTGGCTAAGTTCCATGAGGAGAGCTCCACTCAAGTCATGAAGAGGAGTCAAGTGAGTCAAGTAGCTCACATCATGGAGGAAAGGAATTAGAAGTTGAGGGCTACTCAACATCTAAGGAAGAAGAGGAGGAGAGTTCTTCTTCAAGATTGGAGCAAGAAGAAGAAGTCTCTACTTCCGGAAGGGATGAAGAAGAAAGCATACAACCATCCTCAACCCTAGGTAACTCAAGCAATTTACTTTCAAGTAAATTACATATAATGTGCTTTGAGTGTAGGGAATATGGACATTACAAGAGTAAATGTCCAAAGAGGATTAGGAAGACTCCACCGGCACCAAAGGTCAAGGAAGCCGGAGTCCCGAAACGCAAGAGCAAGGAGCACGTGGTGTGCTTCCAATGCAAGCGAAGGGGACATTATAGGAGCCAATGTCCGAGGGGGAGACAATCTCACAAGGACAAGAGACCGAGCACGTCTATAGGGGGAGCTAAGGCAAACCCTAAGGTAATCTCTAAGGCACATTCTTGCAATTCTAGTAGGATGCATGCTAGTAGCCTTATTGCTATTGTCAATAATAATAAGCATGATAACTATAGTAACCGATACACGTGCTTAGGTGCCAAACATGTTAGCCTAGATAAGGACAATACTAGAAAAACCAACCCTAGAATTAACTCATCTAAGGTTAAGGAAAACCTAGGTAGGAATCCCAAAACAACTAGACATATGCCTAGGTATACCTCAAAGAAAAATGACAAATTAAAACTTGAGGTATTAGAAAAGGAAAATCAAGTCTTGAGGTCAAGACTTGACAATTTAGAAAAGGCCCTTAAGAATTTAGAGAAGTCAACTCAAGGGTCTAAGGGTCAAAAATCAAAGCCCAAGAACATGAGAGGTTTGGGTCACAAACCTAAGACTCAAGTGGTCGAGCCCACTTATCATAATGTTCCATTCGATTATGGAACAAGACCTAGGGCTAGAAAGACCATCACCAAGGTCACAAGGGGAGTCACCCCTAGAGTTGATCTTGATGAGTCCCAAATGACCAAGGCTTTAAAGCCTAGGAGGGTCATTAGGAGGGTTGCTAGGGAAGTCATCCCTAGTGAATATTTAGTGAACCCAATGAGTTCAAATAGGTATTGGGTTCCTAGGAGCGTGATTCCATCACGCTAGATGAGTTAGGGTGTGTCAACCTTAATTGGTTAGGTAGTTAATCTAATCATGGCAAAAGGTGGCATTTTAGGAATTTTCAAGGTGTAATCAAGCCTTGAAAATGAAATTATTCATTCCTAAAGTGATTAGGATGTGCCAACCACATTTGAGGAGTTTTTCTAGGGTCAATCTAATTGGCACATAGTGATCTAAAAATCTTTAGCATATGATTTTAGATCTATTACACTTAGGAATATAGAATTTATAGCAAAATGATCAAAACTATCAAAAATGGCAACTAAGGCTAGAATTAGGTATTTTCTATACCTTTATATGTTATTTGCCATATATTGTTTGCCATATGCCATATCATGACATCATATCTAATTTACTATCATTTGAAATGTCATGATAATACTTAGGTTAGTTATATGTCATGCCTTATTTAAGTTTCATACTTTATGCCATGACATCATGACATTGGCACATATGTTCACTTATGATATTATTTTATGCCATGTCATCATCTCTTGCATTTATCAATTAATTTGATTTAAGGATAAAAAACACAATTTGATATGGAGATCAAATTGTTGTCTAGAAAATGCATGAGAACTTAGCTTAAGATGACCTAAACCCATATCTCACATCAAAATTGACTTGGATGTGTTTGATACACCTTAGATGTGTGTGAGATATTAGGATCATGAGTTAGGATCAAGGTGCATAGTTCTTGTACCTAGATGGGCCTAATTCGAAATTGAGGATCATAGGGAAAGCTTGTGTACAAGTCATGTACATTTAGCCCTAAGATTGTGGTCCTAAATTGAATGGTTTAAAATCATTTCAAAATTGATTTGAAAAACCTTGATGAAGCTTTTCTAGTGATAGCATTCATCATTGAGTAAGTTGATACAAAGTTGAGGTAAACTTGAACTATTTCAAAGTTTTTCGAACTTTGTATCAAGATTTGAAAATGGAAGTTATTTTCATAGAAAACTATTTTTCCATGATAATATATGTTATGAGGAATGTATCCTCAAAATTTTACAATTTTTGGAATTTTCTGTGATTTTTTAGGGGTTTCTGAATTTCGGGAGAAAAATCAGAAATCCCTATCAGAGATTTGTGGACCGATCAAAGGGGATGCTGATCGGTCTAGGGAGGTCTGGATCGGTCACTGGACCGATCCAGGGAAGTGTGGATCGGTCTGGTGACCGATCCAGTGAGGTCTGATCGGTCTGGTGACCGATCGGTACGTGCCAAATGCTAATTTTCGACCTGATTGTCTGAAATTTCAGCATTGGAAGTTGGGTTTTAGATTTCTAAAGGTTTGAAACTCTCCAAGACATTGTTGGTGCAATGGTCAAGGGGGAGTTGCCTTTTAGGGGGAGTTTTTACTAGTAATATGGGATTATCACTAAGTTGATAATGTCTTTAGTATCAAGGGGGAAATTAAGGGTTACAATGAAAGGTATGGGACTTTCATTAGGAGGAAACTCTTGACCTTGATTCACTCTTTTTGATGTGTGTCAAAAAGGAGGAGAATGGGAGGATGTCCAAAGAATGTTCAAGGAAGAACATTAGAGTTTGGGGAGAATGTTCAAGGAAGAACATTGGAAAACCTAAGTTAGGTTATCGGGTTAACCTAACTTGATTATGGTTTTTGTCAAACATCAAAAAGGGGGAGATTGTTGGTGCAACCTTAGGTCAAGGTTGACCTGGTTGACCCGACTCGAGTTGACCTGACTCGAGTTGTATTTTGATGTTTGACGAGAATAGAAAAGTTCTATTCTGATGTTTGACGAGAATAGAAAAGTTCTATTCTGATGTTTGACGAGAATAGAAAAGTTGTATTCTGATGTTTGACAGAATACAAACTTGGGAGATTGTGGGTGCAATCTTTGGTCAAGGTTGACCTGGTTGACCCGAGGTGAGTCGACCTGATTCGGGAAATCCTGGTAAGTGAAGCCAGGTGAAAGTCCTGGTGAGTGAAGCCAGGCAGTTGGAAAGTCCTGGTGAGTGAAGCCAGGCAAGGGAAATCCAGATAGGTCAAGGTTGACCAGACATCTGGTGAAAAGTCCAAGCAGGGTGTTTGGCACGAGAAAAGTCCAAGTATGGAGACTTGGCACGAGAAAAGTCCAAGTATGGAGACTTGGCACGGAAAAGTCCAAGCAGGGAGCTTGGCACGGGAAAAGTCCAAGTATGGAGACTTGGCACGAAAAAGTCCAAGCAGGGAGCTTGGCACGAGAGAAGTCCAAGTATGGAAGCTTGGCAGAGGGAGTCGGAGCAGGGGCTCCGGGCGCTCGTCCGAGGGCCTGGAGCTGCTCCGGGTGACCGGGCAAGTTTCGACGAAGGATCAGCCTGAGCGGGTGCCTTGCCAGGCACCCTGGTGATCCGGGCGCCCGAAGGTATTCCAGGTACCCAGAGGGCTGAGATTTGCTCGATTTGCTGAGTCGGAGGGCGACGACTGGCTGTTCCACGTCAGTGATCCAGATGCTCGGAGGGGGTCCGGCGCACAGACGTGGATAAACTTCAGGGATGAAGTTTCGACAAGAGCTCGCCACATCAACACTGTCCAGGTACCCGGGAGGGCATTAGGCGCTAGGACGGGGCTCTAGGAAGTTCGATCGCAGCTTCGACACCATGAAGTGATACTCTGAGTATCTGGATCGGTCTGCGGACCGATCAGTAACCACACAGAAGCTTTCTGTGGGTTATCTGATCGGTCTGGTGGCCGATCAGTAAGAAGGAGATCGGAGAGGCAATAGGAGGGATCGGTCTGTGGACCGATCCACCTATGGCCTGATCGGTCCACAGACCGATCAGGGCTCGGCAACCCAACTCTCTGTGAGAGTTGGGATCGGTCCCCAGACCGATCAGATCCTCCCTGGACCGATCAGGCCATAGCCTGATCGGTCCAGGCCTAGCCGTTGAGACACAACGGCTAGATTCTGTGTCTTCTTCGCAGGTGCAGGATATAAGACCTCTACAGTAGATGAAGGAGAGTAACTTCTTCTTCCTACGACTGCGATTTGAGCTTTGCTGAGCTCCCTATTCCCAAAGCTTCGTGTGAGCTTCCCTCGGCTGGATTGCTGATCAGTTGCTGCTGGCATCTTGAAGTTGTTGCTTCATCGAACTCCAGTCGACAAGAAGGCAAGCAAGTGTGTTTACAATTTCTATTGTTCTTGTTTGTTTCCTCTTTTGTTGTACTCCTCTGTTTTGCTGTTGCAAAGACTTTGTGGTGAGGTTTCTCCACCCAGAAGGAGTTCATATTAGCCGGTTATCCGGGGTTTCATCCACCGACGGATTGATAGGCTTCGTCCACCTTACGGACATGCCGAGGAGTAGGAGTATCATCTCCGAACCTCATTACATCGCTGCGTCTAAGGTTTGATCTCCTCATTTACGTTTCTGTTGTTATTTTTCCGCTGCGCTAACTTGATTTGTAGAAAGAAACGCGAAATTGGGGTCGGCTATTCACACCCCCCTCTCTAGCCGCATCTGAAGGTCCTAACACTCGCCAGCTATCCGGTCAGCCCGTCGACCTAGCTGGGCTTCGTGCCAAGACATCTGGTCAGCTTGTCGACCTGTCTGGACTTTTCCTGCACACTCAATCAGAGTGTTTAGACAACAACAAGCTAACTTAACCTGATTTGTCATTCATCAAAACTTGGGTTAAATCGTTAATGCAAACCGCACCAACAATCTCCCCCTTTTTGATGGAATGACAACCTGGTTAAGTTAGTGTAAACATATGCATAAAACAACATGCATTTAATGTGATTTTTAAGTTAGTTTGTATTTTCAAATGGGTTTAGCTAACTTAACCACCTAACCCTCCCCCTTTGGCATTCATCAAAAATAAGCATTGATTAAGTAAACATAGATTTTTGAAATGTCAAGATAAGCAGATAAAAAGAATGTCACGATAATCTGGGGGAGTTAAATTTTTGAAAAAGCATTAACTTTTAGATTTTAGAAAAATAGCTAAGTCTAAAAAAGATCTCAAACACTAGTGTATATTTCAAATAAGTTTTCAAAAATTCCAAAACTGAGTTTGAAAAAGATTATATTTCAAAACTGATTGAAATTTATTTTTCAACACTAAGATTTAATTTGTAAACTTAAGTTTTTGAAAGATCTCATTTCCACAATTTTCAATAACAAAGCAATTTTTTTTAAACTAATTTTTGTAAAATTTAACTTTCAAATTAAGTACAATCAAATTTTGAGAAGTAAATTTCCAAAACTAAGTTAAATTTATTATTCAAAGTCAATTTTCAATAAAAAGTGAACCCCAAAACAACTTGATTGTATAAGAGTTAGTTTGCAAACATGGTTTTAAAATATTCAAAGTAGACAAAGGAGTTTTCAAAATTATTTTGTAAAATTCTTTTTCAGAATCAATTTTTCAAAAAAAAAATTGCATATTTTTAATCAAGTTGAGTCAAAAATAATTTTAAAGTTTAATTTGAAAAACTGAAGTAGTTTTATTTCTCCCCCTGAACCTGACATTAAATCAAATGTCTAACCAGTTTGTTACTAACTGACTTATCAAAAGATAGCAGCTTTCACTTGGTTAGTCAAGTTAAGGTCAACCTTAACTTGATTAATATATATTTTGTATTTAACGCCCATACTTATGTCGATGCACTGAAATAAGCATCTTAAGTCTTAGGCAAGTGGCCTATGCATCTCACCCCTTTCTATGTTCGTCAAACACAAGAAAGGTAAGCCTAGGGTTTTGGTGAGATGCTCAAAACTAGTCCTATGGGTACATGTTCTCTAAGGATTTTAAACTGGTCTAAGGCTAAAAATTTATTTAAAAATCTAAAAATAGGAAAGTTTTGAAAACGAAATATGTTTTAACCTATAATTTGAGAATAACCATTTTTGAAAATATTTTTGAAATTTGAAACTCCTAGTCTATTAAACACATTCTTAGTTTTCTACGTAAATGGCTAAATTCATTTTCAGGGAGTGGTTTAGTAAATATGTCAGCTAAGTTTGACTTGGACTCAACGTATTTGAGCTCAATGTCACCCTTAGTAACATGATCCCTGATAAAGTGGTGCCTGATTTCAATGTGTTTGGTTCTTGAATGATGCACTGGATTTTTTTTTAAATTTATTGAGCTAATATTGTCAATTAAAACTTTTACATTTGTGATTTTTAAGTTGAAATCTTTTAAGGTGTGCATCATCCATAATAATTGGGCTACACATTCTCCTATGGCTATGTATTCTGACTCAGTTGTAGATAATGCAACACAATGCTGCTTTCTACTAAACTAGCTAACAAGTGATAGGCCTAGTAGTTGACATCCACCACTTGTGCTTTTGCGGTCTAATTTGCATCCAGTATAATCTGAATCAGAATATCCTATTAATTCAAAGTCACTGGTCCTAGGATATCAAATTCCTACGTTTGTTGTTCCCTTAAGATATCTAAAAATCCTTTTGACTTGAGTCAAATGGGATTCTTTAGCACGGGTTTGGTATCTTGCACACATACTAACTGCAAATAAGATATCAGGTCGGCTTGCAGTTAAGTAGAGTAGACTGCCTATTGCACTTCTATAATATTTTAGATCTACTGGTTTTCCATTTGGGTCATTGTCTAAGATTATGTTTACTGTCATGGGTGTTTTTATTTCTTTTGTATTTTCCATTCCGAATTTTTTAAGTAATTCTTTAGTGTATTTATGTTGATATATGTAATTTCCTTCATTTGTTTGTTTAATTTGTAATCCTAGAAAATATGTCAATTTTCCTACTAAACTCATTTCAAATTCTTGTTCCATTAGGTTGATAAATTCTTCTAAAAAGTCTGAGTTAGTTGAACCAAATATTATATCATCTACATATATTTGTGCTATAAATATTTCATTTTTTAGTAATTTAACAAACAAGGTTGGGTCAATTTGACCTTGGTTGAATCCTTTGGATGTTAAGTAAGATGTCAGCCTTTCATACCATGCCCTAGGTGCTTGTTTAAGTCCATATAATGCTTTCTTTAATTTAAAAACATAATCAGGATGTTCTAGATTTTCAAATCCAGGAGGCTGACCTACATAAACTTCTTCTTTTATTAGTCCATTGAGAAAGGCTGATTTAACATCCATTTGATATAGTTTGAATCCCTTATGGGTTGCATAACTTAGTAACATTCTAATGGATTCTAATCTGGCTACTGGGGCATAGGTTTTATCGTAGTCAAGTCCTTCAACTTGACTGAACCCTTTGGCAACTAGCCTAGCTTTATTCCTAGTAATTTCCCCAGATTCACTTAATTTGTTTCTAAATACCCATTTTGTTTCTATTATTTTCTTATCTTTAGGTGGTGGTACTAGATCCCAAACTTCATTACGCTCAAATTGAGCTAGTTCCTCTTGCATAGCGATGATCCAATCTGGATCAAGTAGGGATTCAGCTACAGTTTTGGGTTCAATTTTTGAAATCAGGGAAATTTGACTTAGGTTCCTAAAGGATGATATGGTCTGAACCCTTAGGTCTGGGTCACCAATTATTTGATCAGTTGGATGGTTAGGGTTGATTCTTATAGTTCTAGGAGGTTGATTTGCTTGAGTGTGTTCATCTTCTTCATGATCTAGGGATTGATTGGTTTCTTCAGAATTATTATTTTCAACAGGTTGAAGTTGAGTTTGTTCTTGGGTTTCTTCAAATTTTACATTTGTGGTTTCCTCGATTTTTAGTGTAATTTTATTATATATTCTGTAACCCCTACTGTTTAGAGAATATCCTACAAAAATTCCATTTTCTACTTTAGAGGTAAATTTTCCTAAGTGTTCTCTAGTATTTAAGATGTAGGCTGGACACCCAAATACTTTAAAATATTTTATGTTGGGTTGTTTGTTATAAAATATTTCAAAGAAAGTTTTATTATGTCTTTTATTTAATGTTGTTCTATTTTGCACATAGCAGGTTGTACTTACAGCTTCTGCCCAAAAATATTTAGGTAGGTTATATTCATTTAACATAGTTCTAGAGGCTTCTAGTAAAGTTCTATTTTTTCTTTCTACAATTCCATTTTGTTGGAGGGTTTTAGGACACGAAAATTCGTGATGGTAGCCATTCTCAAGACAGAACTTGTTGAAATTATGATTTTTAAATTCTCCCCCATTGTCACTCCTAATTCTTTTAATTTTAATATCTTTTTCGTTTTCAATTTGTTTGCAAAAGTTTGCAAAGATTTCAAAAGTTTCGTCTTTATGTTTTAAGAATTTAACCCAAGTAAACCTAGAATAGTCATCTATTATTACTAAGCAGTATAAGTTTCCATTTATGGATTTGACCCCATGGGAATCAAAAAGGTCTAAATGTAGAAGTTCTAATATCGAGTAGGTTTGTGGTTGATTGGTTGGTTTGTGAGTGGATTTTGTTTGTTTACCTTGTTGACAAGCATTACATATGGTTGAATCTAGGTTAGGTAATTTCGGTAAGCCTCTCACTAGTCCATTTAATTTGCTTATATTTCTAAAGTTGGTGTGAGACATTCTCCTATGCCATAACCAAGTCTCTTCTTTTTGTGTTAAATAACACTTAATTGAAGAGGTGGTTAAGTTGATAGCATAGATGTTGTCTTTTCTAAAACCTTTTAGGCTTATAGTAGGATTATCTAGATGTTTGATTAAACACTCTGTGGATAGAAATTTAACCTTATACCTAGTATCACACAATTGACTTATACTCAGGAGATTGTATTTAAAATTCTCGACAAGTAGAACATTTGTAATTATGAAATCTATTTTTAGTTCAATATTAACTATTCCGATCACCTTGAGTTTGTCGTTGTTTCCAAAGGCAACTATTCCTAAGCTTTTGTAGGTGAGTTGAGTGAACTTGGTGTGATCTCCAGTCATGTGTTTGGAGCAACCACTGTCCAAAATCCACTTAGTTTCCTATAATGAGTAGGATTTAAGATTAGTCTTAAAAATAGTTTTTCAGGTTAATTTGGTTTTAAAATAATTTTTAAAATAGTTTAAAATAATTTTTGTCCAAAAATAATTTTAAAGTTTAAAATAATTTTTTGAGGTTAATTTGGTTTTAAAATTAAAAATAACTTAATCGTAATTCATTTTAGTTATTTAATTCAAAATTTGATTAGTTCAAGATTTAACTTAACTAATTCAGTTTGAAATTTAATTTGATTAATTTAATTTTAATTTTAATTTAATTAATTTAATTCAAAATTTAATTTAAATTTGAAATTCGAATTTTAATTATAATTTATTTTGAAATTCAAAATTTAATTTTGATCCTTAGTCATCTCACCTGATTTAAGTTTTCAATCAGGGAATCCTATAATTTTGTGAGATGGGTTGGATTTTAATTATGGAGTTTGGTTTAACTTGGGTTAGATTCAGATTTAGTTTTGGTCTCTACAAATAGGCATTCTTCGAATAAACTTCTAAGCTTGGTGAGTCACATGGACGTCATTAGAAGTAACCAACCTTTCGAGGTTTTCCGAATAGTCCTATCCACTGAGATTAGTACTAAATCTTGGTCTAACTAGTTAGGATTCATTTAAGGGTAGCTTCGGTCAGTTCCACTTGGCCAAATGCACCAGATCGAAACCATATCTTTCTAGACATGCGATGCCCAAGCTTCCCTAACGTACTATCATCCAAAAATTTCACCAGTACCATGATTCAAGTTAAACTTGATCTCTTTTTAACTAATCCTAATTACTCTGCCGGGTTAGTTTGTTTAGGTTACCCTGTCGGGTAAGTTAGTTTTGGAGGTGCCAGCTATTCTGGAGCCTCCCCCTGAATTATTGGCCTTTAATTTAAATTTTCGTTTTAGGTTTGTGTCGATTCCTTTTATAGTTATAATTAACTTAGTGATAATTTATATTTTGTTGAGTTTTAATATTTTTAAATTTTGATTTCTTTGATTTGTGTTTTGCTTTTTGATTTAGTTTATTCGAGTTTATATAATATATTTTTTCTTTAGGTATGTAATATTGATTAATTCCTACTTGCGTGGTCAAACACGCTTTCGGAACCCAAGCTTGATTAGTTGATTTGTATTGGGTTATTAATGACTTAAAGGTTTTATTTGAGTTCGACTTGTATCCAAGTCCGGTTTTATTATAACATGCTTTTTGATTGTTCAGGATTAAGTCTAGATTTTTTGATCTTGTAGTGAATTTTTCAAGTATTTCTTTTAAGTTATTAATTTTTGATTTTAATGATGAGTTCTCTTCAAGTATTAGATCTTGAGTTGGATTTAAGTTTTTTATTTGTTCCTTGAGGTCTTGATTTTCCTCAAGGAGTGATTTGTTTTCATTTTCTATTTTGATTAACTTACTATTTAAGCAAGAAATAATTTTAAAGAATTTTTTGTTTAAATTAAAATGTACCTCATCCGGGCCTTCGGAAACGAGTACGGACTCGTGGCTTGATTCGGGTTCGACCTGTCTTCCATTCATCTTTCGAGTCTGCTTTGTAAGCCATCAGTGCGAGGTAGCTGGTATGCTTTGGTTCGTTGTCGTCTGATTCGTCCACGAGTGAGTCGTCCCACGTTGCTTTGAGGGCCTTTTTCTTTTTGAGATTTGGGCATTCGCTCTTGTAGTGCCCTTTGTTGCATCCAGCACGTCACGTTCTCTTTTGTTGGGAGTTGAGGAGTTGATCTTCTGAAGCTTCTTTTTCTCCCGTGAACATTTTTCTTACCAGGTTCACCAGGTGTTCTTCGTCTTCGATGATCAGAATCTTCTTCAGATTCAGGCTTGTTCTTCTTTTCTTTGGATGAGCCTGCAAATAAAGCAATACCTTTCTCGGCTCCAGCATTAGTTTGTTCATGTAATTCTAACTCACAAAAAAACTCGTCTAATTTTAACTTAGATAAATTTTTCGAAATTTTGTAGGCATCTACGATTGATGCCCACAAGCTATTACGAGGAAAAGCATTTAGTGCGTACCTTATTAAATCTTTGTTTTCCATCTGGTGGCCTATCGCGTGGAGTCCGTTGAGGACGTCCTTGATTCTTGCATGCAGTTGACTTGTCGTTTCCTCTTCCTGTATTTTTATATTAAATATTTTATTTAAAAGTAGGTCTCTTTTTGTTACCTTCGCGTCGCTTGTTCCTTCGTGCAACTCAATCAGTTTGTCCCACAATTCTTTAGCATTCTGATGTGGTCCGACGCGATTCAGCTCTTCTCGTGTTAGTCCGCAATGCAGCGTGTTGATTGCCTTGTTTTCTGTTGATGCCTTTTTCCTCATGTCCGGAGTCCACTGTTCTGGGTCTAGTGGATTTCCGGAGTTGTCGACTGGAGTTCGGTACGCCTTTATAATGCTGAACCATTGATCGTAGTCTGTCTTTAGGTAAACCTCCATTCTTTTCTTCCAGTACGAGAAGTCATCCCCGTTGAATAAGGGAGGTCGTACTCTGCTAAATCCTTCTAGTTGAGACATGCTGCACACAAGTAAATAACAAAAAAAATATTCCAAGACTTGGTCTTGGATTAGTAGTGCGGAAAAAAATAATAGCTGTATCTAAATTGGTGTTGCACCAATTTAAATTTAATTGCAACGAGAAGAAAGAAAAAAATTCCTAAATTAATAGTAATATCAATTTAGAATTAAGCGAAGAAGAAAAAAAAATATTTTCACCCCCTGTCTGATTGGTGGTTGCACCAAATCAGAGCGGTACCTGCTCTGATACCACTTGTTGGATCGTGAAACGTCGATAGAGGGGGGGTGAATATCGATTCGAAAAACAACGAGTATAAAAGAGTTAAGCGCAGCGGAAATGAAACAGCTTAGACAGATGAACACAATATTTTTTACTTCATTCGGAGCCTGTGACGACTCCTACTCGAAGGCCCGTACTCCGTGAGCACTTTCGTTAGGCAATTCACTAGCAATTCGAAATAATGATTACAAAGGACAGTACAAAGAATGCTAATGAAAATTAAAACAAAGCTATACCGACAGAAAGAAAACCACAAGGACAAGAGAACATTGTCGGAGCTTCGTTGGCGTCGTTGGAGCATAGAGCAGCAGAGCAAGCAGTCTAAGAGTTCTGAGTTGATTTTGATCTCTGCCTCCACCCCATCTTTTATATGAAGCTCGGGGCGCCCTGGATCCCTTCCAGGAGCCCTGGTGAGACGTGGCAAGTCCAACCAGCGAGCTCCAAGTGGCGACGCGCGGTCAGGATAATTTTTGCCTCCAGGGCGCCCGGACCACCTTTTTCCAGCGAACAACTTTCCTGCAAAACAAGGTTAGTCCGAGACAAATAGATCCTGCAAAATAAAGTGTTAGCACAGTTTATGAGTTTTAGTATAAGAAGTATGACTTAGCAAAACAGAGTATGACTTATGACTTAGATTCCGTCTTTCCGAGACCGGAATCTAGTCACGATCTCGACTTAGATATCCGAAATGGATCTAAGCCGGATCGACGCCTAATGTTCCCTTCCCGGGAACGCGTCCTCGCAGTCACTCCCCTCTAGTGACTTACCTTACTTACTTGTCAGACGTCCGGTCAGCCCTTCGACCCATCTGGACTTCTCGCCAGCTATTCGGTCAACCCGTCGACCTAGCTGGACTTCTCGCCAAGCGTCCGGTCAGCCCGTCGACCTAGCTGGGCTTCGTGCCAAGACATCTGGTCAGCCCGTCGACCTGTCTGGACTTTTCCTGCACACTCGATCAGAGTGTTTAGACAACAACAAGCTAACTTAACCTAATTTGTCATTCATCAAAACTTGGGTTAAATCGTTAGTGCAAACCGCACCAACAATTACAAGGATTGCCTTTTCGGGGACATGATGAGTCTTCGACATCATCCAATAGAGGAAATATTTTAGAATTGCTCAAATGGTATAGCTCAGAGTGTCCAGAAGTTGCGGCAGTTGTTGGAATGAATGCACCTGGAAATAATCAAATGATTGCCCCAAAAATTCAAAAGCAATTGGTGAATGCTTGTGCAGTTGAGACCACAAATGCTATTCTAGTTTATCTTGGAGATAGGTGGTTCACTTTACTACTTGATGAGGCTCGTGACTGTTCAGTGAAAGAGCAAATGGCAGTTGTTATTAGATATGTAAACAAACATGGAGAGGTGATTGAACGATTTATGGCTGTAGTTCATGTTGCAACAACTACAGCTGCTTATTTGAAGGAGGCAATCGACTCTTTATTTGCTAAGTATGGTTTGTCAGTGGCGAGATTGAGGGGTCAAGGATATGATGGTGCTTCAAATATGTCTGGAGAATTTAATGGCTTAAAGTCACTGATAATGAAAGAAAATCCGTATGCATTGTATGTTCATTGTTTTGCTCATCAACTCCAGCTAGTGGTTGTAGCTGTTGCTCAAGCAAATCAATATGTTTGTGATTTCATGTGGATTGTTGGTTCGATTGTGAACACATCTGCATCATCTTGCAAAAGGGCCGACAAACTTCGACAACTTGAACATGACAGAAAAGTTAAACTTCTTGAAAGATGAGAGATTAGTTCTGGTAGAAGACTAAACCAAGAAACTAGTCTAGCTAGACCTGGAGATACACGATGGGGGTCTCATCATTCAACTTTATGTCGTATTGAACAAATGTGGCCATCTGTTATAGAGGTTCTTCAAAATTTAATTGATGATGGTGATCGTTCTTCTAAGGGTTTAAGTAGAACTTTGGTTGAAAGAATGGAGAGGTATGAATTTGTGTTTATTCTACTATTGATGAAACGTATATTGACAATCACAAATCATTTGTCAACCATTCTACAAGAGAAAGATCAAAATATTGTGAATGTGATGCATTTGATCAATAATGTGAAATGCAAATTGCAAAAGTTGAGAGATTCTGGATGGGATATTTTACTTAAGGATGTGAAGAAGTTTTGTAACACTCATTCCATTGAAATAATTAATATGACAGATAACATCAACAGCCGTAGTCGTTTGAAGAGAGATGGAAAAAATGTTAATTTTTATCTCTACTACCATGTTGAAATCTTTTGTGAGGTAACTTTATAATTCTTTTTTTGTTTACCGTCAATTAAATTCTTTTAAACAGTAACATATTTATTAATTTTTACTTTTGTTATTTGATTTTTAAATTGTAGGTTATCAATATTATTCTACAGGAGATGGATAGTCGTTTCTCTGAAACAACTACAGATTTGTTGATTTATATGTCATGTCTTGATCCTAGGAACTCGTTCTCTAGATTTGATGTACAGAAATTAGTGCGTCTGGCTCATTTTTATACGGATGATTTTTCTTGGAGTGAGCATATGTTGGTTGAACAAGAGCTTGAAACATATATTGATGACGTCAGATCAGATGAACGGTTTGAAGGCATTTCAGATTTGGGAGCTCTTGCAAAGAAAATGATTGAAACAATGAAGAACCGTGTGTTTCCTTTGGTTTATCGGATGATTGAGCTAGCCTTACTTCTTCCAGTTGCTACTGCAATCGTTGAAAGAGTGTTTTCGGCAATGAATATTGTCAAAACAGATTTGCGAAACAGGATTGGAGATGAATGAATGAATGATAGTTTGGTAGTCTATATCGAGAAAGATGTTTTTAATACTGTCGACAATGAGCCAATTTTATAGCGTTTTCAGAACATGGAGTCTCGAATAATGCAATTGTCACGTATTTGTTAGTAGATTGCTTTAATATTTTAATATTATTGTACGAGTTTTTTTCATAATATTGTACTTTTTTCTCCTGTATGCAGTATGCCAAGTTCTTTTAAAATATTTTTTAATACATAGAAGTTATTAACTATTCAAAAAAAAAATTCGTTGCGCTTAGATCGTGGCCGCCCCTCCATGATTAAATTCCTCGATCTGCCACTAACGCAAACCAAATGCGTTTTTCATTTTCTCAGAAAATGAAAACAGAAAACAGTGTGGAAAATACAAACCAAACGCTCTCTAAATATTAGATTGATTCTCAAAAATTTTATGTTGGTCAACGTGTTTAATCAGCTTCTTCCCGTCGGGTGTTTGTGACTCGGTCAACTTTGTTTTGCTTAATCAAGAAATCCAATATTTGTTTATCATATTAGTTCAATTCTTAGTCAAGTTGATCGTCTAAATTTTCAACTTGTTTAATCATATTTCCTCTTCGTTTTTTCTCCAGCTGCTGCAATTGTGGAGGATATTAGTTTTATTATTTTTTATAATACAGGTGTTGGATTTGCTCGATTAATTCCGGAGGTGTTGGATTTTACTCGATTAAGGTAGATGACCATTTCTTTGATTCGTGTATCAGGTAAATTCAAATCACAACTTAAACAAAATAAAATTGTGTAGCAATTCATAAATGGGTGAAAATAATTTTGACTATTTATTTGAGCTAAATGAATCAAACATGAGAGGAAACTGATAAATGTATAGACATGGAAAGAAAGGGCCAAGACAAGAAGCCACCCAGATCGTTCAAGCCACCCCATGACAAACACGTACTACTTCTGTATCTGGTCCTGTAAAATGAATGATCATCACCATTGGCTTAGTATTATCTTGGCAAATTGAGGAACAATAAATGGAATCTGAATATTTTAAAGATTGACTGTTGAATATGCATGAGTTTTGTTTCAAATTTACCATTTAAGTGGACCAGGGAAAAACCTTCCATCTCGAGGATTAGCCTAGACAACTAAATTTTTTAAAAAAAAATTGTCATCAAAAGTGATTTATGATGAGAGCTAAAGATCAGTAAAGGAAAAGTGGAAGAGCTTTAAATCACGAGAGACATAGATGGAGACCCCTCTTATTAAAAAATTTTGCTAAACCACTTTGTTCCTTCACTTTCAAAGACCCCACGTAGCAAGCAAGATCACATCTAACTTGTCTATTAGTTGCCCATGCAAGAACTACTTCAACTTTTGAAAGTTCTTATCGTTCAATGGGAGAGTATAGAGCTAAGTATTCGAGAGTCAAACCGATCGATCTCCATACCATATCCCAAGTACAAACTTTACTCGTTCCTGTTCTCTTCGTATTCTTGAAATTCTTATCGACAAATTACGTGGAAAGTTGTTCGCAAAGTCTAAATGCAGCATGAGCTTCGGTACCTAAACAGTTTGCTTCAAAGCAACAAGCATAACCACTGACCTACACAACTATACAAGTCATGAATGCCCCTCACCTTATTAATTGCTTGCAAGGCTCAATTATCATTATTTTTAATCACTGACTGAATTATTTCACTATTCCTCTCTAATGCTAAAATATGTATTTTTATCATTATGAATTATCAGACATTTTAATAATAAAATCCAAACGATAGGGAAAATTTTTTTATATTAATTTAGAAGTATTTTGTAAGTTATCCTATTGCATGACCTCCTTTGTAGTCCTTATCATTCCATTATATTATTGCAATCTTATGAACATGCTCCATTATTCAATCCTTGTTGCCTTTGGTTGGTAATTATTAAATGGAGGGCATGTGTCTCACGTTGGCATGAGGGTTAGGAGTTTTAGATTAGTTCTTCGATATATACTGTATCAGATTAATTAAATAAACTAAATTTGAATAACTTGTTAAAGTGTTAAACTAAACACATAAGATTGTAAATCAACAAATAGACTCTAAAAATAAAGCTGAATAATCAACTAAACAACCTTATAGACATAAAAATTTCAAATAATTAAATAATTTTAAATTAAAAATTTGATAATAACTAAACAAATCAAGTTCAAATTTATAAAAAAAAATCAAATTATATTTATATAACCATTTCAACATCTTAATTTATTTTAAGTTCAATTTAACTGAGGTCGACTTAGGCATCTTACAAACAAACTTGAACAATGTAAAGTTTGATTTGGCCTATCTCAATCCATAAAGATGAAAAGGGTAAAGGATAAAATTTAAAATAAAATAATTTAGTAGGATAAAAGTCCAATGACATGAATAAATTATTTGATGTGGTTAGATTTATAAGAAATTTTGGTTAAAAATATTTGACGTCCCAAAATAACTTAGTTTATTTTGATATTGTGAAGTTTTCAACATTGTCCATAAATAAACATCATTTACATTTCCACACTTGAAGTTTTCGCTGACGTGTCTCTATTTAAAACGTTACCAATTAATTGTTCACATAATCACATTGCTAATTCGGAGGCGGTGGCGCACGAGAGCGGATATGTACCAGAAAACGCGATATATTAGTTTATAGCGAAGGATCGGAATCAGACTCGGTCCACTTAACGCGTTACGATGTGACAACTGTCGCGACTTCCGCGTACGTAACGGCCGTTACGTTCCCTGCGCCGAGTCCGACTGCTGTACCGATAAATGCCGCCTATCTTCCTTCTCTCTCTCTCTGATTTTTTTTTCCCTTTTTTTTTCTTTTAAATTTGCTTTTACCTTCGCGTTCGCTTCTCCCCAATTCCCACCTACTCGTCTCTCTCTCCTCCTCTTGGCCTCTCTTTGGATTGCCATGTTCCGGGAATTTTGATTTGTTCATGGTCTCCGGTGTCGATTTAGCTGTGGTCGCATGAGAAGTGAGGGATCGGAGAGGATGGGGGACGCCGGGAGCGGAAAAGGAGGTGCTTGCGCGGAGGAGAGCGTCGGTGGCGGGACCGACGTGCGGAGCTCTTCTGGCCCCGCGGCAGAGGCGGCGGATCACCTTGTCGTGATGGTCCACGGTATCCTCGGCAGGTTGGTGTTTACTTTCCTGATCCCGCTGGGATTGTCCTCCGTTTGTGTTGCTTGATTTATCGTTGGTTCTGTTTGGATTTTGGCTGGATTTGATGGTGGTTTTCCGGGAAGAACGGGTTTTTTTGGGGGCAATGGCGTGTGCTGTTGGCAGGATGAATTGTTGTGATGTGACTTTTGTTGCAATTTATCCTTGAAATTGTTTGTTTTGTATGCCTATTGAACTTGAGTGGCATGCTGATGCGACTCTCTCGGGTATTCAGATATGTAGATGGAGAATTAAGGTTGGAATCTCTGCTTTTTTTAAGAAAAAATTGTGGCCTATGTACTCCAGTTTTCTTATGCATTGGTGCATGAATCGGGAAAAGTAACTATACCAAGCAAAGAAAATTAAGATCGAAATTTGATATGGCACCTAATTGGATCTGGTGGACTTTATGAGCAAAAACTTATGATTTGGCATTAGGAGCTGTTGCAAGGCTCCAAAATTCATATCTAGTTGGATTCCATAAATTATTTGGACTATGTAGTCTAAAAGAATTAAGTAATGACTAGATTACGTTGCCAGAAAATTAATTACATTTAAACTGCTAAAATTATTAATTTGGAATTATATATGGTTATTGTCATTGTTGATTTCGCTTTTCAACTGAACTATTAACTTCATCTGTAACCATCCCTTTCTAGCTACTCTCTCTTATTCTCTGTGCTTCAGAGTTCTGTTCTTTATTAAGCCAATATTTAATGCCACTGGTTGCAGTCCTGCTGACTGGAAGTTTGCAGCTGAGCAGTTTGTTACAGAACTTCCGGATAAAGTGATAGTTCATTGTAAGTCATTTACTTTCAATATTGCTGCTTATTTTAATTTCCATCCTTCATATATCTTATTTTCTATGTAATGATGTTAAAAAGGTGCATTTTTTGCACAATCTCTGATTGTTAACTGCGCTGTAGAAAATTTGCGATAGCATTAACTTTTGGATCCTAGTCCAAGAAGAAATTAGGAGAGTCAAAGTTAAATTTCATTTCTCTCGTATGTCTTGTTCTGCAAAATGAGATGATGTCTGCATAGTAGTCTTCCATCATAGGCCAAAGTCCAACATATATCTGATCATATGCATAGCTCCAATCAGACTTAAATAACCAATCAGTGATTTCAATTTCAAAGAATCAACCTGACTTTCAGGCCTAAAAAGTGAAGCTCTTGGTAGATGAAGTTTTTCACCTCTCCTAACTGCTTACACTTTTGCAAACAAATGACTTCTTTTACTTATTAACCAGTTGGATGGCAAGTAATATAGATTTTAAAATAGGAGAGCGCGATCCCAATGCTTACCTCCTGCCATTGCAAATTTATGATAAGATTAGTTTATGTGGCCTCGAATACATACAACAGTAATATTTTTAAATTACAATGTGGCTTTGCATGTCCCTTGCAAATGCTGGTAAGTAGATATTATATTTTTAAGTGGCCTTAATTTGCAAAGAAATGGTTTATTTGATTACTTTTACATTGTTTGCTTTGGTCAAATTGATACTAGTTATTAATAATCATTAATTCAAAAACACTACTCGTTTTATAGATTAATGAAATTTCCTAGAAATTAGCAAAACTTCTTTCTATGTTCTCCTGTAAGACTATTATTTTGGTATAATGGTTTTCTTCTTCTACATATTAGATATGGTTGTTATCTGTTTTTTTATTACACATTTTCCTTGTCAACCATATCCTAATGGAGGTGCCAACTAGCTCAGTGGGCATGATCTCTCTAATGGGGTTTATCCTTCCTTTCTCCTTGGAAAATTTGATTTGACCTTTCTTCCTCAATTGGAAGGTAGGATCAGTCTGAAAGACAACTGTCAATATAAAGGAGCATGCTTGAACAGTATGATCTGATGATTAGAAATTACTGTAATTATGTGGAAAGTACGGACAAGGTGGAATGGTTCCCTATGCACTTGAAATCCTGGAAACTTGCATTAATTACTTGTGTTTTATGCGCAGGCTATGTATTCACATATCTGTTTTTTGTTTGTAGGTAGTGATAGAAACATGAATAAACTAACATTAGATGGTGTTGATGTCATGGGTGAGCGATTAGCTGAAGAGGTCAGTTTCTCTCATGGTTCTTGCAACCATTAATTTTTCAAATTCTGATGCCATGTTATCTTAACACACTTAAACAGGTAACTGGAGTGATCAAGAAATCGCCAAATCTGCAGAAAATCTCTTTTGTTGCACACTCAATTGGAGGATTAGTTGCACGTTATGCAATTGGGAGATTATATAATCCTCCTAGAAGAAAAACCCAGGAGGACACTCTGTGTGATGTACGTGATGATAGTCAAAGTGGTACTATATGTGGTTTGGAAGCTATGAATTTCATCACAGTGGCTACACCTCATCTTGGTTCTAGGGGAAATAAACAGGTCCACTTTTCATACATTTACCCAACTTTTGAACTTTCATGCGTTCTCAATTCTTGAGATATATGTGAATTGAACTTGTTTTGTGATTGAAGGTTATCAATCAAAAAGTGGTAAAGTGGTATGACAATGGAAACCAGTTGTGAATAGACAAAATATGTTGATGGTTCCAATTATTTTGATTTTTTTTTATAGTCTACCATGGAGAAATTACTCAAGAATGGTCCTCTTCTCTTGTCTAGCAACCATTGTATCTGCATTCTTCTACAAGGTTATGAAGTGTGTATCTGTAATTGGATATAATCAGCATCTTAGAAACCTACCAAATTTCTATGTTTAGAGACATTATGTCGAATAATGTGATTTTTTCTGGATCTTTTTTGTTAGTGCCCATAGCATAGTGCAAGGACCATCTAAGATGCCTTCATTTAAAGTTGTCATTGAGTTGCAAGTTAAGTAGAATCCAAACGTATCATCATCATCAAATGATTCACTACCTGAATCCCTAATCAGTAATTACCTCATCTCACCATAGATCGATCCATTTTCTTCTTTTCTCATACTAGAAAATGTGTTTTATATATATATATATATATATATATATATATGAAGCCCAGACACACAGTAAGAAGTTTTCAGTGATTATGCGAAATAGGTTTAAGAGATAAGCACCATAGAACTACAAGCAAGATAGCATCTAAACTCAGTTATCTCCCTACTCCTATGTGGCTTCTTGATAAGATTCCAAAGTCTTTCTATGGTGGGGGAGAAATGTCCTTTATGTTGCCTCGTTGACTTAATGACTTTGCCAGTATTTTAGATGATATAAGTTCTGACATCTTTTCTGTAAGTATTATGTATAAGCTGGAAATGGCACTCATAGTTGGCAATGTATATCTCACATTACTTTATCATTGATCTTGACTTTTTAGTGTATCATATTAATTTCATTCAGGTCCCTTTCCTTTTTGGGCTCACTGCTATTGAAAAGGTTGCTTCTTGTGTTATTCACTGGATATTTAGAAGAACTGGCAAGCATCTTTTTCTAACTGATAGCGACGAAGGAAAGCCTCCATTGTTGCAACGAATGGTGGAGAATTGTGATGATCTTCATTTTATGTATTTCCTTTCTTCGCCTTGCCATATCTGTTTCGATGTCATTAACTTTGCAATGCATATTCCTGGTAGCATGATTATATTTCATCTACAGGTCTGCCCTCCAAGCTTTTAAACGGCGGGTGGCTTATTCAAATGTTGGCTATGATCGTATCCTGAGCTGAAAATTCTTGGATGTAACTATGCAATTTTCATATCATCATGGTCTGAGACATTTTATTTCATTATCACGTGATTTTCCTGAACTAAGTGATTTCAGATATAGTAGGATGGAGAACATCTTCTATTAGACGTAACTCTGAGTTGCCTAAAGTACCATCCCTTTAACAATCATTTCTCAGTGAGTTACTTTGTCCATTAACATTTAGTTATTAACTAGCTTTATTAAATCTTCTCTCCAGTGGGAGGATCCATTGAGTGAAAGATACCCACATATTGTACATGAAGAATATACTGCAGGGAGCAGAAATGATAAGTGTACTAGTGATTCCCTTACGGACAGCGATTGTGATGTACTTGAAGGTACTTATCATTTAATCCTGTAGATTAAATAAACTTTGTGTGTTAGGACTTAGGAGTCAGTTCCAGTTAATTTCTTTTAAGTATCTTACTTGTTAGCACTGATAAGCTTGCATTCTCTACCAGTCTTTAAAAGCTTCATTTGCCAGTCATGCTTGTGACTTCCCTACATTTCCCATAAACTTGTCCATTATCATGCTTTTTCAAGCTGTCTCAACTGTTATTCTAGTGGTATGTCGACAAGGCCCTGGTAGTGGCAGTGCTGCTTAAAAGTCTTAGGATCAATTTGAGCTTCATCACTGGGGTTTATCCTTTCCTTTTTCATCAAAAGAAAATGGAAAAGCAAATAAGTGGGATGCCTATAGCAAAGATTCCAACGATACGAATTAGTTAGAAGTATTCTCAGGCTGTTTCTATGGCCAATTTGCTTTTTTGAAAAACAATAAGGACCTTGTGAGCCCTCATTTTCATTGATCATTATTTGCCATCAACATATACATCCATGAAATTGTCTGTTAAAGCCCAAAAGAGAGCTTATTCCAACTCAAAATGCATATTTAAGAATTTTTGGTATAATTAAAGGTGAGAGTTTGACTTAGGTGAAGACTCTCTTAGTATTTAAACATATTTAATAAGAACATGAAACTACAAGGCTAAAGTTTTTCTTTTCGTTTAACAATGCCTACTTTGCTTTTTAACTTCTAACTCTTCTTTTCATCCATCTATATGGATTGCACTATTTTGCTTGCAGAAAAGCTAGTAACAGGTCTCACACGGCTGTCTTGGGAAAGAGTCGATGTAAGCTTCCACAACATCAGCATCCAAAGGTTTGCTGCACACAGTGTCATTCAGGTCCTCCACCTCTGAACCACATCTACTACCTCGTCCCTATTTCTCGCTATCTCCATACATTTCCATTTTTTAAAAAAAAATCTATTAATTTCAGGTTAAGGATCCATTCACGCATTCGGAAGGTACAGACGTTATACAACACATGATGGATCACTTCCTCACTTGAGGGAGGCAGAGGAATTCTTCTTCAGGTGGTATACATTGATCATCATCCACTAGTGGATCCATTGGATACACAAGGTGGAACAAAGAGCAGCAACAAGAACATGAAGAACAGGTAGCAGCAAATCAACTTGAATCATTGAGCCTTACCATCACTTGAATCTCTTCTATATTCTTCACTGGCAACTGTGTAATATTTCGATACGATCCTTTGTATAATCTGTTTATTTTTCTTAGCACTCAATATACTCATGTTGTATAGCCACTGGCGATGACATTTTTTGCTCGTAGCAGAATGGAACTGGAATGATTCATAATTTTCATTTCAATATTTAGACAGACAACTTGGAATCTTACATATATTTTTTCCCCATATTTTCACTATTATTTAAAATATTTTTTCAACTTTATTTTCACACAAAATACTTTTTTTTTTCTTTTCATTTCCTTTTGTTTTTCTTTGTTATGGATTAGTTAGCCATATAGCAGCCAGATGACGTCATTAAGGACAGGCATCAGGGGCGTCCGAACCATTGGCGCGGTTGCAGCTGTCCACTCCCCTCTTGGAGTTCGATTCATCGAGGTAGTGCTGGTAGACGTAGGACGCGAAGCCCCAAAACGCGATCCCCATCGCCACGGCCTTCGCCGCGTCCATCTCGTCGCCGAAGACCGCCACCGCCGCCAACGGCACCAGCGCGGTCCCCACCGTGCAGGTCACGTTGGCGAACAGCGCCGACGCCGCCTCCACCAGCGCCACTAGCCCCACCGCATAGAGTTGCCACGCCGCCGCGGTCCCCACCAGCGCCATCACGTACCCCGCCCTCCCCCCTCTCCGGAACCGCTCCATCTCCTCCCCCACCCGCCTCCACTCCCCGCTGGCCCACAGCCCTGCCACAGCCGCCGCCGTCGCCGCGGTGCTAGTCCACACCTCCATCTCCACCGCGGCCGCCCAAGTCCTCGCCTTTATCACCCTCTCGAACGAGAGCTCCATCAGGGACAGCGTGAGCGCGAAGAGCGCGGAGGCGGCCAGCGCCAGCGCCACCCCCAGCCGCCGCTCTGACCTGGAGGCGTTCGAAGCGTCGGACTCGGATCCGACGGCGACGAGCACGGCGGAGAAGGTGAGCAGCGCGACGGAGTTGAGGACGGGCGGGGTGAACCTGTGGGCATTGAGGAAGTAGGAGGAGACGGCGTTGAAGGCCAGCTGGGTGGCGCAGAGGAGGGAGAAGGTGGAGACGGGGAGGTAGAGGAGGGCGTAGGAGTACATGAGGTTGGAGGCGGAGATGAGGAAACCGAGGGAGAGGTAGATGAGGGCGATGTCACGGCGGCGGGCGGCGGAAGGTGGCGGCGGCGACTTGACGCGGAGGGAAAGGAGGCAGAGGAGGGGGAGGCAGAGAGGGGCGCCCGCTGATTGGACGACGGTCGCCAGCCACTTGCTGCGGCCACCTCCGTCGAAGTAGAGCCGGCCGAGGAGCGTTCCGGCGCTATGGGTCACGATGATGACGGAGGTGGCGACGGCCACCATGATCTGCCATTTCCACCGAAGCACCGCCGCCATCTCTTCGAACTTGGAAGGAGGGCGAGCCATGGCAATGCGAATCCAATTTATAGTCGAGAAAGACGAATTAGCTTTTTGCTAGACGCAACCGACAATGTCCTCCCCGAGCATCGTGCCTTTTGCCGGCTAACCAAGAACCTAACCGTCGGCTGTGAGCTCATGGTTTACTCACGCACACGGCACACGGCACACCATGATAGATACCTACAAGCTTATAGCTACCTTTCTCTTGATCCCTTAGTCATGAGTTTTTTGGCCCTGCTTGTGAGCCATTCATTCACATCACAAAGTGGTAGCAGCCCTTGCAAAGATAAAGAGAGAATCAGTGATGCTGGTAAAATCAGAGTTCGAATCTGAATGATTCTGAAAGTCGACCTCTCACTAAAAGCGACGGCCACTGTCGCTGCTTGATGGCTAAATTTAGTTAGTGATTATATTTTTAATTGATCAAAATTTTATATTTTATCATTAATTTAGCGATCAAGTTTAAAGTTTACTAATATTTAATATTTAACCATCGTATATAAATTTGATCTCTAATTACCGATCAATTTTTAGATTTAATCGTTACTTAACCTTCGATTTTAAAGTCGATTGCTAATTTAATGACTAATTTTTAATTCACTCTCTAATCTAATTGATCTGGTCCAAAAACGATAAAGAAGGCTAGCTAAAAATGTGGCTCCTTAATTGACTATGTGAAGACTATGCTCCGATCTATAATATAAAGAACGTTAGTACCGGATAAAGAAAGGAGTCTCCGGTGTTGGTTCTCCAACGCTCAAGTCAATCACCGAAATAATAGAAAGATGGCAAAGTGATGTAACAGTGGGAACACAAGCACAAATAATGTATATCACATATTTCCACCGGTACATGAACCCCCTTTTATATAGTGCTTCAATAGGCGATGTGCAGGCTCCTCAAGGTGCGAGTATGTTTTCCCAACACAATACCTTAATAGGATATGCAAATCCCTGACATGACAATAGAATCTTTCGTCATACGATTTATCTGTTGACCATGCCCTGTTGTCAGCAGCATTATATTAACTCCTAGAGGGATATTACGAGATATGGGAGGGGTCCCACTATCACTACAAAAAAATACAAATTTGGGGACAAAAGTCTGGAATGAAAATAATTCGTCCCAAAATTGGGACAAAATTACCAACGAAAATAAATTTCGACCCAAATGACCAACGAAATTTGCAACGAAACAATTTTGTTCCAAGTTTGCAACAGGAAAAAATTTCGTTGCTAAATTCGACCCCAAATCTGGAACAAATCCAGAATTCGTCCCAAATTTAGGGACGAAATAGTGGGAGGGGTCCCACTATTTGGTTGAGTGGAATAGCCACTCGGCCAAGACTCCCTGCCTGACAATCTCAGCTGCTGCTCTCTTCCATAATACCTCGGTTCAGTAGGTTGTTTCTTGCTCGACCGACTGAGCGATCTACTCAAATGAGCTTCTTGGTCAATTGGACCCTTCAGGCCTGATCGACAATCGAAGTCGACCTCCGCTCAGCCCACTTTTGGTGAACTCGTTGGTTCTTTGGCATTGACTACCCTGACTTTGATCTCCACGTCGGCTGTTGTCTCCGCCCTTGGCCCATGCTTGGTAGACCCCCTTTATCGTCGCACACAAGTCTTCCTCTCAAGTCTAATCGAAGGAGGTTGTTGTTGAGGATCAGTGGTCGGCTAGAAAGGGAGGTTGAATAGCTTGGTCACCTCCGACTTGATTGCTTCTCTACAAATCATTAATTGTGTAGCGGAATAGAACTAAAACAAAGAAAGCAATCAAACTCTAACACGTTTCCTTTTACATGGTTCGGAGATTGCTTGCTCCTGTTTCACGGCTTATCTTTGAGGTGGGCGAACCCTCAATCCTTCAGTCAATTAGTCTCAGGTAATCTCCGGATAGAGCTTACTCCTTATCAGTAGAGTACTGTTGGTGCAACCTTAGGTCAAGGTTGACCTGGTTGACCCGACTCGAGGTGACTTGACTCGAGTTGTATTTTGATGTTTGACTTGGGAAGATTGTCGGTGCAACCTTAGGTCAAGGTTGACCTAGTTGAGTTGCATGTTGATGTTTGACACTCGTGAGAGAGTTCTATTCTTGATGTGAGACAAGAATAGATGGTTGGGAGATTATTGGTACAACCCTAGGTCAAGGATTGACCTGGTTGACCTGAAAAGTCCAAGTATGGAGACTTGGCACTGGAAAAGTCCGAGCAGGGGGCTTGGCACGCGAAAAGTCCAAGTATGGAGACTTGGCGCTGGAGAAGTCCAAGCAGGGAGCTTGGCACGGGAAAAGTCCAAGCAGGGAGCTTGGCAAAGTGGGAAAGTCCTAACTGGGATGTTAGGCAGTGTGGAAAGTCCTGGTGAGTGAAGCCAGGCAGTGGGAAAGTCCTAACTGGGATGTTAGGCAGTTGGAAAATCCTGGTGAGTGAAGCCAGGCAGTGGGAAAGTCCAACTGGGATGTTAGGCAGTTGGAAAGTCCTGGTAAGTGAAGCCAGGCAATGAGAAAGTCCTAACTAGGATGTTAGGCAGTGTGAAAATCCTGGTGAGTGAAGCCAGGTGGAAAGTCCTGGTGAGTGAAGCCGGGCAAGGGAAAATCCAGATAGATCAAGGGTGATCGGACATCTGGTGTTGAGAAGTCCAAGTGAGTGAAGCTTGGCATATGGAGTCGGAGAGGGCTCGGTAGCTCGTTCTCCGAACTAGGTTAGAGAGGGCACTCTAAACCTAGGAGTTGGATCGGTCTGCAGACCGATCTAGTGATACTCAGTGTTTCCTGATCGGTCTGGTGACCGATCAGATTCCACTCAGTAGCATACTGTGGAGTTCCTGATCGGTCCACAGACCAATCAGGCGACGATCAGAAGCGAAGAAAGAAGCTCCTGATCGGTCCAGGGACCGATCAGGTGTATGCCTGATCGGTCTCCACGACCGATCAGGAGACGAGCGATTCTCTGTCGAAGAGAGCTGGGATCGGTACAGAGCCTGATCGGTCCACAGACCGATCAGTGACGATCCATCTCTTCCCTGATCGGTCTGCAGACCGATCAGGGTTCTAGCCGTTGCGACGCAACGGCTAGTTTCTTCGCTGTCTTCTTCGCAGGTATAAAGGGGTCGAGGGCTGCTGCTGCACAAAAACTTCTTCTCTTTTCCTTGAACTTCTGTTCTTCTGCTGCTAAAGCTTCTGCTTCAACTGAGCTTTGATTGAGCTCGCCTCCCAAGCTTCGCGTGAGCTTCCAGTCGTCGACAAGCTGCTGCGTTTGGGTTGTGAAGTTGCTGCTTCACCTCCAGTCGACAAGAAAGCAAGCAATTGGTAGAGTGCTATTGTATTCATATTGTATTGCTTTTCTTACTGTTCTTGTACACTTTGTTTGCTGTTGCAAACGTTTATGGCGAGGTTTCTCCACCCACAAGGAGTATATTGTATTAGCCGGTTCTCCGGAGACTCATCCACCGACGGATTGACTGGACTCGTCCACCTTACGGACACGCCGAGGAGTAGGAGCCCTAATCTCCGAACCTCGTTACATCCTTGTGTTAAGGTTTGGTTTTCTTCTCTTTCGTTTCTTTGTATTTTCCGCTGCGCTAACACGTTTTGTAGAAAGAAACGACGATTTGGGGTCGGCTATTCACACCCCCCCTCTCTAGCCGAGTACGAACGATCCTAACAAGTGGTATCAGAGCGAGGTCGCTCTTCATCGGATCAACACCCGTGGGAGCAAAGCTAGAGAATGAATCTCTATGGAGAAGACATCACCATTCCACCCTTCTACGAATGCGGCGACTTCGCGTATTGGAAGGTAAGGATGAAGTACTTTCTTATGACTAACATAATGAATTAGTTTTGTGTACAAGAAGGTTTTGCTCCTCCGGTGGATAGGGAAGGAAAACCACTTGAGAAGAAGGAGTGGACAAGAGAACAAATTCACAAATCCGAAATCAACGAAGAGGTAACGAGAATAATTGAATTTTCATTGCCTACTAACATCTTGTGTAAGATAGGTTACAACAATGCCAAGGAATTATGGGATAACTTGGCCAAGTTCCATGAGGGAAGCTCAAATTCAAGCCATGAAGAGGAGCTAAGTGAGCCAAGTAGCTCACATCATGGAGGAGAAGATTTAGAAGTTGAGGGCCACTCAACATCTAAAGAAGAAGAGGAGGAGAGTTCCTCTTCAAGGTCGGGGCAAGAAGAAGAAGCTTCTACCTCCGGAAGGGATGAAGATGAGAGCGTTCATCCATCCTCAACCCTAGGTAACTCAAGCATTTTAATTTCTAGCAAATTACACATAATGTGCTTCGAGTGTAGGGAGTTTGGGCACTACAAGAGCAAGTGTCCAAAGAGGGTTAGAAAGACTCCACCGGCACCAAAGGTCAAGGAAGCCGGCGTCCCAACACGCAAAGGCAAGAAGCACGTGGTGTGCTTTCAATGCAAGCAACGGGGACACTATAGGAGCCAATGTTCGAAGGGGAGGAAACCTCACAAGGACAAGGGATGCACATCGATAGGGGGAGCTAAGGCAAACCCTAAGGTATCTTTTAAGGCTCATTCGTGCAATTCTAGTAGGATACATGCTAGTAATTTTATTGCATTAGTCAATAATGATAAGCATGTTAACACTAGAAATCAATACATGTGCTTAGGTGCTAAACATGTCAACCTAGATAGGGATACTACTAGGAATGCTAACCCTAGGATTAACACTTCTAAGGTTAATGAAAACCTAGGTAGAAACCCTAAATCAACTAGACACATGCCTAGGAACACCTCAAGAAAGAATGACAAATCAAAACTTGAGGTATTAGAGAAAGAAAATCAAGTCTTGAGGTCAAGACTTGACTCTCTAGAAAAGGCTCTTAAGGATTTGACTCTAGGGTCTAGGGGTCAAAAACCCAAGTCCAAGGATAAGAAAGGTTTGGGTCACAAACCTAAGTCCCAAATGGTCAAGCCCACCTATCATAATGTTCCATTCGATTATGGAACAAAACCTAGGGCTAGGAAGACCAATACCAAGGTCACAAGGGGAGTCACCCCTAGAGTTGATCTTGATGAGTCCCAAATGGCCAAGGCTTTAAAGCCTAAGAGGGTCATTAGGAGGGTTGCTAGGGAAGTTATCCCTAGTGAATATTTAGTGAACCCAATGAGCTCAAATAGGTATTGGGTTCCTAGGAATCTTTCTACCCCATAGATGGGTTAGAGAGTGTCAACTCCGATTAGAAGGGTAGTTAACCCAACTTTGAGGAAATTGACACTCAAGGAGCATTTTCAAGGTTTTGAGAACTTTTGAAAATGAAATGGAATTATCATTTACTCCTTTGAAGAGTTAAATGTGCCTAAAGATTGGAAATTTCATTTTTAATCTCAATTGGCACAATTTGGGAAAATCTAGAGAACTCTCGAGGAAAAATGAAACATGCCAAGTTTTGAGGATAAATTTGATCTTTAAGTGGCATGAATTAATCTAGAGTTCAAGAAGTGTCAAAATTAGGATTTTGGCATTTTGGGGCAATCTAGGATTAAATTTGAAGTTAGTCAAGTGGTTAAGGATACTTAGATAGGTAATCTAGGTATATTTATTTATGCTAAATCTTGCCATGATTGTTTGCCCTCACATGTCATGACATCATGTTTAGTTTTATTATCATTTGAAATGTCATGATAATGCTTAGACTAGTTTTTATGTCATGTTTATTTAAGTTTCAAACTTTATGCCATGACATCATGACATTGGCACATGTTTTCATTTATGATACCATTTTATGCCATGTCATCATCTCTTGCATTAGTAATCAATTGAATTGATTTAAGGATGAAAAATACATTTTGATATTGAGATCAAATTTGTGTTTAGAAAATGCATGAGACCTTAGTCTAAGATACCTAAACCCATATCTCACATCAAAATTGACATGGATGTGTTTGATACACTTTAGATGTGTGTGAGATATTATGATCATGAGTTAGGATCAAGGTGCATAGTTCTTGTACCTAGATGAGCCTAATTCAAGAAATGGAGGATCATAGGAAAAACTTGTGTACAAGTCATGTACATATAGTCCTAAGATTATGATCCTAAATTAAAGGGTTTAAAATCATTTCAAAATTGATTTGAAAAACCTTGATGAAGCTTTCCTAGTGATTGCATTCATCATTGAACATTGTGATACAAAGTTGAGTTAAACTTGAACTATTTCAAAGTTTTTGAACTTTGTATCAAGATTGAAAAATGGAAGTTATTTTCATAGAAAACTATTTTTCCATGATAGTGTATGATATGAGGAATGTATCCTCAAAGTTTCGTAATTTTTGGAATTTTCTTGAATTTATTAGGAGTTTCTGATTTTCCGGAAGGGGAAATCAGAAGTTCTGATTTGAGTGGCTGGATCGGTCCGGGGACCGATCCAGGGAAGATCTGATCGGTCTGCGGACCAATCCAGAGTATTGTGGATCGGTCTGCAGACCGATCCAATGAGTTCCAGTAGCACGAGTGCGATCTGGTGAAGGGCTGATCGGTCTGGGGACCATCAGGGCATGCCGAATTTCTGATTTTTCAGCTGTTGTCTGAAATTTCAGTTATGGAAATGGTGTTTTTGGATTTCTAAAGGTTTGGAACTCTCAAAGACATTGTTGGTGCAATGGTCAAAGGGGGAGTTGACCTTTAGGGGTAGTTGACTTTTAGGGGGAGTTTTTACTCCTTAAGATTTTTGAGGATTAGTGATATGGGATTATCACTAAGTTGATTGTTGAGTTTAGTATCAAGGGGGAAATTAAGAGTTTTAATGAAAAGTATGGGACTTTCATTAGGAAGAAACTCTTGACCTTGATACCCTTCTTTTTCTTTTTGATGTGTGTCAAAAAGGGGAGAGTATTCATTGGAGAATTATTGGAGAACCCAAGTTAGGTTATCGGGTTAACCTAAACTAGGGGAAGAATGTCAAGGAATGTTCGAGCAAGAACATTGGAATTCTTTTTGATGTGTGTCAAAAAGGGAGAGAATTATTGGAAAACCCAAGTTAGGTTATCGGGTTAACCTAAGGGGAGAATGTCCAGAGAATGTTCAAGGAAAGAACATTGGACATTGGAAGATGGTTGGAAAACCTAAGTTAGGTTATCGGGTTAACCTAACTTGATTATGGGTTTTGTCAAACATCAAAAAGGGGGAGATTGTTGGTGCAACCTTAAGTCAAGGTTGACCTGGTTGACCCGACTCGAGGTGACTTGACTCGAGTTGTATTTTGATGTTTGACTTGGGAAGATTGTCGGTGCAACCTTAGGTCAAGGTTGACCTAGTTGAGTTGCATGTTGATGTTTGACACTCGTGAGAGAGTTCTATTCTTGATGTGAGACAAGAATAGATGGTTGGGAGATTATTGGTACAACCCTAGGTCAAGGATTGACCTGGTTGACCTGAAAAGTCCAAGTATGGAGACTTGGCACTGGAAAAGTCCGAGCAGGGGGCTTGGCACGCGAAAAGTCCAAGTATGGAGACTTGGCGCTGGAGAAGTCCAAGCAGGGAGCTTGGCACGGGAGAAGTCCAAGCAGGGAGCTTGGCAAAGTGGGAAAGTCCTAACTGGGATGTTAGGCAGTGTGGAAAGTCCTGGTGAGTAAAGCCAGGCAGTGGGAAAGTCCTAACTGGGATGTTAGGCAGTTGGAAAATCCTGGTGAGTGAAGCCAGGCAGTGGGAAAGTCCAACTGGGATGTTAGGCAGTTGGAAAGTCCTGGTAAGTGAAGCCAGGCAGTGAGAAAGTCCTAACTAGGATGTTAGGCAGTGTGAAAATCCTGGTGAGTGAAGCCAGGTGGAAAGTCCTGGTGAGTGAAGCCGGGCAAGGGAAAATCCAGATAGATCAAGGGTGATCGGACATCTGGTGTTGAGAAGTCCAAGTGAGTGAAGCTTGGCATATGGAGTCGGAGAGGGCTCGGTAGCTCGTTCTCCGAACTAGGTTAGAGAGGGCACTCTAAACCTAGGAGTTGGATCGGTCTGCAGACCGATCCAGTGATACTCAGTGTTTCCTGATCGGTCTGGTGACCGATCAGATTCCACTCAGTAGCATACTGTGGAGTTCCTGATCGGTCCACAGACCAATCAGGCGACGATCAGAAGCGAAGAAAGAAGCTCCTGATCGGTCTAGGGACCGATCAGGTGTATGCCTGATCGGTCTCCACGACCGATCAGGAGACGAGTGCGATTCTCTGTGAGAGAGCTGGGAGAGCTGGGATCGGTCTGGGGACCGATCAGGACAGAGCCTGATCGGTCCACAGACCGATCAGTGACGATCCATCTCTTCCCTGATCGGTCTGCAGACCGATCAGGGTTTTAGCCGTTGCGACGCAACGGCTAGTTTCTTCGCTGTCTTCTTCGCAGGTATAAAGGGGTCGAGGGATTCTGCTGCACAAAAACTTCTTCTCTTTTCCTTGAACTTCTGTTCTTCTGCTGCTAAAGCTTCTGCTTCAACTGAGCTTTGATTGAGCTCGCCTCCCAAGCTTCGCGTGAGCTTCCAGTCGTCGACAAGCTGCTGCGTTTGGGTTGTGAAGTTGCTGCTTCACCTCCAGTCGACAAGAAAGCAAGCAATTGGTAGAGTGCTATTGTATTCATATTGTATTGCTTTTCTTACTATTCTTGTACTCTTTGTTTGCTGTTGCAAACGTTTGTGGCGAGGTTTCTCCACCCACAAGGAGTATATTGTATTAGCCGGTTCTCCGGGGACTCATCCACCGACGGATTGACTGGACTCGTCCACCTTACGGACACGCCGAGGAGTAGGAGCCCTAATCTCCGAACCTCGTTACATCCTTGTGTTAAGGTTTGGTTTTCTTCTCTTTCGTTTCTTTGTATTTTCCGCTGCGCTAACACGTTTTGTAGAAAGAAACGACGATTTGGGGTCGGCTATTCACACCCCCCCTCTCTAGCCGAGTACGAACGATCCTAACAAGTACAACCTCTCATAAAGTACTCTTCTTCTTTTACAAGATGGAGATTAAGAGTAGGAAGAAGAGTGTGGCTTGAAAGTTTTGAGCAATGACTTAGGAGTTTTACAATGACAATCAGTAACCTTCTTCATGCCCTAAAGCTCCCTTTAAATAAGAGGAGAGAGTTGAACAGAAGATCAACTCATCCCGGCACCAGTCGACTGGTCCATGCACCAGTCGACTGGTGTAGCCTTGGACACAGCCAACGGCTCTCCGCAAAATCTAGGATTCTGCTAACAACCTTGTATCAGTCGACTGGTCCTTGCAATCGTTGAGCATAGAATCATTCTGTGCTTTCATGAATTTGGACCAGTCAGCTAGTCTTTCCACCAGTCGACTTATCCTTACATTCACTCATACTCTCCTCTCTGAAGTTGCCCTTTGAAACCCTCTTCCTCAGCACTTGTCCCTCAGATGCACTCGAGCCCGCGGCTCCTCTCTGTGTCATCCTTCGCGTTGCCTTGAAGTCTACTTCCTTCGGCTCCACTTCGTTGCTCCTCGTCCGGCAGTCCCTTAGATGCATCATCCTTCACCGATCTCATGGACTTGAGCCATGGGATGAGATTTTTGTACAACTTGATCGCACCAAGTTCCTCATATATTTTACCAAGTCCTGCATGACTCAAACACTTATAAAATTCAAACTTAAACTCTTTGACACACACATCGAAACTATAATCATATCCGATCAAACTTAGGTCGATTGCATCCACAATCTCCCTTTTTTTGATATGCGACAATATGTTTAAGTTAGGCATAAATAGCATCTTGAAGATTACAAGCCTAATGTAAATATAAAGCATAAAATCCAAACTCCCCCTTAATATATGCTCTATTACTTAATTTTCAAAATTTGCACAAATATGGAGAAGTAAATTTCTAACTTAAACTTTCTCATTTCTCTCCCTTTGACACTATCAAAAAGATTGCACTGAACAATCATACATACTATGACGTCAATTTTAACCAAATTAACTAAAACCAACTACTGAAAGTACTGGAAAACAACTATCAGCCGACTAGTATCTGACACGATCGACTCATAAGCAGTCTAAATTTTAGCTTTCTAAAGTCAACTTTAGAAATGCACAGAAAAATCCATAAAGTTCAAAAAATTATGAAATTTTAAAAACACATTTATTTTAATGTTCTCTAACAAGGAAAAATATTTTTTCATGAAAATTTAAAATATTTTTGAAGTTTTGACAAAAAATTAAAAATATTAAAAATCACTCAAGTTTGTATCAATTTAAAAGCTTGTTTTGAATTCATATGCTTTAACATAACTATACCACTATAAATAAAACATAGAATTATTTTTAAAATATTTAAAATGTCCAATTATTAGTGGCAAAAGGCGAATACGCTCGCCCCCAGCGCCCCCGCCAATAAAATGTCCAATTATGCTCTATAGGCAATGATCCTGTCCGAACCAGAAGTCAGCAGACGCTGGGCACGTGACGCTCCAAGGCTCGCTGATGTAGGTCTCCAACTAGTGTCGAGATGCTCCGGCTATCCTGCACAGAAGTCGAGCCGGGAAGGGGATTCCCAGCGACGACCCTCCGACGCTCAAGTCAGGTAAATCACGATGAACAAGGTGGCTCCAGAAGTCTCAGAGTACATACCATCCTCCCCTGTCGATGAAACCTGAGGTTCTTTATATAGAGCTGTGAAAGGTTCGGGCACGTGTACCAAGGTGCATAAGTGTCCCCTGTCCTATCCTAGGTATGCGGCTGTCAGAAAGCTTACCTGTCCTTTCCTAGGTACGCGGCTGCCAGACCCATATCGCTACAGTCAAAGCATGCCCTCGATGGGACAGCAGAATCCCCTGTCACAAGATTTGGAGCATGACACACACGTGAAACCTACAGGTTGTTGGAGAAAGAAATCCTCTGGCCATTTCCTTTGCTCCAAACTTGTAGTCCGAGCGGAAAGATACCTAAACATCCGACCGGACATCCGCAGTGGTTTACTTGTGCTTTGTGGAGACTAACAAACAGGGGTGCTTTATGACTGTGATCGGTCAAAAGGTCAGCTCGGCCCATGACCTTTTTAACTGAGCGTCGGAACCCCGATTTGACAGGGTGCCTACCAACTATGAGTGCAAACCGGCCGGACCTTTCCGGGTACTCGATTCCATCGGCCGGCCGGCAGTCCAATCGGACCGGCCCTCTATGGCCGTCCGTCCGGTCGGACCACATTCTCCTCTGGGTGGGCGGCTGTTCCGGTGACTTCCACTTGGCGTTGACTTTGCAAGAAAAAAGGGGGGGGCCCGCTCTTACTACCGGATCACTTGCCTTCCCTTCAAGTCTAGTCGAAGGAGGCGAATAGTCTGACTGACTGGACTGTGAGTCTAGCCGAACGGCTCATCCATGCTAATATTCTACGCCCGGTCAGCGGCGGAGATATCCTTGAATGAATCAATGATGGCTTTTGCCGGATCTCCTCGCGTTCTGCGTCAATCTTCGACATCAATGTCGATCATACCTTCAATAAATGCTACGAATGATTGACTGCCACGTGGAGCAATGCCATCAGAGGACGGAGGCGGTTGCATGGCATTTTGATGTAACCGAAGCAATTCGAAATAAACGGCTAGATGTATGCATTGATTCCCGTGACCTGGATCCGACGGTGGGGGCCGACCGGCCCTCACACTATAAATTCTTCGTTTCCTTCTCATCTTCGCACGCCTCCGTTACCTCTACTGTTGCTCTCTGCGTTGCGGGGCTCCGGCGATCTTGTCGCTGCCTTCTGACGCTTTTCGGCGCCTTTCCTCGATTCATCTCCCCTCAGTAAGGTTTTAGATCTCTCATTTTTCCTTTCCGATATCTAATTCGCACTTCTGCTCTAGTTTTTGAAACTCCATTTCCCCGTCTTTGAAACTTCCTTTTTGATTTCTTCTGTCCCGATCATGGCCAGTTCTTCTCATCCCGAAGAACAATCCTTAGGCCCATGGTATACTACCATGCGATCTCGTTTCGAACAACGGGATTTTGATATTTTGGCTGACAATTTCGAAATCCCCGAGGATATCGAAGTTCGCCTAGCTGGTCCTGCCGCTCGGCCTCACAGACCACCGCGCGGCGGTTTCTGTGTCTTTCGCGACCAATTCACCGCCGGTCTGCGGTTCCCCGTCCATCCTTTTATAGCAGACGTCTGCAATTATTTTGGCGTGCCGCTCGGGAGTTTAGTACCAAACACCTTCCGTCTCCTCTGCGGCGTTGTCGTTTTGTTCAAGATTCACAACATTCCCCTCCGACCGGGTCTTCTTTTATTTCTATTATCCTAAGCAAGCCGGGCACCTTTATGTTCCAAGCTCGGCCCGGTTTGGTCTTCTTCATAAACTACCCACTTCCAATAAACATTGGAAGGACTATTATTCTACCTCGCATGCCCGATCAAACTTTCCGACCAGTGGCAAGTCGGTCTACCTCCCCTCCCGAAGAAATTCAAGACCCGGGAATATCTTCACGAAATGTACTAGCGGTCTCGACTTGACATCAACAAGCTTCTTCACGAGGGAGTGATGTACATTTTGGGCTGAGTCCCCACTCCCGACCGGCTTCGGTAAGAACTTTGCTTTGGCACTTGCTTTAATTGCTAACCGATTTCTTTTTCTTCATGCAGTGACATCGTCATGGACTCGGTGATGGCAGGCGTTCTAAAGAAAAGGGATGGCGGCAAAAGAAATGAAAGGCGGGTATTGATTGGTCGGTTCCCACGAAGAAAGCGGCACCAGTGAATCGGCGCTCGAGCCTCTCAGCGGCATGTGGACGGCGCTACCTCCAGGGAACCAACGGCCCCGAGGAAGGGTCCGTTCGGGAGGAGGATCAGCCGCTGCAAAGAGGCGCCGAGTGGAGACCCGCTACGCTCGGCTACCTCTGCGGTCCAACCCTCGGCCGGGCGCCTCATTGCGAAAGCGGTGCACGAGACCATTTCATCCGGGACGCCGGGACGGTGGCTGCTCGGTCGAGGCCACTCCGGTCGACACTCTCCCCGCTCGCCGTTCGGTCCAACGTTCGACCATCCATTCGCGGTCTTCTGCGCCACTTCGATCCCGGTCGGGCGACACAGTACGGGTTACTCTTCACCTCCCGACTGAAGAGTTGCTGCCAGAAGCTGACCGGACGACCGTGCCCGAGCACACTGTTACTTTGAAAGGGCCCCTCGCCGAGATGTGGGCCGACGCTCGGGCGCGCGTAGCACTGATCCCTCTCCAGAACTTAGCCAATAGCCACATGCAAGCGGCTACGGGGGTAAGTTCTTCGTTGTTTTTTGTTTTACCTAAAATATTTCCGCTCGGCTTCTAACAACTGCGACTTCTTGTTTCAGAGGTGGGTGGAAGAGATAGCAGTTTCCAACCGTCTGGCTATGGCGGACGAGGAGATAAGGCAACTGCGGGCGGCAGGTGGTCCGAGCGGCTCCCAAGGACCTTCCTACTCCGAGCTGCAAAAAGAGCTGAAGAAAACTCAAACTCTGCTAGCTGCTGAGCAGAAGAAAACAGCTGATCAGGCCCACGCCCTAGCCGAGTCCGAGCGACAGGTCAAGTCGCTTGACACAAAGATAACTCTGGCCACCACTCGGAAGAACACAGCCATCTCCGATCTGGAGAAGAAAAACGTGGAGGCCCGGGGCCTGGAGTTTAAGATAAAGGAGCTGACGGAGCAGCTCGACCGGGAGAAGGCAGGCCGCTCGGCCGATGCGGAGAAGATTGAACGTCTGAATGAGGCCCTGACAAGCTCCCAGGCAACCTTCAAGGAATACCAGGATGCCGAGCCGAGCCGAGTCGCCGCTCTCCGACAAAGTTACATCCGATCGCCCGAGTTCTCGGAAAAAATTTGCGAGCGGATGTACTCGGCTTTCGACCTGGCAATTACGGCCACTATGACCTATCTGAAGTCGAAGGGCCTTCTTCCGGAGTCCACCAATATTCCGGCCGGCGATCAAGTGGAGCTCCTGAGCAACATTCCGAGGGACCTCTACGACTACATCGAGTAATTTTTGTAATTTCACAGCTCGGCTGAACATGAACCTTTTTGTACTTAGGCCACTCGACCTAAGGTTCTAATTTTAATGAAATGCTTTCCTTTCGTGTACTCTATCTTTTTGCACTGTTCCCTGGCTGACACTTGTACGGTCCGCTCGTCTTCTATCACATCATACCTTGGGCATTCGAGGTGCATTCTTCCAGAATGAAGTGTTTTCCCCAGCTCTCCGTCCGGCCGAATATCAATCTGGGCTGCGCCAGAATCGCTCGCTATAAGCCGATCCGAACCTTTTATACCTCGAGTCCGATCGGAAAATAGCTTCGGTCTGACAATCGGCGGGGAATACGAATGATCGCAGTGTCGACGATATTCCGTTCGGATTATTTATAGACGCCGGCTCGTCTCTTGATCTTTAACGACGGTGCTCGTCGATCTTCCGCTCGGAGGGTTTATAGACGCCGGCTCGTCTCTTGATCTTTAACGACGGTGCTCGTCGATCTTCCGCTCGGAGGGTTTATAGACGCCGGCTCGTCTCTTGATCTTTAACGACGGTGCTCGTCGGTCTTCCGCTCGGAGGGTTTATAGACGCCGGCTCGTCTCTTGATCTTTAATGACGGTGCTCGTCGGCGCAGATATTTATAGCCGGTCGGCTCGTGATCTTTAACCGGTGCTCGTCGGTCTTCCGCTAGGAGGGTTTATAGGCCGGCTCGTCTCTTGATCTTTAACGACGGTGCTCGTCGATCTTCCGCTCGGAGGGTTTATAGGCCGGCTCGTCTCTTGATCTTTAACGCGGTGCTCGTCGATCTTCCGCTTGGGGTTTATAGACGCCGGCTCGTCTCTTGATCTTTACCGACGGTGCTCGTCGGTCTTCCGTTCTGAGGGTTATAGAGGCCGGCTCGTCTCTTGATCTTTAGACGGTGCTCGTCGATCTTCCGCTCGGAGGGTTTATAGACGCCGGCTCGTCTCTTGATCTTTAACGACGGTGCTCGTCGATCTTCCGCTCGGAGGGTTATAGAGGCCGGCTCGTCTCTTGATCTTTAACCGGTGCTCGTCGGTCTTCTCGGAGGGTTTATAGACGCCGGCTCGTCTCTTGATCTTTAACGACGGTGCTCGTCGGTCTTCGATCGGAGGGTTTATAGGCGGCTCGTCTCTTGATCTTTAACGACGGTGCTCGTCGATCTTCCGCTCGGAGGGTTTATAGACGCGGCTCGTCTCTTGATCTTTAACGGTGCTCGTCGATCTTCCTTCGGAGGGTTTATAGCTCGTCTCTTGATCTTTAACGACGGTGCTCGTCGATCTTCCGCTCGGAGGGTTTATAGACGCCGGCTCGTCTCTTGATCTTTAACGACGGTGCTCGTCGATCTTCCGCTCGGAGGGTTTATAGACGCCGGCTCGTCTCTTGATCTTTAACGACGGTGCTCGTCGGTCTTCCGCTCGGCCCCCCGACGCGGACGTTGCTTGTTGCTCCGCCCGCTCGGCGGATGCTTTTTGCTTTTGCTCCACGAGTTTGGCGGCCCTTATCTCGACCAGAGCGTCGAGTTCCTCCCTTGAAAGCGTCACCGTGTGCTGTCGTCCAGCCTCGTCCATTGTCTCTGCTCGGATGCAGGAGCGTTCCCACAGACGGCGCCAATTTGATCCTGTCCGAATCAGGAGTCAAGGGACGCTGGGCACGTGGCGTCTCCTGCGGAATCCTCGAACGGGCCGGGAAGGGGATTCCCAGCGACGACCCTCCGACGCTCAAGTCAGGTAAATCACGATGAACAAGGTGGCTCCAGAAGTCTCAGAGTACATACCTCCCCCTGTCGATGAAACCCGAGGTTCTTTATATAGAGCTGTGAAAGGTTTGGGCACGTGTACCAAGGTGCATAAGTGTCCCCTGTCCTATCCTAGGTATGCGGTGTCGAAAGCTTACTGTCCTTTCCTAGGTACGCGGCTGTCGAAAGTTTACGACCCATATCGCTTCAAAGCATGCCCTCGATGGGACAGCAGAATCCCCTGTCACAAGATTTGGAGCATGACACACACGTGAAACCTACAGGTTGTTGGAGAAAGAAATCCTCTGGCCATTTCCTTTGCTCCAAACTTGTAGTCCGAGCGGAAAGATACCTAAACATCCGACCGGACATCCGCAGTGGTTTACTTGTGCTTTGTGGAGACTAACAAACAGGGGTGCTTTATGACTGTGATCGGTCAAAAGGTCAGCTCGGCCCATGACCTTTTTAACTGAGCGTCGGAACCCCGATTTGACAGGGTGCCTACCAACTATGAGTGCAAACCGGCCGGACCTTTCCGGGTACTCGATTCCATCGGCCGGCCGGCAGTCCAATCGGACCGGCCCTCTATGGCCGTCCGTCCGGTCGGACCACATTCTCCTCTGGGTGGGCGGCTGTTCCGGTGACTTCCACTTGGCGTTGACTTTGCAAGAAAAAAGGGGGGGGGCCCGCTCTTACTACCGGATCAGGCAAGATGCCTATTAATTAAACATTTGCTTTCCCCATAGTTGGTATATAATCACTATTTTGACACATTTCATAATTCAACAATATGTCATAAGCATAAGCAAATTATAAATATCATCCTATCATCTTACATCAATGTTTATAAATATTATGCAAGTCATTGTGAGATGAAATGAAAGTAACCTCTACTTACCCCTTTTTGAGGATCGATGGCCGACTAGAAAAGGGAGGGGGGTTGAATAGCTTGGTCACTCCCAATTCGATTACTTCTTTACAAATTGTTAGTTGTGTAGCAGAATAAATAAAAAACAAAGAAAACAATAAGAAAGTAATCAAACTCTAACATATTTCCTTTTACGTGGTTTGGAGATTGCTTGCTCCTACTCCACGGCTTGTCTTTGAGGTGGACGAACCCTCAATCCTTCAGTCGATTAGTCTTTGGCAATCTCTGGATAGAGCTTACTCCTTATCGGCGGAGTACAACCTCTCATAAAGTACTCTTCTTCTTTTACAAGATGGAGATTAAGAGTAGGAAGAAGAGTGTGGCTTGGAAACTTTGAGCAATGACTTAGGAGTTTTACAATGACAAACAACAACCTTCCTCATGCCCTAAAGCTCCCTTTAAATAAGAGGAGAGAGTTGAACAGAAGGTCAACTCATCCCGACACTAGTCGACTAGTCCATGCACCAGTCGACTGATGTAGCCGTTGGACACAGCCAACGACTCTCCGCAAAATTTGGGATTCTGCTAACAGCCTTGTATCAGTCGACTGGTGTCAACACCTGTCAACTGGTCTTCATAACCATCGAGCATAGAATCATTTTGTGCTTTCGGAAATTTAAACCAGTTGACTGGTCTTCCCACCAGTCGACTGATCCTTACATTCACTCATACTCATCCTCTTCGAAATCACCCTTTGAAGCCCTCTTCCTCGGCACTTGTCCCTCAGATGTACTCGAGCCCACAGCTCTTCTCCGTGTCATCCTTCGCGTTGCCTTAAAGTCCGCTTCCCTTGGCTCCACTTCATTGCTTCTCGTCCGGCGGTCCCTTGAATGCATCATCCTTCACTGATCTCATGGACCCGAGCTATAGGATGAGATTTTCCCATAACTTGGTCGCACCAAGTTCCTCATGTGCTTCACCAAGTCCTGCATGACTCAAACACATATGAAAGTCTAACTTAAATTTTTTGACACACACATCAAAACTATGATCATACCCAATCAAACCTAGGTCGATTGCACCCACAGTTGTAAGTCTGACTGACTGGACAAGCGTTGTTTCCGATGATCCTCATGGCTTATTGGATTCTAGGCTTTAGAGCTGCCACTCAGGTACCACTTGTTGTCATGGGTTTAGAGCCGCCGCTTAGCTTTGCCTTCCACTGGCTAAGAGTTTATAATCGCCGCTCGTCTTTACTCGGGTTTAGAACCGCTGCTCGGCTATTATGCATCTTATAGTTGTTTCTCGTCATGAGTTTAGAGACATCGCTCAGCTATTAATTACTGACCTGGGTTTAGAACCACTGCTCGGCTATCAATTATTGACATGAGTTTAGAGTCGTTGCTCGACTATTTCTTAGTTAGAAATCTTTGTCGGTCGGGATGGTTGTCGAGGACACCTAACAATTTTTCCACTATTCGTCTCTTCCTCAGACGAGTGTCTTTTATTGGTTGCTGACGTCCTCTCAATTTCTAGAAGACTATGCAAATATTTGGTCATTATTGTTGAGCACGTTACTCATGCCTTTTAATTAAGCCTCATTAATACTTCCCCGTCATCTGTCGCCACGTGTCCCGATCCCTGCCGCCACATGCTTGATGTGATAGGTGGATATTTGCGGTTAATGTGACAAGCACTGTTTTGAATTTCGCGACTAGATCTTAGCTTTGTTTTCTATAACCCTCGATCAGATGACTCAAAGGGATCATCCACTGGGTTTATAAGCCCTTACTCATCGTCGCTTTTCTACTTCCTCGCCTTTCTCCTTTGCGTACACATTCTGCCAATTCCCTTCTTCCTTGTCATCGCCGGTGATATTTCTCAGTAAGCTCTCTCTTTCCTTATCTCATCGCGTCCTTGATCTTCTTACCTCTCTATTTTCTATGGTCGCTTCTCCTTAGCTTCCTGAGTCCATCCCCGGGCTTTGGCATACTTCAACTAGGTCTAAGTTCAACGGCGATGAAATTGATCAGATGAAACTCACCTATCGTTTCCCCCTGATTATCAAATCTTCATTCCCTCTGCTTATGACCAACCTCATTTGCCTCCTGATAGCTTTTTTCCCTTCTTTAAGGACCAATTTTACGCCGGCCTCCACTTTCCCGTTCATCCTTTCTTCTCTATAGTGTGTAAATATTTCCACATTTTCTTGCACCAATTGGTGCTCAACTCCTTTAGGTTGCTGTGTGGGGTGGTCGTGTTATTCCGTTTGCACGACATCTCTTTAGTATCTCGAGTGTTTCACTACTTTTATTATCCTAAGTTCTCCGAGTTGGGGACCTTTCGGTTCCAAGCTTGAGTAGATGATGTCTTCTTTGATAAAATATTGTCCTCCGCTAAGCACTGGAAGGAGCAGTATTTTTTTGTTTATTTTCCTGCTCGGCCTGACTTTCCAACTAGCTGGTAGATGGAAGTGATGAAGGCTCCATCGCTAGGAAGATATCGAAGCCAATCGGACTACCTCCAAGCAACCTCCAGTCTAGCCGGCCAGAAATATCACATACACCGACTACTATTGGAGAGAATCTTATATGTGTTTAGATTGAGCCCGATCTGAACGCGGCTAATCTAACTGATTTTTCCTCATTTCTTGTAGCTCAAATCATGTTGAGGACATGACTAAGCGGCTAAAGCAGGCTCGCTGATGCGAGAATTAATGGCCAAGGTGTTGTCGAGCTGGAAAGTCATGGCTTACTGTCGGTCGACCAATCCGACAATCCGACTGTGAAACAGGAGGAAGCCACGTGGCGGCCAGCGAGGCAGGAGGAAGCTAGATAGTGTTGGGGTTGCAAGGTTGCAAACATAGTCCCACATTGAAAACACATAAGAAAGATCATGGGTTTATAAGAGAAAAGATATCTCCATTGGCATGAGGCCTTTTGGGTAGAGCCTAAGAGCAAAATCATAAGGGCTTAGACCCAAAGTGGACAATATCATGTCATTGTGGAGATATCTAAATTCTTTTCGATCCAACAATTGGTATCGGAGCTTGGACTGCCAAAAGGTTTAACCGCCGACTGTGCACAAGATCTATGGTCTGATTGAGTCATGTGGGTACAATATTGACCTCAAACAAAGAGAGTTAGGGCTCCTATGTTCGGATCAAGAGGACCAAACACCAAGCAGGAAGTCCTAGTTGCGGCTAGCCAAGGAAGTCCTAGTAGGTCGGGTGGGCCGAGGGGCAGGAAGACCTGGTGGGTCGAGGATCAAATGTGGGAAGCCTGTGGTCCTTTGTTTGAGGGGGGATTGTTGGGGTTGCAAGGTTGCAAACATAGTCCCATATTGAAAACACATGGGAAAAATCATGGGTTTATAAGAGAAAAGATATCTCCATTGGCATGAGGCCTTTTGGGTAGAGTCCAAGAGAAAAATCATGAGGGCTTAGGCCCAAAGTGGACAATATCATGTCATTGTGGAGATATCTAAATTCTTTTCTATCCAACAGATGACGGCAAGCGATGTCACAACCACCACAACCGAACTACATCCTGAGCGACCATCAATGGGGCCAATCGCAGTGCCCTCGGAGTCGGCCAGCTCGACGATGCAAGAGTCAACTAGGAGAAGCCTCGTCTCGTTCGCCTACCTCTGCATTACAAACCTCCGCTCCTACTCCCTCACGTCTGCCATTTGAGCGGGGCAAGACCTCTTGACTCTCTCGAGAGGGAGGTGGCTGTTGTTGCCACTCCTCTTTCATCCGATTGGACACCCTCGCTGTCTGTGCTACCACCGGGGACCATATCGCGCCACCCGTGGCGTTCATTCTACCTCAGTCGTCCTTGCCAGCCTCCCAGGTGTCCACTCTCTGCTCTTCCCCCATGCCCAAGTCCACAGGGCAGGCCACCTCCAAGCCATCAGGTTCGAGCAACCGGAGACACATAATGGTCATCATTCACCTACCAATGGACAAGTGTCGCCATCCTGACGACGCCGAGCCACACTCCCTCAAACACCAAATCAAGATCCAAGGAGCCCTGGCACAAGTTTGGGTTAATGCTCGGGCCTGTGCAACAACCATTTCTCCTGGAGCACTCGCGGATGGACATACTCAGAAGTCCACCGAGGTACATATCATCTTTATCTTTACTTTTGTATTTCCTGATGGGCACTCATTAACCTATTTTTATTGCAGTTCTAAGTCGAAAGTCTAGCCATGTGCCAGTAGTTGGACTTCTTGGAGCGCGAAGTGCAACAACTGTGTGCTTCGAGTCGCCCATCAGAAACCTCCCGGGCTCACCTTGAGCAATTGACTACGAAGGTGGCTTAGTTGAAGGCCAACCTGGAAAGGTGCTCTGGGTGGCTAAGGGGCTCAGAGCGGGCGCTTAATATAAAGAGGAACACAAATACTGAGCAAGCCCTACAAATCGACCAACTCACCAGGCAGGCCAATACTATTGAATCTAAGATCAATTCCGCTAACGCCAAGAAGCTCTGATTCATCGAGGACTTAGACATCAAAAACAAGAAGGTTTGAGTTTTTGCCCAAAATCTCAAGGAGACGGAGGCTGCTTTGGTGACCGAACGGGATAGCCAATCTGTCGAGCAAGCGGCAACGAAGGTCCAGCTCGACACCAAAGATACCGAGCTGGCTTTTCTGAAGGTTGCATTGGAAGCATCCTAAGTGGCCTTCAAGACATACCAAGAGGAGGAGCCCGACCAGTTTGGAGTTTTCAAGTGCAACTATCTCCGTTCTGACCTCTTCAATGATAGGCTCATGGATAGGGCTCTTCGACTCTTTAACTTTGATATTGATGGGACCCTCCAACAGCTAAAGGGCGGCGGCCATCTCTCTTCAGTGCTGACCAGCAAGATCAAAAACAGGGAGAAGCTTACCAAGTCGCTGTCGAACGATGTGCTCGACTACCTCAACTAGTCATCTCTTTAGATATTAATTTGCTTCTTGTACTCCCCTTTGATATCTTGTAAAAATTTCTAAGTATCAGTGAACGTACACCCGTTCGATAGTTTCCCACTTTTGTAGTAGGGCATTGTTAAATATTCTAACTGTCTTTTCAAGCATTCCCGCTCAGCTCCATAAGGCTGCCCGGTTTCTCCTTTTACAGTCTTGTAATACTTGCGAAAATCTTCCAAGTATGAATCCTTGCGCTTCCATTCTTCCATGTAACTATTTGCTAAGACAATCGGTTGATCATTTCAGCGTAAGTCGAACGACCTGTTTGCTCTTTTAATCAAAGATCTCAATGATACCATCTAAGTTTTATATCTATCACTTTATTGTTGAACTTGGGTTTATAGTCGCAGCTCGACTCTCCAATAACATTCTTCCCTAGTTTATAGTCATCGCTCAGCTTTATCTAGCACAGATTCTAGGGTTTATAGCAGACTCTTGGATGTTATTTTCGACTCTCAGGTTTATAGTCGCCGCTCGACCTTTCAATTATTTTGTTTCAGAAGAGTTTATAGTCGTCGCTCGACTGATAAATCGGGGTTTATAATCGCCGCTCGACTATTATTTAATTGTTAGTCTGGAGTTTATAGTCGTCGCTCATCTTTGTTTGATGTAGACTCTCGGGTTTATAGCTATCACTCATATGTTAATATTCATTGCTCAAGGGTTTATAATCGTTGTTCGATTGTTGTCTCTTAGGTTCAAGGTTTTATAGTTGTCGCTCGACTATCTGGTGATGAAGGACAGGAGTTTCTAGTTGTCGCTCGACTCCCAGGTTTATAGCCGTCACTCGGCTTGATGATAATGATGCCCTAAGAGTTTATAGTCGTCGTTCGATTTTCTGATAATAACGTTCTAGAGTTTATAGTCGTCGCTCGACTTTCCGAAAATGATGTTCTAGAGTTTATAGTCTTCTCTTGACTTTCTGATATTGGCGTTCTAGACTTTATAGTTGTCGCTCGACTTTGCTATCGTTTACTCCCAGGTTTATAGTCACTGTTTGGCTGTTGTTTTCATCGATTTTCAGGTTTATAGTCGTTGCTCGGCTGTTGAATTCATTGCTCAAGCGTTTATAGTCACATCTCGACTTTAATCTTAGCTACTCAAGGGTTTATAGTCGACACTCGACTTCATTGTCGTCGACTTCCGGGTTTATAGCCGCCACTCGGCTATTATTTTCGTCGACCCTCGGATTTATAGTCGTCGTTCGACTGTTGTATTCATTGCTCAAGTGTTTATAGTCGCCGCTCGACTTTAATCTTAGCTACTTAAGGGTTTATAGTCGCTGCTCGACTTTAATCTTGGCTACTCAAGGGTTTATTGTCGTCACTCGACTTTTGTCTTAGCCGATCAACACAAGAGTATGTGACACTTAGGTTTTTTATTCATTGTTCCCCTACATTTACATAATAGGCAGTTTTACAAGTGTATCTGGATTTAATTACGCACCTCTCACCTCGTCCTATAGAGCTAGAAGTGGTTTGCGCTCCATGGCCGCTCGAGCTTTCTCCCATCTTCATCTTGTAAATAGTAAGCTCTCAATCAGAGCTTTTGAATAAATTTATAAGGTCCTCCCCATGGAACTTCTAGCTTGGTGACATCGCCGACAGACTTCACCCTTTTCCATACCAAGTCGCCGACTTAGAATGACCTTAGGATCACCCTCCGATTGTAGTTTTCCTTCATGTGCTGTCGGTATGCCATAAGTCGAATGACGGCCTTATCTCGCACTTCATCTATTAAGTCGAACTCCATGAATATCTGATCGGTGTTTCCTTCATCGTAGATCTGCATTCGGTCGAATTTTAGTCCTACTTCGACTGGTACTACCACCTAACCCCGTACAAGAGATGGAACGGGGTTACGCCGATGGCCTCTCTAGGTGTGGTGTGATAAACCCATAATACGCTTGGAAGTTCGTTGACCCAGCTGCCCCTGGCATGATCGAGCCGAGCCCGAAGCCCTCTGAGGATTTTTCCTATTGGTGACTTTTAACTAGCCGTTACTCTACAGATAAGTCATTGAAGTAAAAGTTTGTCACTACAACAAAACTGCTAATAGACAACACCATAAAACAACGGTTTTAGAAAAAACTATTGTAAATTTGACAAAAGACAATGATTTTAAAACTATTATCTTTGATGCAACAGTTACCCAAAATATAATCTTATCAACAGTTGGGACAACGGTATAATAAATCATTGTCAGTAAGAATATTTTTATAATACTTGTAATAAGGGTATATAAATATCGTTATTGTTGTGATAATAAGACCTCACGGTTGTATTTTTCCCGCCTCAAGATTGGTATCAGTATTTTTGTTGCATCCTTGTTAGTCTCTCCAGACTAGAGATCGAGATCGAGATCGAAATGGAGATCGAGCATGGGGTACTTCCTCGATGTGTGGCGTTTCATCTTCTGCTACGGAGATGACGACGACGCTTGCGATCGATTAAACGAGAGGAGGAGGAGGAGCAGCAGCAGCACCAGCCATCGCGTCAAGGATTTGCTGTTGTTTTCAAGAAATTCCTCATCGTCGGAGTCGTATCTTCAACTACCACCTTTCCGCCGTTAAATGCTTCTGTTTGTCCATCCCCCTCTTCGCTATCTTGGTTTTCCACCACCTCCGGTCCTCTCTCATCGAATCAATCTAATGATTCTGCCCCAAAAGTTTCTTCCGATCACTCTTCCGGAGCTTCCTGATCTTCTTCTCCCTCACCGAAATCAAAGACTTTGCCTTTAAGTCCACAGTCTTCTTCTCCCCCATCGGAATCGAAGACTTTACCTTTCTGCTCACAGTTCCAATCGGCTGATGCCAGTTGGAGATCGCCGCGAACAACCATGAGCAAGCAAAAGCACACTCCTGACACAAGAGATGGAAATCCTGAACTCAATGGGAAAACTGCCAAGGTGCCTGATTCCACTCACATTTGAGTCATGCATCAGGCCTCGACGAAGCCTTTTAAACCCTCCTTAAATGCTTCTGCTTCTCCCTTGACCTCTTCAGTCTCATCCAAACTTCATGTAGTCACCAATCCTCTTTCATCGAAGTGTTCTCCTGTACTCCCTGCCTCATCATCACATGGGCCTTCCACTCAAGTCTAGATCAAGCGTCAATCGACCTTGAATTACCATGACAAATCTTCGCCTTTGTCATCAACTACTCTTCCATCAAATACCTCCAACTTCACAAATACGTTTGCTTCCTTTTTCCAAATGAGACAACTCATCATGATTCTACTAGGGACTACTCATCCTAGTAGAATTTAGTTGTCAGGTTTTAGGCTTCTTATATCTAGTATGATTGGAGGCCAACTTTATCAAAGATGTTACATTATTTTCATTTTTTTAGCAGCTGCATATTCAGCCTTCAACAAGTGATTCCACTCCAGAGGAAGCATCAAAACAATATGATGAACGTATCTATGGCTTTTTCACTGATGGGGTAAGCTGTGGACCACATTTGTTTTTATATATTTGTGTTTTTATTATAACAACCTTGCAATTTCTTAGAACATAATTTATCTAAAAATTATTCTGGGTTGCAAGAAGTGTGCCGATCATATATGTTAAAGGTATTTATAATGGGATGTTAAATGAGGATTATAATATTCATTTAATATCTTCTCTCTATATAATTAAAAAAAAATGTGGTATCGTCACATCAGTGGCCCCCTAGAGTCGGTCTCACGGATATGGAGGGAGGTAAATACAGGTACACAGCTGAAAGCGCATAGCCGGGACGCTAACCCCAGACAATGACACCCCGAGGATCGAACCCTGGACATTTCGACCACGAAACCATGCGCCTCCAGCTGTGCTACGCCCTGGGGACACCTTCTCTCTATATAATTGGCAAAAAAAAAAAAAAAAGGTGGAACCGCCACCCTAGCGGCCCCCTGGCCCCGGCCCCACAAGATTTCAGAGGGAGTAAATCACGGTTAATGCTGGGCAGGATAGGTGACTGGGAGTCAAAGGAATTTTTGGCGCAGCAGACTAGGATTTTATCCCCGAGTGTAACTGGCGACTTTCAACCCCACGAACCTTCTCTCTATATAATTGGGCAAAAGGCGATAACGCTCGCCCCCAGCGCCCCCGTGGACCTTGCCCAAGGCTATCACGAGGGAGGTTAATCACGGTAACCGAAGGGGTTGAGGGCACCTTCTCTCTATATAATTGTGCAAAAAGGCGGGTCCCGCAGCCCAGCAGCCCCCTAGGCCTGGCCCCACAGGGATCCTAGGAGGAGGTAAATCAGCGGTGAATGCTGGCCCGGGTAAAACGTGGTGTCTCAGGAATTTAACACAGCCGGCCCAGATTATTCATCCAGTGCGCGTCCGTGGACCTTCGACCCTACAACTCATTGTGCAAGGATGTCACGCCTTAACCGATTGATCCAGCCCACGGGGGCTACCTTCTCTCTATATAATGTTCACACACATAGAAGAGAGAGAATGGGGCATTCAAAACATGCCTTTGAACGCCCCTCTCTTACCTTTTTTTTATTTTGGCGGCTTTCAGCTTGAGCTTTTCGTTTGCCTTTGCACGCCACATAACTTCAGCTGCAGAAACAAAGAATAAATCAGTTAGAACAAAAGAAAAAGGGGAGATAAGAATCGCTTACTCATGCTACAAGGCAGATCGGCTTGGATGGGGGACAAGCCGAATATATACATCACTCCAGGGAGGAGCAACTTGTCGATATCGTAGCATTGGCCGACCAGCTGGTTGGCCGCATGAAGATACGCCGGATGGCTCTTGAATTTGCCAAGACCCGGTTGGTTCGGCACCGCCGTCTGCCACTTTGTTCGGAAGGCCGGCCGTTCTGTAGATCGTAAAGTTTTTCAAACTCGTACTCGTATTTTCGTTCGGTTTTACCTTGCACGAGATCCGTGGCTTGGGCGATTCGGGGTTTCCGCGACGCAAAAAGCGGTTTTCGCGGCCCGAAGAACCCAACACCATTTGCCATTCGTAGAGTTCGCCTACAATAACAGTTTTCATTCGACTATCCAGATGACACCGTTTGAAGCGTTGTATGGTAGGCCTTGTCGGGCACCCACCCTCTGAGATGTTGTTGGGGAGGCCCAGTTGTTAGGACCTCATAGAGCTCAGTAGGAGGTAGAGTTGGTTTGTACTATCAGACGAAGGATGTTAGAGGCGCAGGACCATCAGAAGAGTTATGCTGATCGGAGACACAGACCCTTGAAGTTCTCTACTGACGACCATGTTTTTCTACGAGTTTCACCCACGAAAGGGGTGAAGAGATTTGGCCTCAGAGGTATGCTAGCTCCGCATTATATTGGATCTTTCCAAATATTGGAGAGGATTGGAGCAGTAGCTTATCGCCTAGCACTACCACCGGCTCTGGCAGGCGTGCACGACGTATTTTATGTATCTATGCTGAGGAGATACATAGCCGACCCAGCTCATGTGCTGTCTGATATACCAGTCTCCCTTCATTCTGACGCCACTTACGAGGAGGTTCCGATACGAATTCTGGACTGGAAAGAGTGTCAGCAATGGAACAAGACTATCCGACTGATTAAAGTCGGATGACAGCATCATTCAGACGAGGAGGCTACCTAGGAGCTTGAGAATACTATCCGAGCTCGATACCCCCACCTTGTCACTTGATGTATGTGGGTTATTTTCCATTCAGCATTTATACTTTATATTTATTGTTAGTACTTACTGATGGTAGCTAACTAAATTTGGGGACCAAATTTTTATTAGTCGGGGGAATGTAAAATACCGAAAAAGGGTGAATAACAATAAGAGAATTTTTTGGAATTTTTAGAAATTTTTTGGAAATTTTTCGGAGATCGTATGTACGAGTTTACAGGGATAAAACTGGATCCCGGGAAAGCCTGTTTATGGTACCACATTTTAACGAGGAAAAGTTCTATTTTTCTTTTCCTTTTCCCTTTTCTTTTCTTTTTTTTCTATTTCTTTTTCTTTTCCTTCCGTTCATGCCATGCCCGATCCTCTTCTTCTCTTTTCTCTTCTCCTTCTTCCTCCCTGAGCCTGATCCCCTTCCTCTCCACCGCCCCTCTCGTGCGCCACCGCTCGATCACCGGACGGAAGGGCCAACGCCACCCCTTATCTCGTTGATGCCCTAGATTTCGTTGCTGCCACACCTATTTTCCCCTTCCTCTCGGTGTTGGCCACCTATTCCTCTCTCCCTTTCACTTAGATAGGCCGACCACTAGTCGTCGACAACGGCGCCGATGTGCCCGACGAACAGGGAGCAACGTCAAGCGCAGGTTTTCTCCACTAGCCAATCTTCTTTCCCTGTGCCCTAGTTTTGTTTGGCGCCACTAGATCCGCCGATCTCCTTCGACCACTATACCGAGCTGTTGCCACCCGACCATCGGCGTGAGAAGGGGTTCAGGATCCCAAGGCCGATGCCCTAGCTTCCGCTCATAGGTTAGTAGTATGTCAGGCAGGTGTGTGGCAGTTCTACTGTTAGGCTCCGCTGGTCCGGTGACTCAGCGTGGTAGCCGGCAGACAGTTCGCTAACGTTATAAATCTCGCGGCCACTTCTCTCCGCCGCCTTCTTGTTTCATCGACACCACCTTCACGCTGCTCTCTCTCTGCTCCGGCGATTCTCCTTCCCTGCCTGTTTGGTGTACTCGCCATCTTCTTCCTTTCCTCGATCTTTCTAGCACCCGTAAGCCTTCCTTTTCTGCTACCCGCCTCTTGTATTGCTTCCTTTTGCATTCTATCGGCATTTTCTTTTAGCTTTTCTGTCGATTATCGTTTCTGTTTCGACCATGGTGAGTACTTCTACGCCTACAGTCGGCGCTCCTGGTCTCTGGTATACGACTATGGAGAGCCGCTTCGATGAAGAAGACGCATTGCGTCTTATTCGAACGTATGAAATTCCGGCCGACCACGAAATAGTTGTAGCCACTCCTTCCGATCGGCCGAATGACCCGCCGCCCGGCACCATTTGCTTCTTCCGTGATCAATTTTTGGCCGGGCTGCGCTTTCCTCCACATCCATTCATCATCCAAATATGCAACCACTTTCGCCTCCCGCTCGGCCAATTAGTCCCGAACTCGATCAGGTTGCTGAGTGGGGTGGTAGTCCTTTTCAAGTTGAATGATATCCCCCTGGACCCCCAAATCTTCCACTATTTCTTCTACCCAAAACAATCCAAGTGGGGGACCTTCATATTTACTGTAAAAATTTTAATATTATTTTTTAAAAATAGTATTTTTAAAAAAAGTAACAATAATAATTTAAATATTTTAAAATATATTTATTTAATATGATATAATATTAAAATGATTGAGTGGATGGTGAGATCCATAAATAATGAGTGTTAATATTAAAAGGAATATGAGTGAAAGAGATATATTGTTATAATAAGTATGTGACAAATGATCATATACTTTTTGATGAGATGGTGAATATTATAATGATGATACAGTGTAGATGCTCTAAGTATAATGATTATATATGTTTTTATTATAACAACCTTTCGTTCTACCTTTCTTGCTATGAGAAGTCCCTGCTCAGCTCTGAAACTGTAAGATATGAATGGCAATGGTATTTTTGCCATTGATGACGATGCACATGATGAACCTTGTGTAGCAAGATCTGTGAAAAGGGAAGGCCCCAATAGAGATCGTCTCTTCTATGTTTGTGCTCGTGCTCAGGTTCTCAAACATCACTGTATATGTTTATCTTTCTTTTAGTTGCTATTTGATTTTTCTTTTTCAGCAAAAAGACACATATATAGCATGATGGTAAGAACAGATACCCACTTTGTGGTATAACATCTCAATAGATAACGAAGCTAAAATGTTCCCTCAGTTAATTTAAAAACCTCTAAAGTCTTAATTTTTAGTGGTTATGAAGTCGCCAACAATTGGTATCTTCATGCACTGAAATATAACGAACATACTAACCTCTTTTTCCTTTGCCTTTTCTGCTTTGCCAATTTGAATTGATTGAGATTGATACGCTTTGAAACTATATGTGATTGTCAAACCCATATTCTGACATATCAAGTAATTACCTTTTTTTTGTGCTTTTGTCTTGATACAAAAAATAATTTTGTTCTTCTAGGGACCTGCTTCTAATCCAGAAGCAAACTGCCGTTACTTCCAATGGGGTTCTTCAAAATCTAAGAAGCGCATGTAAATTGCTTCAGTTTCATGGACATAACTACTTATCTTATTGATCACTTGATCCTTTCACTTGTTAAGCACAGTAAATGTTATTCTTGACACTAAATGCTGTGTGCTTTATAAGAACTTGACACATGATTTTCAGTTTCCTAAATCATTTGATGCTGTTATTCATCTTTGTAATTATACCAATGGTATCTCCTGTTAAGCACTTGCAGAATCCAGATATATATATACAGATAATTGTATTAACCTGCTTATCCCCAATTGCAAAGGCTAATCGACAAAAAATACCAAGTCGTCACAAAAGATTAAGAGCCTCATCTTTGTGGAGCAAAAGATTCTTGGCTCGGTGGTTTGTCATTGCCAGTGGCGATTATGCAGTCAACAAGTGATTGATAGACTTGGTTATTCACAGCTGGTAGTGTTTAGTTGCATCAATAAAGCTTTTTACTTACCAAGTAGCAACTAATTCCTCTGTTCTGCATCACAAACTTGTAGTTTAGGATGTTCTTTCATTGTCTTTTGTGCAGGGGAAGGATAAAACACCTGTGGAGAGAAGGATTGTCATTTGCATCTTTGATGATGTTGTAGAGCAATGCAGAGAAGCAGCTATTAGGTATGCTTTTCAGTCAATTTATTGTTGTCATGCTTGTTTATGTATGATCCGGCGATAAGAACAGGGGACCCTCGTTGTAAGGGGTCAACGTCACGTGGAAGTCAAAGAGCCGGGCGGTCCATCGAAGAAGGTCGGACCAGCTAGGCCGACCGGAGAAAGGGGGCTGACCGACCGGACGGCCGCCCGGTGTTTAGCCGAGGGCAAAAGGCACCCCTATGGAAGTCGGGGTTCCGACGCTCATTGGGCAAGATCGTAGGGCCGAGCGGACAGCACGCTCGGCCGAAGACATGAAGCATACTGCTAACAGTCGCCACAAAACACATTACCGATAATTTCCCAAGTGTACCATCATACATGACTGGTCGGACGTAAGGCGGACGTGGGCTGGTCGGACACACGGCAGGAGTTCGGGGAAAAAGACAAGGGACATCTTCTGACAGCTGGCATGCTTCGTGATATGGTCATACTCCAAATCACGCGACGTGGGGTTCCGCTGTCCCATCGAGGACATGCTTGGACTGTAGCAGTATGGGTCAGGTAAGCTCACTGACAAGCTCTTACTGGGGTATGGGCCACGGACACGTGTACACCTTGATATGTGTGCACTCGCTTCTCCGCTGCCCTATATAAAGGCCCTCATCCTTCGCCGGAGGTACGCGTTCTAATTTTTCGAGAGCCACTTTTCACTGCTTGCTTGCCTGACTTGAGCGTCGGAGGGTCGCCGCCGGGAACCCCTTCCCGGCCCGACTTCTGTGCAGGTTCGCCGGAGTTTCGTGCAACCAATCGAAGATCCAAACTAGCAGCCGGGGAGCGCCACGTGCCCCGCGTCCGTTGGTTCAGCATTCGGACAGGATCAAATTGGCGCCGTCTGTGGGAACGCTCCTGCATCCGAACGGAAACAATGGACGAGACTGGACGACAACACACGGTAACGCTCTCCACGGAGGAACTCGACGCTCTGATCGAGTTGCGGGCCGCCAAGCTTGTGGAGCAAAAACAGAAGGCAACAGCCGAGCGGCCAGAGCAGCAAGCAACCTCAGTCTCTGGTGGCCGAGCGGAAGCACCTCAAGCCACCGTTGCATTCCACCGGGCCCTATTCCGCACCCCCGAAGCTGCACCCACTCATAGAGATCGGGGATCTTCTTCGGATGAAATGCCGAGACGAGATGACAAAAAAGGAAAAGCCCCTCGAGCGGACTCATCGCCCGAGCGGATTAATCGCCAATTTTCAGAGGCTATTCTACGAGACCCTCTACCCAAGCACTACGCGCCTCCGACGATCGGCGAATACAATGGAACCACCGATCCGGACGATCATTTGGGCAAGTTTGATAACACGGCAACCCTGTATCAATACACAGATGGGGTGAAGTGTCGGGTTTTCCTCACCACCCTATCTGGATCGGCTCAATGATGGTTTCAGAGGTTGCCGGACGGATCCATCACCAACTTCAAGGACTTCCGGACGGCCTTCCTCCATCATTTTGCAAGCAGTCGACGCTATCAAAAAATCAGCGTTAGTTTGTTCGCCATCAAACAAGAAGCCCGTGAATCGCTCCGAGCTTACATCCAGCGGTTCAACAAAGTGGCCATAGATATTCCAACGGCCACCTCGGAGACCATGATGAATGCCTTCACACAAGGCCTCGTGGATGGAGATTTCTTCCGATCGCTCATTCGGAAGCCGCCCCGAGACTATGACCACATGCTACACCGGGCCAACGAATACATCAACGTGGAGGAAGCGCAAGCGGCCAGGAAAAAAGAAACTCCAACCGAGCGGGCCCCTCCTGCCGAGCGGAAACAGCACGTCGCTCATCATCCGCCCAGAGGACCGAGGGCCGAAGCAATCTGCTCCCCCCCCCCATGCCAGGTCTCACGTGCAAGAAGTAGCTGCCGCCCGGCCCAAGTCAAAGAAGAAATGGACCCCGATGTTCTGCTCCTTCCACCGGACGGATACGCACAACACAAGGGATTGTTGAAGTCTTCCCTTCGTGGCTCATCCCGTTCCCCGGAATGGCGGCCGACGGTCTCCCTCAGTCGACAGGTGACAAAGAACTCATGAGGTCGATCGGACGCGAGCTGATAGGTGACAGCAACAGACTCCCGATCGGCATCGCTCTCCAAGGCAGGAGAATCGTCGAACGTCAAGAGAACGGTCTCGACCATCCGCTCGGGAGGAAGAAAATAGAAGTAATACTTCCCGAGGCGAGATCAACATTATCGCTGGCGGGCCGACCGGAGGAGACTCCAACTGAGCAAGAAAGGCGAGCGTCCGGTAGCTCCAGATCCATGCAGTCGGCTGTAGCCAAGAGCGGGTGAGTGGACCCGAAATCAGTTTTGGGCCTGGGGACTTGGAAGGAGTTGAAGTGCCCCACGACGACGCTCTGCTCATCAAAGCGGTAATAGCCAACTACACTATTCATCGCGTTTTTGTTGACACAGGAAGCTCGATCAACATAATATTCAAAAAGGCGTTCGATCAACTTCAAATTGACCGTGCCGAGCTGCTGCCCATGACAACCCCCCTCTACGGGTTTACGGGCAATGAAGTCCTTCCGGTCGGACAAATCCGGATGGCTATTTCATTGGGAGAAGAGCCGCTCAGAAGGACGCGTACAGCAAACTTCGTGGTGGTCGACTCTCCCTCCTCATACAACGTCATTCTGGGATGACCGGCGCTCAGTGAGTTCCGAGCGGCCGTCTCTACCTTCCACCAGAAGATCAAGTTCCCCGTCGAAGACAAAGTGGGAGAAGTACGGGGAGACCAACTGGCGGCTCGGCGATGCTACGTCGAAATGGTCCGAGCCGAAGCAAATTCCGCTCGAAAGTCGCCACGGATCGAGGTGAATGCTATAACTGAAAAACCTCCCCCTCTAGTTTATGAAGAAAAAGAGGAAGTGCAGATACACCTGACCTGATCGGAGGCCACGACATTCATCGCATCCGACCTGGAGGCGAATCAGAAGGAGGAGGTGATCCAATGCCTCCGGAGAAACCATGACGTCTTCGTCTGGTCGACACATGAGCTGCCCGAAATTTCACCAAGTATAGCGCAGCATGAGCTACACGTCCGACCGGACGCACGGCCAGTAAAGCAAAGAAAAAGGGACTTCAGCGCCGAGCAGAATTCCATCGTCCGAGCGGAGGTGGAAAAACTCTTGGAGGCCGGCCATATCTGCGAGGTGCAGTTCCTGAGCTGGCTGGCCAACGTAGTATTAGTCTCCAAGCCGGGCAACAAGTGGAGAGTATGTATAGATTTTCGGGATCTCAACAAATCTTGCCCGAAAGACTTTTATCCTCTGCCCCGGATAGATCAGCTAGTGGACTCTACGGCCGGCTGTGAATTAATATGTATGCTCGACGCTTACCAAGGCTATCATCAAGTGCCGCTCGCCCGGGAAGATCAAGAAAAAGTCAGTTTCGTGACGGCCGACGGCACCTACTGCTATAATGTGATGTCGTTCGGATTAAAGAACGCGGGAGCCACTTATGGATGAACAAAGTGTTCAAAGAGCAGATCGAGCGGAATCTGGAAGTTTATGTGGACGACATTCTCATCAAGTCCGTCCGAGCGGCCGATCTCTTCAAAGACATGGAGGAAACCTTTTGGACGCTACGCAAATATGGAGTCAAGCTAAATCCCCAGAAGTGCCTGTTCGGAGCAAAAGGAGGGCGTTTCTTGGGGTACATAGTGACCGAGCGGGGCATCGAAGCAAATCCCAGCAAGGTGAAAGCTCTACAAGACATGCCGCCTCCAAGAAATACAAGGGAAGTGCAGCGTTTGACCGGTCGGATAACTGCTCTGTCCAGATTCATCTCCAAAACCGCCGACCGGAGCCTTCCTTTTTTCAAAATCTTGCGCAAGGCCAATAAGTTTCATTGGGACGAAGAATGCGATCGGGCGTTCGAAGATTTGAAGGCATATCTGAGCTCTCTCCCGGTATTAGCCAAGCCGACTGCGGGTGAGCCCCTTTATATGTACTTGTCTTCAACCGAGCAAGCAATTGGCTCGGCACTAGTGAGGGCGAGCGGAGAAGAGCCTGTGTATTTCCTTAGTCATATTTTAAAAGATGTTGAATCTCGCTACACTGGGCTCGAGAAGCTGGCTTTCGCTCTGGTCCTCGCCGCTCGGCGCCTTCGTCCATACTTCCTGGCGCATACCATCATTGTCAAAACCAATAGCCCGCTCGGTCGTGTATTATTGAATCCAGAAGCGTCCGGGCGGCTCATCAAATGGACGACAGAGTTAAGCGAATTTGACATCCAGTACCAGCCCCGCTCGACAATCAAAGCGCAGTCCTTGGCAGATTTTCTGACTGAGGTACAGAATTCAGAGCCGGAAGCTATGTGAAAAATATTTGTGGACGGATCATCCACTCGGCTCGGAAGCGGGATTGGAATACTGTTGCTCTCCCCACAAGAAGAAAAGATGCACTTATCCGTCCGGCTGAATTATAAAGCTACAAACAACGAAGCAGAGTATGAGGCCCTCATAGCCGGCTTGCAGACAGCGCGTCACGTGGTTGCCGGTCGGGTAACGCTTCATTCGGATTCTCAGCTGGCTGCTCAGCAACTCTCTGGTACCTTCGAAATCAACAGCGCTCGGCTCAAACTCTACGCTGAAGCCTATGAGAAGCTTAAAGCCAATTTTAGAGAAGTCATTGTTCGGAAGATACCCCGATCGGAGAACCAAGCGGCCGATGAGTTGGCCAAACTTGCGAGCTCAATAACGCCGATCGCCCTTCAGCAGCCAATTGAACAAGTATTGTTGGTGGCGCACGTCGACCGTATGGAAGGCCTTACGTTTCCGAGCGACTGAGGACACCCATCACGGAGTTTCTGCGTTCGGGCGCCACACCGTCCGATCAGAATGAAGCTCAGCTGCTAAGGAGGAGAGCCGGCCGGTTCACACTCATCGACGATCAGCTTTACAAGAAATCTTTCTCACGACCGCTGTTGAAGTGCGTGAGCTCGGAGGACTCGGCTTACATCCTCCAAGAAGTACATCAAGGATCCTGCGGAGGACATCCGGGCGGACGATCGCTGGCTAAGAATATCCTGTTGGCCGGGTACTTCTGGCCGACCTTACAAGCAGACGCCGCTCGGACCGTGTCGACGTGCCTTTCGTGCCAGAAATACCACAACTTCTATCACCGACCGACAGAGGAAATGAAGGCATCAACAGTCTCATGTCCGTTCGACCAGTGGGGAATGGATATCGTTGGTCCATTTCCTATGGCGACCGGACAGCGGAAATTTCTACTAGTGGCGATCGATTATTTTTCCAAGTGGGTGGAGGCCGAGCCGCTAGCCAGGATCACCGAACAAATGGTCAAAAAGTTCATATGGCAGCACATCATCTGTCGGTTCGGCATCCCTCGCCGACTGATTTCCGACAACGGACGGCAGTTCACAGGAAAATTACTTGAAAATTGGTGCAAAAGCTATGGCATCGAGCAACACTTCACATCTATAGCCTATCCCCAAAGCAATGGTCAAGCCGAAGTAGCCAATCGAGAAATTCTTCGCATTCTGCGCGCTCGGCTCGACCATTTGGGAGGAAGTTGGGTGGATGAAGTACCGGGCGTCCTATGGGCCATCAGAACGACTCCAAAAGAATGAACGGGCGTCACGCCTTTTCATCTGGTATACGGCGGCGAAGCGGTGATTCCCGTCGAAGTCGGTGTTGAATCCGTCCGGATCTAGGATTACGATGAGGGCAACGCCGAGCGGAGGAACATAGAGCTGGATTTGGTTGATGAAGACCGAGCCAAGGCGTCCGTCCGGCTGATAGTGTACCGTCAACGGATGAAGCAAAATTACAACAGACGCGTAATTCCCAGATCATTCCAGGTCGGCGACCTTGTCTGGAAGAAAGTCAAGTCGGTCGGCGACGTCGGCAAGCTTGAAGCTCCGTGGGCGGGTCCCTTCAAAATTATCGAAAAGCTCCGCTCGAGCGCTTACTATTTGGATGATGAAGACGGACGACAGCTGGACTGACCTTGGAGCACAAATCATCTCCAGCCTTATCGAACTGGGTGAAAGGTGCACTGATGTAATTCATTTTTGTGTATATTCTAGTCGCCCATGTCCTTGTAATGCAGGAAGCAGAAATGAATTAAAAGGATGGCTAGTATGCCCGTCGAGTGGCTGTGTTAAAGATTAGCCGTTAAGATCGTCGAGCTCCGATGTTAAATATCGAGAGACGAGCCGGCGTCTATAAACCCTCCGAGCGGAAGACCGTCGAGCTCCGACGTTAAATATCGAGAGACGAGCCGGCGTCTATAAACCCTCCGAGCGGAAGACCGTCGAGCTCCGACGTTAAAAATTGAGAGACGAGCCGGCGTCTATAAACCCTCCGAGCGGAAGACCGTCGAGCTCCGACGTTAAATATCGAGAGACGAGCCGGCGTCTATAAACCCTCCGAGCGGAAGACCGTCGAGACGAGCCGGCGTCTATAAACCCTCCGAGCGGAAGACCGTCGAGCTCCGACGTTAAATATCGAGAGACGAGCCGGCGTCTATAAACCCTCCGAGTGAAAGACCGTCGAGCTCCGACGTTAAAAATCGAGAGACGAGTCGGCGTCTATAAACCCTCCGAGCGGAAGACCGTCGAGCTCCGACGTTAAATATCGAGAGACGAGCCGGCGTCTATAAACCCTCCGAGCGGAAGACCGTCGAGCTCCGACGTTAAAAATCGAGAGACGAGCCGGCGTCTATAAACCCTCCGAGCGGAAGACCGTCGAGCTCCGACGTTAAATATCGAGAGACGAGGCGTCTATAAACCCTCCGAGCGGAAGACCGTCGAGCTCCGACGTTAAATATCTAGAGACGAGCCGACGTCTATAAATCATCCAAGCGTAAGACCGCCGAGCTCCGACGTTAAAATTGAGAGACGAGCCGGCGTATAAACCCTCCGAGCGGAAGACCGCCGAGCTCCGACGTTAATTATCAAGAGACGAGCCGGCGTCTATAAATCATCCGAAGACCGTCGAGCCCGACGTTAAATATCGAGAGACGAGCCGGCCTATAAACCCTCCGAGCGAAGACCGCCGAGCTCCGACGTTAAAAATCGAGAGAGGCGGCGCCTATAAACCCTCCGAGCGGAAGACCGCCAAGCTCGACGCGTTAAAATCGAGACGAGTCGGCGCTTATAAACCCTCCGAAGGAAGACCGCCGAGCTCGGCGTTAAATATCGAGACGAGCAGGCGTCTATAAATCATCCGAGCGGAAGACCGTCGAGCCCGACGTTAAAAATCGAGAGACGAGCCGTCGTCTCTAAACCCTCCGGGAAGGTCGCCGAGCTCCGACGTTAAATATCGAGAGCGAGCCGTGGCGTCTATAAACCCTCCGAGCGGAAGACCGCCGAGCTCGGACATATCGCGAGACGAGCAGGCGTCTATAAACCCTCCGGCGGAAGGCCGCGAGCTCGACGTTAAATATCGAGAGACGAGACGGCGTCTATAAACCCTCCGAGCGGAAGACCGTCGAGCTCCGACGTTAAATATCGAGAGACGAGCCGGCGTCTATAAACCCTCCGAGCGGAAGACCGTCGAGCTCCGACGTTAAATATCGAGAGACGAGTCGGCGTCTATAAACCCTCCGAGCGGAAGACCGTCCACGTGATACATTCCGGCGGTAAGAGCCGATCGACGACAGAGCCTGTTCTTTAAGGCCAACATACGGCCGAGTGGCTCGCTTAGCAAAAATAGATGAAAAACCCCTTTTGAGGTAAGGTGCTAAGCAAAAGACGGTTAATACGAATTAAAAATGGAAGCGTGTGAGTGAATAACGTCCGCACGCCGAGCGACTATGCAGTCGCATGCTGAAAGGCGTTTTTTGAAAACAAGCGGCTTAAGCTCATGTTATAGTATTAAGCCGATCAGAGGAGTTTTAAAGAACACTTTAAAGATGACGAGAAAAATTTCTTGCCCAAATCCAAAGTTGCAAGAACAGAAAGATGATCTATTTACGCCAAACGCGGGGCAAACAAAGGAAACTACAGCAAAAATAAGTTGTGTCGAGCGGCAAGGATACAAAAAAGATTCATTGTTTGGCCGAGCGGCCCAGTTACATGGGGATTCCTACTCTAGATATTCATAAAGCGTCGAGGGGATGTTGTTGAGGAGAGCCATTTGATCTGCGGCCGGGATAACAGCGGACTCGGGAAGATGCCCCTTCGACTTCAGATACTTGGTGGTGGTGGTCATAGCCAGGTCGAAGGCCGTGTACATCCGCTCGAAGACTTTCTCCGAGAATTCGGGCGAGCGGATGTAATTCTGTCTCAGAGCGGCAACTCGGCTCGGCTCGTCCCCTTGGTATTCTTTGAAGGCCAATTGAGACGCGGCAAGGGACTCCTGCAGAGTCTTCAGCTCGTCCTGATGCCTGCTTGCGTCGGCCGCACGGCCCGCCTTCTCCCAGTCGAACTGCTCTGTCAACTCCTTTATCTTCAGCTCTAGGCCTCGAGCCTCTACGTTCTTCTTCTCCAAGTCGGAAATGGCCGTATTTTTCCAAGTGGTGGCCAAGGTTATTTTTGTGTCGAGCGACTTGACTTGTCGCTCGGACTCGGCCAAGGCATGGGCCTGATCGGCTGTCTTCTTCTGCTCGGCCGCCAGCAGAGTTTGAGCCTTCTTCAGCTCCTTTTGTAGCTCAGCATACGAGGGGCCTTGAGAGCCGGACGGACCGCTAGTCGCCTTTAGTTGTCTCAACTCCTCGCCCACCATGGCTAGGCGATTGGAGACGGCGATCTCCTCCACCCATCTCTGGCAAAAGAAAATTGTTAGCAGCCGATCGGAAGAATGCAGGCAGAGCTTCAGAGAACGATCTTACCCCCGTGGCCTCCTGCATGTGGCTATTGGCCAGGTTGCGGAGGGGGATCAGCGCGACGCGCTCCCGAGCGTTGGCCCACATCTCGGCTAGAGGCCCCTTCAAGGTGATGGTGTGCTCGGGCACGGTCGGGCGGTCGGCCTCGGGCAGCAACTCTTCTGTGGGGAGATGAAGAGGGACTCGGATAGTGCGGCCGTGACCGGGGATCGTCCGACCGACGGTTGGAAGGGGATCAGAAGCAGGCGCAGAAAACTGGGAATGAATGGTTGAACGTTGGACGGAATGACGAGCGGGCGGAAGGGTGCTGATCGGAGTAGCCTCAACTGGAGCAGCTGGCTCGTCCCAGTCAGAAGGCGTCCGGTCGGACGAAATGGTTTCGGCCTCAGGCGCCTTGCCTCGAGCAATTGCGGTGGCCCGGTCGGAGGGTTGGACCGCGGAGGTAGCAGAGCGCAGCGGAGTCTCCACCCGGTGCCTCTTTTGTAGAGGCTGCTCCTCCTCCCGAGCGGAACCTTCCTCGGGGGCAGTTGGTTCTCCGGGGGGGTGGCTCCGCTGGCCACGTTCTGTTGAGAAGCTTGAGCGGCTGACTCAGCTTGAGTCCCGCTCTCTCCTTCATGGGAGCCGACCGGCTGAATACCCAGCGCTTCCATTTACTTGGCCGCCGCGGCCTCTAGCGCCGCCGCCTTCTCTTCAGAACGCCGGCCATCACCGAATCCATGACGATGTCAGCTGCAGGAGAAAGAAAAGAAATCAGTTAGCAATTAAAGCAAATGCCCAAGCAAAATTCTTACCGAATCCGGTCGGAAGAGGAGTCCGTATAGGACTCAGGCCGAAGATGTACATCACTCCTTCGTGAAGAAGCTTGTTGATGTCAAGTCGCAGACCGGCTAGTATATTTGCAGCGTGAAGATAGTTCGGTCGGGTCTTGAACTTCTTCAGCTCGGGAGTGGGAGGTAGGCTGACCTGCCACTGGGTCGGGAAGTTGGCCCGATCGGGCATACGGATGTAGAAAAAATAATCCTTCCAATGTTTATTGGAAGTAGGTAACTTGTTGAAGAAGACTAAGCCGGTTCGAGCTTGGAACATGAAGGTGCCCGGCTCGGCTTGCTTGGGGTAGTAGAAATAAAAGAAGACCTCCGGTCGTAGGGGGATCTTGTGAATCTTGAACAAAACAACAACACCGCAGAGAAGACGAAAGGTGTTGGGTACTAGACTGCCGAGCGGCACACCAAAAAAATTACAAACATCTACGATGAAAGGATGTACAGGGAACCGCAGACCGGCGGTAAATTGGTCGCGGAAGACACAGAAGGCTCCACGCGGCGGCCTGTGCGGCCGAGCGGAAGGACCGGCTAAAAGAAGTTCAAAATCGCCGGGAATATCAAAATTATCAGTCAGGATATCAAAGTCACGCCGGTCGAAGCGTGACTGCATGGTGGTGTACCATGGCCCAAGGGACTGGTCTTCCGGATGAGAAGAACTAGCCATGGTCCGATCGGAAGGAATCGAAAAGGCAAAAAGGCAAAAGGAGGAAGACAGCGAACGAAAAGATATCCCGAGGATGAAAATATGGAAAAGGAATGTAAGGAAAGCACCGAAAACAAGGAAAGATGGCCTTACGATGAGAAGGAGCAGAAAGAAGGCGTCGGAGGTCGTCGGAAAGCAGAAGCGGAATCGCCGGAGCTCCAAAGCGCTGGGGGCAGGGGTTGAAATCGCAAAGGCAAATGCGAGAGAGAAGGAAACGAAGGATTTATAGGGTGGAGGTCGGGCGGTCTCCACCGTCGGATCCAGGTCATGGGAATCAAAGCGTGCATCGGGCCGTCCATTTCGAATCGCTTCGATCACATCAAAGCACCATGCCACCGCCGCCGTGCGATAATGGCGTTGCGCCACGTGGCATTCGACCATTCGAAGCATTTAATGAACGCATGCTCAGCCTTAATGTCGAAGATTGGCGCAGATTACGAGGAGATCCGAGGAAGGCCACTGGTGATTCACTCAAGGCCATCTCTGCGGTAGGCCGATCGGAGAATAATAGCCGCCCGGCCAGACTCGCAGTCCAGTCAGTCGGACTAATCGCCTCCTTCGACTAGACTTGAAAGGGAGGCAAGTGATCCGGCGATAAGAACAGGGGACCCTCGTTGTAAGGGGTCAACGCCATGTGGAAGTCAAAGAGCCGGGCGGTCCATCGAAGAAGGTCGGACCAGCTAGGCCGACCGGAGAAAGGGGGCTGACCGACCGGGCGGCCGCCCGGTGTTTAGCCGAGGGCAAAAGGCACCCCTATGGAAGTCGGGGTTCCGGCGCTCATTGGGCAAGATCGTAGGGCCGAGCGGACAGCACACTCGGCCGAAGACATGAAGCATACTGCTAACAATCGCCACAAAACACATTACCGATAATTTCCCAAGTGTACCATCATACATGACCGGTCGGACGTAAGGCGGACGTAGGCCGGTCGGACGCACGGCAGGAGTTCGGGGAAAAAGACAAGGGACATCTTCTGACAGCTGGCATGCTTCGTGATATGGTCATACTCCAAATCACGCGACGTGGGGTTCCGCTGTCCCATCGAGGACATGCTTGGACTGTAGCAGTATGGGTCAGGTAAGCTCACTGACAAGCCCTTATTGGGGTATGGACCACGGACACGTGTACACCTTGATATGTGTGCACTCGCTTCTCCGCTGCCCTATATAAAGGCCCTCATCCTTCGCGGGAGGTACGCGTTCTAATTTTTCGAGAGCCACTTTTCACTGCTTGCTTGCCTGACTTGAGCGTCGGAGGGTCGCCGCCGGGAACCCCTTCCCGGCCCGACTTCTGTGCAGGTTCGCCGGAACTTCGTGTAGCCAGTCGAAGATCCAAACCAGCAGCCGGGGAGCGCCACGTGCCCAGCGTCCGTTGGTTCAGCATTCGGACAGGATCAATATACAACACACAAGTATCAAATATTTCTGTTTTCCAATTTGGCAGATATTATGATACCTACCTTCCTTTCCTTTTAGAAGCATGTAATGATGATAATGCAGATGTTAGGCAGATGAGGAATGATCCTTCCTCTTTCATATCATATGTACATGAGCTCTTGCTATCCATTCAACACATATGTATATAATTTCAATGGAATATGGTTGTTATTTCTAAGTAATCATTTCTAAACTGTTGTTTATGGTGTTGATGTTTGTGCTAAATTTGATAGTTCTGTGTTTCACCTTTGGTGTTGGTGTTTTTCTTGAACTCATTGTATGTTTCGTTATTGTTATCTTTCATTAAGCCAATGGAAGTCAGAGTTACGGAGTTTAATCTCAAATCCATATGGAGAAGCCCCAATGGGACTATAAGAAACATTTTAAATGGTTTGCTCATAGTCCTTGCCTTTCCTAACTAATATTGTTATACTTTGATTATTTCCTTTTGCCCAATACATATATTTGATTGAAGCATAGTTGTTTCTATTTTTTGATCAATTTAATACATGCTATATTAATATGCCAAAAACAATTCTTCAACACTTGTTCAGATTACCATGCTTCCTTCTAGCATGTTGCTTGGAATTTTACTATGAGAGTGATTGTTATGTTTCAAGAATCATTGTCATTATTGGTTATTTAACAAGAAAATTGAAAATATAAAAATTCTACTTTGTATATTGCTACTTTTGCTTCTTTAATACTGTTAATCTACTCAAACTTAAAAATCAATTAATATTTTTTAAGACATTAGTTTGAGTTTAATTTTTTCTTTTATTCATCTTAATCATATAACTAGTTCTTTGAGAAAATATATTATTGTATTTTGTTCAAAAAAAATTAGTTATTCAGTTGTGTTCTCAGGTTTTAGAAATAGCTTACCCTCATAATTCTTGTAATTATGAAAAATTAAAAATCTCAATAATTTTTTTTAAAAATTTGATATTCTTTGCATTTTTTTTTAAACTATTTTCTAGAAATTGAGAACAGAAATTGAAAAAAAAAAAAACTCCTCAACCAAACACTTAATTTTCTTGTAATATAAGATTGTAGTATCTCAGTCAAGCTTGTTTAGTTTGATTAGGTTTTGTTATAACATCTCAGTCAAGCTTCTTTAGTTTGATTAGGTGACCACTTGTACCTATTCAAAATATTTCAAAATCATAAGCTATGGAAAGGGATTGGAAGTGTTGACAACTTATCCTATTGATTTTACTGGTACGATGCACCACAGATTGGTTTTTTTAGTCTTTTGGAAATAATACTGATTTTAGATGCTAGATTTTTTAGACATGTTGAATTAACAGTGATTTTAAGATGGAAGTTTGTATTGGAATTCTTCATTGAAGAGCTTGAGAAATGCGAAATTTTGCTTAAGTATTTAATTTCCACTATGAGTCATGGTTGTTTTTCCTTTTCTCTCTTAGTTTGTTTTAGACTCATTGTATGTTTCATTGTTGTTATCCTTCATTAAGTGTTTATAGATAACCATGCTTTTTATAACTTTTTTTTTATTAAATTTGTCTCTTTTGTTATACTTTGATTATTTCCTTTTGTCTAGCATATATATTTGGTTGAAGCATAGTTGTTTCTATTTTTTGGTCAATTTAATACATGCTAGATTGCATGTTGGCACTTGGGTAGAGCTTAGATGTCAAGCAATATGCATAAACATTGTAGATGAGAGGCCACGACGTGCTTTTTGATATCAAAAAATTGGAATATTATTTGTCAGAAGGATTTTGGCGACAAGATATTACTGTATGAATTTCTTTGTGGTGGTTGTTTATTTTGCAGCAATGTACTCTATGTATGTGGTAAACAGTTAATATATATGTTCTCCTGTAAGTTTATATATATGTTTTACTACAAGTTTGTATATATAAGAAGTGATCATTTAAATTACGATGATATATTTATGTTTGTAGAAAATGGATTATTGTATATATGTTTATAGACAACAGTTTATTGACAACGGTTTATTGTTTTCTAGTGTGTGTTGAGAAATGACAATGTTTAAAATAGATAAACGACAACACTTTTTTAACCGTTGTCTTAAACTAAAACATTGTTAGAATTTTGTATGTGCATTTTTTAAATAAAAATGGTAAAAATTGTTATTAAAGATCCAAAAATACCGTGGTAAATTGACGCGTTGTAAAAAATATAAATGCTCAAAGACAACGGTTAAATTTTGTTGTTTTTTTACCTTAAACACAACGGTTGTAAACCATTGTCATTTTTTTTAAAAAAAAGTCGTTGTAATCTTTACCACACAACGATTCAGCTTGAAACATAATGGTGAAAAATCATTGTGTTTCAGATAAAGAGACAACAATTTTTAACCCTTATCTTTGAGCACTCCTATCTTTCTCAACGCGTTAAACGACTACGGTTTGTTTGGATTTTTCATAACGGGTTTTCACCGTTGTCTTTGTGCAGTTTTGTTGTAGTGTGTGCGATGTCGTAGCCCTCACACTACTCCTTGAGCTTCTGCCTTGTAAACTGCTTTTCATTGTCCAAGACGAGCGGACGAGGGATGTCGAACAACATAAGATGCTTTGCCATATAAATTTGATAACCATATACTCGGTTATCTTGGCTAGCGGTTCAGCTTCTACCTATTTTGAGAAATAATCTACTGTCATGAGTAGAAACCTTCGTTGTTCGGTCGTTATGGGAAACGATCCCACGATGTTCATTCCCCACTAGTCGAACGGACAGGACATAATCGATGCTTTCATCTCTTCGGTCGGTTGCTGTGGAATGTTGTGATATTTCGGGCATGACAAGCAAGCGACCATCATCCAAGCGGCGACGTCTTGCAATGTGGGTTAAAAATATCTAGTAAGCAAGATCTTGTGTGTCAGTGATCTGTCGCTCGGATAATTGCCATATGAGCCTTGATGAACCTCTTGCAAGAAGTACTTCACGTCATCCGATCCGATGCACTTAAGCAGAGGTCTTGTGAAAGCTTTTTTATATAACTGATCTCTAATTAGGGTGAACCGCCTTACCCCCTTTTTTTTAACAAATGAGCTTCCTCCTAGTCAGCCAGGGTGATGCCCGATCGAGGGAACTCTATCAATGGCGTCCTCCAGTCGCTTGGGAAGGTCATTCCAGCTGTCCTATCGATGTGCGCAACCAGTAAGACCTGTTCGATCGGCTTATCTATGACGATCGGAGATAACGAACTTGCTAACTTAGCCAACTCATCAGCAAACTAGTTATTTGACCGGGGGATCTTCTGTATAATCACTTCTTGAAACTTATTTTCAATTTCTTGAAAGTTTCAGCATACAGCTTGAACTGGACGTTATATATCTCGAACGTCCCTGATAGTTGTTGAGCTGCTAGTTGAGAGTTCAAATGAATGAGGACTTTTGTGGCTCCCACATGCCGAGCTACCTGCAAGCTAGCTAATAAGGCCTCATATCATGTCTCGTTATTTGTAGCCTGATAATCTAACTGTATAGACAATTGGATCCTATCCTCACGTGGCGATACTAAGAGGATGCCAATCCCACTACCATGCAGAGTGGATGAGCTGTCGACATATACCTTCCATGTCAAGTCTGGCTTGACATTCTGTACCTCAGTGACAAAATCAGCTAAGGCTTGAACCTTGATCGTTGTTCATGGTTGGTATTGTATATCAAACTCACTCAGCTCGGTGGTCCATTTGATCAGCTATCTAGACGCCTCCGGGTTAAGGAGGACTTTTCCCAATGCGCTATTAGTCAGCACCACGATGGGATGTGAAAGGAAGTACGGGCGAAGTCTCCGAGCAGTGAGTACTAGTGTGTACATCAATTTTTCGAGACTGGTGTAGCAGGATTATGCATCTTTCAATATATGATTTAGAAAATACACCGGCTATTGTTCAAAGTCGTTCTACTGTACCAACGCCGAGCCAATCGTATGCTCAGTGGATGACAAATAAATCTAGAGTGGCTCACCGGCATTGGGCTTTGCCAGGACTGGTAGAGAGGTAAGGTATTTCTTAAGCTCCTTCAGCGCCTTGTTACATTCCGCGTCCCATTGGAATTTCGTTGCATGATGCAGTATCTTGAAGAACGGGTGACTCCAATGGAACGATTTGGAGATGAATTTGGACAACGCAGTGATACGTCCGATCAGCCGTTGGACCTCCTTTAAGCTGTGGGGCGGGGGCATATCCCACAGGTACTTTACTCGGATTGACCTCTATTCTCCGCTCGATCATGATGTACCCGAGGAAGCAACCACTCTTCACCCCAAACAGACACTTGTTCAGGTTCAGCTTGATCTCATACGCACTTAGGGTGCGTTTGGTTCAAGTTATCATGTATAACCTTGGTTATGTGATTACTAAGTAATCACATAACTAAGGTTATGGGGAATAAAACATAACCAAATATTGTTTGGTTCAATCTAGGTAATGCAATAAAAACTTATTTATTTGAAGGTTTTAATGAATAACCTAATTTAATATTTTACTATATTACCCTTAGTTACAAAATTAACCATATATATCTTTTAAACTCTACATTTTTTTATTTTTTATTTTTCACGTTTTTCTTTAGTTTTTATGTGTTTTTTATTTTTTTATTTCATTTCATTTTTTTATTTTTTTTACTTTTTTTTTTAATTTTTACTTTTTTTATTTTTATATATTTTTATATTTTTTTACATTTTTTTATTTTTCCTATTTTTTAATGTTTCTTTTTCTATTTTTTATGTTTTTATTATTTTTTACGTTTTCTTAATTTTTTTTTACGTTTTTTTTTTTATGTTTTGTATCTTTTACCCATTTTTTATTTTTTTAAAATTTTTTTTTATGTTTTTTCTATTTTTTTAAAAAAAATGTTTCTTAACATTTTTAAATTTTTAATTTTTTTTATTTTTTTCTTTACAATTTTCTTTTTTTTATCACATTTTTCTCTTATTCATGGGTATTTTGGATAAAAAAATTTCGTTAACCTCAGAATCAAGAAAAACCTTAGCTTTTCTAGGTTTTTGGATTCCGGGTTGCATGCCCCTTTTGTTGACGTGTCGAACATGGAATATTACTCGGGAATCATCGATTACCTAAACCAAACAGGATTTTCGTTGATAACCTTGGATGGATAACCAACGTTATCAAAGATAACCCCCAACCAAACACACCCTTAGGGTTCGATAGATTTCTTCGATATCTGCACAAAAGTCAGTGGTTTGGAGTGATTTTATTAATATATCGTCGACATACCTCAATATTTCAGTTGATTTACTGTCAGAACACCTTGTTCATCAATCTTTGGTAAGTGGCGCCAACATTTTTCTGTCCGAACAACATGACATTGTAGCAGTAGGTTTCGTCGGCCGTAACGAAGCTGATCTTCTTTTGATCTTCCTTGGCGAGCGACACTTGATGATAGCCTTGGTACGCATCAGGCATGCAGATCAACTCACAATCTACCATGGAGTCCACCATTTGATCTATTTGAGACAAGGGATATAAGTCATTTGGGCAAACTTTGTTTAAATTACGAAAGTTGATACACACTCACCACTTATTACCCGGCTTGAAGACCAACACGACGTTGGTCAGCCAGCTTGAAAATTGTACCTCGTGGATGTGACCTACTTCTAGTAATTTTCTATCTTCGCTCGAATGATCTGATTCTGCTTCGAGTTGAAGTCCCTCTTCCTCTATTTCACCGGCCAAACGTCTGATCGGACATGAAGCTCATGCTAAACCACGCTCGGCGAGATACCCGAGAGCTCGTGAGTTGACCAAGCGAACACATCGTGTTTTCGCCTAACGTAGGCGACCAGTTCTGCCTTTCTATCATTTGTCAGATCGGTGGTGACAAAGGTTGTCGCTTCTGATAGATCAGATACGAGCGATAGAGGGGGGTGAATATCGCTTCTTTTAAAACTCTTCTTTTACTTTTAAATCAGAATCGTGCAGCGGAAAGTAAAAAGGGAGACAGGCTCATTTACTTCATTTGGAACCTAGCTCGATTCCTACTCGAAGACCCGCGGTCCTTGACCGCACCGATAGGCAATCACTATAACTCTTCTTTCTGAAACCTTCGGAAAGAAGCAGATCGTACAAATACAAGAAGTATAAGATAGTAACAACCCTACTATCTTATTTAAAATTAAGTGCAATATAAAATAAATATACTGACAATAGTATGCGTAGGATGTAGCTTGGTCGGTACTTCCGGACGGAGTGACTTGCTGAGTTGTTGAAGATGTGTAGCACAATCCGTACGCGAAGAAGAGCTTTTGAGATGATCAGAAGAGTTGTTCTGGCCTCAGACTTCGAGCCTCATTTTATAGGTGTAATGGAGGTTCGATCGACCGATCCCTCTGTTCGGTCGATCGAACCAGCTCCCATTCTTTCATGACTGGAGTTTGACGCTGGCTCAATCTATGACATTAACTGATCTTTAATGGTTCGGTCGACCGATCCCATTTTTCGATCGACTGATCAGCTTCCTTCCCTGTTCGTCATGATTTGACAAGATCAACATTCAATGCACCATTAATGCTGATTGATTTGGTCGACCGATCCATAGGTTCGGTCGACCGATCAGCTTCTTTTCCTTTAGCTGCTGATCGGTGCTGATGAGTTGGCTATGCTGAGTCATCATGGTTCGGTCGATCGATCCTCTGGTTCGGTCGACCGATCAAGCTTTGACTGGACTAAACTCTGTTTTGGTTTGAATTGATACCTGCTTTGAGTTAATCTGGTTCGGTCGACCGATCCTCATGTTCGGTCGACCCATCGGGTCGAACCTGCAAAACAGTGTTAGGCAATAATCCTGCAAAACAAAGATTAGCACAGTAATATAAAATGCATGAGTAATAATATAAGACAGTAGAACTGTCTTGATCTCAATTTAGAAACCTACCCGGTTTCTTCAGTTGGATCAGCGACCTTAGGTTGTTCCCTTCAGGAACTCGACCTCACTGTCGCTCTTCTAGTTGCTTACCTCAACTTACTTGCCAAACATGGTCCTCCAGACCTATTTGGACTTTTGCCTGCTCAGTGTCTGATCGCCTGATCCACTAAGACTTTTCCTGTAATATTATATTAGCAAACATCAATAATAATATATAAAACAATGGTAAACCTAAACCTAGATTTATCGAGATCCGCTGGTCCGGTCGACCGATCAACCTTGCTTGAAGTTCACTCCTCCAAGACTTCTCGTTACCTAAGGTTACCACCCCCTAGGGTTTTCTCAACTTGGCTTCACTCACCAGGACCTAAGGTTACCACCCCCTAGGGTTTTCTCAACCTGGCTTCACTCACCAGGACCTAAGGTTACCACCCCCTAGGATTTTCTCCACTTGACTTCACTCACCAAGACTCAATATTCGGCTACCCAGGGATCAAGTCCTCCAGACCTATCCACCTGGCTTCCACGATATACCGAGATTTCTCCCCTTGCCTAGCCTACAACTAGGACTTTCCTTGATCAAGCTCCATACTTAAGCATACTTAAGCATACTTAAACATATTTGTCTGACATTAAAACCTTGGAGGTCGATTGCACCAACAGCTTCCAATCGGCTTGGATGAATCTGAACCTCCTCTTTTTCCTCATAGACAAGTGCAAGGGGCTCCTCTATGATTGCAATTACCTCCAAACGCCAAATCTTCCGCGTGGCCTTTGCCTCTGACTTAACCATCTCAACGTAGCACTGCCTAGCGGCCAATTGGTTGCCTTTGACTTTGCCCATCACATTATCCACCGGAAACTTGATATTTTGGCAGAGCGTGGACACTACGGCTCAAAATTTGTTTAGGACCCGTCGACCCAATATTACATTGTAGGCGGATAGTGCATCCACCACGATGAAGTTCATGGCCCTTGTCCTCTTAAGAGGCTCCTCTCCGAGTGATATGGCTAGCCGAGTATGGTTGATTAGCAATATTTCATTGCTTGTGAATCCATAGAGCATGGTCGTCATGGGCTGCAATTTGCTCCGATCGATTTACAGATGGTTGAACGCCTTCTTGAAGATGATATTCACCAAGCTGCCTGTATCCACAAAAGTTTAGTGAATAGTATAATTATCTATTACCGCTCGGATGATCAAAGTGTCGTCGTGAGGGATCTTTACTCCGTCTAATTCCGGAGGGCCAAAATTGATTTCTGGTCCTTCGGCCTTTTCTTTGTTGCATCCCATAGTATGAATTTCAGCCGCCAAACGTGCGACTTCCTCACTCTGTTAGAATCACCGTCGGTTGGCCCCCGACGATCATTCCAATTTTGCCTCGAGCTGTATTGCTTCAAATTTCCTCCTCCCAAGCTAAAGGTCGAGCCCACTCAGCCGAAGCTCGAGTGGGACTTGCATCTCCTCTTCGTTGAGGCTGGCGTTGATGCTGCTCGGTCGTCGGTCTCTCTTCTTCCTTTCACCCGGCTGATCAGTGTCGATGTTGTCGATCGGGAGAGGGTGAATGACGACGGTATCCTGGTGGAACCAGTCGACTTAAAACTGGCCTTAAGTCATAGTAGTCCCGTGGGTTGTGCATCGCCGAGCCATGGTAAGAGCAGAAAAGTGGTGTCCATGGCCTGCATTTCACAACCTTCGACTGCTCGGCTTCCACATGCTGCACTGCATGGGCTCGAGGCTCTTGGTGCGGCTGTGTTGCTCCTGACCGGGGACCCTTTGGTGGTTGATGGGTACTGGCTAGTTGTCGTTCAGGGGGAGTAGTATGTTCAGCGGACACTTCCTTTCTTCGTGCCGCTTGGGCCTTCTCTACATTGATGTATTCGGTGGCACGCCTGAGCAAGTGATCGAAGTCTTTTACCGGTCTCTGGATGAGTAAGCGAAAGAATTCCCCCTTGGTAAGCCCCTATGAGAAGACATTCACCAATACCTCTAGGGTGATCGATGGGATATTCATGGTCACCTGGTTGAACCGCTTGATGTAAACTCTTAATGTCTCCTTGGGCCTTTGCTTCACAACAAACAAATTAACGCACGTCTTCTGATGGTGGTGATTGCTGGCAAAGTGATGCAGGAATGCCATTCAAAAATCCTTAGCTTGAAGCTATGAATGGATTAGATCAACAATCGTCTGAACCACCGTCGTGCTGATTTAGAGAGGGTGGTGAGGAAGACTCGGCGTTGCACTCCGTCAGTGTATTGATGGAGTGTGGTTGTGTTGTCAAACCTGATCAGATGGTCCTCTGGATCAATTGTCATATTATATTTCTCGATCATCAATGGGGTATAATGTCACTGTAATGGGTCATCCAGAATCTCCTGAGAGAATTGTCTGTTGATCTGTTCGGGCGAATCTTCGGTCCTGGGTGCCTTCCCCTTCCGTCGGTCCCTTATAGGTGCATCGTCCGAAGAGAATCCTTGATCTCTATCTACTCAGACTTGTTCCTCTGAAGGAGTATGGAACAACGCTCAATGAAAGGGGATCGACACATTCGGCGCATCTCCGTATATATCGATTTGTTTCTTGTTTTACCCTCGAACGGATATATTTTCCGCTCGGTCTCTATATCCAGCCTGTTGTCCCGCTGCTGACGCCACAGGTTCATTTACTTATCGCTCGACCATCGCCTGTTGTTGCTGCTCCACCATCTTGGCAGTCTGGGCTTGTATCAGCATGCCCAACTCCTCCTTTGTCAGTGTCACTGTCGTGAGTCGTCCAGCGTCTTCCATCTCTGAGTCTCGGATACAGGTTACATTCCCACAGATGGCGCTAATATGATCCTGTCCAAAAATGATGAAGGCTAGCTGGGGATGTGGCTCCTTAGTTGAATGCGTGAAGACTCCGCTCTAATCTGCAACACAAAGAATGTCAGTGCCGGGTCAGGAAAGAGGTCCCTGGTGTTGGCCCTCCGACGCTCAAGTCAATCACCGGAATAGTAGAAAGATGGCAGAACGATGTAGCAGTGAGAACACGAGCACAAATAACGTATATCACATACCTCAAGTTAAGTCATGTTGTGATCTAACAAGTTAACTAAGTGTACAGAATGTTTACTTAATCAGGGAAGTCTTAGCAGATCGTGGAAGCCAGGCAGGAAGCTCAAGTGGGTCGACAGGACCCAACACTTTGTAGGGTGGCTTGATAAGTTTGGAGGATCGAAGATCGAGAGGAAGTCCTGGTGAGCCAATTCGATGCAAAGCAGCAAAGTCTAAATAGGTTTGGAAGACCAATATTTGGTAGGTAGGTTGAGGTAAACAAATTGGAGAGGAGCGACAGTGAGGTCGTGTTCAATAAAGGAACAAATCCTAGGTCGCTGATCTAATTGAAGAAACTAGAAAGATTTCCAAGTTGAGATCAAGACAGGTCTACTGTCAGATAATATTTATGCATCTTAGTATTTATATATTATTATCCTAACTTTGTTTTGCATGGATATATTATGTTTAATTTTGTTTTACAGGAATCGGTCTGATCGATCGACCGAACCCAGTGATCGGTTGACCGAACCAGATCGACTGAGACCAGAATCGAGGCCAGAGTAAAATGGATTTCGATCAAAGGCTGATCGATCGACTGAACCAGACGATCGATCGATCAAACTATGATGACATGACAGAGATCAGATCGAGCCAAAGCAAAGAAAGAGGCCCGACTGATCGGTCGACAAAACATAGGGATCGGTCGACCGAACGATCACATCATAATGAAGAATTAAATACGAATCATGGCGAATAGGGAAAGTTCACTGATCGGTCGATCGAACCAGATGATCGATCGACTGAACCATTAAAGATCATAAATGCACGAAGATCAGATCTCAGCACAGAAGGAAAGCATAGGGATCAGTCGACCGATAGGAGGTTCGGTCGACCGAATGGATCAGTCGACCGAACCATGCTTATAAAAGGGGAGCTCGAGGTCCGAGTTAGGTATCAAGTCTTCTGTTCACCTCTGTGCAAAAGCTCTGTTCGTGCTACTGCTCTGCAACATATCTTCAAGTAAGCTACTACTCTGATAAGATGCTGACGATCTTCATCTATACTCCTTTTCGGTATACTTTATTTTAGCATGTATTGTACTTAAGTTCAAATAAGATAGTAATTTGTTACTATCTTATATTTCATCTGTACAAATTGCTTCTTTCTGAAGGTTTTGGAAAGAAGAGTTTTAGTGGATTGCCTAACGGTGTGATCAAGGATCGCAGACCTTGGAATAGGAGTCGACCTAAGTTACGAACCAAGTAACTGAAACTTGTTCTTTATTTTCCACTGCACTACTCTTGGTTTAACGCTTGAAAAGAAAAGTTTTTAACATGCGATATTCACCCCCCCTCTATCGCATCTTTCGATCCTTCACAGCGGTGCATACACCCCCCTTTATATAGTGCTCCGGTAGGCGATATGCACGCTCCTCAAGTCGTAGGCAGTTTTCCCAACATTATACCTTAATAGAGCATGCAAATCCCTGATATGACAGTAGAAGCTTTCGTCCCACGATTTGCCTATTGACCATGTCCTGTTGTCAGCGACATTACCTCCTAAAGAGATATTATAAGATATGGGAGGGGTCCCACTGTTTGGCCGAGCGGGATAACCGCTCGACCGGGACTCCCCGCCCAGTCGATTTCAACTGCTACTATCCTCCATAGTACCTCGGTTCAGTAGGTTATTTCTTGCCGAACTGGCTGAGCGCTCTACTCAGATGAGCTTCCTGGCCGATCAAACCCTTCAGGCCCGATCGACAGTTGAAGTTGATCGACCTCCGCTCGATCCACTTTTGGTGAGCCCATTAGCTCTCTGACGTTGACCGTCCTGACTTTAACCTTCATGTCGGCTGCTATCTCTACTCTTGACCCACGCTTAGTGGGCCCCTTTTATTGCCGCATCACGACTTTTTAAAATTTGTTGATGATATAACAATTGATATTAATCATTTGGGAAGAGATACATAAGGGAAGGAGACAGAGTGAGTCAAGAGGAGAAAGGAGAGAGAAGTAAGCTTTTTACCCTTACATATATTCATCAAATCAACATAATTTCTTACACCCAATTTATGATAAATTTAAAAATATTTTATTCTAATTTTATTCTTATTTAAAAATATTAATTTTAAAATTAACTCATCTCCTTTTTAGTCGCGTCCTTAGATGTGTAAGTCATGCTGCTCACAAGCTATTTGAGTCTCGGTTAAAAAAAAAATCATTCGATTACGTTAATGAGGCGACCTCGAGTCTAATTTCGAGCTTGAAAATATTATCGAGCTGAGTTCGAAAATATTATCGAGTCGAGCTCGAACTTAATATTATTTGGTTCGTGAACTCACGAACATGTTTGTTTAGAGGCTCGCGAGCGTGTTCGTTAAGAGCCTATATATATATTATAGATAATTATCTTAAACGAGTCCAAACTAAAGCTCGTTTAAAAATTAAACGAATTTTTTCGAGCCGAACTCGAAATGAACTTGAGCTATTTAATTTTATTACGAGCCGAACTCGAGCTTAAGAGCTAAAGCTCAAACCAAACTAGATCTGAGCTCAGGTTTAAGGATAACGCACCAAGCCTGAGCTCGAGCCTCTTACTGTTCAGCTCAGCTTGGCTTGTTTATAGTCTTATGTGTCCCCACCGAGACCATGAATGAATACTTTGTGCGTGTGCGATATGGTTTTCGACAATGACACGGTGGCAAAAGATGACTATGCTCGTTCCCAGCACCCCGTTTGTAGGGTTCAGAGCGCAGCGAAAGACATATATTGAATCATAGATCTTTAGTGATATATATAGTTTTACATAAAATAATATAAAACATACCTCGAGTCCTCGATAGATGTGAATAATATCACAGACTGATAAGACAGATAAGAGCCTCACGTGTGACTCCTCTAGCGGTATCCATGCGTACTAGATCACGAACTTGACACGATCTGTTAGGTGCTAGCTTCTTAGATCGACAAAGCCTTGGAAGCACTACGATCTCTTCCGAACGAAGAAGAAGTTGACGAGGGAAACTCGGAGAGAATGAATTCTCACTTGCATCTTTCCGAGGATGGCTACTTATAACCTCCAAGGAATACGAAAAGTTAAGTTCTCAATAAATTCATCATTTATGATCTTCATTAATTAGGAAGATGAAGAGTTATAGGTTCCATAAATTCTTCATTTATAACCTTCATTATGATAATTCTTCAAATTCTTCATTAATTATCATTATGATGACTCTTCGAATTCTTCATTAATCATCATGATTATGGCTATTCGAATTCTCTTTTCTTTGTATCAAATAAATCCATATTTAATCTTGATCTCGGCTAGCTTTTAATACCATTGTTCATGTCTACGTGCTATGCGTGCGACCCTCTAGGTTTTATACACGAAGGCAGTGTAAATCCATACACAGACTAAGGTAACCGTCTAGCAACAGTTTTTAGTCATTCAACGCGATAAAATTAATATCAGTCATAAACTGTAAACCACTATAAACCGATTACTGTGTAATTCAATCTCTTCATCTAAGCCTACATTCCAATTAATTCGATACATTATGCATCATTACCAAATTAATTGTTTTTACTTGATTTTCAAGATATAATAGACTCCTCTTGAATGATAAATCATTCCTCCCATGGGCATGGATTTTGAGTCACTAATATCTCTATCAAGCGGCCAGGATGTTACCTCCTAATCCAAGAGAGCGATGAATACTCTATTGACTCAACATTATTATCTCTACGCTTTGTCATACACCCAACTACCGTATTAATCACAATCGATTAAAGACTACTTTTAACGGCGTTAAAGCACATAACTCCACGTATAGAATAAATGAAGGTCTCAAGTCAAAAGATCAGTTACATTCGTTCATAAGAGAAATAACCAATGATGCTTAATATGTGGTCTCCTCTTGAGCGGGTCATGTCCAGTGTACCTCTAAACTTAAGGCACCCCAAGTACAACTTGGATATCCATCCCTCCGATCTATCTCGACCTAGTCATACTCAGCTTTGATCCAGATATCCATGTCCCCTCTAGATATATATCTATCCGATCAAGGACTATTTTTATATTAGTATACCCATTAATCTGTGGGACTTTATCAGTAATTATATACATACAGAAAAGTAAATGATTAATGATAAATACTTGTCTTTATTAAATAATTATCCACAAAATACATAAGGAGTGTCTTGACACATAAGTGTGCACACTAACAATCTCCCACTTGCACTATTGCCAAACACTACAGACTCTCAATCCTAGGCTCCTCACATGGGTCTCATGTTTCTGTAGAGGTAAGGCCTTTGTGAGTGGGCCTGCGATATTCTCGCTGGTATCTACTCTGCTAACCAACACATCACCCCTCTGAACAATCTCTCTAAGGAGGTGATACTTCCTTAGTACATGCTTGGATCGTTGGTGAGATCTTAGCTCCTTTGTCTGCGCTATGGCCGCATTATTATCACAGTATAGCACAACTGGATCAACAATGCTAGGAACCACTTCAAGCTTCGCTATGAAGTTCTTGATCCACACAGTTTCCTTTGCTGCCTTTGAATCTGCTATGTACTTGGACTCAGCTGTTAAATCTGCAACTGTCTCCTGCTTGGAACTCCTCCAGCAAACAGCTGCACTATTCAGACAAAACACATATCCTTGTTACGATTTTAGATCATCTTAATCTGTCTGAAAACTTACGTTAGTATATCCTCTGACGACTAATTCCTCGTCTCCTCCAAAAACTAAGAACATGTCTTTTGTTCTTCTAAGATACTTGAGGATATTCTTTATCGCAGTCCAATGACCCTCTCCAGGATCTGACCAATATCTACTCGTCATGTTTAATGCATACGAGACATCTGGTCGAGTGCATATCATAACATACATTATGGACCCTATAGCCGAAGCATAAGATATTTTGTCCATTCTACTTCTTTTCTCTTGTGTTCTTGGGTACATAGCCTTGGAAAGATGCACACCATGTGACACTGGTAATATCCTCTTTTGGAGTTCTACATACCGAATCTATCAGTATTTTATCAATGTATACACCTTGACTCAACCCTAGTAACCTACTTTGTCTATCTCGGTATATTCTAATACCTAAGACATAGGTTGCATCTCTAAGATCTTTCATTGAGAAACACTCTCCCAACCAAGTCTTGGTAGATTCTAGGTTAGGGATGTCATTGCCTATAAGAAGTATATCATCAACATACAACACTAGGAACGTAATCTTGCTCCCACTAACCTTCTTGTAAACGCAAGGTTCTTCTAGATTTTTGACAAAAGAAAAATCTTTAATGGCTTCGTCAAATCGCAGATTCCAACTCCGAGATGCTTGCTTTAGTCCATAAATGGACTTCTTGAGCCTACATAACTTATTGGCATTCTCAGATTTTATAAAACCGAGATGTTGTACCATATATACTTCCTCTTATAACCTTCCATTTAGGAAAACAGTTTTAACATCCATTTGCCAAATCTCGTAGTTCTTGTAAGTCGCTATAGCTAGCAAAATTCTAATGGACTTAAGCATTGCAACGGGCGAAAATGTTTCATCATAGTCAATTCCATGACGTTGATTGAAACCCTTTGCCACAAGCCTAGCTTTATAGGTACTGATGTTTCCATCCATGTCAATCTTTTCCTTGAAGATCCATTTACACCCTATGGGTTTTACCCCAACTGGCACATCAACCAACTCCCAAACTTGGTTGGTGTACATGGAGTCCATTTCAGATTTCATGGCTTCCAGCCATTTCTCAAAATCATTTGAAGCAACTACTTCTTCGTAAGTCGAAGGTTCATCATCTTCGATGAGTAACACTTCCTCATCTTGGGTTACCAGCCAACAATATCTGTTTGGCTCTAAGTGTATTCTTGTAGACATACGTTGATCTCGCGTTTCTTGAGCAGTCTCGGATAAAGGAGACACTTGTACTTGTGACACTGTCTTATTATCCAACTGTTCATCTTCCAACTTATTTGTAGGGTTTATAATTTCTTCAAGACTTACTTTACTCTCACTACTTTCTTTAGAAACAAATTCCTTTTCCAAGAAAGTAGCATATTGAGCAACAATAACTTTGTGCTCACTTGGGAGATAAAAGTAATATCTCATTGTAGCTTTGGGATAACCTACAAATGTACATTTTATGGATTTTGCTGCAAGCTTATTAGAATTTTCATTTTTCACATAAACATCACAACCCCATATCTTAAGATAAGACAAATTTGGTTTCTTTCCAAACCATAATTCATAAGGAGTCTTATCTATAGTCTTGGTTGGAACTCAGTTAAGTGTGTGTGTTGCTGTTTCTAAGGCATAATCCCAAAATGACATTGGAAGACTTGCATGACTCATCATTGATCTAACCATATCCACGAGTGTACGATTTCTCCTTTCTGAAACATCATTCCACTAAGGCATTTTAGGAGGTGTAAGTTGGGAAATTATCTCACACTCTTTTAAATAATCAATGAACTCTTGGCTTAGATACTCACCACCTCGATCACTCTGAAGGGCCTTAATCTTCTTGCCATGTTGATTTTCTACCTCATTCTTGAACTCCTTAAACTTGTCTAGAGTTTCAGACTTATGTCTCATTAAGTAGACATATCCATATCTACTTAAATCTCTTCTTGTCATGTTGATTTTCTACCTCATTCTTGAACTCCTTAAACTTGTCTAGAGTTTCAGACTTATGTCTCATTAAGTAGATATATCTACTTAAATCGTCAGTAAAAGTCACGAAGTAGGTATACGCTCCTCTAGCCTGAACTTGCAATGACCCACAAACATCACTATGTATGAGTTCTAGTAGTTCCTTTGCCCGTTCACCTATCTTGGTGAATGACTTCTTGGTCATTTTGCCTTGTAAACATGTTTCACATGTATCTATGAGCTCTAATTCAAAAGAATCCAAATACCCATTACTGAGTAATCTAGCGATGCATTTTTTGGGTTATATGACCAAGTCTACAGTGGCAGAGATATGTTAAGTTTGAGTCATGTAATTTCTATTTCTAACTTTCAATAAAATAGATCAGTTCATCTAAGTTAAGAACATAAAGACCATTATTCAATGAACCATTCTCATAGAATATATTATTCAAATAAAAGGAACATAACTTGTCCTTGAATTGAAATACAAATCTCTTGCTGTCTAAACTTGACACCGAAATGATATTCTTTGAGAAACTGGGAACAAAATAACAGTTTTCTAAATTCAAAACAAGTCCACTAAGCAAATTTATTGAATAGGTTCCTACAGCTAACACAGCAACTCTCGCTCCATTAGCTACTCGTAGGTCCATTTCGCCCTTGGACAACCGTCTGAAGTCACTTAGACCCTGCATGTTCGCACAAATGTAAGAACTACTTCCAGAATCTATGACCCATGATGAAGAAACAGAAAGATTGCACTCTATCATAAAGATACCTGAAGCATTCGCTCCATTGACATTCTTTTTCATGAAAATATAGCAGTTTTTCTTCCAGTGACCTTTCTTGCCACAATGGAAGCACATGACCTCCTTCTCATCAGATTGGGGTACCTGCATCCCTTTCTTAAGCTTCTTCTGAGCTTGATATTTAGGATTCTTCACCGCATTAGCCTTGGGATTGAACTTCCCAATGCTAGGGCGCTTGTTGGTCTTTCTGACCATCATTGCATGCAGTGAAGGATTTACCTTCATATTCTTCTCATCAGTTTTCAGCATTACCATCAGATCAGTCAAACTCTTGTCCATACTGTTCATGTTGAAGTTCAACACAAACTGAGAAAATGATGGAGGTAGTGACGATAAGATTATGTCAACAGTCAAGTCCTGGTCTAACTTGGAACCTAAGCTCTCGAGCCTCTCTATATACCCGATCATCTTGAGTACATTAGACCCAACTTCATTTCCTTCCTCCAGCATGGTACAAAATAGTGCTCGAGAGGTTTCATACCTCTCTACTCTCGCACTCTCTTGAAGAGCTCACGCAAGTGCTGATCAATCTCTCTAGCACTCATGTTCTCATGCTGTCTCTGTAACTCGGGAGACATAGAAGGCAACATGATACATTGCACATCCATTGCATCTTTCATATACTGAGAATAATATGACTGATCTTCCTCTGAAGCATTGGGTGTAGGCTCTTTCAATGGTTCATCTTCGAGCACGTAAATTTTTCTCTCGTGTCTTAAGATGATTTTCAGTTTCCTATACCAATCCAGGTAGTTGGAACCGAGGAGGATATTCTCTTTCTCGAGAATACTTCGTAGTGATAAGGTACTTGTGTTTGCCATCTAAAATTTAAAGCAGAGTTTTAGTATTTGTGGAGTATATTTAATAAAGGTCTTTTATAACTCCTATTATTTTATTCAAGTCCAACAACCTTCACTGTTAGAATCGGGAATTGGTTGGTAACAATTCCTAATAGGTCCGAAACCTTGAATCATATAGAATGCACACAGCTAAGTTGTACCTACATGCTACATTCATCAAGTAGGCCTTAACTTGTCAATCACAAATCTATGTGACTTTCGGTATGTTCTTGTTGAGCCTTATATTCTCAACACTTGCCCCTCAAATCAGTTAATCTTAGCTGAGCTAAACAAGACAATGAATTTGAGTTAAGTCGACCCACTAATAATTATGATAAATTATAGATGTTTTGACACAAGCCCACAGCTGAGCTGTACCGACTTATGTAAAAACTCTAACTATCATCATAGTTATTAGTGGATGACTTTTAACCGATCTTGACTTTCATATATTTAATGGATTTTATAATTATTAAAATGTCTCACCATAATTAATTTCTTGTGCATTTGTACAATCTCATTATGAGATTTATCTCCATTAATCCTCTTAGTCTTTTAAGATAAATAGGTCTCAGAGATTTTAACATGTTAATCTACTTATGCCACAAGAAATTTATAACTAAATTACAACATGTATTACTTCACATGTTTTTAGATAAAATTAATTTATATCATGAAATGTTACGGCATATAACTTGCAATAAAGAAATTAAGATTTCTTTGAAATCTCTTGAAACACTGATTCTTCAAATAAATTTTGAATAATCGGCTTCGTACTATATGATCCAACCACGAATCTTGCTCTGATACCACTGTAGGGTTCGGAGCGCAACGGAAGACATATATTGAATCATGGATCTTTCGTGGTATATATAGTTTTACATAAAATAATATAAAACATACCTCGAGTCCTCGATAGGTGTGAATAATATCACAGACTGAATAAGACAGATAAGAGTCCCACGTGTGACTCCTCTAGCGATATTCATGCGTACTAGATCATGAACTTGACACGATCTGTTAGGTGCTAGCCTCTTGGATCGACAAAGCCTTGGAAGCACTACGATCTCTTCCGAACGAAGAAGAAGTTGACAAGGGAAACTCGGAGAGAATGAATTCTCACTTGCATCTTTCCGAGGATGACTACTTATAGTCTCTAAGGAATACGAAGAGTTAAGTTATCAATAAATTCATCATTTATGATCTTCATTAATTAGGAAGATGAAGAGTTATAGGCTCCATAAATTCTTTATTTATAACCTTCATTATGATAATTTTTCAAATTCTTCATTAATTATCATTATGATGACTCTTCGAATTCTTCATTAATCATCATGATTATGGCTATTCGAATTCTCTTTTCTTTGTATCAAATAAATTCATATTTAATCTTGATCTCGACTAGCTTTTGATACCATTGTTCATGTCTACGTGCTATGCGTGCGACCCTCTAGGTTTTATACACGAAGGCAATGTAAATCCATACACAGACTAAGGTAACCGTCTAGCAACAATTTTTAGCCACTCAACGCGATAAAATTAATATCAGTCATAAACTGTAAACCACTATGAACCGATTACTGTATAATTCAATCTCTTCATCTAAGCCTACATCCCAATTAATTCGATACATTATGCATCATTACCAAATTAATTGTTTTTACTTGATTTTCAAGATATAATAGACTCCTCTTGAATGATAAATCATTCCTCCCATGGGCATGGATTTTGAGTCACTAATATCTCTATCAAGCGGTCAGGATGTTACCTCCTAATCCAAGAGAGCGATGAATACTCTATTGACTCAACATTATTATCTCTACGCTTTGTCATACACCCAACTACCGTATTAATCACAATCGATTAAAGACTACTTTTAACGGCGTTAAAGCACATAACTCCACGCATAGAATAAATGAAGGTCTCAAGTCAAAAGATCAGTTACACTCGTTCATAAGAGGAATAACTAATGATGCTTAATATGTGGTCTCCTCTTGAGCGGGTCATGTCCAGTATACCTCTAAACTCAAGGCACCCCTAAGTAGAATTTGAATATCCATCCCTCCGGTCTATCTCGACGTAGTCATACTCAGCGTTGATCTAGATATCCATGTCCCCTCTAGATATCTATCCGATCAAGGACTATTTTCATATTAGTATACCCATTAATCTGTGGAACTTTATCATTAATTATATACGTACAGAAAAGTAAATAATTAATTAAAATATTTGCTTTTATTAAATAATTATCCACAAAATACATAAGGAGTGTCTTGACACATAAGTGCACACACTAACATCGTCAATCCGTCACAGAGCCAACACGGAGGAGGTAAATCACGGGTGACTACTAGCCTTTGAAATAATACTGACACATGAGGGGAGACATTTATCTCGGCTATCCTGAGATTTGAATCCCATACCTCATAGTGGTAGTACCTCATGCGCTAGCTACTAAACCGTCGCTAGGGGACTAGTGGCGATGTCGCACACGGACATGCGCAAGGAGGTTGATGTCGAAGGCGATGTCAAAGGCATCGAGCAAGAGCTCATCGAGTTCTTGCTTCGTGTGAGTCTTGAGGACATCTCAGATCTCGTCGGAGTGATGGGGGAGGAGGGGTGGTTCTCCTCCCCGTTGATAGTGCTGCCAAAGAGGATCGAATCCTCGTCTTCGGCAGGATTCTTCTTTAGCCGCAAAGACGACGCCAACCATCTCTTTCGGTTGGAAAATCTTACACAAGTTTAATGAGCTATACCTATGTTTTTTTTCTTCACATGCAAATTTATTTTAACTTTATAATTCGGTTGTTAAATCACAATTCTATTGTAGCGTCTAATTCCACCTCATGGTGGTAAAAAGTGAATATATTCGTTCTCAGTATTCTCGTCAATCCGTCTCAGGCTAACACGGAGAAAATAAATTACAGACAACTATTAATCTTTGGAATAGTCTTTGGTAATTCCTTCTGGATGGAATGGAAGGTTAGCCGTTCTCAAAGTTAAAGTTTGATACTGAGCCTTGCTTGTGAGCCATTCACAAAAGGCCTTCTGCTCCATGCAATGGAAGGCTAGCCGTGATTTGTCCGATAGCGAGTCTATTCTATCCCATAAGATTTTATCTGTCTGGTAAAATGCTAGCATATTTACATGACAAATTGGAATTTGAATCCCAATGAAGCGGACTCTGGAAGTCCATCTCTGAAGTGCGCTTTACCTTCTTAAGTTTTATAATTACAAAAAATAATATGCACGTACTATCACAAGTTTTATTATATAAGCGCATTTTTACAATTATAAAAAAACATATATTAAGTAATAAAGTTTATTAATATAATAACAATAATTAAAGTGGTTACTAATGCTTGTTGTTGTGCTCTAATCCTTGATAAAAGACTAATTCGCTCGTCTAGGTAAGTAATATTTTATACCTTAACCATCACACAATCTCAAGGGAAAATAATACATGACAAACTATGAACCATATTGATAGTTCAATGAATGTGCACTTTCTAAATTTAATACTAATTGAAATAATATATAATTAAGACAATTTTTTGAGACCTAAATTGGTTTTACTCTTAACTTCTAAGCCAAGCCTTCTATAAACAACTATATGGGATTCACCAACTACTTAAATTAGGAGAGACTCATCACAAGCATGACCGATAGTTTTTTTAACGTGTATAATTAGATTCACCGATCTTAAATAATTAATTTGGTGATTAAACTTAAACTGATTTATGTCACAATAGTTTAGCAAACTTTGTAACAATTAATTTGAAAATAAAAAAATTATTTTTTTAAAAAGGAATTGGGCCTCGTCAAGAGATCAAAGTAAATACAGCCCAACACGGCAAACAAAATTAATCCTTCGATTGTTCTAAGTAACCCAACATATACGTAGCCGTCTCCGCGGCTTTCCCCTTCCGTTTTATTTTTGGCTTCATCTCGTAAAATCCCTAAAGATTTCCCAAACTTGAAAACGACAAACTTGGTTCAGTCTTCTCTCTCTCGCTCTTCCTTTACCTCTCCGCTCTCGCCTCCCTCGTCGTCGATCTGAGGGGAGCGCCCGGCGATTCGGAACCCTAACCCTAACCATTGTTCGCGGGGCTTAGCCATGGCGGCGCAGTCGGTCAACAACCTCTACGAGACGGCTTCGCAGCCGGACACCGGCGGCGACGCGTACACTTTCCTCGAGTTCAACACCCAGGACGACTTCGACGACTACCCGCAGTTCCAGGAGCTCTCGCAGCCCTCCCGATCCCCCGCTTGGCCCCATCCCCCGCCGCCGCCCGAGCCCGCGCCGGAGTCCCCCGCATCCGATCTGCAGAATCCCGAGTCCACCGTCCTGTCGCCTTCCGCATCGACGCCCCTCGGCGGCCCTTCCTCGTCCTCCAAGGCCAGGGGGGCCGCTGGCGGCCAGGCGGCTGCCCCGGCGGTTGATACCCTGGCGGCTGGGATGAGCGGGCTCAACTTTGAGGAGACTGGGGATGAGGGTTACGAGTTTGGCAAGGGCAATTTTACGGAGCACGCGTGCCGTTATTGTGGGGTGCAGAATCCGGCGTGTGTCGTTAGGTGCAACATTCCGACGTGCAGGAAGTGGTTCTGTAACTCGCGGGGGAACACATCGGGTTCTCATATCGTGAATCATCTGGTAGGTGCTCGGATATTAATGCTTGTATTTCTTTTCATATTTCAATATGGAAAAATCATAAAAGTTATAAAATTGATACCGACTGCAATTTTCTATATATTTTACTTGAATTATTTTCAAACTCTTCTCAAATGATACTCAATTTAACCATTTACTTGAATATTTTTCTTTTTTTTTGTTGGAAAACACAAGGGTGTGCTTGTTAAGTCCGTCTACGATTATAATAATCTAATTCTAGGCGTTCACCCCCTCTTTTGATAATATACTTCATTTTGTTGGAAACATATATTATGCAGTTCTATCAAAAAATTTTAAGTTTATTGACCCCTCATGTTAGAGAAATTTGGGAGAAAGAACAGTTTTTCCCCAGTGTTAATTTTTCTGTTCAGTCATCTGTTTCAATTTTCATCTGCCACATTCCGTAGTTTGTTTATCACACTACGTCTGATAATTGAAGTATAATTCACCAGTCATCTTGGTATACTGCTTTATGCTACAAATCATTACAATTAAAGGTGGTATTTACAGCATACGCTAGAGTAATTTTTTGATTTATACAACATACATTCGGATGATGGTCGAGAAACTGCATTTATTTATTTTGTTAGAGCTGCCATTGTAGAGTGGGATGCCATTACAAAATATTGCATTACTGATTCATGGGTTGATATTTACTTCTTGTATATCAATTGATTTTAGGTGCGAGCAAAGCACAAGGAAGTTTGTCTACACAAGGACAGTCCACTAGGAGAGACTATTCTTGAATGCTATAATTGTGGTTGCCGGAATGTTTTTCTTCTTGGATTTATTTCTGCTACAACAGAAAGTGTCGTCGTTCTCTTGTGCAGAGAACCTTGTTTGAATGTCAATGCATTAAAGGACATGAATTGGGATCTTAGTCAATGGTGTCCACTCATTGATGATAGGTGTTTCCTACCATGGCTTGTTAAGGTTTGGTACTTTCACTAACATTTTGTAGCTGTTCTGCATGTCCATATCACTTACTCTGGTTTGTTTTACAGGTACCTTCAGAACAAGAACAACTGAGAGCACGGCAAATAAGTGCTCAGCAAATTAACAAACTTGAAGAGCTATGGAAGACCAATCCTGATGCTTCTTTAGAAGATCTTGAGAAGCCTGGAGTTGATGATGAACCACAACCTGTTTCATTGAAGTATGAAGATGCATATCAGGTTAGTTTCTGTCCATAGGTTGATTCTTCAATGAGATTTCTTTGGCTTAATCTGTTTTTAGGGTCTCTATAATCAGTAGGGGTCTATTGCATGTACTTTTCTTATGTGATATTTTTGTCTTTCTGTTTTACAGTACCAAAATGTATTTGCTCCGCTGATAAAGCTTGAAGCTGACTATGATAAGGTATGTGTAGTTTCATTCTTTCCATTATTTGTGCTGTTTAAATTGTTTGATTAAATCAAATGAATGAACACACATGCCACAAGTGATTATAATGAGGAGTTTCTGTTTGTCCTGGCCTACTTGCCATTTTTATTGCACAATCTTAATATTCAGGCCAATTTAACTTAAGTTAGAAGAACTTCTGGAATATATCATATATCTATTTTTCTATGCACATAGCCATATCCAATGATAAGGTATATGAAATTAATATATGCAGATCACAATTTTACTTTTAGTTGTTTCTCATGATCATCTTCAAGCTGTGTTAGTTCCAAGTTTTAATTGTTTCTCCAATTTTTAACAAATATGCTCACTTATAGTTTGACTATGTTAATGACTAACAATGTTTACCTTTGTGTAGATGATGAAAGAGTCACAGAGTAAAGACAATGTCAGTGTACGCTGGGATGTTGGCCTTAATAAAAAGCGTGTAGCCTACTTTGTCTTTCCTAAGGTTGTCTCAGCTTTTTTTAATATTTTAATTGATATAATTTGTTTTGATTGTCATTTACTTTGTTTTACTGAATCTTTGATAACGTTATCATAGGAAGATAATGAACTCAGACTTGTTCCTGGAGATGAATTACGTCTGCGATACTCCGGTGACACAGCTCATCCTGCATGGCAATCTGTTGGACATGTGGTATGCTAGTAAAATTGTATATATGGATTAAGAAGTAGATGGTGTTACATGAATTCAAGTTCTTATTGTTAGTGCCCAAATTCATTAGCTCAAATGAAACCATTTCTATCTCTATTTAGATAGAGCTTACCCCCTGTGAATCTTTGTATATATGTTTTCTATTTAGATTAAGCTTACCCCCTGTAGTTGGGACTATCACAGCTTCTTTTTGTTTTATGTAGATTAAGCTAACTGCACAAGAAGAGGTTGCACTTGAACTTCGTGCAAGCCAGGTTATACCAAATTACCTTTGTATATGATTCTTGTTTGTTTGGAGAAACATGCTAATACCATCTTATTATTGCTAGGGAGTCCCTGTGGATCTGAGTCATGGCTTTAGTGTGGACTTTGTCTGGAAAAGTACTAGCTTTGACCGAATGCAAGGTGCTATGAAGACTTTTGCAGTGGATGAAACCAGTGTTAGTGGGTAAGTTGCATCTTTAGTGAATGTTATGAGTTATTCTATTGTATCTCATGTTATTGGTGTTGTAACTTGTGCCTCAATACTCTGCAAAAGGTCGTCCATGAATTACCTGTACAACTACTTATTTATCCAAAAGTGTTAAGTAAGATGTAATTCTCTGATGTTATTTCTGCCTGCAAAGGTGTTTTCAACCATTTTCACCTCTTTTTCTGGATTAGAACATGTATTTTGAGTTTGAATATATCACAACCTTATTAAGAGGCAGTTAACTGAAGGTTATCTATTTCCTTTTTATGAAGATACATATATCATCACCTTTTGGGCCATGAAGTTGAACAACAAATAGTTCGAAATACTCTACCTCGCCGGTTTGGTGCTCCTGGACTTCCTGAACTAAATGCATCCCAGGTTTCAACTACCATTTTCTTCATTTATCAATCCAAATGAACTTCAACTTTTGTAATGTATATTTGCACTTGTTTGTTGGCATTTGTACTTAATGTGATTGGAAGACTGGATAATGTTGGTTCAAATTGCAATTATCTGCAATATTCTCTTGTTTGCTTTTCACATATGTATGACAAGAAGTGATCCTGACCAGGGATGGACAAAGATATTTTGAATGAAGGAAATGGACAAGGAAATTGTGACCTGTAGTATATATGTTCTTTTGTGTGCTATACCACGTGCCAAAATCTTGTTCTGTGCTACCTGCCCATTTAGAGACTCTTTCTGCTGTCCTTGATGTTGAATTAGCGGCAGAAGCCAAAGCTAGTGATGAATGTTATGGCTTTTAGTAATTTCTTTCCCATAACATCTTTGTCAAAGGGATATCTTTGGTATGGTGATGAAAGTGATGAGCAAGTGGAGGGGTATATGATCTTTGCTCAGAGGATAAATTGATGCTAGATAACTCAACACTGGCTGGTGAAAAGTTGATGAGGTTGGAAGCTTCAACTGAGGGAGAAAATGCAAAATTGATGGTAGAATTTTCAAGAATCTTCATCCGTCTCTTTTTTTCTTCTTTCACTTCCTCCTCCACTTAACGAATGCTGATCAACACTACTTCATACTGACAAACATTATGTTAGTTGGCACTGATACCTTCTATATCTATCTCATCCTGGCTAGCAACTGAGATATCAGCAAGGATTTTTTTTAAACCTTACTCTGATTGAGGGGTCGATTGATACACTCCACGAGTTCTAAAATGAACTGCATGCTTGCTGATTTTACAGGTTATAGGACTCAGCTAGATACGAGGACACTGTTTTTTCTTTTGCATTGGTGCCTGTTATTTGATTGGGTTTCTTCATTTTTCATTGCAATCTGTGCTGAGATGCTTTTGTATTTTCCGTCAATTTTTGTTCAATTGCTTTCTTTCTTTCTTGGGCAGGTTTTTGCTGTTAAGAGTGTCCTTCAGAAACCAATAAGTTTGATACAGGGCCCACCTGGTACAGGAAAGACTGTCACATCTGCTGCAATTGTATATCACATGGCTAAACAAGGGCAAGGACAGGTAAGAGTGTATGTTTAATAATATATTGTATGTGCATTGTGCAAATCTATAGTTCATTTGTTTCAGGTCTTAGTATGTGCTCCAAGCAATGTTGCTGTTGACCAACTGGCGGATAAGATAAGTTCCACAGGTTTGAAGGTAAGAAAATCTATTTTTCATGAACCTTTTTTGAACAGATTAGTCTTTAGTATCTCCAGGAATATTTAGTTTGATTTTATTTACATGTTTTAACAAGTATATCATTGTAAATTGCTGCTCTACTGTGTACCTGTCTAGCTTACAATCCTTAGTATTGGTTCTTTATCTCCAGGCCACATGGGTCATATTAAAGGTATCGGGCTTAACAAAAAGATTAATATGTGTGATTCTGTTATATGCCACCACTTTCTTAATGAGGTTTTTTTTGGTTTTTTCTGGATTTGGACTATATAGTAGTCATGTTTTATGGTTATAAAGATGGATTATTTTTATTAGGAGATTATTGTGATATTTCTGTGCAATATGCTATATGGAACAAATATGGGTGGGATTTATGCAATTGTGTTTTCTTTGGGGATTTAGTTTTGACAAGTATATCATTGTAAATTGCTTCTCTACTGTGTACCTGTCCAGCTTACAATCCTTAGTATTGGTTCTTTATCTCTAGGCCGCATGGGTCATATACATATTAAAGGTATCGGGCTTAACAAAAAGGTTAATATGTGTGATTCTGTTATATGACACCACTTTCTTAATATGTTTCTTTTGGTTTTTCTGGATTTGGACTATATATTAGTTATGTTTTATGGTTATGAAGATGGATGTATTTTTATTAGGAGATTATTGTGATATTTCTGTGCAGTATGCTATATGGAACAAATATGGGTGGGATTTATACAATTGTGTTTTCTTTGGGGATTTAGTTTTGCAGAATATCTTATAAACTTTTCATAAGTAATCACAATCTGACCCTTTTGCGTATCTAGCATCGTGAAAGAAAATATGTGAAGTATTTTAAAACATAATTTGCATGATGCACCATGTATTGATGAAGCGGAGTCTTGGCGCAACGGTAAAGTTGTTGCTTTGTGACTAAAAGGCCACGAGTTTGAATTCTAGAAACAACCTCTTGTAAAAAGCAGGGTAAGGCTGCGTACAATGAATCTTTCCCCGGGACCCCGTATGACGGGAGCTTCGTGCACCAGACTGTCCTTTTACCATGTATTGATCTTTTATGTCTCTTTAACTTGTGCCTTCCTCATATTTCATGGGCATATGTTGTCATTGTAGTATGGCAGCTTCTTTTGCGGAGTGTTGTATTATAGTCAATTGTATTTGATTGACCACTTTTGGATATGACAAAATACTAGTGATTGATATTGATTGAAAATTTCAGGTGTATATAAACACCCATTCCGTTTTACATATTTGGATGTGTCACATGAGAGTGGCTATTACTTGGGAAGGGAAAGATGAGGGCATTTTCTTAAGAAACTAAAACATGGACATCTCATTTTTTCTTTTTAGTACTATTAGACTAGTTATATTCCCATGTTTTATGCATGTTCTACGTGAAGTGTGTTAAGTATGTTAAGGAGCTTTTTTGTTTGTTATGGGTACTGGATTTATGAATCATATTATACTCCTGGAAATACTCAGGTTGTCAGGCTCTGTGCTAAATCAAGAGAAGCTGTTATGTCTCCTGTTGAGCATCTAACACTTCACTACCAGGTATGTTGGAAGGGCAGCTCTCTTAGGGGCTTGTTTATTTTACATAAATTATTCTCCTGATCAATTTTTGTTCTTGTCTTTTTCAACATTGGGTGCTATGATAAATCATAGTCAACGAAAAATCCTTTATTGGTCAATGGAAAATATGACCAATTAGGGGAAAATGACTTCCTCTCAAAACAAGTGGAAGCCATTTTCTCCCACCTGCCAGGTCCTTAACCCTACATCTGTATCTGCAAGCCCCCCATCCACCTTTGTCTCTTGTCCACAAACCTTCCACCCTCATCCTTGAGCCCTCTTCCCTCAACTGGGAAACCTCCTACACTCTCTGGCCTTGTTTGTGAACCTCCTTTTGTTTTTCACCCCTTGTTGGTGAGCCACCTTTTTACCCAGTACCCACACACTTATCAGCGAATCTCTGTCCTTGGTTGTGTGTCGTCTGCCTTCATCCATGAGCCCCCCTCAGCCCTTTGTCATAGAAGAGGGAAAAATATATCCCTTCACCGAACATAGAAAATAATTGTGTTTCCTTATACAAATTTTACTAACAAATACACATATAAATCATTTTATGTGAAATAAAGAAACCCTTTTGTTCTTACATTCATTGCTAGATTCTTCAAATCTTAACATGGGTAGAATATAATGTCTTAGGTACGCCATCTTGATACATCTGAAAAAAGTGAACTTCATAAGCTTCAGCTGTTAAAAGATGAACAAGGTATGTAGTAATTTTCTTTTCATGGAGTGTCTTGTGATGGTGAAGTTCTTATTTTAATATTTAGTCATCTCTTTCTTTGCAATTTTCTCTTTTGAAAATCTAGTGTTCAAGAAGGGCTGTGTTTTCAAACTCATTCCATTTGAATGAACTATGTTTCATCAGAGAGAAATTTGATATTCAAAATTTTAATTAAGATGAAGCCTCATTACATAACCACCACTGAATCACTGTAATATTTGAATTTAGAACTTGCCCCTCTATTTTTATTTAGCTTTCTCATTCCAAGTTTATTCTTTTGAAGTTTTATCATCTTATGAAAGAGCATAATTCTTGCACTATTGATATTTTAGAGTTTTTATACTTAATTTATTCTTCAACATTTCTGGTATTTAGGGTTGCTTTTCAAGACTGATTGTGATTACTAAGTATTTAAATTTTGTCTCACTGCGATTGTGTGCTATAATTTTACAGGCGAATTATCAAGCAGTGATGAGAAGAAATTTAAAGCACTAAAACGGGCTACTGAAAGAGAGATATTGCAAAGTGCTGATGTTATTTGTTGTACATGTGTTGGTGCTGGAGATCCCCGCCTTGAAAATTTCAGATTCCGCCAGGTGAAATGTTTTTTTTTACACACTAGAATTTAGATATATACTTAATGTAATTGGTATGATGTAGCCTTCAGTTATTGACATTATTTTATTTCTATTTTCCCTTCATGTTCCTCCATCTTAATATTAACTTCTTTTTATTTGTTTGTTCAAGGTTCTTATTGATGAATCTACACAGGCAACGGAGCCTGAGTGTCTTATTCCGTTAGTTTTAGGTGTTAAACAGGTAGCTAAATTTAGAAGCCTTCTTTTGTCTTCCTTGATCTTTATATGATCTTATTTGCTGAAGAGCCTTCCTTTTCCTGCAATAGGTTGTTCTTGTTGGAGATCATTGCCAGCTTGGTCCAGTTATTATGTGTAAGAAGGCAGCTCGTGCTGGATTGGCACAGTCTCTCTTTGAGCGGCTTGTTCTTCTTGGACACAAACCATTTAGGTTGCAGGTGATTTTCACTTATATGTTAATCTTTATTCACACAAGGTAGTAACTTCTAAAGTTATGTTGGTCAGGGAGCTTTTTGCTGAAAATTGTTTCACTTGCTTTATTCAATATGTTTTATTAATAGCATGTATTATCAAAGACTATTTTCATGGTTTAGAATTAATTTTCTTGCAAAGATCTTGCAGTATAGAAACCATACCTAGTATTGATGGTTATCACATATTATTCTCATAAATGAAAGTTAAAGCATTGATGGCAGGGGAATTTAATCACTAGAATTAAGTTTCTTGCAAAGATCTTGCGGTATAGAAACCATGCCTTCTATTGATGGTTGATCACATATTATTCTCATAAAGCGTTGATGGCAGGGCAATTTAATTATTGAATTTTCCATCCTGGCTTTTATATTTACTACTGTTCTATGACATACTTTAGACAGTAGACAAAAATCTTATGTAGGCTTATTTTGTATTGTATTAAATGCACACGTTGGCTAGGAGCTGATATTTTTAACAAATTTTCTACAGCACAGAAATTAATTCTTTTGCTAATCTTTCTTTAAGTTCCTTTTATTTCAGAGAGTTATAATCATGGCATAAAATTTTTTCACGTTCATAATTTTTTTGGCTATATTAACCTTTTCACAACTTTTCTGTGATTTAAAAGACAAAATGATAACATAAATTTGCAACAGATTTACCTTTTGTGATCACGGACATGTACTGATCATCTTCTGAAAATTACAAAAATTTACAAATTACATCAATCACTAACAAAAATAAAAAAGAGTTTCTGGATCAATGGTTGAAAATTAATATTTTTCATGCCAGATGTTTTTTCAAGTTTGTCTTATGATTGCTTTGCATGATTAAATTGCAGGTCCAATACCGAATGCACCCTTGCCTCTCTGAATTCCCTTCTAATAGCTTTTATGAAGGCACACTTCAGAATGGAGTGACAATCAATGAGAGGCAATCAACTGGCATCGATTTTCCTTGGCCGGTTCCCAACCGTCCTATGTTCTTCTATGTGCAGGTGTCATACATATGCAACTAACTATTTTGATTCATCCATTTACATAAAAATTATCTATATGTGTATGTGTGTGTATATATGTATCTGTACTAGCTAATTGAATTACCTATTTGTCTATTTTGGAAAATTAATCGATTGTCTGTTATCTTTATTTGTATGCTAAGATGTTCTTTATTTAGATGGGACAAGAGGAAATTAGTTCAAGTGGCACATCTTATCTCAATAGAACTGAGGCTGCAAATGTGGAAAAAATTGTCACTACATTCCTAAGAAGTGGTGTCATACCTAGTCAGGTACTCCTATTCATAACTTGAAAAAGAGTCTTATCTGCTCTGACTTTTGGCTGAATGATGCAGATAGGAGTTATCACTCCATATGAAGGACAACGGGCATATATTGTGAATTACATGTCAAGGAATGGTGCACTTAGACAACAACTTTACAAGGAAATTGAGGTTAGTGCCAATCGTATTTAATCAAATAGGCTGTTGTTTTGTTTCATTGTTCTTTAGAACAAATTTAAGTCTTGCAGGTTGCAAGTGTTGACTCCTTCCAAGGCAGAGAGAAGGATTACATTATTCTGTCTTGTGTGAGAAGCAATGAGCATCAGGTATGTCTTTTTCTGCTTTTGATTAATGGACTTTCTCTTGGTAGTATAGCATGCTTTCTTGAGGCAATTGATAAATTCCCTGCAGATTATGCATTATAAAAGGGATTAAACTATATTAGACCTCTTTTAAGAGAGGGTACTGGTTTCACTCAAATTGTAACCTAACTATTGTTAGGGATAAGGGTGATAGGTTCCATCATTGTTATGTTGTCCTCAACGATATTATCAATTGTAAATCATCCACTTTTACTTTAAGGAAGGATCATAGTTGTCCAAAGCGCGAAGAGCAAAATAGTGCTCAAGGGTCTTGGGGCTTAAAGCGCAAAGCGCAATGCGAAGCGCACGCTTTACGGAAAAAGCCTAATCAATAAAAGGACTAATATATCTATTAAAAGCCTTTGAAAATCCAAATGACTATAAATAAAATATTCTTTAATAAACGATAGATTATTTAAAAAACTAAAACTAAATCAAAAGTCTTTGAAAATGCAATAGATGAAATATCAAATATCAAAATAATCTTTATCTTCATTGTCTGAATCTACGTCACCAGCTCTATCACTTAATTTGCATCCATCAATATTTTTTTCATGAGTTTCATCGTCAAGGTTAATCTCTTCTTCATTGACAAAACTAGTTTGAGCCGAAGATTGTTTTCTTTTGTCAGTTGCAGATGATGATGCCCCTTTTGAGGAAGACGCATTTCGAGATCGAAAGTCATATGCACTTTCACCAACCCTAGATGCGCGTGCTACATCACTCCAACCAAAATCTTTACCTTTATAGACAAAATCATTATCATTGTCATCCAATTTTCCGAACAACCATTTATTACTATTGCACTTGATATATATCAAATCATTCAATTGTTGTTGAGACAATCTATTTCTTTTCTTAGAACGTACCTAAAAAAAAAATAAAAAGTAAAACAAATTAAGTCCACAATATAAATTTTAATACATATTAAAAATTCTAACTTGCATGTTCAAAAATACTCCAATTACATTCACAGCCTAAAGAAGAGCGTGAGGTTTAAAATTTTCTGTACAAATATTTTTAATTCAGGTGTTGATGCACCATAAAAAGACTACCAATCAGCTTGAAACACAAAAACATATAAGATTAACTTTATTACTGGAATATTGTTAATGCATAATATATTATTTATGAATTTACCTGGTAATTTTGAAGTTCTTTGTCTGAAAGCCATTGGCAAACCAAAAGTCCTGTTTTCTTGTATTTTTTCAATTGATTCGTGATTTTATTCTGTAAATCCTCACCTCTCACTAATCTAGATATGTACTTGTACAAACCCTCCATCACTTCTATATCATTTTCTATGTCAAAGTTTGAGTAAAAACACTCTGGATTCAAGAAATATCCGACTATATGCAAAGGTCTGAACATTCCATCTTTTGTCAACGAATTCAAAAATGCTATGTATTTTTCTTCCTTATTGTTAAGTGACGCAACAATAGCTACTTGGGTTCTGTCTATTGACTCATAAATATAACCCATAGGAAACTTTTTTCACCGTCTATCAGCAATACTTTTACCAATGGACCACTAATTTTTAATGCAAGAACCATATATTTCTAAAATGAAGGCATTAATATCACTTTTGCGACACGCTTTCTTGCAATCTCTTTAAAAAATCGACTATTTGCCCACTTTTTAGATGTAGACATATTCTCATATTTGCTTGTACGTGAAACCACTTTAAAGTAAAAAAAAGTAGTTGTGAAACGTGTCTTTGCGGTTCTTACCATGTCTCTCTGTCCGGTAAACTCTCTCGTCATGCTCAATACTTGTGGTCTGTTATAAATATAACCATTCACTATCAACGTCCGTTCATGTATTTTTTTGAGATGTGGAATTCTGAATATATCCTTGAGCAACAAATCTAAATAATGAGATGCACAGTGAGTCCAAAACAAGTGTGGAAATTGGTTTTCCAAAAGACGACTTGAAAAAAACAAAGTAAATTTAGTAAAAAAAAATTAAAATATGATCCAATTCTTAATTGAAAGTAAAATAAATTTAAAATATTACTTGTGCTGACATTGCAACTTGCATTATTTGTTAAATTTGAATCACATTTTTTTCTCCAATGTGATACACAAATTTAGAAAGCAACTCAAATATCTTGTTAGCTGTGAGAGTAGTCTGAAGCATCAACTGATTCAACAAATTCGCTTCCTTTATGACCATTTACTAAAAAATTTCTAAGAGTCATGCCCTTTTTTTCCGTCCACCCATCTGCCATGATTGTGCACCCAAACTTAGCATAATTTTTTTCGTGGGATTTCAGAATTGAGTTCGTATTTGCCAACTCCTTTAAATATTTAACCTTGACTTCATGATATGATGGAGGCTTCATCCCTGATCTAAATTGTCCAATAACTTTAATACAAGACAAAAGAATCATATTTAACAGCATTGAAATGAATTCTAGCATCATACATCCATTTAGCAAATTTCTCAACCGCAATATTCCTTAACTTCTTTTTATATTCATCAAATTGTCCTTTATTTTTTGCACGTCTTTGTTTGACAATTTCATTGACATCTTTCATAAAATAAAGATTAATAGGTCCAGTTTGTTTACACTTTTTGTTGTGGACCGTAGGATGAATGCTTGGATCGGATATTGGTTGTTTTCCTTTCACTTTAGTTTAAAGATCATCTTCATGTTCTTCCAAAACTTCTAAATCATCAATATTATCAGAATGAGGAATATCATCCATTTGATTCTTCAAATTACTTTTTTTTTTACATGAACTCTTTAATTTCTTCTTTGGCATGCTTGGGACATTTTGGACAAACATTTGCATTTCTATTGCCTCCAACTAAATGTAGCTTGTGTCAATAAATTTCACCATTTGTTACTTTACCAAAAAAAAAAAAAAAAACAATCGACTATATTTGGATTTTTAGGATCCGAACATATTGCATAACTCCAAGCAATATCTTTTCGAGTTGATGGAATCATTATATTTGACATGATTAAGATTTAAGACTACTGAAATCAATAAATTAAAAAATATAAGATAGTAAAAGTGTTAAACAAGATTATCAAAATGACAGAATATAAATTTAATCTATATGAATTAATAAAATTTATTAAAAAAATATTGTTAAATATAAAATTATGGAATTAATAAAATTTATTAGAATTTTTTTAATTTTATATTTAATATTATAAATAAAAATCTTATTTATATCAATTAATAAAATATTTTAGAATTTTTTAAATTTTAAACATAAATTATTAAAATATAAATATGATTTATAGGAATTAATAATACTTATTTGATTTTTAAATTTTAAATATAAAATTATCAAAATATATATTAATTAATAAAATTTATTAGAATTTTTTAAAAATTATTATAATATAATTACGATTTATATGAATTAATAATATTTATTAGATTTTTTTATTTTTAAACATGAAATTATGAGAAATCAGAATATATAGAATTAATAATATTAAAAAAATTATTGTTAAATATAAAATTATGGAATTAATAAAATTTATTAGAATTTTTTTAATTTTATATTTAATATTATAAATAAAAATCTTATTTATATCAATTAATAAAATATTTTAGAATTTTTTTAATTTTAAATATAAATTATTAAAATATAAATATGATTTATAGGAATTAATAATATTTATATATTTTTTAATTTTAAATATAAAATTATCAAAATATATATTAATTAATAAAATTTATTATAATATATTTACGATTTATATGAATTAATAATATTTATTAGATTTTTTTATTTTTAAACATGAAATTATGAGAAATCAGAATATATAGAATTAATAATATTAAAAAACTTATTGTTAAATATAAAATTATGGAATTAATAAAATTTATTAGAATTTTTTTAATTTTATATTTAATATTATAAATAAAAATTTTATTTATATCAATTAATAAAATATTATGAATTTTTTAATTTTAAATATAAATTATTAAAATATAAATATAATTTATAGGAATTAATAATATTTATATATTTTTTAATTTTAAATATAAATTATCAAAATATATATTAATTAATAAAATTTATTAGAATTTTTTAAAAACTATGATAATATAATTACGGTTTATATGAATTAGTAATATTTATTAGATTTTTTATTTTAAATATAAATTATTAAAATATAAGAATGATTTATATGAATTAATAATATTTATTAGATTTTTTTTTTTAATTTTAAACATGAAATTATGAGAAATCAGAATATATAGAATTAATAAAATTTATTAAAAATAATTTTAAATATAATTTTTTATATATTTTATTGGGGTTATTTAATTAGGATTTATAAAAGTCTATTTGAATTATCCATATTTAAGTGAGGAATTATTTGAATTAATTAATTAATTATAAATTTGAAAAAAAACGAAGTCATGGGCCACTGTCATCGTGACGCGTCCGGCGTCACCGGACGAGTCTAGCGGCGTCTGACGCGTCAAGATGCTCACGACAGTCAGCATTGTTGAGGGCATCACGATGTGTCCAGTGCTGTTGGACGTGTCCTAAGGGTCACGACGCTTCAGGCGTTGAAGACGCTAAATGCAAAAAAAATAAAAATAAATTAATAACCAGAAAGAAAATGCGAAAATATAAATCTTTACTAATCGAGACACGTTGAGAGGCACGAGAGGTAGACGGTTTGAGAGGCACGAGGGACAGACTATCAGGCGGTGAACACGAATCGCAATATTGATTAGGGCTTTTAAAAAAAAGGTAATTTAGTTGTGCCTTGAAGCGCAGCGAAACGAGCGCTTTTAAGACCTTGTGTGCTTTTGAGGTCTCGGAAGCGCAAGGCTAGCGCCTCGTTGTGCTTAAGTGTGCGCTTCATGCGCTTTTGACAACTATGGAAAGGATAGTTCATACCATGCCTCAATCGTCAACCATATGGGCGGGCATCCATCATAGATGCACTTGTTTTTGTAAGCACTTGACATTTTAAGGCAGCAAGGACTTTTACTGCATGAGATCCTATAGTCCTAACGAGAGCATGCATTTTACATTTACGGTTTTCTTTCTTTCTTGTATATGATGAGCTGCTTTAAATGCAAGGACAACATTACCAATTCGAGAGTAAGTTGATTAGTATAAGCATATTGTGCTTCTTTAAGTATGATGAGGTGCTTACCTTTTGTCTGCTGGAAATTATTGCTGTTTGGCAATAAAGCAGATAAAAAATATTCATCATCGACTATTATAAGCTACTGACTATGTCATCTATTAAGTATGCTACGTGAGAAACTTACATAGTTGTTCCGAGCAGAATAATACATATTGGAAGAAATGATATGTTGATAAAGTAAGCATGGCTGCACTGATCTTTTTTTGGCTATAATATTATATTATGACCAGTTCTCTTCCTTTCTAGTTTTTTTTTAATGCTTTTTGGAGAATTCACATGGAATATAAAATGTTTTAGCTCTTCAGCATTGAAAATTTTATCATTTAACCTATATTTTTATTGTATAAAAGTTGGCAATGCCATTTATACTTTGTTATTGGCTAGACAAATTTTCAGACTTTGGAACTTACATTTTACTTGTATTCTAGGGTATTGGATTTCTCAATGATCCACGCAGGTTGAATGTTGCATTAACTCGTGCTCGTTATGGCATTGTCATTCTCGGGAATCCCAAGGTTCTAAGTAAACAACCTCTTTGGAATAGTTTGTTAACACATTACAAGGTATGATTTTCTGTCTGATTTATCATTTTGTATTGTTACACTGGTTATTATAATTTTGTGTGTTTTATCATGCTCAATATTCTTTTGTTTTGACTGATCATTTATATTCAAGTTCTGAGCAATGAAATGTCGTTCTGTGCCGTCTGGCACGGACAGTTTTTATCGTTCTGCCGGGCCCGAAACTGGCACAGGAGGCGTCCCCGTCTCTGTGGTGCGCTGGAGGAGTCGCGGATGCCTCCAACGGCGCTGGAGGAGATGTGGGATGCCTCCGGTGGCATCGGAGGAGTTGCAGGATGCCTTCGGCGGCGTTGGAAGCGTCCCGTGAGGCCATGACGCCTTCTGTGACGCTGGAAGCATCCCGTGACGCCTTCTGCGGCATCGAAGGCGTCGTCGGAAGATTTCGGCGACCTTGCCGGCATCACCGAACGTGGCGACCCTGGATGCGTCTGGCAAAGCTTTCGGCAACACCGGACGCCTCCCATGGCGATCGTGGGTGATTAATCGCAGACGTGTTTCTTTTCCCCGATAATTAATTATTTTATTTAATTAATTTAAACAATTCCTAACGATGTGTGATATTTCGGAAATACTTTTTTAAACCCTAATTAAATTATCCTAATAAAATATATTTAAAATTAAAATAAATTTTATTAATTAATATTCTGATTTTTAAATGTTTTAAATTTAATTTTAAAAAATATAATAATTCTTATTTATATTCTAATATATATATTTTTTAAATTATTTTGTATTATTTTAAATTTCATTTAAAATTTTTAAAAAATTCTATTTTTTTTTTAAATCTACTAAATTATATTTGTATTCTGAAATTTTTTATTATTTTGTATTTTTTTTACTTGATATTTTTTACTATTTAAAATATATATATTTTTAATTAATAAATAAATAAATAAATAGTTAATTTATATAATTATTATTATATATAAAGTAATATTTTATATTAATTTATATACTTATTATTATAGATAGATCCATTTTAATTCGAGTTATTGATATATCAATCTTATTTAAATAAAACTATTTTTAATTATTTTTGTCTAACAATATTAAATTGTTCAATAATTGAGAACTTATACAAAGTCAATATACAACTTATTTTTATATACACAATAAACATATTTATCTTATAATTATTATATATAAATAAAAAAATATTGAAACTGTATCGGCACGGGTCAAAATTTTAAACCTTGGTTCTGAGGCAAGCTATCTCCTTCTTGTTCTTTCTTAGCCATCGGAAAGTATGCATATTAGTGTTTGACTGTTCAAAATTCAAATGGATGGGTTTGTCTTTGGATACCTTTACTAGTTTTGCATTTCGCTGATTTAAAGAAAAGAAATTTCTGAATATGTGTTTGATAGCAGTTTTACAAGAAATAGATATCTTTCTTCAATCTTCATTTGCATCAATGTATGTAAATGAATGAGCACATGCGTTCTCTTTGGAGGATACAAAGTGCCACCTTCTTCCACATAAAGTATTCATGACCCTAATTTGATCCACTCACAATAAATCAACAATACTTATGCACATAAAAAGACAGTCCGGTGCACAAAACTCCTGCCAATGTGAGGTTCTTCCGGGGAAGGTATTACCTTGCTTAGCAAGCGGTTGCCTCTGAATACAATACTTATGCACATACACCACTTATTAATGTTCTCATAGCTGGTATGCCAAAATATACAAACACTAAGAATTAATAATTGCTCAAGCATCATATGCCAAAATGTGAACTGTGTGCGCATAGCAGGGTTAATGTGTCCGTTAAGTGAAAGAACTATGTATGTACAATGAAATGTTTCTATTATCTAGTATAGTATTTAATGTTTTTAGTATGCTTCATGCAATGTCAAATTGTGTTTTTTTATGGTTTATCCTTCGTTCTTTTTCACTTTGTATGAGAAATTAAATTTTATTTTTCTCCTGGGTCATTCATCTGCTGTCTATTTGTTGACCAAATGTGAATCTACTTTCAGATTTATAATCAGCAATTATTTTTCCTAGCAACATAATGCATGTGGTCTCAGAGATTAATATGAATATTAGGTTTAATTTTGATGCAAAAATTGAGATTTTCTTTAGCCTGGAGATCTTTTCTGCTAGAAACTCTAGGCAAATAACATTGTTTTGAGTTTCTTCACTTAAAACATGAGGTGGCTTTCCATAGAGGTAGCTTCTTGTACATAATAGTTGGTTATTCTCTCTCAGGTTGCTATTTTATTATTAATTTTCTATTGATCATCTACTTTGGGATATTGCACACATTATATGGAGCCTTGTGTTTTCCATTATCTTGGAGCTAGGTGATTCTTATTTATTATCTCATGTCTAGGAGCACGAGTGTCTCGTAGAAGGACCACTGAGCAACTTGAAGCAGAGTATGGTGCAGTTTCAAAAGCCAAAAAAGGTTCATTGAGTTTACACATATAACTGAATTGTCTTTTCTGTATTTACTTTGTAATAATGTGTTTGTGGCTGGTTTGGTAATGTTGCACAGATTTACAGTAGCAGACTCTATTATGGCGGTGGTCCGGGGATTGTTCACAGCGATAACATTGGTCCTGTTGGTTCATCAGTTCCACTTTCTGACAAGAGAGGTGGGCACAGTAAAGGTATTATTTTGAGGTTATAACCAGAGCAATTTTTTTTACACTGACAATAGTAAAACACATATCCACTGCGTGTATCTACTGAATGTTTCTTGCTTTAACTAAGTTAACCAATAGCAGTATCCCCTATTGGATTTGATGTGCTTTTGATTTTGCAGTCATTTTGATCATGAATATCTAATTTGAATGCTCTAAACCAGGACATTCATTTGTTCCATTTGGTCCACCGAATGGTAACTCTAAACCTGGCATGCATCCAGCTGGATATCCATTGTCTCGTGTTCCTCTTCCACCTTTTCCCGGAGGTCCTCATTCTCAGCCATATGCTATTCCAACTCGTGGTGCTGTTCATGGACCTGTAGGAGCTATTCCGCAGGTCCCACAGCCTGGTAATAGGGGTTTTGGGGCTGGTCGTGGTAATGCTGGTGGTCCTATTGGGGGTCACCTAGCTCATCAACAAAGTTCCCAGCAGACTTCGAGTGGTATTGGCTCTGTTTTTAACTTCCCTCCATTAGACAATCCAAGCAGTCAGCCTTCTGTTGGGGCTCCAGCATCACAAACTGGATTAATGACACAGGTTTATCTAAAACTTGTATGTATCTTCCATTTAATTGGTTCCATTTCTCAATGTCTTGTGCTTTGTCGTTATCAGATGCCAGTTCAAGGTCTCAGCCAAACATTCCGTGATGGACTTTCTATTGGCGGAATGTCCCAGGTACTTGATGCTTATGAATTGTTTGTTTCTTTTGTACTGCTTTATCATTGATGTTGAGCATTTGTGAGTTGCAGGAATTTCTTGCGGATGATTTTAAAAGCCAAGGATCACATGTCGCTTACAACATGGCTGATTTTTCTACACAGGTTGGTCGGTCACTCTACCTCTTTTGGTGAACAAGACAATTTACATTTGATGCTTTGACAATCAAGTATCTGTGTCATAATAGTTTATTTTATTTATTGTCCATGCTAATTTGATAACATGGGTAACGTGCAATGAAGATGTCAACTGTGTAAATCTTTGCAAGGTATTCTGTTTAACTGGTTTATTATGTAGTTGTAGCATTGTTTTTTTTTTTGTAGAAATTTCTATAGTTGGAATATGTATGGTACCAAGAAGTGTGATTTTATTAGCAGAATTATGTAACATTGGGAATCTTGGATTTTTTTTGGTAATGTGTCTAGGAAATATTTAAACTTTGAATCATTATGGAACTAAGAAACTACTGAAGTTATCAGTATTTATTAATAATTTGATGACTGAAATGGAGCTGCATTTATCCTAAAAATATTGATCATCATTCTTATCAAATAAAATGATTTAAGATGCCTATAAAATGAGTAAAGGAATGGAGTATTCAAAAGTATGATTCTTGATAACTTATCAAAGAAAATGATTTATGATGCCTATAAAATCAGTAAAAGAATGGAGTATTAAAGAAAAAATGAATCTTGATTCAAGGAATGGCTTAATATGACTTGCGTTGGTTGCTGGTGGAGTGGTGGTCTATTGATAATGTGTGCCACCATTTGCCACTCTTACAGATTCCTGCTTCATTTAATGTATATATGCTTCATGATATTTTTATTGTATTGTTGATACTTTTTCTTGTAGAGTTATTGTCTATATTGCTTTTGTTATAGTCCATTGTTATCGGTATACGTATCTTGAGTATACTTTTTCCCTTTTAATAGGCTTCTCGGAGTGGATATGGTGTTGATTATTCCACTCAAGGACCCCAGACTGGTTTTCCCGGAACCTACATAAACCAGAATACACAACCAGGGTATTCACATTTGGGAACTGGTCATGATTATGTTTTTCAGGTTGATCTATAGCTCTTGACCTTCTATCTGTACGCATGCACACTATTCATACACATCCCTGTGTCGCTGCTTCTCATGTGTTGACTAAATTACTGTGAAATTTAACAGGAGTACATGCCTCATGGATCACAAGGTCTATTTACCCAAGCGGGATTTAATGATCCCTCGCAAGATGAATCTTCTCAGAGCTATTTTGGCGTAGCTGGACCCAGTTCCCTTCAGTCACAGGTTCAATTATGAATTTTAAGTTGAACATTCGAATTCCATTTTTTTCTCACGGATAGAAACTTTTACCACAATTTTTACCTTTTCTAGCAGGGCCTTCTAAATCCATTATATTCACAGCCCTTCCCTTATTACAATGTTCAAACTCAAACACCGCAGCCTCCGCAGCAGCAAAATCAGAGCTCAACAAACCTGAAGCCACACTATGGCTGAGCTGCAGTGGGCTTTAGAGAGTGATGGGTTACATTCTTCCACCCGGCTAAAGTGGTTGTGCAGGGACTTGGTTTCATTGTTGCCATGATTGGCTTGATCGTTCCTGGTATTTTCACATCTCACAATCACACTTAAATGGGCTATATACGATGATACAAGTGGTGTACATACGAAGAATCTTGGATATGGCAGCTTGTGCCAACTTACACAATCAGAGCTGAGGAAAGGATTACCCACATTTTCTTTGTGAAAGTTAAATTAATTGTTTCAGGAGTTGACCATTTGGAGGTTGCATCTTCTGCTTAAGATGGGTTACAGAGATTCTTGCCTGAAATGAAGGTCATGCTGTTGATCGAGATCCATTGTGCATACCCAACCATTCCTGTCTAGCAGTCGGTGGCAATTGGCAACCTTCATCGATCTTTTGAGAATCTGTCATCCATTTTATCGTCTCAACACAATTAGATTGTGTATAGCAGCATTTGAAGATGAAGCTTGCGTTTGGATCAAACTCATGTTTTCTCCTGGTTTGGTTTCTTATATCACAAATAAAACCTAGTGCAATTGTGAATGCTTGTTAATACCCAAAACCGTTGTGCTTTATGAACAGGTTTGTAGTTGGTTGTTTGCTATTATTTTCTATTTTTTTTTATATACTCTAGGCCTTTCTTTTTAGATCCTTTACTATGGATTGATAAGCTTCTACTACCCTTCATGATATCAGTAGAACCCTTTGAAGGAAGTCTTTTTCAAGCTCTTACATTAGCTTGAAAAGATTTCGAGCATGCTAGATATTTGTTTTGTCTATTACTATTGAGCATGGGTAGATGAGTTAAAAGTATTAATTGAGCTTGATTGCTTTGACCCTGTCATACCCGACTTGGGTTGGATTAGCTGGCACGATCGGGTAAGATCTGAGATGTGTTGTTCGCTGATCCACAGGCTAGACCAGGTACAACTTGGTCCTGAGCTGAATAGTATCGATAGATAAATGGTGGGGAAATATTTTGAAAACCGCAAAGTTGAACTATTCAGTATGAAACATCAAAGCGTATCACCCAATGCCCTACGCGTCTCTTCGTTGGACAAATATCCGGGCTCACAGAAAATTGTTGGCGACGGTTTTGCTCCGCACTTAGCGGGTAGCTTTATGGGTTAACGCAACAGTTTAAAACTACCTTGATCGATACCTTAATATTTATGACTTGAATACCCATCCACTTCGAGAACTTATGGAGACAGCGATTTAGTCCTGAACCGGCTGACGACGGACGGGGGGTAGTTTGGTAAACTTGGCCACAGGCTTGTGTTTTTTTTGGCACTGTCTGTCCTTCAGATTCCAGTTAAGATCGGGAGCGACCACGAGCGGCGGTCAATTAGGGTTCGTGACGGATTTACAGGCGATCCGAAGGGTGGTTCGAGGGTTTTGATCTCGCAATTAAGGTATGTAAGCTCGGATTTGGAGTCGCTAAATGGTGGGAGATAACCATTTTTGGAGCTTGTTTTCATCTTTTGATCCTGTAACTTCTGGCCCAGATGCCTCCTCGGTCAGCGAAGAAGACGGCGGGGCCGAGAAAGACAGCAGCTAGGACGCCCAGGGCGACGTCAAAGGCTCAGACCGAGGCCGAGGTTGTGGAGGAACCCGTCGAGGCGGAACAGGTCCCGGAACCCATCGTGGTGGTGAAGGAGGAGGTTAAGGCCAAGGAGATCGCCGTCAGGGACAAGCAATTCGACCTCAATTCCAGCGAGATTGGGCTTGATTCTGTGGAGGCTGAATGTAAGGGATCCCATCTTTTCAGGCATCGGTTTTGCTTTTGTTTGCTTCTAGAACTTTTGAAAATTTCTTTATTGTCAAACCTTGTTACTTTATCTTGATAAATTATTTGGTTGTTTTGGTTCAATGTTGTTCTCAATTTTATCTAGAAACTGTCTTTTTCTGAGTCATTTGGTGCCTAGTCTATTCATCAACCATTTTCGAGTTCATTTTAGAGATTTGCAGGCCTAATCTCGAAATCCTTGAACTCGAATTTGCTGATAATCCACTTTATCTTCCTTTCTACATGTTATTCTAGCTCCTTGAATCAGCTATGCTGATTTTGGTTTTTTTTTCCCTTCCATTTCGAAGTACTATTTTTTATTTTCATGTCATACAGTTGCACTGCATTTCAAATATATTATTCAGTTGCTCTCAATCATTTTAATTATTTCACTATCATTTCCTTTTATATTGATATGCCCACTAATATATGATTCAGTATCACTGGATACTGATATATGATAAATATAGCAGAGCGGTTTATTGTATTGCAAAATTTCCTAATACTTTGTCAACCAAATACTTGAAATACTGTCAGTGGTTTCTGTTTATTGAGAAGTGTTTGCTTACTTACATTATGATCATTGGCATTTGGACAACCTACATAAATGTGTATGGATCCTACCTAAATGCAAAGGATTCTAACGTGTAGATGAATCTGAAGAAGCTTCATTTTCTCTTTTCCAGATGAAGAGGTTGTAAAGGTGGGTTACCTGGAAGAAGATAATGGTGAAAGATTAGAGTTAGAGGACAATGAGGCAGAGTATGAACATGATGAGGATGCTGCTGTCGATTATGATGAGAAGTATGTTGAGAATGAAGTACAAGAAGATTATATTGATGAAGGAGAGGGTGATGTGATTGAAGAGGATGAAATTGATATGGTTGATGAAGAAATTGTGGATGATAGGGATCACTTAGAGGTTGAAGAAGACGAAAATGTTGAGGGAGAGCACAGGATTAATGCTGAAGAAGAAGAACAGCATAAAGTAGTTGAAGAACATAGAAAGCGGAAGGAGTTTGAAATATTTGTTGGTGGCCTAGATAAAGATGCTAACGAAGATGATCTCAAGAAAGTTTTTTCTCAAGTGGGTGAGATCACAGAGGTTCGGCTAATGATGAACCCTGTAACGATGAAGAACAAAGGGTTTGCATTCTTGCGGTTTGCAACCATGGAGCAGGCAAAACGTGCTGTATCGGAGCTCAAGTCTCCTGTGGTTTGTGTTCTTTTGCTTTTAACTATATTTTGTTATTCTTTTTCCTTATGGAATTAGTTCATTTATAGGTGCGTGGTAAGCAGTGTGGAGTTGCTCCAAGTCAAGACAGTGATACATTGTTTGTGGGTAATATTTGCAAGTCTTGGACCAAGGAACATGTAACATTCTCTACCATGTTATTTTTTGTGTTTTTTTCCTAATGTTTTTCTGCTTTCTGTTAAATTGACATTTTATCTGGTCCTTTTATGCAGTTTAAGGAAAAACTTAAAAGCTATGGAGTTGAGAATGTAGAAGATGTTACCCTTGTTGAGGATACAAATAATGCAGGAATGAATCGTGGTTTTGCCTTCCTGGAGTTCTCATCGCGCACTGAAGCGATGGATGCTTACAAGTTCTTGCAGAAGAGAGATGTAGTGTTTGGTGTAGATAGGACTGCTAAGATTGCATTTGCAGATTCTTTCATTGATCCAGATGATGAAATTATGGCCCAGGTATGATTTGGTTGTGTAGCACAACCACTGTACTTGTAGTGGTTCTTTTTACCAGCTTCAAATACAGGTGATTGAGATTTGAAGCCTTTCTTTGAGTTCAATAGCTTATTTTTTAACCTAAATTTCTTACATAGCTCTTACCTCTTCGAATCCTGGAATGCTGAAATTTAAGTTATATTTTCTTAATTTTTTTGATTGAACTACCAGGTTAGAACTGTTTTCATTGATGGCCTGCCTGCTATGTGGGATGAAGACCGGGTAAGGAATTGCCTCAAGAAATATGGTGTAATTGAGAAAGTTGAGCTTGCTCGAAATATGCCTGCTGCCAAAAGGAATGATTTTGGATTTGTTACTTTTGACACTCATGATAATGCTGTTGCATGTGCTGATGGTATTAACAATACCAATCTTGGGGAAGGTCAGAACAAGGTCAAAATTAGGGCTAGATTGTCCAGGCCACATCAACGAGGAAGAGTGAAACGTAGTCTTCATGGAAGTTTCAAGTCTAGTCGGGATTTTCCTCGAAGTGGCCATGTATCATATCACCAGCCTCCACTTACTAGGTTTTCAAGTTATGCCTATAGACCTGTTGGTGCTCGTGGTGTGCCAAGTGGCAGTCGCAGTATGAAGAAACCTCTTGGATACAGGGATAGACACCCTGAGATGATAGTGGCAGAGAGGGTAAGGCGTTTGCCACCACCAGAGAGGTCCTACCAGAGAAGGCTGCCTGCACCAGGTAGTTTTCTTGCCCCCTCTTAGTTTATATGCTTTTATGAATGCTTTCTTAGGCTTCTCAATCAACTGCTTATTGTTTTGGTTAGTTGATCCATATCCAAGGATTAGTAACAGGAGGGACTATGGGCGACGTGATGACCTACCACCTCCTAGAAGCCGAGCTGTTCCAGAATATGGTTCCCGAGTGCCTATCGAGAGAGTCCCATCTTATAAAGATGATTACTCCTTTCAAGAGTCTGGTTATTCTGAATTGCCACCGCGTAGTGCCTCTCGCCCCAGTGACAGGAGGGTGTACATTGATGAGGAGTATGAGCGGAAACTTGATCGTCCTCTCCCTACATATCGAGAAGGGCGTGGCCGGGATTATGTTTCAGTTTCTGGATCAAAACGTCCTTACTCAGAAATGGTCAGTATTGACTTGCATGCTTATGCTTTCTTTTATTTCTATCTAATTTCCCCCACTTTGCCTTTTTGTTATCCAGGATGATCCTCGTTATGCTGATGTAAGTATACGTCAATCAAGGGCTCGTTTGGATTATTCTGTTAGTGGTAGCGGAGCTCAGTATGGACATGCTTATAGTGATAGGTTTGGTTTGTAATTTCTTGTTGTATGTAGATTACTTTTGCTATTCCATTAATTAATGTGCTTTCCATATACTTCTTTCTAATCTGGTTAGGATTGGCCAAGAGCATGTTGGATATGGTAGCACCCGGGGTTCCCTTTCTGGTCATGATAGCTTGTACGGGACTCGTCAGGGAATTACTTATGCTCGGGGTATGTAAATTAGTTTCAATTTCTTACTGAATGACTATCTTGTGGTTGATAATAATCGCATGTTCTTTTATCCTCGTAGGTTCAACTAGCAGCAGTGCAGGTGGAGCATACTCATCAAGCTTCAGTGGTGGCTATTTGTCACGTGGATCTGATGTAAATGCTTTCTCATACTTTCATTTTCTGATTGCTATATTGTAATTTGCATATGTTGTTTCTGCAGGGTGGCGGTGGCTCAGCTTCATCATCTTTCATGCCTGGGCGTAGTTTGAGTAGCCGTGGATATGCTGGCAGCGGTGGATCTGGTTCATACTATTAAGGTGCTCAATCTTTTGCTTGCTTGTTGCTATTGCTTGGTTTTTGGCTTTTTGCTGTCTTTACTCGTGATAAAAGTTCCCCATAGTTATGTTAATCCTTTAGGAACTTTTCTGGCTTGAATATTACATTTTTTTAAAGCACCACTTGGTTTTGTGTTCGGTGATCACGTATAGATTTGTCTTCATGGAACAGATCTGACAGTAAAGAAGGCTGGTGTAGGCTGTGGATTGTAGGAAGCTTCCGATGGTTGTCTGCATGCTAAAAAAGATGGCTAATACTGAGCACCTTAGCCTTTTTCCCTGTGTGTTTTTTTTTTCTGTGAGAGAACTTGGTGAAATCAAATTAAGAAGCAGCAATCTGTACGGTGTGGTCAGGCCCCTTATTTCAACTTGAACCTTTAATTAGTGTTATTCATTGTAAGGGAATTTAATCTGCTGAGTGAGAATATGGAACATCAAGAAACTTATGATGTGGTATGTATGAAGCATGTTGTTTTCACTGCTTTGAGACAGTTGGATGGAGAAAGGTTTTAGCAGTTATGTTATAATTGAGCAGTGTTAAGTGGTATGCTAAAATTGAGGTGCTTCTATATGCTTCAGTTTGGATTAAGGCATTTGAGATTAAGCACCTTGAAGCATATCATTCATAATCATTGTTTGAAGGAAATCCTGGTTATCAGTTACACTTGGGGATTTGGTAAAGAAGGCTTCCGAATTTGTTGGATTTGGGCCTTGAGATTCTGTTTTACTCTTTTTGCATTCTTGGATTGGCAAGATGCCCTTTAATGCATTACTTCCTTAACTGATCTCGGAATATGACAGAATCAGAATATTTTTACAATGATGTTGGCATGCAATGTTGTGATGATTCTTATATTAAGGATCTAACTTTTTACTAGTCAAAAGAGCACATCTAAGATTTGTAGGTTGCCTAGATATATCTACTTCATAGTTATGAAGTAGCGCTATATGTTCCCATGATATTGTTTTGGATCTGTACAGTCTTCTACACACTCACGGAATGCAAGTCTCATAATATTGGTATTCTTATTTGTTAGAATATGCATTTTGCTGCAAATTTTTTTGAATTAGTTGACACTTCAGAATTGGAGATATATCATGTCTGATGTGGCATCAAGGGAGATTAACTGCCACCCTAATATTTACATATTCTGATCTTGTTTGGACAAGTCATTTACTTGATATTACTAGAAGATATAGCACTGTAACTAGGATATATTGAGATCATTCACATACAGCTGTGGACTTTATTGCGTCAACTGGTTCTAAGAATGACCAGATTGGAGCCTGGTGAATGGAATATTGTTTTGCTAAATAAGTGATTTACTCCAACAAATCTACATTGATATGGTTATCAAGTTAATTACTTTAATAGTTTGTTGCTATTGAGGAAAGATAAAGGGATTGATGGGGAGAAGGTTTGTGGAAAAAAATCGTTGTAATTCTCCCACAATGTTTTCTCTGATTCCATGGTTGTATCTTACCATTTATTCTGTTCTGTTGATAGAAGCAGATTTATCAAGGAAATGAATTGGTTCTGATTGAATTAGTTGTATGACATAAGTTTTCAGACTTTTGCAATTAGTTGAGAGATAGATGTGGAGTTTTAAATAAGAAATAGTTGTTTGATGTTGGATATCATATGTACCTAAATATGACAATAGAGCAACTATAGATATTGAAAGGTTGAACTGAACTTTAGCCGTAGTGCTTCACACCAACATATATGCTATACATTTTTTATGTCAATGAGATAATCCAGTTCCTATTACAATGCAAAATATTGTGATTTCTGTCTCAGTGATCTTCCTCTTTTTTTTCCTATAAATTTATCGTTTTATTTTTTAAAATTATTATCTCTTTTTTTAAGCATTATTTATTTAATTGACCAGATGCAGAATATTGGCAGGTTGAACTTAACAATCAGTTATGATCTAAACCCAAATGTAGCATCTCATAGTTGTCATAACTTTTTCTTTGACATTGAGATAATCCACTTGCAATTTCGACACAAACATTTCTGATTTTTTTTGATAATCTACCTTTTAATTCTTCTGCAAAACTTCATCTTTAGGTTATGTAAATTATTCACTAACTCCCTGCTTAACTGATTTTGCAAATTTACTCTGATATTAAAGGATGTGTTCTCACTGTGGTCTTGATTTTGAGTATGTTTAGTTGATAATGTCTTACACTTATGTAGAAGTTAAAAGCCATCCATCCCATCATTTATTTGTTAGAGATAGTAGTCTATATATATTTGTCTTCAGTTAGCTACTAAATACATTGAAGATATTGGATTTCTTCTGATAGCATTTGTATAATATGCCATTAGAACCTTGATGAGACTCATTTGTTGCCATTTTGTAAAAATGAACCAGGTGATTATTTGACTTCCTACTTAAATTCGGGATTATTGTTAAATCTGGCATAAACTTTTGTAGGTTTAGCCAATAAACAGTTTTAACAAATTTATGCTTATACTGCAAACTTCATGACAGATATAGCACACTACATAATGTTGTTGATTATTTTAGATTAATAAACATATTTAGTATATGACTTATTTGATTGCATATGAATAAATAAATTTAAATTAAAGAAACTAATATATTAATATTTATTGTCTCTAAGTTCACGTAAAGATGTTATATAATGTGTGTTATTAATGGACATCTTTACAATATATTTTAAACAGAAAAAATATTGTAATAGATGATTTTTTTTTAACTATACTGCTGAAATAAGTCATACCAATTTGTAGTGTGTGTGTATATATACGGAAAAGATATGCTAGGCGCCGGCGTGCCCAGTGCATCTTTAGTTTTTTTTAAAAAAAATTGTAGCTCCCAGTATGCCAAGTTTAGGAGTTGGGTTATTTTTTTAAGCATAAAAGAATTTTCAAAATGAAAAAAAAAATTTAGGTCCTCATAGGGTGTGGCATATCAAATCCTTATATATATATATATATATATATATAGAGAGAGAGAGAGAGAGAGAGAGAGAGAGAGAGAGAGAGAGAGAGAGAGTTGGCAAAAAGTTGACTGTGCTTGCCCTTAGCGTCCCCGTCAATCCATCCCAAGGCTAATACGGAGAAAGTAAATCACGGGTGGCTACTACCTCTTGGAATAGTGACTAGCGCATGAGAGAGCCATTTACTTCGGATGTGCTGACATTGAAACCTCATATCTCAAGTTGGCAACACCTCATGCACTAGTCATTAGATTGTCCTGTGGGTGGGAGGGAGAGGGTGAGGGAGAGGGAGAAAGCGAGAGAATATGCGGTGTTGAATGATAATGTGCTAGGTTTGTTGTACTGTTGAAAGTATGTGCATAGTTTTGTTAAAATTGATTTTGTTGTCATATCTGAGTAATATCAGTTTAGTGGCCTCGTTTTGTTAGTAATCACAACTCAAGCACACCTACTGTCAAGTGAGTCTCATAACAGTTAAATTTATGTGTATGACTTAGGTTAAATGATTCGGATATGATTACAGCTATTGCTTGATCCTACCTTATTGTTGGTGATGGTTTCTTCTGAACGTCGTGTAGGATTTACTTCATGAGTGATATCACCTAAAAATAGAGGAAACATCTGCCAATACGTGAAACTAGATATTCTGGTTATCATATTAAGCTCTTTGTGCTGTATCATGTAACATGAAAGTTCATGTATATTTTTTTCAAACATTCCCAATCATTCTGGTGGTGTTAGGAATTTTGTTTAACTAGTTGGAAAAAATACTTATTAGCAATCCAATTAGTTGGTTAGGTTTCAGCACCAAATTAAGCTTGGTAATACTGTTTGTATATGCTTTGAAGGTTTTAGCAAGGAAATGGGCATAAAAAGTCTTTTGATAAGATTAAATAGTTAGCAGTAATCTTAAGTTGGGTGCATGGTGCCAATTTTTTTTTAAAAATAGTTAGCAGTAATCATTTAAAGGAGAGTATGCACTTATTTTCATTTCAAATTTCCACTCGTATTTAGACCGCTTATTTCAGTTGATATTATATTCTCATATTGATATTTGCGATGAGAATTCTTACGGGGAGCGGTCATGGTGGGAAGATGCCGGGAAGGAGAGACCAACACACCTCTCTTTAAACAAGGTAGAATTTTTTTTCATGTTTGTTTGTGCTTCACTGTAATAATCATTGACCTAATAATATTAAAGAACTCGATATGTTATGTTCTTCACCTTGTAGATTATATTTTTCAGTCTTGTGTTCATATAAGTGAATCTAAGATAGCATCTTAGTCATAGCTGGGTTTTTAATATTAAAATTGCTAAGATTGAGTTGTTATCCGTGACTTATTGCTTGTCGAGATTGAGTTGTTTGTAGTGAGATTGTCGCTTGAGGAAAGTAGTCAGTCATGTCCGATATGTGGTGGCACTGTCTCTGAGGCCGATTGAACTTGGGAATTGGAAGGATGTTCACAAAGTTAAAAATTTAATTGTATATCCTTGCCAACTAAATCATTCGAAATCAATTCTTAATTATAAAAGAGATGATTATTTATGGTTTTTTTGACACAATTAATTTTACTTTTTGATCTTTTCATCTTAAATGTGTATTCATCCTTCTAATATACTCTGACGATTATGACCTTAACATTTATTTAAACAATGGAGTTTTGCTCAAGCTAAGGATCAACTCAGACGTTATCTAACGTGTTAGAAAGAAAAAAAAAGGTTAAATTATTGAATTACGTAATCAAAGTTATTGAATATTAAGTAAGTTTTAAAATTATTAAATTACATATCTAATGTTGCTTTTCTCCTTTGCATTTGCTCATGTTTATCCGAATTGATCGTTATAGTAGAACAATCACTTTCGATTTGATTGTTATATTTTTTTCTATCCATTAAAAAAAAATTGATTTATATTTAAAAATTTATTGCTCTTATGTATGAAAATTTATTATATCCATGTTTTTAAACATTATTTTCATATATTATATTGAGATCAATAAAAATTTAAATAATTTTTTTTTTGAAAATCTTAATTTATATTTAAAAAAATTATTGTTTGTAATATGACATAAGAAAATATGAGAATTAGACTATTATAAAAACTTAATTTCATATCATTCTAAATTTTTAGGCCTATTATTTAATTTTGATTAAAATTTGTTAATGAATTTAGAGAATTTGAATGGTATGGAATCATATTTTATGTCTTCATTTAATTTTTATGATTATATTTCATATGTCAATAATAAGAGTAATAATTTTTTTAATATGAATTAAATTTTTTAATCGATTATTACATTGAGCAATCGATACGGAAGGGTTTAGTAATTTTAAAATTTATCTAATTTGGATATTTAATAATTTTAACTATGTGGTTCAGATAGAAAAAAAGTATCATGGTGGTAAAAATGATTAATACGTTTGTCTCTGATATCCTCGTCAACCCGTTCCAAGGTCACGGACGACTATTAGTCTTTGGAATAGTGATTAGCATATAAGGGAGATATTTATCTTGATTTTATCGAGATTTGAACCTCAGATTTCATGATGACAATATCTCATGCGCTAGTTATTAGACCCATCCGAGGGGATTAGAAAAAAAAATATCCATGCAATTTGTAGATGTAAACTAAATGTATTGATGAGTGATTATTGTAGTAAAAAAAATATAGAATTCGTCATCTTAATTGCTCCTTACCGTCGGCCTCATAGATACTAATGACTGAGGAGTGATTACGATGAATAACTGTGTGACAAATGACATTAATTTATTGATAAATTCTTGATAATTTTTTTTTTCTGAATCACTAGTTGTCTATCTAATTCATTTCTACTTTGGTCAGTAAAATTATTTTATAGGATTAAATTAATCACTTTTAGTATTAGCCGATTTGAACATTTGAATGTCTGAATTAATATATAATTTATTGATGAATTTAGAGAATTTGAAATGATGACATTAGGTTTTTTTTCAGTCAAATATAATTTACACATGTTATATTTAGATTAATTGTCCGAAAAATTTGATTTGCATTTAAAGAATTATTGTTCTCAATATGACGTATGAAAATGATATTTGAGGATATGAATATAATAAAAAAAAATTAGAAGAACATATGTAACTTAATTTTTTTTATCATTTTAAACTCTCTAGATTGGCATCTGTTCGTTTAATTCTCATGAGTATATATATATATATAAAATTTTTTAAACACAAATTAATCTAACTAAATGTAATAACTGTGACAAATGCCATATTAATTTATTGTCAAATTCTTGATCAATTTTTTTCCGAATCACTCTGATGTGATGTTGGTCATCTATTAGATTCATTTCTACTTTTTTTTAGATTTATTTTTTAGTCTGATAAAAAAATTTTATAGGGTCGGTTTGAAAAAAGTTAAATATCTGAATTAATATAAAAAAAACAATATATCTTGATTTGAAGCAAAATATAATAATATTCATTTCAAATAATTTAGTATCATCAATTCCCTAGCTAAATAAAGATAGCTAAATTATTGGGGATATTTTTACCCTAATACCGCCGTGTTTATGGAAGGTAAATTACACACAACAATGCTGATTAACGTAGTTGATAATCTAATTTTAAATGTCATTTAAAATAATTCCAAATATATTAAACTAAATGAAATCTTGATCAGATATGCTCTCCCGCTGAGAATGTGATTGCTCGCGTTATATATTTATTATGTGGGGACGGTTAACGAACTTACCATCATTCCCGCCCGCTTCGTTCTCCCGTTGCATCCCGTTCTCCTCCTATTTCGGTCACCGTCTCACGGTCGGTGACCACATCTCACTCCACTTAATTATCAACCAATCGCCGCCTGACCATTGCCGCCTCTGTCGAATTCGTAGCCCTAACTCGCCTCGCTCCAGCGATGACCGCGCTCGCCCACGCGTCCTCCTTCCTCCCCACAGCCGTCGCCGCCGCTTCCAGCAAGAAACGCCGATCCTCATCCTCCTGGATCGTCGGCTTCTCCCGGAGTCCGATAGTCTATGCTTCCTCGAGTTGGGCGCCGGATAGTTGGAGATCCAGGCGGGCGCTTCAGATTCCAACGTACCCGGACCAGGAGGAGCTGGAGTCGGTGCTCCGAAGCCTGGCGACGTACCCTCCGTTGGTGTTCGCCGGAGAGGCGAGGAAACTAGAGGACAAACTCGCGGACGCTGCCGTCGGGAAGGCGTTTTTGCTTCAGGGAGGTGACTGTGCCGAGAGCTTCAAGGAGTTCAACGCCATCAACATAAGGGATACCTTCCGCGTTCTGCTGCAGATGGCGGTGGTTTTGGCGTTCGGCGGCCAGATGCCTATCATCAAGGTCAGATTTTTCGCTTCTAATTTCATAATATATTCCGTTCGACTCCAAACTTTTAGGTTTTCAATCCCTATTCAATTTCTTCCGTTTTTCTTTTTGTTATTTGATTTGGTGATACATCTTATGTTCATTTGTATTTGAACTGTGCTTACTACTCTTTTGTTTTTTTTTTTGAGCACAATCAAAGCTTTGAATCAATAAGTGAATTAGAGGTCTGATTCCAGTTCATACACTTGATTATCTCTTGTGTTTGATGGATGATTTATTTCCATCTGCAACAGGTTGGCCGTTTGGCTGGTCAATTTTCGAAGCCCAGATCTGAACCATTTGAAACGAAAGATGGCGTAAAACTTCAGAGTTATCAGGGTGACAACATAAACAGTGATAGTTTTAATGAGAAAGCTCGAGCACCTGATCCCCAAAGGCTGCTCCAAGCTTATAGCCAATCAGCAGGGACACTAAATCTTATAAGAGCATTTGCTCATGGTGGTTATGCTTCGATCCAGAGAGTTACTCAGTGGAATCTTGACTTTGTTCAACACAGTGAACTAGGAGACAGGTTGTCGACCTTCTCTATCTGCTATTAGTTGATTCAATTGTTTTCAAGCATCATCTATTCAGTTATACAAAAGCATGAATATGATACTACCTGTTTTGATTGGAAGGTTTAGTAATTGAGAATAAAAGTCTTTTATTATGTAATGCTTTAATGTTTTTATAGCATTTCAATTTATTGTGAAATTAAATTCCTTCCTGATGGTTTTATTTGAGCAGATACATGGAGCTTGCTCAGAGAGTTGACGATGCCATTGGATTTATGGTTGCTGCCGGACTGACTGCCGACCATCCAATCATGACCACGACTGAGTTCTGGACATCCCATGAGTGCCTTCACTTACCATATGAGCAAGCATTAACAAGGGAGGACTCAACATCCGGTCATTACTATGATTGTTCAGCTCACATGCTTTGGGTTGGAGAAAGGACTCGCCAATTAGATGGGGCACATGTCGAATTCCTCCGTGGGCTGGCCAATCCTCTGGGCATAAAGGTATAACCATTTTCTTATCGTCGAAAATTTGGTTTCTGAATGAATAGAGTATCTATGACTTCATTTTTCAAGCTAATGATGATTCTTTCGAATGGTAATCTTATAAGGAACAACTAATGTGCTGGTGTTCTTGAATGTATCTATTGCTTCATTTTTCAAATGGTAATCTTATACGGGAACGACTAATGTGCTGGTGTTCTTGAATGCGCAAGTAGATCTGTTAACTAAATGGAAGTAGGCTGCCCAATTCTAGATAGTTGTATTTCATAAATCATAAAGAAACTAATTGCCTTCTTTCAACTGTATCGATTACTATCCAGGCCCAAGTCTTTTGTGGTGTTAAGTCTCAAGCATCATTATTATCTTTATTACAAAGAAATTGAACTAGGAAAAACCAACTGCATAGTAAACTAACTTGTTTGGTTGCATCTTTCTATATCGTCTTAATTCTTTCGTTTTCTAATTTCAAATTAAGCAGATAATCTTATTAGTGTCTCAGATCTGAATAGTTTGGATCAGGAAAATCTGCTCTTCTATGTTTGTTCTTTGTCTAGGAGTATCTATGACATTCTTTTCTTTTCTACAAATCAGATGAAATCATATTTTTGCTGCTTTGATAAAATGCCAACTATGATATTATTTCATCTTTTTTCCCTTGCATCTTACGAATTTGGTTATGTAGGTAAGTGATAAAATGGATCCATCTGAGCTTGTAAAACTTTGTGAGATTTTGAACCCTCACAACAAGCCCGGAAGGCTAACCATCATCACAAGAATGGGAGCCGAGAACATGCGCGTCAAGTTTCCCCATCTAATCAGAGCCGTAAGGCAAGCTGGCCTAATAGTTACCTGGGTGAGCGATCCGATGCACGGTAACACAATGAAAGCTCCATGTGGTTTGAAGACCCGTTCATTCGACGCAATCAGAGTAAGTTTTTACGTGTATATTATACACACAAACAACCATTGCTTTTCAATTTTGCACAAGATATCAGAGCATATGATCCTTTTGCTGGCAGTCTGAGCTTAGGGCTTTCTTCGATGTTCACGAGCAAGAAGGGAGCCACCCAGGCGGAGTGCATTTGGAGATGACAGGGCAGAATGTCACAGAGTGCATCGGTGGATCAAAGACGGTTACTTTCGATGACTTGAATTCTCGGTACCACACTCATTGTGATCCGAGGCTCAATGCATCGCAGTCCCTAGAGTTGGCCTTTGCTATCGCTGAAAGGCTGAGGAAGAGAAGGACTCGCTCGTGGAACAAGCGTGTCGTCGACCAGCCATCCCAAGCAATGGTTGCCTAAACTGCCCGTAGAACTACTGAGCTCGATCATTTTTGCTAGTCTTCCAAGGAGGTGGATCAATTCTACTACCCTTGTTCATCCTAAGTATCATAGTCCTTTTGTGAAGGGCGACCTTTTGCTTAATAAGTTGCTTCAATTATAAATGTATGATTTTGTGAAACAATGGACTGTTAGATTTTGGTTCATCCTATTTTTAAAAAAACAGTTAAAATTATTTAAAACACTTTCATAATTCGTTTACAATTTCGCTCCCTGATTTTTTTTTAAAATAATGCGTTAATTAAATAGGTGCTTTTTGTATCAGTGTGTCTTGTTCAAGTGAATTTTCAAAGTTTAGTGAGGAAAGATCGACTTAAAGTTCAAGTATCTCACAATATTGGTGGTATTTCAACAATAACAAAATATTAGGAAGTATTTTGGGAAAAATAAATTGGGCAATCGTTAAAATGGATTGATTTTTTTTTATCAATTGCGTACCATCTCGGGCAATTGTTCTTGTTATTAATATCATGTCTCGTGTCTATATCTCTTGTCTAAATGGAATATAGTGTAGTAGTTAATTATAATTGTAATATAATTGTAGTAATTATAAAATTATAGCTGCTTCAAACGGATAATTTTTTTAATGATTAAAATTGTCCGATGCATTCTAAAATATTTTAAATAATATTTTTTTATCTTGAAACTAAGTCGTTATGGGTATGACCGAATAATTAGTTGTAGATCTTTGAACAAATTTTGATTTGATATATTATACGTCATGTGATTTAATCCTAGTCAAACGTTATGATCTTCTCAAGTTTAGGATTTAACATTCAAAGATTTAATTGTAGTTGTTAGTTACTACATGTATGTTAAATCTTGAGATGTCGTAACTTTTAATTCTGATTAAATTACGGGGCATACAATATATCAAATCGAATCTTGAAGTAACATGGCAACTCAATTGTAGTTATTATGAAATCATAACTACTACTAAATGTTAAATTCTAAATTTTAAGATGTAATAATTTTTAACTTGGGTTGAACTACAAGACACATGATATATCAAATCAAAATTTATTTAAAAATCTATAATGGATTACAGGATGAAACACGTAATGACTAGATTTTAAATTAAAAAAAATATCATTTAAATCTTTTTAGAAGGTTTAGAATAATTTTAAGTTTTTTAAAAATTTATAAGAGGTATGGAATGATACTATTATAATTACATAATAACTACAATATAGATGAGAGAGGATAATATTAAAAAATATTTATATTATTTTATGAGAGAGTGGAATATCCTTTGATAAAAAATTGAACCACGTAGCGGCGCAGGACGTTCGTAAAACTAGGGATGTAAATGAACTAAGTCGGTCGTGAGATATTCGAAGCTCGATTCGATAAAAACTCGTTTGAGCTCGTTTAATGAGACTCATTAAGATAAACAAACTAAGCTCAAGTTTCACAATATTCGGCTCGTTAGTTCGTGAATACGTTCGTTAAACTCATGAATTAACTTTTAAATAAAAATAATAATAGTTTTGATATTAAATTTATAGATTTTACAGTCTACTTATACAAAATATAGACAAATATATTAAATTTATTTATTAGAATAAAATTATAAATTTTAATAAGAATATTATAATTTTTCCTAAATATATAATTTAATTTTTAATGAATATTTAAATTTATATTTATTAATCTCGTTTAGTTTCGATAAAAGTTCGAATAAGCTCGTGAGGCATGAATATTATATATTCATTAAATAAAGTTTAAGTTTGGCTCGATTATAAATAAATTAAATTCAAACATTCAAAAGTTCGACTCGACTCAACTCAACTCAATTCGATTACATCCCTATGTAAAATAAAGTGCCCTTTTCATTTTTTTTCCCAAAAGATTTAAGTTAAGCTGCATGTTGCAAATTATCAGTTCCCCAACAATGCATTTTGGAAATTATCATTTCCCCATTCTCTCTCCCCGGCAAAATCTCTCCCCTATCCGCCTCCAGCTTCCACCTCTGCCTTCTTTCTCTTCGAGCCATGCACTCGCTCTTCCTCGATGCCTGCGGCAACCTCTCCCTCCAGCGGTTGCTTTTCCCGAGGCCTCGCCTCAGCCGCCGGTTCTGGAACCCCCTCCGGCTGTGCCCCCCTGATGACGCCAGGGAGCTCTCCATCTCCCTCGATGTCTCCTGCGATTCCCGGAGATCGAGGAGCGGAAGGGGGGAACTGTTCGGGGGCAGGAAGAAGGAAAACGTGTGGAGCATCGACAATGATCTCGCGGCCGCCAGGGCTTCCCAGGAGAAGACGCGTAAGTATCGGAAACGGCGGGGGAGGCAGGTGAGATCATCTGGGAGGAGGAAGTCCAGCGATAAGGTTATGGTGTCCGGCTCTATGCTCATGGAGGTCGAGACGGTTCTTCAGACCCAGGTAAGGGGAAATAAATTATGTCTCTTTCGTTTCAGAATTTTATTAAAAATGTAGTTTTGATAAGTTTTTTGTTCCTTTTGCTAACAAAATTTAAAATCTCTCTCATGTTTCTGCAATGGAGAATGTTAGAGAGATACTGACATGAACTAGGGTTCTTATCTTGGGAAATTAAAGGATATATGTTTTTTTCTGGTTCTCTGCTTGATTTCTTGAAATTTTGAATTGTAAAAAGCAACAAAGCAATCGGCCGCCATTTAGAACACTGAGTGTAAGAGGAGTAGGAGTATAGAAATGGAGGGTGAATGGGAGGCGACGAGATGTGTGTCAAATTATGCATCGAAGCTTAATCTTTATGTACAAAATTTAAAATTTTCAGTTAAAATTTGTGGGATAATTTTTTTGCTCATTTACTTGGTAAGGATACAGCTCAAAACCTGGATGGCATTTGATAATATTTTCTTATGCTAGGTTCTATTTTGTTAATAATTTCCTTTTGAAATATTACTTTGGTGATATTACTGATCTCTTTCTTCTGGCCTTATGCTTAAAAATGTAATTAGAATCATCTATCTTCATATTAGGGCTATTGTATATCTTCATGAAGGATTACAATCTAATCAATGTATGATTATGACTAGGAACCTGTTATCAAACCAGCATGGGATACTTTTGCTAGTAGTGTTAGTGGTATATGGAAGGGTGTTGGAGCAGTATTTTCTCCAATTACAGCCGAAATGGAGCCAATTGGAATTGGAAAGAAAAATGATAGTCTTTACGATTGTTACACGCGTTCAATAATTGAGAAGGTGCCTGAAGGTGGTCTTCCGTCTCAAATTAGGAGAAGAACAAATTGGGCAGTTTTAAATCCTTTTGGAGAGACAAGAAAGCATAGAGCTGGGGATCAAATTGATGCTAAAGATGACTCCTATGAGAAAGAAACTTTCAATGTCGCTGATAAAATGTTTGATTTGCCTAGTTATGACTCCTTTAACTTGTCAAATGGTGAAGTTTTGGAGGAAGATGTAATGGGTATGGAGCTTGGTCTTGTTTTCTTTGAGGTTAGTTTCTCTGATTTTTAACTCTAAAACATATGAAATAGATAGAGACATTATCTGAAGGCCATCTACTTGATTAAATATATTACACCTTTTTTTCTGTAATTGTGGTCCATAACCTTGAAATATTCCTGATGTTAATGTGCCAAGTTCTTAAGAAATCAATAATGCTGAATTTACTATTTTACATGTATGTTATCTCCTGGGTTTTACTGTAGGAGCGAGTAACTTGAAATTTGTGCTAAGTGAGTTTCTCCATTTATTTCTGGTTTTATGATCTAAATTAGTAAATTTTGACATGTGATATGTTAGGGTGAGCAATTTCAGAGATTTGAATGTTTGCTATCAAAGTGAATTTACTTGCTTACATCCCAGTGAGAATTGAGCTGCTGAATTTCGGTATCTCTTTTCTCATCCAGGTAAGTTTTCCTGTTGAGTATAATATGCTAAACATTATTGAGGATTAGCAAATGGCAGCTAGCAAAGAACATTTATTATTCATGAAATGTGACTTGACTTATAGGCTACAGTTTAAGCAAACCAGTAATTTCATTATGGATTATTACAGGACTTGGTAGATTTCTTTACCCTCCTAAACTACCAGAAATAGAAGTGGCAACATCAATATCTAGAATACAAACATGTTCTGAGTGTCAGTCTAAATTTTGTGTGCATTCTGCAACACAAAGAACAAATACTCTATTTGGCTTGGTCTGAGTCTGAACATGGGGTAATTGAGGTTTTAGTTTTTGTATAAATTAACTGAATAAGCAGACTAGTAAGTTGATTAGGATATTGGCGGTTGATCAAAATAGTAGAATGTTCAAATATTAGTGTCATACTGATCCAGTAATGGGTTGGATTCCTTTGGTTTCTCATATGGTTGCTCCACTAACCTGTATCACTCAGTGTCAGTGAAAGATTAGTGTCAATAAAACATTACTGATAGGCATTTGGTTATATATTCTAGATTCGGGCCTCTTTGGCACCTAGTTGCTAATATCTTTTCAACCCAAAATTCTCTCTTTTTTTTTTGAAAAAAAATCATAATATATTAGTCAATTTATTGTGTCTACTCTTTATTGTTTTTTTTTTGTTCTCTGTTGCTACACATTGTTTAATTGTTCAAATTGAAAAAATTAATTGTTGAGTTTCACATGAAATCAATTATACATGTTTCAATGATATTATAAATACAATGCAGTGCATAGGGTTTGAAGGACCCCATGCCCCTGCTTTATGTAGTTTTCGAAATGCCTTCCTTTTTCAACAATAAATGTAAACCCAAAATTGTTGCAAGTAAAGCCCCCTCTTAAAAACGTATGAAAGTAAACCCAAAATATAACTAATTTCCTCGCGTCTGACCATCCTTTACCTATTACAAAATGACAACTCTTGTATAAAAAGAAAACAAGTATAACAACTGTACAAATAAAATGGAAAAGATCTTTAAATTCAGTCAGCATCGAGGTATAGTATTTCAGTATATCAACTTCTTCCATATTCAACCAACCTCGTATAAAAAAAAAAGAAGCAAATCAGATATCCAGTTCAGCACATAACCACCTGTCCCAAGTTGATATCAAAACTTGATGATCTAAAATGCCTTCTTGTTTCATTTTACTGTTGATGGCATTGAAAATTCATATTTCAAATCTACTGACTCGTTCGGTTAGCACTTGGCAGGATGGTTCGTATTCTAAAGGCCCAATTGATATACCAGTTGGTGATTATGATGAATCCAAATACTTTCTTTCTCCAACTTTTAAGTTTGAACAAGTAAGATGGCATATCCTTGAGCCTTTATTCCTGAACTTCATTACATGTATATTTTGTGCTTTGCGTCTTTTTTTTTCTGTCTTATGCTATATGCATCAAACACTAGAAAAAATATAGAATTATAGAATATAGATTATGCTTCTTCCCATTAGCTTAAGCTTTTAGGCTAGTGTCATTCAATCAAGCTGAACAATAAATGAGTTCAAGTTTGTTAATACGCAGTTATTGCTCTTTATCGGCACCCTTACAGTTAATTTACCCTGGCTATGCCTATCAAATTGACTGATGTATCGTCAGATACATAGGTATAAATGATGGAACAAATAACATTTTTGTCTTTAATGTCAATTACTTTGGACCATTCTCCCTTATAGCACTATACTAACCACACCCAGACTTTTGACTTGATGGGATACAACTGCAACTCATGCTGTTGAAATTCCTTGCACTAAACTCATTTACAGTCGCTACCTTATAACTCTCCCTGTGTTCTGCATATGTTTCTCTTTTGTTGAGTATAGAAGCCACAGGTGCTGAATTTGTACTCTACAAACTTTGATTTGTTCTAATTCTAGTATGTAAATAAATTGCAAATATAATCCAAGTAATAAATGCCCAAGTTTCCTTAGGATCCCAACTTATATATATTTATATTGGTCTCCTTCCTAACAACTCGAGTTTATACGATATATGGTAAACCAATCAAGTTCAGTGTCATCCTTATTAAAAAGCCTACCGATGCAAATAATCTGTAAGAGGAAATTGCAAAATACATTCCAAACAATGGAAAAGAATAAATAACTATCACCTCATACATAGCGAATTCCAATTCAACCTCTTTGTGGTTACTTTAGTTTGCAACATAAATCACTTACCCGTGCTGATTTTAGTGCACCCTTACTAAGTTTTTGCATTAATACTCTGTTGGTTACTCTTATATCTAGCAATTCAATTGTCTATTTTTTTTTCAATGATCTAGTAAGGCATCTCATCTGCAAACTTTGTTGTTCAGTGTCTAGTAAAAGGATGCCACAAGAGACTGCGCATTGTGCACACCATTGAGTTTAACGAGGGCGGATCCAACATACAAATAATGAGGATTTCTGTGTATGAGGAAGAGTGGGTCAGCCCGGCAAATCTCAACGTTGAAAAGTAAGTCTCGACTTCAGGTTATGAATTGATACTTTGTCTGAAACTGGAGAGGATGTTTCTTTTTTATGTTGTCTTAAAGTTTGTTGGCTATGTTATAGTATAGAATAGTTGAAACATGTCGTCCATAAGGTTGCCCGACTTCTAAATCATGTTGCTATACTCGATGTGCTTCAAAATTACTAATTAGAAACAATGTTCTGAAACCTCCAATAGCTGCATTGAAGAAATTGTCGTCTCAGATGTGACAACATTCAATTGTTTTCTCTTTGATCATTGATAAAGGGCTTCTTAGTAACTCCCATCTACTACCTGCCTCAGCGACTTGCAGTTCAACTCCGAACCATTCTCTCAGCGAAAAAGAACACAACCTTCAGACCTGACTGGTTCCTGGAAGGTATTTGAGGTGAGTGCCATACCGATTTTCACCGAAGAACCAGGATCCGACCCAGAAGCCGGGCTGCCCTTTGTCAACCTCTGCACTGAGACATTGAAGAGGCGGCGGCTGCCAGAGAGCTCCGTCTCCTTTGGCGAAGAAGAGGTACTGGACATGCAAGATGCGACCGTTCTGTGGCTCCCTGGTGGTGTCACCGCCTACGTCGATGTAAACAAAGATGGCACCCTCACTATTGGTGGCGGTTGGTACTCACAAGAAGGCATCAACCTTGTTATGGAGAGAGATTATGGAACTGATGGGAAGCTCAAAGAGGTGAGATGGAAGTCTGAGGTCAAGAGAAGATGGTGAGAAGTTTACAAACAGTTCTAATCAATGTACTGTGATGAGCATTTATAAATCACAATTGCTAAAGTAAACTGAATCAAGTCGACTGGAACAAAAAACTGCTTGGTTTGTCAAGTTGGTGAAGTACTTCAATGCTCGACTCTGATGAAGTCGAACAAGTCGAAAGAATAGTGTAATTCTAAAGGGTGAATTATAAGACTGTAAATGTGCAAGTTAAACTTTTAATTCAATTATGAACATTTTTGTTCTTGTAATTTGCGTTAAATGTTATCTACTTGTAAAATTTATAGTGATAATTATGAATACTAAATTTAAAAGGAACGCAAACAAAAAAAATGGAAAAAATATTCTAAATAACTTTATTTATAAATTATTGATGAACGAAATATTCGTTTTACAATTACATCAACATAAATAAATTTTATAAATTATTAAATATCAATCCAATTCATTTATCTTCGAGAATTAGAATTGATTGTATAAAAGTCGCAATTTTCTTAGTAATAGTTTTTTTTTTTTGATAGAAAGTAAGAAGAAAATAAAATTTCATTTTTTTCAAAATTTTCTAGCTTAAATTTAAATTTAACCTTTAAAAATTTATTTATGTTTTTTATATTTTCAACAATAAAAATTTAACTATCTCTCTATCCTTTCTTTTACAAAAGCAATTGAATGAAAAATACAATTTTCATATTATTTTTTTTTACAAATTTTTTCTAATTGATTTCTTTCTTGGGAGAAAATTAAGGAGAAAATTTAATTTGTGAGGGTCATCTTGTATTTTTCATAATATTTGGAGTCTCGTCGGTTGTGCTGTGCTAATATGTTTCAAAAAATTGCGTCTATATTTTGAAGAAAATTGTCTGACAAAATCCCTAATAAACCCACCGCTCGTCTTCGCCCTCGCGCGCTAGCTGGGGAAAGCGACGATGGGCATCGAACGGAAGCAGTCGGCGTTCATCGATCGCTTCGTGAGGCAAGCGGCGGAGCTCGGCGCAGCTGAATCCGTCGCCAATCTTGTCCTCGAGGCTACCTCCCATCCCTCTCTTTTCGCCTTCGCCGAGATCCTCGCCATCCCCAACCTCTCGAAGGTTCCCTTGCCGGCCGCCGCCTCCTCTGTTCCTTTCATGTTCGCTAATCATAACCTTCATACTGCTTCTATTCCCTACTTCAGCTTCTGGCATCGCAGTATTCATCGTATTTGGATGTGCTTCTTTTGTTTGCCTGCGGCACATGGAAAATTTACCAACGTAAGCGTTCCTTTTTTCCCAAGTTTGTTGTAGCTTCTGATTTCTGAGATTCTTCTCAGCGACTTAGTTATTTTCTGTGTATGAGTGCGCATTTGATGGACATAGTTGATTTGCTCCAAAATGTTTAAGATTTATAAATCTGATTTCTTTCTTCTTCTTCTTCTTATTTTGGGAGAAAGACAGTGGAAAAGTTAAGTCATTCTATTTGTGTATATCTGATAGCATGCTGTTGAATGAAAGGTGAAGTTACCTTGGACATATTAGTTCCGTGCTTATCTTTTCAATGCAAACATGTATGGCTTTGATTATTTGCACATTAATTTCTTTTCTCACTATAACTGACAACATAATAAAGTTCTCTTTTATCATATTAAAAAAAATTAGAATCTTTTTTCAGCTGTCAACCAACTTATACCAACCATGCTTCTTCTCACATTCTTATCCAAGTGAGATCCATAATTGGTGCTTGTTTTTAGCTTATTGGTTCTTTAGCAATGTTATGTAACACTTGATATCTTTTACACTAAACAATGCTTCCTTTCTGAAGTTTGATAGGTTCTTGAATAATTCTTCTAGTTTTCATTCGTCCTAAGCAATAAGAAATGCTGATGGTGATCATACAAATTATTTTTGCATAATTCGTTTCAATTCCTTTCTAAGTTAGCAATATCTACTCTCATTTTAGGTCATGCTCATAGCCTTCCAGTTCTGTTGCCTGATCAAGTTCGTAAGCTGAAGCAAATTAGTGTATTAGCACTCATTGAAAATGAAAAGGTATATATGAGTATGTCATTTACCGTTTAGTAGTCTGTACTTTCACTACAATTGTATGAACTTATTATACTTGTTTTAAAACCTTAAAAGCTGGTTTAGGGATCAAAATTTTCACATTGTGATGGTTGTATTGTTATTTATGTATTGTTTCTTCACTATACTGTCAATATCACTCTCTTCTGCAATTACTCTAGGTATATATTGATTGATAAACCCTAGTTGATTATTCGCTTCTGTCTATACATATATGTGGTGAATTTTACATGTTATATGTAGTATATACACACATGCCAAAGGAGTATAGAGTATTTCATTTGGTGAACTAAGGTGCAATATAATGTAAAAGGATAAATTAAATATGCTTATTGTACATTTCTTTAATTTTTTTGTTCCAAATGATTCAGAAATTGTCTTTTTTGTTTTTCTGGATGACCTGGGCTATGCATTCAGATTGTGTAAATGTGTTAGCTTTTGATAGAGAATCATTTTTCCACATATCACTGTTCTATCGGGACACACTTTACCTAGCAATTTTACAGAGGTGTTTTCTTGCATACATACATCTTTGCTTGTTGGATGGTCAGTATTTGTTATACTTGGCAAAGTGGGACTAGACATATCATCACTTGTTGGCAGACAAAGTTTATATTTAGGAAGGCAACTTCATTACACGTGTGTTAGGATGGACTATGGACCTAAAGTTATAGGTGGCCAAGGTTTTAACAGATGCATGCAACTGAATATGGCTACTTGTAGGGTGACCACATCGTGCATATAAGTTCTGTGCCCACATGTGAGGATGTACATGTGATCATTTTCAATACTAATGCATTTTATTTAGAAAATAAGTTGATTAGTGATAAGGAGATCAATCAAATTGAAATAGTTTATGTTTGGCACAAATAATAATTGAAAGAACGTGCCTAATATTCAAGTTAACAAAACTTAGCAATCTAAAATACAATGCTTATTACTTCTTGATCTAGATCATCTGACAATTATTCCTTTACACCTATTGCATCTATTTTAATCAAAAGATTGTTTCCTTTTGATTTGATTAATTTTTTGTCATGATTAAATTTAATTGATCATATTAAGTAGATTCAAGCAGTAAACTCTCCTTGATGTCAGTAGTCATTAATGACTGAAGTTGTAAGTGACCGCATGTAGACATATTCGGCGTAAGTAAATGTAATCTTCTTCTCCTTTTGCTTGCTCTGATAAGGAACTACTACTAGAACTCTACCTTAGTTATAAATAGTATTTTGAGTGAGCAATGATGAATAACTGATTGTTTGAGTGAATGTCAAAGTCTGCCTTATTATATAATTGATAAGTGTATGTTTTAACTAATTACTGTGTTCCCTTAGCTGATTTTCCTCTCCTTATGAAATTTGCAAACAAGACATAACATATTCTGATGCAGATTTAGATCTGTTTCATTCAATTGATAAGTCGATGCGTAAATTATGAGCAAGGGATGAGTTGATGAATGAATACCTTTCCATTGTTTCCTTGAACGAATAAAGAGAAAGATGGATATTTGAAGGGATGAATTTGTGCGGTTATCAACTCAAAACTAGATAGAACACTAATTAAAAGTTGAGTATAAAAATTGTTCATCCTCACCGTATAAATTCCTCCAAGAAAAACTCAGAACAATTTCTTGCTCATCCCTATCTTTTGACATGCCTATATGTTTGTTATTTTTTTCTTTCTAAATTTGCCATCCCTCTAGGAAACAAGGCCTTAACCCAGGGATGACTCTTCATGACTAGGATTTGTACTTAGCTTTACCTGTTCTAAATAAAGAAATATAATTTGTATTTTGTCTCTTCTCGTTAATTTTTTTGGACTTACTGGATGTTTTGACCAAAGTTTGTTCTATAAGAATTGTTATTTTATAATATTCTTTCACAAATTGTCTGGTGTTAGTTGCACATTTGTATGGTAGCGGAAGGTACTCTTAATAATTTCTTTGTTATATCCTACTTAATGAAAAATTTCCTAGACGACTTGTTAGTTAGATTGAATAATTATAAGCTCTGATGAATTGACTTGTTATTTGTTGATTCTTCTTTTTGGGCTACTTGATGTCATCTTATCCTTTGAGGGTGGTTATGCTTCGCCTGCTCCCCACGTGGGTTCGCTGTTCGCCTAAGAGGGGTCGCCGGCACGCAGGGGGCAGGCGGAGCATAACATCCTTAATCTCTTTGGTGTGCTGTTATCTTAGGTATCAATTAACCTTGGTTGATTATCAGGAACTTCCTTATGATCAACTCATGGAGGAACTGGATGTTTCAAATGTTCAGGAACTTGAGGACTTCCTCATCCAGGAGTGCATACATACAGTAAATTTTTTACAAAATATGTTTAAGTAACGTAGATTTAGAATTATTGAAGCAAGCCAAAAGTTTATTGTTTATATTCACTCCTGCTTAATGCGACTCTGAAACTTCACATATTCATACACTGTATTTTTCAGATTTACCATGATTGCTTAGTGACATCAGATGTTAACATTGAGCCACACGCTTATACTAGTTTTGTTGTTCTTGAAGGGTATTGTTAGAGGAAAACTTGATCAATTGCGCAGGTGTTTCAAGGTTGTAAGATGGACATTCTTATCTATCTATACTTCCATGTTTCTGATAATATCATGTTAAATGCCTTCCTTGCTCTTTCTTTTTTTTTTTTTTTATTATTATTTTTGGTATAGGTGCAGTTTGCATCTGGTAGGGACCTTACAGCTGAACATCTAGCCAACACAATTGAAACATCAAATAGCTGGTATTGTTCTCCTTTCTTAAAAGTATATCATGAAAGCATTATCAATTAACCAGTATCGATATTTTGATGTGTAAATATTAGAAGTGTTATACATGCTTAGTTAACCAGCATTATCAAAATAACTGGTATAGTTTACTTGAATGTTTCTGCGTAACAGAAAATGTAAACCTTAGCTAGGTTGATGCTTTCTTACTGGAGATTGTTGATTGTTTTAGATGCTCTTCAACATCCCTGTTGTAGGTGTCCTTAAGTTGGTTTTTTCCTCTTCTGAAGCCTGCCTTTGAGACAGATATAGTTCAAACTTTGACCAAGCTTTTTCATTCCTGCTTCGTTCACTTGCGTCAATTAGGCATTCTGCAGGTTTCGTACATCCAGTAATTTGCTACATCTGATCGAAGAGGGTATCAAATGGGTTGAGTGTATGAATGAGATTAACAATCAACATAAGAAGGAAATCAATGATGAGATTGAAGAAGTGGAGAAAGCTTTCAAGGTGAGTATGATAGTTTAGAAACACTGAAAGATAGTAGATAGTAAAAGGGTTTCGGAAATGCACAAAGCAATAGTGCTTTCAGAAAAGTGATTTCAGATGAGCATATTACATGCCGAGCTTTGTATTTTGTTGGTTATTTTTCTGGTGGAGCACTTTAAGTTTGTCAAGTTTGATTTACAGGACCATGATGGATGGTCTGAAATTTGGGATGGAACGGATGAGGACTGCATTGGACGAAAGTCAAGGTACTTATTTTTACTATGTACTAGCTGTTGATACAAACACTGATGCTTGAAATGAAACATGGTACAGAAATAGCTATCTTTTATTATTTCATATGGAGTATGTAATCTGTTAATATTAAAGCCCTCTTCTATTTGGAGAGCAGAGCTACTTTCTTGGCTTATGTCTTAACCATTTCCATTCTTGAATCGTTCAATTTAACCTGTCCACCATCTGTTTTTTTTCCTGCTATTTTCTTCTTGGTTTTTCCAGCACTTATACCGCTGTGGTTGTGAGCTATAATGCATTCATGGATTGTTTCGTAACTCCTAATTCAAAGTTTTGCTTATCTGCTGAAAATTTCATATATCTGTAGCTTCAAATTGGCTGAATTTTTCCTAATTCCATTACAGGAGACGGCGGCGGCTGGAACTTTAAAGCAAAAAGGTTGCTCTCCTGGTCTAAATTCCAATTTAGTCAGCTAACTATTTTGTTGATAACATCTTAAAATTGCCAGCATTTCAAAGCAGAATAACCTCTCAACATTAGTGTACTACAAAAGATCATGTCCATATCACACCTATCATTTTACCGAATTGTAAACACAGACAACCATAACAGAGTTTTCTCTGTTTGAACTCGGAATGATAGTAGATCAATTAGTTTTGGATGACAAAACTAGCTGTCCTTTTTGTACCTACAAATCTCGAATTCATGTATAGTTGTTACTTCTTGCCTCACATGAATTGCTACTCTGCATGACCCATTGTGGATTATGTAACTAGTTAAAAGGACAGATAAGGGAATAAGTGAGAGTTCGACATTGAAAAGTGAGATTTATTAAGTGTGCTTCGATATGAAGAGGTATGCATTGGTACTTTAGATATGATTGGGCTCTTTCTTAGCTAATATGTATTGCGTGAGAATTAATTCCTCATTGCATACTACCCCACTGCTTATCATAGCACCGAGCCCCGAGGGCACTAATAAAAAAAAAAAGGCAACCTGATATACAAAGCTCCTCTTATGTGAGATTTCGGAGAAGGATTTATGGTACGTAGTCTTATTTTATTTTTTGCAAGAGATTATTTTTAGGATTTAAACTCATGATCTTTTGCTCATAAAATAATAATTTTTTCGTTACGTCAAGGCTCCTCTTTCCTGAGGGCACTAATAATTTTTTTTAATTGACATTATGTATTTAATTTTTTGAACCGTTTAATCCTAAGGATGATTAATCTATCTAGATGACCGACTATCAAGAAGACCGACTAAATATTTAGATGACCGACTATCTAGATGACCGACTTGCTCAGGTCTGTTATCCAACGGAGAGAAAATCTATTACAATCTCGACTCTTGGGATCCACACTTAGAGGTGTCTGTTCTTATTTTTTTTATCTGTCAATTTTGCATCTAAAAGAGTTTTGTGCTATATTTGTGCTTCGGTGGCCCATTGATTTAGAGATGAATTTTTTTTTTTTTAGTAATTCAGGTATATTTAACTCTCTGAATTGAGTAATTCTAAAGGTGACCACTAAGATAATTCTGGAGAGTTATCATGTCCAACACATGGTGCCAAGTCGAAATTGCATGTAGGCATAATGTTCTTTTTAGCAGAGATTCGAACCGTGATTTTTCAATTAATGCGACCTTACACTTTCCACTATGTCATGTCCTAGGGCACAAAAACAGCGTCTTTAGTTTGTCCAAGGGCATCGATAATCTACATTCATTGTAGTACTCATTATCTTATCCAAAAGCATGGATTTCGTTGCTACATATTTATCGTAACAATATATTTTTTTTTCACTCACATTCATTTTAACATTAATATTCATTATTTACAAATCACATAAAATTATATCATATTAAATAAATATATTTTAAAATATTAAAATTAATAATAATAATAATTTTACTTTTTTAAAAATAATTGTACTGTTTTTAAAAAATAATATTAATTTTTTTAAAAAAATATATTTATTAAATAAAATAGATGTATGTGAGAAATACCACAATAGAAGAAATATTTAAATAAGGTATGGACACGCCTTGTCTAAATATTTCTTCTATTGTATTTTCCTTGAAAAGAATTTGAAATAGTTAAACCAGAAGAAGATTTGACATAAGACGCGGCACACCTTATGACAAATAAGCGGTTAAAATTACAAAGTTGAGAAAAAGAAATTTATTTAAAATTACTATGTAATTATGAAATTGAAATGCAGCAATAACTTAGAATAAACCACACTATGATAAAATTAAAAATAACATACGAAATACTAAGTATTACCCCCCAAATATGCTCAACTAAGTCGCCACGAAGTTGGTGATGAACTTGAGTGTCATGTAGTTCAGAATTTGTCTGAAGATCTTGAAATCCTCGGTTTGAGCCATGAATAGGTTGTGCAGGTTCGTCACCTTTATCGTTGTATCAATTTGTCACGTGACCTCCCTCATCCTCAACAATCATGTTATGCAAAATAATGCATGCTAACATGATTGTTTTAACTTGTTCCTATACTAATAACGAGCTGGACCTTTGACAATCGTCTATCGAGATTGGAGCAACCCAAATGTCTGTTCGACATCTTTTCTTACAGACTCCTGTCTTTCCTTAAACAACTTCCTCTTGGGATCCTTCGAGCAAGCAAAAGCCTTAACGAAAATAGCCCATTCGGGATATATTTCATCTATTAGATAATAACCCTTTGTATATACAGTGTCGTTCACCGTGAAATTAATCTTCAGCGTAATTCCTTGCAAGACGTTGTTGAATATGGGAGATTTATATAACATGTTAATATCATTACGTGAATCGACAACCCCAAAGAATGCATGTCATATCCACAAGTCATGAGACGCGATCGCTTCAAGTACGATTGTTGGTGACTCATGCCCCCTAGTTAATTGACATTTCCAAGCAACTGGACAATTTTTCCATTTCTAGTGCATACAATCAAGGTCGCGTAATATGCCAGGGAAACTGTATCTCTCATCATGCATTTGAAGAAGACGTTGAACATCATCAGTATTTGGTCTTTTCAAGTACATACCACCAAATATTTCAACCATGTATTCGCAGAACTTGAAAAGACACCTGATGGTAGTTGATTCACCCATACGTAGGTACACGTCAAGATGGTCGGCAGGGACTCCGTAAGCCAGTTGACGAATCACAGTGTTGCATTTTTGTAGTGGTGACAATCCTTTTCTCCGCATAGCATCGCCCCTATGTTGAAAAAAATGCTGAATGATTCTCTAATGCATTCACTATGCGGAGAAATAACTCTTCTTCGCATTCGAAATCATCTTCGAAATATTTCATCGTAATACACTGGGTTTATAGAGAAATAATCATTGACGAGTCTCTCATGCCCGACTTCACAATTTCTTTGGACGAACCTTCTTCTTCTGCGTGTGTCCCTCCTCTGATATGCTTCCATAAGTTGTTGGTGTTGTTGAAGAACCAATAACATCTTCGCTTGTCAAGCTGGAACTTGATCTAGAGATGCCTGTAGAATGAGACATTTTTGGAGGAAACACATTTTAATATATGTGTTTGAGAAATGATATGATAGTCGAATTTAAATCTCGTAGCACAATGTGTCTATATATATTATTTTTCTCATGCAACGACTAGCTTGCAATGGCTAGTTTGCAATGGCTAGTTTGCAATGGCTAGTTTGCAATGGCTAGTTTGCAACGGCTAATTTGTAACGCCTAGTTTGCAATGCCTAGTTTGCAATGCCTAATTTGTAAAGGCTAGTTTCTAATGGTTAGTTTACACTGACTATTTTGTAAAATTATAATAATTAAAAATCACATTAATCGAAATGAAAAATATAATAATTAAAAATTACAATCACTCGAAAATACAATAATACTAGAAAATGAACGTTGAGTAAATAATTTAGATATACCATCTTAACCTAATATCCTGGCATAAACATTTATGTATGATAAGTTGTTGCTTTATCTTAATCTCTTCTACTTCGAGTTGTTTTTATTTCAAATCGACTTCGAACTTCTTCACGCTTGTGTATTCAATGAACTTTGTAAAAATATTATTGTAGTTTATTATCAAATCCTCCATGGTCAATTTTACTTTATCTTTTTGCTGCCTTCTATCCCATTGGGCGAGCATCTTCATTATCCAGGTCTATACTCACATCTAGGTTGGAGGAGGTGTTGCTTGCTCCCGACTCTGAGGTCCTCATCTTCTTTGTGGCCACAAAGTGATCAGCGGACTGTGGAGTAAACATTGGGCAGTCTTTGACAATTCTCTACACATGGTCGAGATTGAATGCAATGTCATGGTTTTCGGATCGATATTTTTCATACGCAAACCTTAATATATCTTCGTCACTGTGACCACTTCGATATGAATTGTAAACATTATTGTAATTTGCGTTGAATCGATATATCTTCTTTTGGATTATATTGTGCCAATGTGACCATATAACATTTGCACTCCTGGTGTTTGAACCTGGGGGACTATTCTTATTATAGTAGCTTGCAACACGTCCCCAAAAAACATCCGCCTTTTGATAATTGCTGATTATTGGATTATCGCTGATAGTGACAAAACTTCTTGCTAAGACTCGTCTTCAACCTTTGTCCAACTTGAATGCTTTCTTGTACTTGTAGCATTTGAAGTTGTTTTTTTTTTTTTCAAAATTGAACACCTTAATTAGGGATTCATGGTCGGAAAGTTGAGTCTCCGGGACAAAAGTCGGAGTTGTAGGTTCATTCAACATTGAAGGAGTAAAATACATACCAGTTGTGTGATGGGTACTATATCCATGAACAATCAGCAGCGTGAAATATGGATAACTCATGTTTTGCCATTATTCAGCTAGAAGCGGTTGATATGAACCTCGAGGGGCATCATTTGGATGATTCATATAATTTCCAAAATCTTAGAAATTTTGAAGATTTTGTGGTGGAAACGACATATTTGGAAATGGATGTAGGTATTGAAAATTTGGTAGAATTTGTGGATTTTGGGAAGATAAATATTCTTGTGGATTGCTTGTAGAATTCAAGAAATTTGTAAAAAAAAAAAAATTCCTATTATTTTGTTGGTGCGGGTAGCACTAACGGTCTAACCCAGGTTTTGATGAATGACAGATAGGTTAAGTTAGTTTTAGTGTTATCTGACACTTTGATCAAGTGTGCAGGAGAAGTCCAGACAGGTCGACGGGCTGACCGGATGTCTGGCACGAAGTCCAGCTAGATCGACGGGCTGACCGGATAGCTGGCGAGAAGTCCAAGCGGGTCGACGGGCTGACCGGACGCTTGGCGAGAAGTCCAGATGGGTCGACGGGCTGACCGGACGTCTGGCAGGAAAGTAAGGTAAGTCACTGGAAGGGAGTGACTGTGAGGACGCGCTCCCGGGAAGGGAACATTAGGTGTCGATCCGGCTTAGATCCATTTCGGATATGTAAGTCGAGATCGTGACTAGATTCCGGTCTCGGAAAGACGGAATCTAAGTTATACTCTTTTTATTTATCCGTTGAACTTTAACTGTGCTAACAATCTGTTTTACAGGATATATATTTGCCTCGGACTAATTTTGTTTTGCAGGAAAAGGGAGTTTTCTGGAACAAGGTGGTCCGGGCGCCCGAAGGTCCGGGCGCCCGGAAGGGATCCGGGCGCCCGGAAGGCGAATTCTATCCAGCCGAGTCGTCGCCACGTGGAGCATCATGGTTTGTGCAGTTACGTCACATTCCAGGCGCCCGGAAGGGATCCAGGCGCCTGGAACAGCATATAAAAGAAGCCCCAGACAGGAGCTTCAGATCAATCATCAATCTGAGAACTCTTCTACTGCTGGTCTTGCTGCTCGACGTTCAGTGCGACGCCAACCAAGCTCCGACAAAGCGCTCCTTCGGTTATTTAATTTCCTTGTCGGTATTGCTTTATTTTCACTAGCAGTTCCTGTGTTCGTTTTTGTAACTATATTCGAATTGTTAGTGATTGCCCAACGAAAGTGGTCAAGGACCACGGGCCTTCGAGTAGGAGTTGTCACAGGCTCCGAACGAAGTAAAAAACATCTGTGTCTATTTTACTTTTCCGCTGCGTTTATACTCTAAATTTTCGAATCGATATTCACCCCCCCTCTATCGACTCTAACGGTCCTACAAGTGGTATCAGAGCAGGTACCGCTCTGATTTGGTGCAACCACCAATCAGGCAAAGGGGGGACTTTTTGAAAAAAAATTAGATATCGTTTTTTCCCTCCAAAACTATTTTTGAAAATTACATCGCCATCTCTTCACCATTGCCTAGTATTGACAAGATATTACATTTTTCAAAAATTTGAAATAATATTTTTTATTAATATTTTAATAATATTTTATTAGTTTTTTCGAAAATAGTGAAATATTATTTTCCAGCACTGCTAATCCAAGACCAAGTCTTGGGATCTTTTGTTTGTTTCTCTGTGTGCAAGAAATTATGACTCTTCAAGAAGGACGGAACCCCCACGAACCACCACCATACGATCATGAAGACTTCAACTACTGGAAGCGATTAATGGAATGCTTCTTAGGAAGCGTAGACATCGATTATATGTTAATTTTGAGGAAACCTTCTCAAAACTCGGAACTGAACAAAAAGGTAAGTAACATTATTTGTAATGTTTTACCTAACAATATTTTATGTAGATTAGAAAAGTACAAGAATGCATATGAGCTGTGGACCCAGTTGATCAAGCTTCATGAGACGCCGATGGAGCTAGAAGATCAAGTTAAAGTCAAATATGGACTCGAGTCAAATCCAATGGAGAAGTCTACTGAATTAGGGGTTGCGCTCAAGGTTAGTAATTTTTACCAAAATACCCCTGCTAATAGTAGTTTAAATAATCAGCATGATGATAAGTATGAAATTAGTCCAAGTATGGTACATGATAATCTAGATTTAAATGATTTAAATTCAAAATCACAAAATAATTTAGACTCTGATCAAGTCAATCAGGACTCTGATCAATTTGACATCAACCTTGACTTGGTCAGACAGAACAATGACCAAATCAATTCAAATAATTTAATTAGTTCAGAAAATTTAAAATTAGGTGAGCATTTAGACATAAATAAGTCAAATATTAAAATAAATTTGAATTTAAATGCTAAAAATGAGAAAATGGATAAAATCAACAAATACCTTGATAAAATATTTAATAATCAAGATAAAATCAGTCTAGAAAATGCTATCCAAAACCAAGATAATTTAATTAATAAAAATTTAAACTTTAAAGATAAAACTAATCTAACTAATTCAATTAACCATATCAATTTAAAAGGCAAAGAAAATATAAAATCAAACCCTTTGATAAAATCAAAACGAAATTTAACAAACTTAAAATTAAATGTTAAAGATAACAAATTAAACAAAAATAATCTAGAAAATTTAAAATTAACAATTAATAAAAAGTTAAAAGATAAACCGTTAAGAAAATATAATTCAAACAGTTTAGTTAATTCAAATTTAAAAATAAATAAAAACTTAAACTTTAAAAATAAGCTATTAAAGAAAGATAATTCGATTAATCCAATAAAATTGAAAGAAAATTCAAATATTAAATACACTCTCTTAAAGAAAGATAATTTGACCAATTTAATTAATTCAAAATTAAAAACTTAAATTTAAATTACAAACTAAACATTAAAACTTAACTAACTTTAATTATACAAAAATCTTAAATTAATGGCCAATAATTCAGGGGGAGGCTCCAGAATAGCTGGCACCTCCAAAACTAACCTACCCGACAGGGTAACCCTAACCAACCTACCCGACAGGGTAATTAGGAATAGTTAAAGAGGGTTCAAGTTTAACTTGAATCATGATACTGGTGACGTTTTTTGATGATAGTACGTTGGGGAAGCTTGGACATCGCAAGTCTAGAAAGATATGGCTTCAATCTGGTGCATTTGGCCAAGTGGAACCAACCGAAGCTACCTTTAAATGGATCCTAACTAGTTAGACCAAGGTTTAGTACTAAGCTCCGTGGATAGGACTATTCGGAAAACCTCGAAAGGTTGGTTACTTCTAATGACGTCCAAGTGACTCACCAAGCTTAGAAGTTTATCCGAAGAATGCCTATTTGTTGAGACCAAAGCTAAACCTGAATCTAACACAAGTTAAACCAAACTCTGTAATAAAATCTAATTCATCTCACAAAATTATAGGATTCCCTGATTGATAATCTAGATCGGGTGAGATGAATAAGGATTAAATTAATTTTCAAATTACTTAAAATTAATTAAAATTAAAATTCAAATTTCAAATTAAAATTAAATTTCAAATTTCAAATTAAATTAAAATTAATTAAAATTAAATTTTGAATTTCAAATTAAAATTAAATTTCAAATTTCAAATTAAATTAAAATTAATTAAAATTAAATTTTGAATTTCAAATTAAAATTAAATTTCAAATTTCAAATTAAATTAAAATTAATTAAAATTAAATTTTGAATTTCAAATTAAAATTAAATTCCGAATGTCAAATTAAATTTCGAATTTAAAATTAATTAAAATTAAATTAAATTAAATTAAATTAAATTAAAATTAAATTAAAATTTAATTTAATTTATTTTAACTTAAAAATTAAACTTAATTTATTTTAACTTAAAAATTTATCTTAAAAATTAAACTTAATTTTTTTTTAATTTAAAAATTATTTTAAAAATTAAATTAATTTTAAAAACTATTTTAAAAATTCTTTAAAAACTATTTTAAAAAATTCTTTAAAAACTATTTTAAAAACTATTTTAAAAATTCTTTAAAAACTACTTTAAAAATTCTTTAAAAAACTATTTTAAAAATTCTTTAAAAACTATTTTAAAAATTCTTTAAAAACTATTTTAAAAATTCTTTAAAAAAAACTATTTTAAAAATTCTTTAAAAAACTACTTTAAAAAACTATTTTAAAAATTCTTTAAAAACTATTTTAAAAATTCTATAAAAACTATTTTAAAAACTATTTTAAAAATTCTTTAAAAACTATTTTAAAAATTCTTTAAAAAAAAACTATTTTAAAAATTCTTTAAAAAACTACTTTAAAAAACTATTTTAAAAATTCTTTAAAAGCTATTTTAAAAACTATTTTAAAAATTCTTTAAAATCTATTTTAAAAATTCTTTTAAAAAAAACTTTAAAAAAAATTCTTTTAAAAATTATTTTTTAAAAAAAAACTCTTTTAAAAATCTTTTTTTAAAAAAAATCCTTTTAAAAACTCTTTTAAAAATCTTTTAAAAATTATTTAAAACTTCTTTTAAACCATTGTAAATTAAAAAAAAAATTATTCCTAAACTTTAAAAAGTATTATTTAGATTTTAAACCTTTTTAAACATTTTTAAACTTAATTTTAAAACTTAAATTAAAACTTAATATTGAAATTACAATTAAAATTTAAAAATTTAACTTAAACTTAAAACTTAAACCTAAATTAATCACTAATATTAATTTAAATCTTAAATCAAAACTGAATTGAACGTATGTTAATTGCCATTAAATAATTATAAAAATCATTTTAAAATCCTTTTAAACACTATTTTAGAAATCCTGTTAGAAATCCCTTAAAAATAAACAAAAATAATAATAATTCTTTTTAATCCATTTAAAACGTAGACACCTAACTTAAAAACTTAAATTTCATTAACTTTAACTTTAAACTTAATTATGTAATTAATAAGTAGAACTTAACTGTTTAAGTTTAACGTCATTTGAGAACTAAAATTGACTTGAATTAAACCTTACTTAACTGTGTCTAATAATTTTAATTTCATGCTAACCTCAAACTAAATTAATCCCACTTAAAAGGAAGTAAATAAAAAAATAATTATAACTAACACTTTCATTGACAACTCAATCAATTTAAATTATTTTATTAAATATTAAATCATTAAATCAAGTAAAAATTAATCAATAAATTATTGATAATGGCCAACTGTTTTTGATTTAATATAGTTTATCTTATTAAACCTTAAACTAAAGCTCAACCACCTGAATCTAATATTAATTATTGATTAATCAAACTCAAATAAACAATTATATCAAGGATACATAGATAAATATGTAAATAATATAAGTGTTACCAAATCCCTTAGAACACTTAGGTAGATAAATGTGTTAGGGCTTGAAATTTAACACACTCAAACCTTTGCATTATATTAAGGGGAAGTAATAAATAAGAAGGATTAATAAATTAAAGGAGTATCAAATTCAGGGGAAGGTTTACTTTTTAATTATCTCCTTAAGTGTTATTTTTTAATCTTCTCTTTAAAATCTCTCTAAAAAAATTCTACCTCAATTTAAAATAAATAAATAAATAAATAAATAAATAAATATCTACTTTGAATATTTTTAGCAAATATTTTCAAATTTTATGTCAGGTTCAGGGGGAGGAATTAATTAAAAATTTCCCTTTATATAAAATATTTTAAATTTTATTTGAAAAATGTTTTCTTAAAAATTTCTTAAACCTACTTTTGAAAACTAACTCTTATAAAACTAAGTTGTTTTTAAGAACTGGGTTTTACTTTTTATTGAAAATTGATTTTGAAAATTAGATTTAACTTAGTTTTGAAAATTGTGGAAATTAGATTTTTCAAAACTTAAGTTTACAAACTAAGCTTCTCAAAATCATTTTCCTTAATTTTGAAAATCAAAGTTTAAAAATCAATCTTCAAAATCAACTTGCTTAAAATTTTGAAAATTTTTTAAATCAACTCAAAATTGTTCGTTTTAAATCACAAACTTTTTATCCTTTTTACTTAGTCTTTGAAAACTGAACTTTTCAAGTATTTTAAACCATGGTTTTGAAACTAGTACTTTTGAAATTTAAAATTTTGATTTTGAAAATTAGATTTAATTATTTTACTTTATCAAAATTAGTTCTACCAAACTCCTTTGAAAACTAAAAGTAAAGTTCAAAATCAATATTTGCAAACTGAAATTTGATTTGCAAAAACTCAGTGTTGAAAATTATGAAAGTTAGATTTTTCAAACTTAAATCATTGTCAAAACTTAAGTTTTAAATTAAATCGTTTACAAACTTAGTGTTGAAAAATAAATCAGTTTTTGGAAAAATAAATTTTTCAAACTTAGTTTTGGAATTTTGGTTTTTGAAAACTTATGTTTGAAAAGCGTTTCAAAGTTGAAACTTGTTTTGAAAATTTAAAACTTGATCTTGAAATTTAGAACTTATGCACTTATGTTTGACCTTAAAAAATTAGCTATCTTTCAAAATTACAGAGTTATAAATCAGCTATCTTTCAAGACTTAGTTTCTTTTCAAAGATTTAAAGAAAAATAATCTATGCTTTAAACTCCCCCAAGTCAACTTGATTTTTTCCTTGGATTTAAAAATTATTTTCTTAAACCAAACTCAGATTTTTTCAAGATTAGCTGTGATTATTTTTACAGAAACTCTACACTATGATTGTTTACCCTTGTTTTTTGATGAATGCCAAAGGGGGAGGGTTAGGTGGTTAAGTTAGATAAACCAAATTGAAAACACTGAAACTAACTGTAAAACCAATGTACCTGGCTTTTTCGTTCTTTCACTAACTTAACCAAGTTGTCATTCCATCAAAAAGGGGGAGATTGTTGGTGCGGGTAGCACTAACGGTCTAACCCAGGTTTTGATGAATGACAAATAGGTTAAGTTAGTTTTGGTGTTATCTGACACTTTGATCAAGTGTGCAGGAGAAGTCCAGACAGGTCGACGGGCTGACCGGATGTCTGGCACGAAGTCCAGCTAGGTCGACGGGCTGACCGGATAGCTGGCGAGAAGTCCAAGCGGGTCGACGGGCTGACCGGACGCTTGGCGAGAAGTCCAGCTAGGTCGACGGGCTGACCGGATAGCTGGCGAGAAGTCCAAGCGGGTCGACGGGCTGACCGGACGCTTGGCGAGAAGTCCAGACGGGTCGACGGGCTGACCGGACGTCTGGCAGGTAAGTAAGGTAAGTCACTGGAAGGGAGTGACTGTGAGGACGCGTTCCCGGGAAGGGAACATTAGGCGTCGATCCGGCTTAGATCCATTTCGGATATCTAAGTCGAGATCGTGACTAGATTCCGGTCTCGGAAAGACGGAATCTAAGTTATACTCTTTTTATTTATCCGTTGAACTTTAACTTTGCTAACAATATGTTTTACAGGATATATATTTGCCTCGGACTAACTTTGTTTTGCAGGAAAAGGGAGTTTTCTGGAACAAGGTGGTCCGGGCGCCCGGAAGGCTAATTCTATCCAGCCGAGTCATCGCCACGTGGAGCATCATGGTTTGTGCAGCTACGTCACATTCCAGGCGCCCGGAAGGGATCCAGGCGCCTGGAACAGCATATAAAAGAAGCCCCAGACAGGAGCTTCAGATCAATCATCAATCTGAGAACTCTTCTACTGCTGGTCTTGCTGCTCGACGTTCAGTGCGACGCCAACCAAGCTTCGACAAAGCGCTCCTTCGGTTATTTAATTTCCTTGTCGGTATTGCTTTATTTTCACTAGCAGTTCCTGTGTTCATTTTTGTAACTATATTCGAATTGTTAGTGATTGTCCAACGAAAGTGGTCAAAGACCACGGGCCTTCGAGTAGGAGTCGTCACAGGCTCCGAACGAAGTAAAAAACATCTGTGTCTATTTTACTTTTCCGCTGCGTTTATACTCTAAATTTTCGAATCGATATTCACCCCCTCTATCGACTCTAACGGTCCTACATATTTTTATCCATTTATGATAGAAAATAAGATGATAGGAACTTAAAAAAATAGATGGGGAGAATATTTAGAGAGTAAAATTGGAGAGAGTAGTGAGTTGTAATGAAAATATGTGTATACATTGGTAGGTATTTATAGATGAAATTTCGAATTAGCCGTTAACTAGTTGTTAAAAATTATCCGTTTTATTCAATTTTTAATTTTAAAATTTATAATATTTTAATAAATAAATTAAAAAATATATACAAATACAAATGTGGGGTGAGCCAACCCTTTGATTGAACGCGTTCAAATTGAAAGGGTATTATAACACCCTAATAACGCATCCATTGTGGATGCTCTAACTATGAAATACATTTTCTCTTGATTATAAGTGAGGGTTTTGATTCTGGTATTTTTGAACACGTTCGAAGATTTGAGCGCGTTAATGTCTACAGATTTCAAAAAATAAAAAATAAAAAACAAATATTAACGTGTTCACACATTAAAGGCATTACGGATGCTCTAAGAGTTAATAACCACCCATAATTTATTTCTTTCGTATTGACTTTGGGATAAATTGGTGGGACACTAGGACGATCATAATCTCTTTTTACCAACTCGAGCACCGCAAGTATTCAAAAATACCAGAATCAAAACCCTCACTTATAATCAAGAGAAAATGTACTTCATAGTTAGAGCATCCACAATGGATGCGTTATTGGGGTGTTCAAAGATTTGAACACGTTAATACTATAATATAATAAAAAGATGTTCACGTCGGTATTAACATTCCAAGTTTAACACAAATACAGATGCTTTTAGAACAATGATTGACACATAAGAAAAATATTTACCTCAGTTATATCAAAATTCAAATCTCAGACTTTAAGTTAGATCATTCCGAGGGAATAATTCTTCTGGGGGTTGAACTATCAATGATTATGGGCATCGAGCATGAACATTTGTGCTTTTCAAAGTAAGAAACTTCGGTAAATTAAGTCTATGTTTTGGGATTAAATTAAGTCGTATATATATAAAAGTGTTATTCATCTGGGTTTAAACTGTTTTGAGTTAATTTTAAAATGATTCAGAATATTGTATTAATTAAAAATTAATTTCTAACAAAGTATTATTTTATTATCATGTCCTACAATAAAGTTAAATCGCTTATTCTTTAATCTGAAATAATGTTTACGTATTTCTTAAATAATAACTTTGTATGTATTTAGTGTATTTTTATTAAAATTAAATAATTTCGCTAGAAGAAGGGCTTGAACCTTCGACCTTGTGGTTAACAGCCACACGCTCTAACCAACTGAGCTATTCCAGCTTCTGTTAGCATAATTTATTATACTTATATAAAGTGTTTTTAAATATAATCAACTAGATTTTTTTATTTATAAATATTCCTAATTCTCGATATTTACAATATTGAAAAAGTAAGGGCAAAAGTTAAAAGTATTTTTGGAATTATCATAAAACAAACATTTTTTTTCATTTATTATGAAAAATAATATTCCGTTCCGTTGAATCTATTTTTATTTTTAAAAATAGTTTTTTTATATTATTCCAGCTATAATATGTACCGTTGAATCTATTTTTATTTTTAAAAATAGTTTTTTAATGTTATTCCAGCTATAATAGGTAATTACTAGTGTTACTAAAAATATATTATTTATGTTTAAAATATAATATTTACTATAATATAATATTGATCCATATGGATCAGAATTGAATATCCATATTGTAACGCTTATAAATTATAGCTTCTATAATAAAATATTATCACATATGAGTTATAGCGAAATATTAATCTGTATTGATAAAGATAACATATTTATACAGTGACAAATATAAATTTAATATGATATTATTAGTGTTAATCAGAATTTGAAGGTAGTAGTCGTTATAAAATTTATGATTTTCAAAAACAGACATTTTTAATTTTTTCCAACCTTACATGATATTATTTATATTGTCATGAATGTTTTATATGTGATAAAAGAAAATCGTACTTGTCCCATAATTTTTAAAAGAAGATAAATTATGAGGGATTTTATCTAACAATAATAGTGCACATAGAAAGTAGTGAAACAACCGACGTGGCATTATTTATTGAAAATCAATCTTGAATTTATATATGATAATATTTCTGTGTGAATCATTGTTAATCGAGTCATAAATATTTTATCATGAGTAAAAAATTTGATGAAAAAAAACATTAAATTTGAGTTAGACTTATAAATTTTTTTTATTAATTATCAGAATAAATTGAGAAGTCTCATGATTATAATGTATAGATTTTTTTTTTTTTTACATATGTATCGTAACTAAAAGTTAAACTATAAATATTTATATGATAACTTGGCATACATCCGCTGCCTCATACGCCGGGCAAATATTTTATCAGTAGAACACAAATACACAATGTCTGTGTAATTATCTTCAATAAGTATGATATGTATTTTGCCAGTTATGTGTGAAAAAATAATTTAAAAATAGTTCTCTTATAATTTAGTTTTTTTTTTTAAAAAAAAACATTAACCGACTCTTACTTTTATTTCTCAATTTTCTTTTTGAAAATTAAATTTATCAAGTCTTTCTATTACTTTTCTCTAGAGGGAAGGACTGGAAGGAATTCAAGTGGAAAAAAATTCTCGTAAAAAGAATATATATATATATATATATATATATATATATATATATATATATATATATATATATATATATATATATATATATATATATAATTTATCATGCGACATCTAACGTGGATAATTTAACATGATATTTATTATTATTTTTATTTCCCTCTGTATATATATATATTTTTTTAATGTATAAACATCTCTCTTGTATAAAAGATAGTGTTAGTTTATATAAATCAACACCATTTAAGTATTGATTTTTACAAACCAATACCACCGTTGTTGTTCGTCTTTAAAAACTAGCACTATGTTGGTGTTTGTTTTTAACGTGGTGTTAATTTTTAAAGACTAACAACAACATTGATTTGAAACTAACATCAACAAACACCATGTTGGTGCTGATCTTTAAAGATCAGTGTTAATATTGGTTTGAAACTAGTATCAACAAACACGACGTTGATACTGATCTTTAAAGACTAATACTAATACTGGTTTGAAATCAGCACTATGTTGCTAGTCTTTAAAGACCAGCATCAATTAGTACTGATTTAGTGCTAGTCTTTAAAGATCAATACTAATGCGAATGTAGGTCTTGAAAGACTAGCACCAACATTAGCGTTGGTCTTGCACCAACATTGGTATTTGTCTTTCAAGACCAGCACCAAAGACTAGTATCAATGTAGTATTGGCTGATATTGATTTCAAAATAACGTGATGTTGGTCATTAAAGACTAACATCAACATTGTTAGGACCAAAAGTAGCTAGAGGGGGGGGGGGGGGGGGGGGAATAGCTCGTCTCTTTCGCTCCGTGCTCGGCGTTGCTTGTTTCTTCAAAGATGTGCAGCGGAAATACAAAGAAACAATCACACAACGTTAACACTAGGATTTTACTTAGTATCCACCTCTAAAGGAGGTGACTAATCCAAGGATCCACACCACGCACACACCCTCCACTAATAAAACACTCCTTTATGGTAACTACCAAAGGCGGAGAAGCCCTACAACACTCTCAATACAAGAAGAAGAAAGGGAAATACAAGATAAGCAAAAGCTTACAAGATGTGCAGTAAAAACCCTAACCCTAACTTCTTCCTCTTGCAATAGATCCGCCTCTTGACTCGGAGAACCTCCAAGAACCTTCAAGGACTGGCGATCACGAACTTTTCGAGTGTTGTGGAGGAGCTGGCGAATATCTGGAGTGAATCGGAGAAGAGATGCCGAAGACAACGTCCGCCTGCGGCTATAAACCCGACGCAACGGTCGGATCCCGATCGATTCGAATGTTCCCAATCGATCGGGGAGGCTTTGGATCGATCCATGGATCGATCCGTGGCTCGAAAACGCCTGGATGGATCCACGGATCGATCCAGAGCACGAAACAGCGTCCCAATCGATCCATCGATCGATTGGGACCTCTGATCGATTCACCGATCGATCCGAAGCTCTCGTTCGCTGGTAAGGATCCGGATCGCCACTACCGCCGAATCGATCCATCGATCGATCAAAGACTTGGTTTTGCCCAAAACCAAGTCCCAACCTCCCTAACCAACATCCGGTCAACCTTGACTGTTGGTACATTATGCCTGCATCGACTCCCTTGGACTGCCTCCCACCAGATGTCCGGTCAACCTTGACCCATCCGGATTTCCTCATGCTAAGTATCAGTCCTTTGACCTACTTGGACTTCCCAACACCGGATGTCCGATCATCCTCGATCCATCTGAATTTTCCTGCTCGGCTTCACTCACTGGGACTTTCACCTAGTTTCACTCACTAGGGTTTTCCATCCGCCTAGCTTCACTCACTAGGGCTTTCACCTGGTTTCACTCACCAGGACTTTCACCTAGCTTCACTCACTAGGGTTTTCACCTGGCTTCACTCACTAGGACTTTCGCCTAGCTTCACTCACTAGGACTTTCACCTGGCTTCACTCACCGGGACTTCCATTCTACCTAACATCCCAGGACTTCCGGTCAAGTATCCGGTCAACCTTGACCTACTTGACTCTTCTTCAATCAATTTCTTATTGTCAAACATCTAAACTCAAACCAAGACTCAGCTTGGTCAACCAGGTCAACCTTGACCTGAGGGATGTTGCACCAACAATCTCCCCCTTTTTGATGTTTGACAATACCACAATAACACTTACAATACCACATGTAAGTTAGGCTAATCCTATAGCCTCAATCTTCATGCCACTAGGTAATGAACACATAAATTAAGCTCTTCATTCTCCCCCTAAGAGGGCACACTCCCTCTAGGTAATGAAAGCCTAACTTACACTCATTCATAGGTCCTTACATTCTCCCCCTATTGGCACACATCAACCCGTCTTTGGGCACACATCAACCCATGCCCCAATTTTGGGTACACATCAACAAATCCATTTGTTGACGACTCTCCCCCTGAAGAGTTGCGCATCGTTGTTCACAACATCACTCGTTGTGATCAACACGATAATGAAGGTCCCATACCCTTCATTTATCCTTAACTTCTCCCTCAATGTAGACAAATACCCAACCTTGAGCATTTTCTAACCACTTGAGTTCCCACTTGAAAGAATGAGGATATCCACTCCCCATTTCAAGTTCAAATGCTCATCCATGAGCATTCTCTTAACAGAAGGTTAACCACCTTCCAAGGTTTATGAAAAATAATTTTCATGTCTTTAAAGAGTCCCTCCCCCTAAAGACATGGTGGTAACTTCTGTCATTGCACCAACAATGACTTGGAATCCCTAAACCTTTAGGAAACCCAAACTTAGAAGTTTTGAGGTTCAAATATTCAAAATTTGAAACAAACCTCAACCTAAACTTCAATGAAGTCTTCCTTAACCATTCCATCCTTGTTTTCAACACTAAAACACCCTTTTTAGGTATACAAATGTATTTTTAAGGGTTTGGAATGGTCACATAGACTAAACATGGTTCAAAGATACTGAAATCAGGCCTTCCCAGCCAAAATCAGCAACTTGGATCGATTGGAGTTGGGTTCCAATCGATTGAACCTGTCTGAATCGATCCACTGATCGATTCAGGCCTTGTGGATCGATCGGCTGATCGATCCAGCGAGCTACTGCTCGCGAGAGTTGCCTTCTGAATCGATCCACGGATCGATTCAGGCACTCCAATCGATCCATGGATCGATCGGAGTTCTGATAGTTGCTGAAATTCCATTTCAGTCAACTTCAGAAACCCCTATAAAATTCTACAAAAATCCAAAAATCATGAAATTTCGTGTAGACATTATTTAGGGCATAATTAATCATGGAAAAATAGTTTTCTATGAAAATACTTCATATTTTCAAAGATTGACACAAACTTGAAAACTTGCAAAAACTTAAGTGTTTTCTTCAAGTTTGTGTCTAACTATTCAATGGTGATTACTATCAAAAGATAGCCTTCACCAAGGTTTTCCCAAAAACATTTTTAAAACATTTTCAAAACCAATATCCCATCATGTTCCTTGGGCATAATGCACATGACTTGTACATTAGCTTTCCCAATGATGGGAAAACACATAACTATGTGTTTTGATGAATTTTAAAACTCAAAAGAATGCACTAAATCAACACCTTGAGTTTTGTTCATCATCCTAACATCTCACTTGTATCTAATGTGCACTAAAACACATACAAGTCATCCTATAGGTCCTTGTGAGATGTAGAGTTTGGTTTTGCCCTAATCTAGGGTTCATGCATATTTATCTAGGCATTTTGAGTGGTAAACATCCACCAAGGATGTCACTTGTTAATAAGTGTTGTTAAATGCCATTTGTCCTTAATTACAAGGAAATAAATATAATGCATGATTGTGTTATGGCATACATCAAAAAGAAATAATTTTCAAAAGAAAATATCCTATAACTACATGATGTATGAATGTCATGACATGATATTTTTTGGATTTTTCATAATAAAACATGAATGCAAAAATAGACATGATGTCATGGCATATGATGGGCAAACAACCATGGCAAGATTTAGCATAAATAAAAATATACCTAGATTAACTATCTAAGTATTCTTAAAACCTTAGCTAAACTTACAACTTAAACCTAAATTGCCCTAAAGTGCTTCAAGAAAATACCAAAGCCTAAATTGACATTTCTAATTCCCTTGATTAATTTATGCCAGTCGAAATTAAGCACATCCTCAAATGTTGGCATATTTCATTTTTTCACAAGAGAAGCACTTTTAAATTAAGGCCCGGATTGCCTTAAATTTCCTAAGAACATACCAAAATCCCAACTTGGTAGTTCTTATGAATTCCCAATATGTGCCATTTAAGATTAAAATCAATTTTTCCATCATTAGGCACATTTTACTCTTTTAAGGAGTAAATAATAATTTCATTTCATTTTCAAAGGTTCATAAAACCTTGAAAATGCTCCTTGAGTGTCAATTTCCTCAAAGTTGGGTTGACTACCCTTCTAATCGGAGTTGACACTCTCTATCCCATCTATGAGGTAGAGAAGATGCTCCTAGGAACCCAACACCTATTGGTGCTCCTTGGATGCTCTAGGTACTTACTAGGGATAACTTCCCTAGATACCTTCCTAGTGACCTTGTTGGGCTTCTTAGAAGCCTTGGTCACATTTTCTAGGTCAACTCTAGGGATAGCCTCCCTTGTGACCTTGTTAGTGACTTTCTTAGACTTCTTAGAAGTCTTAGTCACTTTGGTTGCAAAGAGACTTCTAGGGATATCTTCCCTTGTATCTTTGACTTGATCTCTAGACTTAGGGTTTGTTCCATAGCTATATGGAACCCTATGATAACTAGGCACATCCCTTTTTGCTTTGGGTTTGTATCCCAAACCTCTATGGCCATTGGATGACTTTTGTACCCCCAAACCTAGGTTATGCTCATTTTGCTCTTTTAAGATATTTTCCATCCTTTTTAGGGTCTTTTCCATTTTATCAAGTCTTGATCTCAAGACTTAATTTTCTATCATTAAATCCTTAGATTTTGATTTCTCATTACACCCATGAGCATTTTTGTTTTTGGGCTTGTATCTATTATCCTTAGTGTTCTTGCCCAAGTGTCCATCTACCTTCCTAACCTTAGGTTGGGTAGTTTTGGCATGTAGAGCCACATGCTTTTCCTTAAAACCCTCATGCTTCCTATTCTTATGGTAAATTGCATTAAAATGATAAAAATTAGAACTATCATGCTTTTTACCATAATGTAAAGGGGTAGGCTCAATAAAAGATACCTTCTTCTTTACCTTGGAGGCTCCCCCTTGACTAGTGCCTCCTTGAGCCTTGACCACCTTCTTCCCCTTTGGGCATTGACTTCGGTAATGCCCCTTTTGATTGCAAGAGAAGCATATAATATGCTCCTTGCTCTTCTTTGTGTTGGGGATGATCTCCTTGGGCTTCACCTTGCTTTTTTGTGTCACTTGGCCCTTCTTCTTGGCCAATTTAGGGCACTTGCTCTTGTAGTGCCCATGTTCCCTACACTCAAAACATATAATATGATTTTTATTATTAATTGAACTATTTTTACCTTCTTGTGTAGGGATGGCATCTTTTCCTTTGGATCCGGAGGTGGAAGCTTTCTCTTGATCGGACCTTGATTCTCCTCCATTTGATTTTTCTTGACTTGTGGAGGTAGAATCTTCTTCCTCCTCTTCGTCTCTTGACTCGGATGTAGAAGCTTCTCCTTCTTCTTGATCCGGCATCACCAAGAATTGCTCCCCCTCAATCCTAGAGGTGGAGGCTTCATCTTCTTGAATATGAAACAAGGAGTATGCTCCCTCCTTGTTCCCTTCGTTGCATTCCCTTGAGGATGAAGCTTCTTGGATTTCCTCTTCTTCGGAGGTTGAGCATCTCTCAACCTCGGAGTCCTCCTTTTGGTCTTGCTCCAAAGAGTCACCCTCTATGGATACTTCTTGCTCTTGTACAGTGGAGGGGATCTCTTCATGAAGCTTGGCCAATTTTCTCCATAATTCCTTTGCATCTTCAAATTCTCCAATTTTGCAAAGGATGATGCTTGGCAATAAATTGACCAAAAGCTTGGTCACTTTGTCATTTGCATCGCACCTTTGGACTTGCTCCGAGCTCCATTTGCTTTTCTTGAGAAGCTTGCCCTTGGAGTTTGTTGGAGCTTCAAATCCTTCCATTAGAGCAAACCATTGCTCTATCTCCATCATAAGAAAGTTTTCGATTCTTGATTTCCAAGCATCGAAGCTCGTGGAAGTGTATGGTGGAGCCACCCTTGTGTCAAATCCAAGTCCATCTTGGAATTGCATCTTGAAGTTGAGCTTCTTGAAATCTTTGACTTTTGATGAATTTGCTTCAACTTCTTCACCCTCTAGCTTTTCTTGTTAAGCTTGACCCTTCCGGCGATGATTCCGGTGAAGAGCGGCCTCGCTCTGATACCACTTGTTAGGACCAAAAGTAGCTAGAGGGGGGGGGGGGTGAATAGCTCGTCTCTTTCGCTCCGTGCTCGGCGTTGCTTGTTTCTTCAAAGATGTGCAGCAAAAATACAAAGAAACAATCACACAACGCTAACACTAGGATTTTACTTGGTATCCACCTCCAAAGGAGGTGACTAATCCAAGGATCCACACCACGCACACACCCTCCACTAATAAAACACTCCTTTATGGTAACTACCAAAGGCGGAGAAGCCCTACAACACTCTCAATACAAGAAGAAGAAAGGGAAATACAAGATAAGCAAAAGCTTACAAGATGTGCAGTAAAAACCCTAACCCTAACTTCTTCCTCTTGCAATAGATCCGCCTCTTGACTCGGAGAACCTCCAAGAACCTTCAAGGACTGGCGATCACGAATTTTTCGAGTGCTGTGGAGGAGCTGGCGAATATCTGGAGTGAATCGGAGAAGAGATGCCGAAGACAACGTCCGCCTGCGGCTATAAACCCGACGCAACGGTCGGATCCCGATCGATTCGAATGTTCCCAATCGATCGGGGAGACTTTGGATCGATCCATGGATCGATCCAGAGCACCTCTGTGCTCTGGAAAAACGCCTGGATGGATCCACGGATCGATCCAGCGCTTATCGCGCGAAGCAGCCGCGTCCCAATCGATCCACTGATCGATTGGGACCTCTGGATCGATTCACTGATCGATCCAGAAGCTCTCTGTTCGCTGGGTAAGGTCTGGATCGATGCACGGATCGATCCAGAGCGTGAATCGATCCACTGATCGATCCAGCACTTGGTTTTTGCCCAAAACCAAGTCCCAAACCTCCCTAACCAACATCCGGTCAACCTTGACCTGTTGGTACATTATGCCTGGCATCTGGTCACTCCCTTGACCTGCCAGGACTCCCACCAGATGTCTGGTCAACCTTGACCCATCTGGATTTCCTCATGCCAAGTATCCAGTCAGTCCTTTGACCTACTTGGACTTCCCAACACCAGATGTCCGATCATCCTTGATCCATCTGAATTTTCCCTTGCCTGGCTTCACTCACCAGGACTTTCACCTAGTTTCACTCACTAGGGTTTTCCATCTGCCTAGCTTCACTCACTAGGGCTTTCACCTGGTTTCACTCACCAGGACTTTCACCTAGCTTCACTCACTAGGGTTTTCAATCTGCCTAGCTTCACTCACTAGGACTTTCAATCTGCCTAGCTTCACTCACTAGGACTTTCCTTCTGCCTGGCTTCACTCACCAGGACTTCCATTCTACCTAACATCCCAGTCAGGACTTCCCAGTTAAGTATCCGGTCAACCTTGACCTACTTGACTCTTCTTCAATCAATTTCTTATTGTCAAACATCTAAACTCAAACCAAGACTCAGCTTGGTCAACCAGGTCAACCTTGACCTGAGGGATGTTGCACCAACAAACATGATGTTGGCTGATATGGGTTTTAAACTAGCGTTGGTGCTAGTTTTTAAATACCAACACCAATAGTGGTGTTGATTTGTAAAAACCTATATTAAGATGTTGCATATAAATCAACACCACCTTACATGCTGTTGAGATAATTGCATGTATGAAAGAGAAAAAAATGTTGTATACAGATAAAAGAGAGAATTAAAAAAATAATAAAAGGCATGTTAGATTTGTTAGTATTAGCTCTAAGAGCCAATTATGAGATGATTAGGCTTATTGGGTTATTAGGTTAATGGTTAATCCAATATAATAATCCAACCTATTAAGAGGAAAACAAAGAGACGTCTAATCTAAATTAGACTCATTGAATTAGACTCAATTGGATCCAATTATTGGATTGAGTCTATTTTGAATAGATTCATAGAGTCAATTTGAATTGATGATCATGCAGTCAATTAGGATTGATAAGGTTCAATGAGTTAAACTCATTGGGTGAACTTGATTCACCAAAGAAGAAGAAAGGTCTTTTACATGATTTGATCATATAAAAGAAGAAGATTAAAGGATTTTCATGGAAGATGAAAAACCTCTTCATGAAAGATGGTAATTCATGGAGGAAGATGAAAGATCAATGAACTTTTGGTATTCCATGAGAGTACAAAAGCTAATTTTCAGCCATTAAAGAGATGATGTTCATTTGGTCTTCCTCTCCTCCCCTCCTCTTCTTCCTCTTGGCCGATCCTTCCTCATGGCCGAACCATTTTTCTTGCTAGCACAAGAAGATGGTTCTTCTCCGAAGCTGTGTTCATGCGACGAACGGAATGTGTTCGTGTGGATACCGTAGAACCGGTCACTTGATCGCGCTGAGATCTGCACTCAAAGAAAGGTTACTATCGGGAGTGTGAAGGGCACGCAACAAAGGTATAAATCTAGTATATGTGTTTAATTTACTCCTTCGCATGGATCTTCTGGGTGAACTAGATATTTTCTGCTACCCTTTTCAGCATGTTTAGCGCCCAATATATATATATATATATTTTTTTTTGAAATCTTATGGCCACGAGTAGGGATGATAATGGGGCGAGTTTAAATCATGTCTCGTATTAAACCCATCCCGTTTGGGACGAGTTTAAACTCGGTCAAATGGGATATGGGGCAGGTTAAACCCGTTGATTGGGTTTAGAAATGGGTTCGGGACGGGTTACAAGTTTTAATCAACCCACCCCGTATAAAGCATGTTGGCGGGTCCAACCCACCTCGAACTCATAGAGTTTTGAGCGGGTTCGGGGTGGGGCGGGTTGAAAAAGTAGGCAAGGCGGGTTTGGATTAAGATTCGTTTTTTTTAACGGGGTGCATTCTAAGATTGGCCAAACCCGACCCAAATTTATCCTATTGTCATCCCTAGCTGCGAGTAAGGACAAAGCCATGTATATGTTTACTTAGGCCGTAGCGGGGGCGCAATTAAAGTTATTTTAATTTTAATTATTCGCCATATTTTGAATTCTCAAATTAATAGGAAAGAGGTCCATTGAGAGATTATTTTTAACCTAGCCAAATTATAATTCCTACGGCAATTTACCAAAAGGAGTATCTAAGTTTTAAAATTTATTAAAAGGTGCATGCTACTTTGTTATTTATCAAAGGATGCATTTTTTTACAATATTTTTCCAATTCTGTCTTCCTGATTACTTTTCTTTTGATTTTCTCTATCATTTCTCTCTCTTCTCTTTCCTCCTATGTATGTAACATTTCTTCTTTTTGCTCTCCTCTTTTTCCTCTTTTGCACGTAGATTCTTACAAAAACATTTTAACACCTCTGAAAAGTCGAAATAAACAATAGATAGCATATTTGAACTCCTTGCAACCCTAGAAATCCATAAAAACTGAAATGAGTGCAATCGCGCTCTCTAGGTCCACAAGTGAGTTTTGGTCGAAATCCATTGATAGATCTATAGAGCTTTGATTGTATCCATTTCAGTTCCTGTGGATTTCTATGATTGTAAGGAGTTCAAATATGTTATTCATTGTTTATTTCGACTTCTCAGATGTGTTAAAAAGTAATAAAAAGAATCACCAAAATTCTCCACGTTGGGTCTAATATGGAATGATATAAGGCCCACATTGGGCCTGATATGATTCCATATCAAGCCCAACGTGGAGAATTTTGGTAATTTTTCCTTATTATATTTTAACACCTCTAAGAAGTCAAAATAAACAATGGATAGCATATTTGAATTTCATACAACCTTAGAATTCCATAGGAACTGAAATAGATGTAATCAGAGCTCTTTAAGTCCATTAGTGAATTTTGACCAAAACCCACTGATAGACCTAGTGAGTTTCGATTGTACCCATTTCAGTTCCTGTGGATTTTTGGGGTTGCAAGGAGTTCAAATATACTATCCATTATTTATTTCGACTTCTCAAAGGCGTTAAAATTAATCCATAAATACACAGCCCTCAGGGCCTCTCAATCCTTGGCCAACACGGCCGAAACATAAGCAATAATTTAAATAAACATTCCACACACACACTATATATATATATATATATATATATATATATATCAAACCTACTCCACTATAATGAGGAAAACACAACCCATAACGAAAAACCATCGCAGCGGGAAACATGGGCAGCATACCAAAATCTCGATATAAGATCCACGAGTGCCAGAAAAATACATCACAAGTATGTATATCACATAACAAGAAACAAAAGACCAAAAATAGAAAACTACCACGACACAGAGTTGGGACTAGTAATTGGAACCTTCTGACGACTTCAACATGAAATAGGAATAAATCAACAGAGTGAGTTCAAGAATTCTGCGGGTATTGAGTAGACATGCATAGTAAGATATAACTATCAGTAATAATCATGCAGTACAGTCTTCTGAACAATAACAGGTAATGCAAAACTGAACAACAGAAGAAACTGTACTCACCAGGACCTCCTATCTGGATACAAGGGTCGTCAGACCAAACACCTCATGTCTTCTGTATGCATGTTAATCATATGCGACCATCAAAATGCAGCATCCAAAATGCAACAATCATAAGAAATAAATACAATTCATGCATATGATGCAAATGACATGGTCACCCCTAACGTCAGTCAGCCACCTCACACGTGATAGTGAGGTCGAATGGATAGGACTATGACAACTGTACACTCTGTTAATGCTACTTCTGAATGACCGAGTGGAGAGGATGTTGTCGGAGTACACCTATCCTCCTACCCCAAACATAGTGGGAGAGCCTAAGCTCTCATCTCCCTGTGTCATAGTAAAGATGAGGGATCCCTGCCCGCTACCACGCTACAGTCACACTATCCATGAGTGGACCAGCGGAGCCTTGACAGAGCAAACTGCAAATATCCTGTCTGATGTACCACTAATCCATGAGTGGTTGTGTGTGCAAATCATGTAACTGGTGATGTGCTCAACTATAAAGGAGACGACAATCGCTCAGCATGCAATCATGCAAAATGGTGCATGACACTAAAGCATGTAACTCCTGAAAATATCAACCTCCATATAATATGTACCAAAAGAAAAATCGAGTCCATAACAAGGATCTATGTATACATGCCAGGCAAGGTTCTAAAATTCGCTAGGCGCTAATCGGGCGCTAGACCAGCGCCTAGCGCCTAGGCCGCCTAGGCGGGAATTAGGCGCCGCTAGGCGGATTCCTCGGATTAATAAGATTTATTAATTTTAAATATAAAATATCAAAATATAAATTAATTAATAATAGTTATTAGAATTTTTAAATTTTAAATATAATATAATTAGAATATAAATAAATTAATAAATTTTATTAGGATTTTTTTAAAATTTTAAATATAAAATTATGAATATAAATATGATTTATATGGATTAATAAGATTTATTAGAATTTTTTAATTTATACCTAAAATATTATAAATTAATTAATAATAGTTAATCCTAGTTTTTAAATTTTAAATATAATATTATTAGAGTATAAATAATTAATAAAATTTATAAAAAAGATTTAAATTTTAAATATATTTTTTATTTAGTTTGTTGGGATAATTTAATTAGGGGTATAAAAGCCTATTGAAATTATCCTATTTAAGTGAGAAATTGTTTAATTAAATAAATAATTAAAAATTTAAAAAAAAAAGAAAAGAAAAAAGAAAAAACGCGAACTCAGTAAATGACGCGCGGGACGCGTCTGCTGTCGCGCGCCGCTGGACCTGTCGCCAAAGGCTTCCGGCGGCACCGGAAGCTTCGCTGGAGGCTTCCGGCAGCACCGGAAGCTTCAACGTCGCGTCCCGTACCTACGCTGGACGCGACCCTGGTACCACCGGAAGCCTCGGGCGAAGCTTCCAGGGCCGCTGGAAGCTTCCGGCGACGGGTCTGGCTGCAACAGACGCGTTCGGGAACGCGTCTGGCATTGGCGGGCGCGTCCCGTGTCCCGTGATGCGGCGCCCAACGACTACCATCGACGCCGAGCGCCGCCTAGGCGGCCCAGCCGCCTAGGTTGACCGCCCAGCACCTTTCCAGTGCAGTTGCCAACCGCCGAGCGCCTAGGCGGCCGCCTAGGGCGCTTTTTAGAACACTAATGCCAGGTAATAAATCTAGGTACACATGCCAAATAATAAAACTAGGTACATATGCCACGTATATCTAGTAGCTAGGCTTGTGCACAGTAATGCATTATATGTCACTACTTCTATGAACATAAGTACACATGGCAAGAATCAAGAGGCATAAACATAAATGCATAATCGATAACAATATGGGCATACTACGGGTATCAAGTAGTGACATACTAAGCAGATATAAAATTAACTATTACTACTAGCTAATACCTATTACACATATCAGAATGACAATATCAAAAGAGATAAGTCAAATGTACCCGCCTCAAATATAGCGCATGCCAAAAATAATCCCACGTCAAGCGGCTTGTTGTAAATCAGGGTCTTACAACAACATGTATAATTTAGCTACTCCCACATGTATCAAATAGCTAAACCAAATTCCTATTTACCAGGAACTCTAATTCATTCATTAACCTTAGTTAATTAACAAATCAGATCTAATCCAAACCTCAGTTCAAATCTAACAGTTAATTTCAATCGTTTCGAAACTACATGATTAATTATCCCTAACCGTACCAATACCAACTCAGATTAAGCTAAAACAAAAATCAAATTCTCAACAACTTACCCTACTACAAGACCTTCCCTGTTCACTCATGACCAAGGAGAGCGACTGTTGGGAATGCTAGCCAGAGGTACTTGCTGTTGGAGAAATGGTGGCCTGGATTGTGGATCCCTCTCGAACAGTGATGCCCGGATTTACAATGGAGTTGCTGATCTCCAACACAAACACCCCAAATCAACAGTAAGTATAAACAACACCCTCACATCAAGCTAGGATTAGTCGTTTACCTCTCGTGTAGCAGCAAGAAGGCCCCGTGTAAGGCACTGCTCGATCGACGATCCACTGGGGGAAGGCTAGCGTCGGCTGTTAGCGCGAGGAGGCGTGACGATGTCAGCGCGGTCAGCGATCTAGGGTAGGGACGCTGGAGAAAGGTTCGACACTGGTTGGCTAGCTCTTGTAATGGCCGGAGGTGAGAGGGGATCGGGTTGTCGGCACTAGGGCAGAGGGAAGGCGGTTGACGCTATTTGGAGAGGAGGAAGGAGACGACGCAAGGGAGAGGACTCGAGGTTTTCTGTGGTCGATGGGTTTTGTACGCGTGGGAGAAGAGGAACCGAAGCGAGGCGTCGCGTCGAGTTGGGGGAGGCGAAGAGATTGGGGAAGAGGAAATCGCGGAGGAAGAAAGGCTGCGACTTCTAGCCGACGGTGGATCAAGCTTCGACAAGCGGAGGATTGGGTGGAGAGGGGCGCGAGGAAGAGAAGAGAAGGTTGGCGGAGAAGATGCGGAGAGGAGGGTCGGCGGTGAGGAGGAAAAGTAGAGCGATTCGGGAGAAGAATGATTAGGTTTTTTTTAATATATAAATATATAACTTAGGTTTAATTAATTAAAATCTAAGTCAATTCCTCAATCAACTCCCATTTAATGGATATTCCGAACGTACCTTTCCCAAGTCTATAAATTCATCTCCTTAAATTAGTCATACGAGTTCTGAAAAATTTTTAAAAAATTTTTGAAATTTTCTAAAAATTCCATTAAGGTTATTCGTTTATTAAACCTTATTATTTAATTATTATTTTTTTACAGTATTTTATAATAGGAATTGAAATTGGTGCAATCAGAATTCTCTAGGTCCATCAATGAGATTCGACCAAAATTCATTAATGGACCTAGAGAATTCCGATTGTACTCATTTCAGTTCCTGTAGATTTTTGAGGTCGTAAAGAGTTCAAATATATTATTCATTATTTATTTCGATTTTTTATAGGTATTAAAATATTTTTAGAAAAAATGATGTGCAAAAAAAGGAAAAAACAATAGAGGAAAAAGAAAAATATTGCATGCATATAAGAAAAAAAATAGAGAAAGATGACAAAGAAAATAAAAAGATTAGTAATCAGCGGATAGACCGAGGAAAATATATAAGCAGATACATCTTTAATAGATACATATTTAACAAATAATAATCAAGTAAGATACGCTTTTGATAAATTTAAAAATCTGATTACATCTTTTAATAAATTACCGTAATTCCTGATACCGTTATTATCTGCCAGCGAAGATGCTGGTGAGCGATATGCCTATATAGTTCAAATAAATAAATCAGTAATTAACAAAAAAATTTATAGTTAAAGATAACTGTATATATATAAAAAGATAATAAATAAAGTAATTATCACAACCGTGATAATTTGTAAGACAATTAGAATACTAATTAAGTCTAAATTTATACATAATTTGAAATATTATATACCAAATATAGTAGATGATATTATTAAATCGCGTATTTAAATTTAGTCATTTGTTAAATTATGGATATTTGGTAATATTTAATTCCTTATTTGATTGAAAGATAAAAATTAAAATGGCAATAATTTCCATATTTGATCAGGTATTTTGATGGTCTTAGAATTTTTAAGCGTGTGTACTGAAAATAAATAAACTTAAGAGGGTGACGTCGAAAGTTTTGGAGCCTATTTAAGTGTCTGCCACGATGAAGGCACCGTTCGTTTCCTACTTCAACTGGAATTCGGAGTTTATCTGTGCCGAAGCTTCTTCCGTCTTCTCTTTGTCGTCTCATCGCCGGTGCCCTCGCTCGCCGACAATGTTCTTCAAGATTTTCCGTCCATGCTGCGAAGACTCGCAGATCTCCTCATCCATCATCTCCTCCTCCTCCGCGAAGCTCAAGGAGGTACGTCTTGCTCGAAGTCTTTATTTCTTTGGTTATGTTAGGTCGCATCTGTTGTTGTCTGCTAGGGTTTACGTGTACCTAATTTGGCGGTCATTCCGGTGTGATTAGTTCGATATGGATGTTGGCATCAATATCATGGTAGTTCTAAAAAAGAAGAAATTTGGCGATGGGGGAAAATCATTCTTCTTCTTCTTTTTTTATCCCTTTTCTCACTGCTGCCGAAGTGTGATTTCTCTCGGAAGGATTAATTGGATTACCGGTCGATTTTTTTTTTTTTTTTAGATGTGGAAAATCAAGAATAGGTTTTGGACTTCGCATTCGTAATATTAGAGATAACAATATTGAGCTAGCTTTAATGTAACAGCGTAAGGAAAGATTTCGATAGCCCTAGTACATTAGGGATTCTTCTACTTACCACTGACGGGTTTTTTTCTTCAATCTCAAACCCTGTAGAGATTCTACATTAACTTACGTATGCGGTATCGTTTGTCATGGAGATGGCTCTATCCCACTTAACCGGAATTTTGTTCACTTTGTCTCTGTTTGAAATCCCCTTTCCATTACACGTCCTTGTACAAAGGAGAGGAGAAGAGATCATTCCTTTGCTTCTTTTCTATTTCGTTTTATGAAGTCGATCGTCATCGTTTCTTATTCCTCACCATGGCTAGTGGCTTTAAAGAAAAACAATTGTCAATGGTTATTGCATGCCTAGATGACAAATATTAAGGATTGCATGAGGTGCGGATAGCGATCATTAAAAATATCTAAATCACTTACCTAAACTTTGGGGTTTCTAATAAATATGATCAAAATCATGAACTATAATAATGGAAGCACCTCTTATCATGGAAATATCCATATGCATTCCAAGTAACTCTAATGTTGTGTTTAATTGGAAGGGTGAAAATAGATGAGAAATGTAAAGTTATGTAAAGAGAAAAGGAAATAGAATAAGTTGTGCTTTATATCCACTATATTTCATTTATCTTGCTTAGTTAGACAGAATTAGAAGGTGAGAAATATTTCTTATTTGCGTTTCTGGAATGTGTAAATTTTATTTCCATCCAATTTTGCTCAATTTGGGTGGAAATCAAATAGAGGAAATAGGTGGAATTGGATTCCTTTCCCTTCTCTATTTGCATTTCTTTTCTTTTCTCTCTTGTTTCTTTCCAAGTAAACAAAACATAAAGTTTTGGTCATTTTTGAAATTTAAGTCCTCATGTTTCTCAGTCGATCAGAAATTAAATCATTTACAACTATATGTAAACTATAAACCTGATTCATGCCTAGAAATAAATCTTTGGACTTGTAAGAGATGGGGTTTTCTGGATGTGATGCATAAGATCGAAAGCTTGAGTGGGATTAGAGCCAGGAAGGAAAAAGGATGCCAATTGCTTTAACTTTGATTTTTTGCCATCTATCGGTTGTTTCTATGACCACTTGCTGGTCGCTGGATCAATTGTTGCATCACAGATCATATTACTATCTTCTAAATCTCCGAGTGGTTGATAACTTGAATCATATACTTTCAATTTGTGGCATCATTACAATTACATTACACTATCTTTTAGATATTTTTTGCCGCTCAACTATTTCCAAGTACAAACATGTCTATATATATTAACCATGCCCAAAAATACCAATATGACTAACCCATGGGTGGCTTCCCTGTATTTCAGACTCGGGAAATGCTTCAGGAGAGGGAGCATGTTCTGCAACAGAACATATCACTTGAGCGTGATAGAGCAAAACAATTTATCAGGGAAAAGAATAGACAAGGTTGGTTATCAATTTTCTTGATTGTGTTAGAGAATAAAGTATTTCTTTTGCAATTTCATTCTGATACAAAAGCAGTAGTGTAATCTTAGCATATCATCATTTCGAAGTGACTTTGCAAATCTCTTGGGATCTCAATGTCTAAGTCTATGTTGCAAATACTACACGATCATGATAATTTTGGATAGACTACAATCCCTCATTCTGATTGTTTTTCATGAAAATAAAACATATCTGTGAAATTGCATGTCTGCAATGTGACATTAATTCGACATCTGGTTAGTTTTTGCTGCTCAGATCTGCTTCAGGATCACTTGTAAATTCCTATTTTAGTACGTAAAAGGATAATATTTAGGGAAGGAATTATTATTACAGAAGTTGCTCTTATTATTTCTTCAGAATCATCAAACATTCAGCTGTTGTGAAGCATGATGCTTAACTCTGAGTTTCCTTATTTTTAGTTCCTATTAAATGATTGCATTAGTCGCATTTTGCAATGGGAAAAAAAAGTGAATGAATGATGTAATCTTCTTTTTTCCCCCAAACAGCTGCAAAGAACTGCTTGAAGAGGAAAATGTATATCGAAAGTAAAACGAAGCAGCTTAAGGTTTTCCAATCGGCCATTCGCAATCAGGTAGAGGAATGCATTAGTCTTCTGATTTCAAGTTGTTGCTGTGAAAATTTCAAGATTTTTAATCGCAATTTTTGTTCTATCTTGTTCTTGTAGGAGCAAAAGATAGCAAGATTGGCTGAGGTAGCAAAGCTCAAGAGACAACAAACACTCATCTGAAGAGCAGCTGTTCATGGAAACGGAGATTGACTTATTGATTCTACTTGTACATAGATATCATAGCTACAACGATTGGTTGATATTTGATCAAATGCTCTCTACCTTCCACGTGTTGGCTTTGCCGACTTGTTCTAAACTAAACACCCTGTAAAGTGTGTTAATGTGTGTGTATAACTTGTAGAATTATATAATTCTTAATCAAGTTGATATAGTGATGTTTGTTGTGTTGCTACTGCGAGAATTGGCAAAGCAGGTTTATATGGGCTAAAACAGATCACAGGAGTTAAAATAGATTATCTTTAGTAAGTATAGTAAAGTAACTATATTTACTTTACTATAATGTTTGATAAGCTTTTTTTGGGTACTTTTTTTTTTAAAAAAAAAGGCAAACTTTAATTAATTTTAAAAAGAAAATGTTCTTAAAATAGCAAATTCATTGAAATTATATCAAAATTTTAAATTAATCAAACTGAAATTATCTCTGAAACTGATTCAAACACACAGCACAACAGAGCTTAATCATCAGTTAAATCACAGTTAGAAGCCAAAGTGAGAAAGGAAGAAGAGGGAGGTCCGTCCGCCTCGCCGGAGACTATATACATTGATTCTCAGCGATCCATATCCCGATCGTCGTCGGCGGCGGCCTTCCGCTGCAGCACCTCCCACATCACTTGAACGTCTCTGTACTCGCACTCACTCACCTCCTTCCGCAGCTTCCCGACCCCTGCAGAAGCAATGCATCATTGACTCAGCTAATCGATCTATCTGTTTATCTATCTATCACGTCGTCTAACTACCTGTGGTCCGGTCGGCGAGCCGAGGTCGCCGGAGGAGGAGCAGCACCACCCTCTCCAACCAGCGGCACTCCATCACCATCAAGCGATCAGCTAGCGCTCTGTTTCAGTCGGTTGCGTTGCTGAGGAGCGAGAGACGGGAGGCGATTCGTCTTATGCTGCTGGCGAGGCGGTAGCTGGGAGTGAAGGGGCGGGTCAAATCAAAAGGACAGGAAGCAGTCGTTCCGACGCGTGGGCGCCGGGCATTTGGCCGTACTCGTCGGTGCGAGTAGGAGGAGCAGGGAAACGCCGCCGCGTAGCAAGGAATCAGACGCGCGCTTGCTTTTGGATGGCGAGTCGCCGTCGTCCAAGCTGGCACTCCTGTTGCGAGTCCACGCGAGGAAACATCGCAGAGGTTTCCAAAAACCATCACCATGAATTGAAAATTTCATGAAAAAAAAATAATAATACCTTTTATAAAAAAATCTGAAGGTGGATAGGTAATCTTCTCTTTAGCTGTCCCTCGTCACATCTTCTATCTACCCTCGATCACCGTATCCGTTTCATCCAACACCCCAGGCGAATCCTCAGACGTTAATAATTCCAACTGCAACCTGAATTGGAAAGAAAACAAACAAGATCTTAATGCAGATTCAATTTCATTGATATTTGATATCATAGGTAGAACAATTAATGACGAGAAGGATATATGATGATCTGATTAATGATCTCACTTTTCTGGGACGTTGCTGCTTCTGCCTCCCATGATGAATTCTTTAGCAGCCTTCCGAGAGAATATGAAGGCCTTGAGCTGTTGGCTAGGGAAGGAATCACTGAGCCAGATCTTCATGAATCCTTCTCGGATACTGACACAGGGAACGTGGCTAATGAACTGCCAGTCCTCGCCCTCGCTCGCCTTGATTCGCCTGTAGAAATCCCGCGACATGTCGTTGAATGCTAGTTCCTGCAGGGTGGCGATATGCTGCAGCCCTTCCGGCACCCTTCTCAGCTTCACCATGCTGATCACCGTCAAGCTCGTGAGGCTGCGCATGGCCGAAGCCTCGATCCTCCATTCCTCCACTTTGAGGCCGTACATTTGCAGATGCTGCAAGCGAGGGAAGCCTCCGGCGGAGCATGTCATCACTTTGTAGTCCGGCGCCACGAGATGGTGCCCTACTTCAGGGGCTAAGATCTGAAGGTCCACGAGGTGGCGCAGCTTCTCGAGCTCCTCCATTGGATCTTGCAGGAACTCAAACCTGTTGAGCACGAGCTTGGTTAAGTTTGGGGGAAACGCCCCCCAAGCGCGGCGCGAGATCGCTAGGAAGTATCGGCCGTGCAGCTTGAGCGAGCGGAGCTCGTGATGGTCGGAAAGTGACCTCAAAACGTGAGTTAAGATTTCTCCGTCGTGATCGGAGAAACAGAGGTTTAGAGAGGCGAGATGGCGTAATTTTCTCAGAAATCTTGTCAGTGCCTTGCGATGGGCCTGCTGAATGCCTGTAATTCCCAGCTTGCGGAAGCTGGAGATTTCGTTCTCGGTTCTCTCAATCCATCCTCCGGCGATGTCGACCCATTCTACGACTCGCAAGCTCTGAGAATTCCCCAACTTGGAGATTTTAACTGGCTGTTCCACGGAGCCGACGTACACCTTCTTCAGCGTCGCGATCCTCCATAATCTACTCGGCAGCTGGATGATTCTGCTTAGTCGCGCGTCGAGGACTTCCAGATACGGCAAGTCGGCGATGGAAGGCGGGAGCTCTACCAGCCTGGTTTTCAATCCCAAATACCTCAAGTGAACCATGCTCTTGATGTCCTCGGGAAGTTTCATGATTCCTGAGCTTCCCTCGAGGTAAAGCACTCTGAGCGTGCGAAGGCTGGTGAACGAGAGCTGTTTGGAATTCCCCAAGTTCTTGCAGTTGAACGCCAGCAGAGCGCGCAGCTTGGGGGAGGGGACGTACGGTCCTCCGCCGCCGTTCAGGCCATCCGGGAGAGCCGTGCGACGGCACGCCGTCGTCGCATCTATCGCGGCGGCGTTCTTTTCTTTGCCGCCGACGACGTGGAGAAAGCCTTCCATTCTCGCCTTGGATATGCACCATTCTCGCAGCAGGTCGTGGATTCTTATCGACTTCGCCGGCCCATGGCCGGCGATCCTCTTCACCACCTGCACCATGCACCGCTGCGAGAGCTCATCGATGTAATCCTTCGCCGTTTTCTCCACTGCTTCTTTGGGCCTCGGCCTTATGAACCCTTCTGCATTCCACAGCTCGATCAGCCTAGACACGAAGATCTCCGAGCCTTCCGGGAAGGAAGAAATGTACAGGAAGCATGATCTAAAGCTGTCGTCGGGCAAGTCATCGTAGCTGAGAGCCAAGATGTCGAAACACTTGTTCCCATCCTCCATGAATTCCCAATCCAAGCTCTCGAACACTCGGTTCCAGGTTGCAGGGAAAGGACCCTTTTTGAAGAGAAGCGACCCGAGCACCACCAGAGCAAGAGGTAAGCCATGGCAATTCTTCGCTAGCTTTCGGCCTACCTCTTCTAGGTCTCCTGGACACCTCCTTTCATGGCCTCTGCGTGACGGAAAAGCCTTCTTCTGCAACAGCTCCCAGCTCTCGTCGTCATCCAGGAACCGAGGCATGTGGGGGGCGAACGAGGGATCCGCTGACCTCGCCACGTCCAAACTGCGAGTGGTGAGCAAGACTCTGCTTCCATTCTTGTGATCAGGGAAAAGCCGTTTCAGGTCTTCGCATGTGCTGCTCAGCCAGACATCGTCCAACACGATCAAGCATCTCCGTTCTTGGAACTGCTGATCGAGCTTCCTCTCGAGCTCCTCCCGCCTCATCCTCAGCAATTCCTCCCCGGTGAGGCCCATGACTTTTTCGATGATGCAGTTCAGGAACTCGGCTCCTCTGTAGTTTTTGGAGACGCTGACCCAGCACAGCACGTCGAACTGCTTTCGGACTCGAGGATCACGGTAGACCTTCTTGGCGAGGGTAGTCTTGCCGAGACCGCCCATGCCCACTACAGAAACGAAGCTTCGCCATTGATTCTGCTGATCGATCAAGTGCCGCACCAGTAGCTCCTTGTCTTCCTCGAAGCCAACGAGATGGACATCATCCTCGAAATCAGGGGACGCGAGTAGAGGCGTGGGAAGGTTGACATCCACACGATCAGGATCGCGGCTACCGCCAAAATTGGAAACGCCAAAGATTTCTCTGCTCCTAGAAATGTCAACGATCTTTTCCTTAATCCGATCGATACCGCAAAGAAGATGGTGCCGGGAATAATAGTCAAAGGGGGCAGTGGCATATCTTGACGCTAACCCAACGAAGGTTCGTTTTCTCCTCCGGTGATTCTTCCTCTTGGACGCAGCTCCGATGATGTCGATGAGGTCTTCGATCTCGTAGGCCACGTCTCGGATCTCGCGCACCCAATTCTTCACTCTTTCGTCTCCCTTGCTTCCCTTGGGCTCCGCGTCTTTGAGGAAGCATTGGATTCGGTGCAGCTCAATGTTCAGCCACTCCACCGCGTCGCGGAAGCTGCCCAAGTAGTTTGCTTCTTGGTAGATGAGCTTGCTGAGCTTATCCACCACACGGACCACGGCCGATGCGTCCATCTTTTCTCTAAGAGAGGAGAGGAAACGATGCGCCGGCGACTCATTCAGAAGTGGAGGAGCAAGAGTGAATACTCAAAATTGGGAAGAAAAGATACGTACAAGAGCTACCAGAATTCATTCACAGCAAAACAACAGTAGCAAGCAGCTCCCGAGGAGAAAGGGAAGAAGAAATTGGATTAGATCCAACAGATTGTCCGGTCTCCGCACAAACGTTGACTCGGTTAGAGATAGAGAGGATTAGCATGTGATTGAATCTAAGAGGCTAAATGAATCAAGTTACTGATTAGTTATTCAAAATTTGATTCAATAAAAACTTATTTAATAAGATTCTATAAGATAAATAAATTAAACTGAAGTTTCATCATGAATATATTCATCAATTTTTAAATAAAAAAATAATTATTTTAATATTAAATTTTTAAATTTTAAATTATACATATAAATAAATATATTAAATTTATTTATTAAAATAAAATTCTGAATTTTAATAAAAATATTATAATTTTCTCTAAATATATAATTTAATTTTTAATAAATATTTAAATTTATAATTTATGTTTATGAAATTCGTTTAACCTCGATAAAAGTTCAAATAAATTTGTGAGTCATAAATATATTCGTTAAATAAAATTCAAGCTCGACTCGATTATAAATAAGTTAAACTCAAATATTCAAGAGTTTGATACTGTATTACACCCCTATTTGAATCTGTGAAGTGAGAAAGGTAATATATTTTATTTTTGAAAATAAAGATATATTAAAAAAAATTAAAAAATATATAATGTGCTATTTTATTAATAAATAGAAAAGAAAACGTTTTTTTTAATGCGCACTTAAATAAATTGAATGTTTTTTTAAAAAAAGATCAAATCAATGTCCCTCTCGTAATTTTATTTCTACATTATCTGTTAATTTAGGAGTATTAAAATATTGTTTAATTAAAAATTTTAAACTTGGTCAAAATAATCATACAAGCTATTTTAATATAATAGTTGATCCTGTCCGAGTGCTGAGTCGATGGATGCTGGGGACGTGACACGCTTCGCTGTCTTCGACTGGTGATGTAAATCTTCGGTGAACCTGCAAAGAAGCCGAGCCGGGAGGGGTTTCCCGGCGACAGCCCTCCGACGCTCAAGTCAAGTAACGAGAGAAGCAGCGTAACTGTGGCTACAGTAGAGATTTGCGCATACCTTCGTCGACGTCTGGAGGTCCTTATGTAGGACCCCGGGGAGGCTCGGGCACGCTTCTCTATGCGTGCACGCTTCCCCAAACATACCTTAACAAGCCTCTGTCAGAAAAGTACCTCTGGCGTCATTCCACAATCGTCCGAGCATATCCCGGATGTGACAGTGGAAGCTTCCGCCGTATGATCCTGTGTACGGCTCGGCTGCCAACTCTACTGCTTGTCGACGGCAGGCGTCTCGAGGATGATGTTATCCCCTGTCTCCTTTGTCCTCTTGCGTTCACTGTCTATTCCAGGGCCGAGCGGGTAGGCCGCTCGGCAAGCATATAACTTCTGCATCGGTCGTATGCTCGGATGAGACTGCTCCCGCCTGTGTTGCCTTGTGCACCAGCCGAACGGACAGCCCGCTCGGCCTTTGAAGCCTTTTTTACCTTGAGCATCGGAAACCCAACCCCTAGTCGGGTTATCTCTCATTCGGCTTGGGGGAATTCACAGCCGGTCGGCTCGATTCATCCGGTTGGTCGGCCTGCTTCGCCCGGTCGACCGGGTCTCAGGGTTGAATCTCTTGACCTCTGACTTCCATGTGTCGTTGACCTTCCGCCAACGAGGGTCCTCCGCCCTTACCACCGGATCACATGCCTCCCCCTCAAGTCTAGTCGAAGGAGGCGCTAAGTCCGACTGACTGGACAGCCGGTCGGCCAGAGTGATACTGCCCTTCCACTCGGGAATGTTCCTCCAAACGGTCGCTCGGCCTCTTCCGAGCGCTGGCTTTGCTGCCGTGTCGACGGTCCTCGCTGACGCCCTTCGGATCTCCTCGGGATTCTTGCAAATCTTCTTCATTAAGACCGAGCACGCGCGCTGGGCGCCGTAATGGCGCTCATTAAATGCACCCCTATGACCCGGTGCCACGTGGCGCCTCCGCTGGCGTCATCGTACGGCTCGGCGATGTATCCGATGGGACATCGACGGTTTGAAATGAACGGCCCGATGGGGGCCTCGGTTCCTGTGACCTGCATCGGACGGTCGAGGCCGATCGGGCCTGACCTTATAAAGCCGTCACCTTCCTCCTCCGTCACACTTCTGCCTTCGCGTGTTCCGCCGCCTTTCTTCAGTGCTCCAACATTCCGGCGATTCCGCTTCATTGTTTTCTGACGATTCCCCGCCGTCTTCCTTCGATCCCCAGCCTCTTCGTAAGGTTCCTCCTCCTTTCCTCTCTGTTTTCCTCGTCTTTTTTGTCGAGTTCTTGTCTTCTGGTCGTTGTCCCTTTCATCGTTTCCTTGTTGTGTCATTTTCTATTCTCTTGGCTTTTGTTCTCTTGCCCGATCGGATAATGGCCAGTTCATCCCGACCCGTAGATCCCACTTTAGGTCCCTGGTATACTACCATGGAGTCTCGCTTCGATCGGCGTGACGCCGAGGCTTTGCTTGACGGTTTTGACATTCCGTCTGACTTTGAACTTATTCTACCCTCACCAATCGCTCGGCCTCACAAATCGCCGAGAGGAGTCATTTGTTTTTTCCGCGACCAATTCACAGCCGGTCTGCGATTTCCTCTTCATCCCTTCTTCGCCGACGTTTGCAACTTCTTTGGTCTTCCGCTCGCCCAATTAGTTCCCAATACTTTTCGACTTTTGTGTGGAGTGGTGGTACTGTTCAAGATACACCGCATCCTTCTCCGACCGGAAATTTTTTACTATTTTTATTATCCCAACCAGTCCGAGCTGGGCACCTATCTATTCCAGGCTCGGCCCGGCCTAGTCTTTTTTTGATAAACTCTCCTCCTCCAATAAACACTGGAAGGAGTACTACTTTTATTTTCGTCTCCCCGTGCGAGCTCCCTTTCGAACCAATTGGCAGGTCGGACCGCCTACTTCTCCCGAGGTAAAAAGATTTAAGACCCGACCAGATTACCTCGAGGCCGCGAACATGCTTGCCGGTCTGAAGCTCGATATCAACAAGCTTCTGCCTGAAGGCGTGCTGTATATCTTCGGCCTAAGTCCGAGATGCACTCCACTTCCGAGCAGTTTCGGTAAGAATTTCACTTGCTTACATACTTTGAGTGCTAACTGATTTTCTTCTTTTTTCTTTGCAGCGAATATCGTCATGGAGTCCGTGATGCTCGGGATTTTGAAGAGGAAAGCTGAGGCGCTTGAAGCGGTCGCCGCCAAGGAGATGGAGCAACTGGGCATCACTCCGGTCGGCTCTCACGAGGGTGAGAGCGAGACAAACGCGGAGGAGTCAGCCGCTCAGGACTCCCCCGTAGAGGTGACGGGGGGAGCTACGTCAAACAGGGAACCTGTCGTTCAAGAAGAGGGCTCCGATCGGGAAGGCGAGCGCCCGCTCAGACAAAAAAGGCACCGAACGGAGACACCGTTGCGCTCGGCTACTTCTGCTGTTCGTGTATCCGAGCAGGCGGGGTCCGATTCTCGGGGGAAAACTCTAATGGTGGAGGTATTATCCTCCGATCGGACTCCGTCTCAACTAAACTCGCCTGCCCACCCTATTGAGGTTGTGCTGGTCAGCACTCTTCCACCTGCCTCCCGCCGGGTCCAGCGCTCGACTATTTTGTCCAAGTTCTCCGCCCCGCCCTCTGCTCCCTCTGCTCCCTCTGCCTCGGCTCACACGACTCCCGGCCGAAGCCGCACCATCAGGGCTACCCTGCACCTTCCCACCGAGGAGCTTTTGCTCGAGTCTGATCGGCCGACCGCGCTTGAGCATATGATCACCATGAAGGAGCCCCTCGCCGAGATGTGGGCCGATGCTCGGGCTCGTGTTGCGTTAATTCCGCTCGTCAAACTCGCCAACAGCCAAATGCAGCAGGCCACTGGGGTGAGTGTGTTTTCTTCTGAAGTCCTTTATGCCATCTTCCCGGTCGGCTATTAATAATCTTGTTTATGTCAGAGATGGGTGGAGGAGATCGCGGTCGCCAATCGACTGGCCATGGTGGACGAAGAGCTGAAGAAGCTGAAGAGTTCAGGCGGGCCGTCCTCCCAAGGCCCCTCCTATGCCGAGCTGCAGAAAGAGCTCAAGAGGACCCAGGATTTGTTGGAGACGGAGAGAAAGAAGACGGCCGACCAAGCCCATACTCTGGCTGAACTCGAAAGACAAGTCAAGACACTTGATCGGAAAATAAGCCTAGCCACCGATCGGAAGAAGACGGCCATCGCCGATCTGGAGAAGAAAAACATCGAGGCGCAGGGCCTGGAGCAACGAGTCAAAGAGTTGATGGAGCAGCTGGACGGCGAGAAGACGAGTCGCTCGGGGGAGGCGATCAAACATAAGGACGAACTGAAGACCTTGCAGGAGTCTCTTGAAGCTTCCCAAGCCGCCTTCAAGGAATATCAAGAGTCTCTTGAAGCCAGGGCGGGTCACATCCGCTCGAACGAATTTTCTGAGAAGGTCTGCGAGCGGATGTATACTGCCTTTGAGTTGGCCATTTCTTCCACGACGGACTATCTGAAGTCCAAGGGTCAGCTTCCCGACTCCGCAACCATCCCGGCCGAAGACTACGTGGCGCTTCTTTCCTCCATCCCGAAGACCGTTTATGATTTTCTTGAGTAGTGTTTTTTGTAATCCTTCCGACCGGCTCTTAATGGCCTGAATTTTAATGAAGATATGTCGTCCTTTCGTTAGCTTACTCTTTTTTCTTTTTCCGTTAAATCACCCATACCTGTGTATTCCGATCAGATCGCGAACTGCCGCCGTTCGCGTCCCCTACCTTTCCTTCTAGTTAATCGTCTCTCGTCCTGCTCTCCAAAGGAATCCCTCGCGAAATATTTTTGATAATCGGACCGCTCGTCTGAACACACTCACTTCTTTAAATGAAATTCCCGTTAGATGTTCGCGAAGTACCTTTGGTAACTTGGCCGATCGGCCACTCGACTCACAGGTCGACCTTTTTATTATCTTCTTCTGGCCGGGGGGTTTATAATCGTCGGTTCGACTCTATGGTTTAACGTCGGAGCTCGACGATATTCCTACCGGAGGGTTTATAGTCGCCGGTTTGACTCTAGGGTTTAACGTCGGAGCTCGACAGTTTTCCGGGGGATTTATAGTCGCCGGTTCGACTCTAGGGTTTAAGGTCGGAGCTCGACGATTTTCAAGCCGGGGGGTTTATAGTCGCCGGTCCGACTCTAAGATTTAACGTCGCTGCTCGACGGTCTTCAAACCGGGGGGTTTATAGTCGCCGGTTCGACTCTAAGATTTAACGTCGCTGCTCGACGGTCTTCAAGCCGGGAGGTTTATAGTCGCCGGTTCGACTCTAAGATTTAACGTTGCTGCTCGACAGTCTTCCGGCCGAGGGGTTTATAGTCGCCGGTTCGACTCTAAGATTTAACGTCGGAGCTCGACGGTCTTCAAGTCGGGGGTTTATAGTCGCCGGTCCGACTCTAAGATTTAACGTCGCTGCTCGACGGTCTTCAAGCCGGGGGGTTTATAGTCGCTGGTTCGATTCTAAGATTTAACGTCGCTGCTCGACGGTCTTCCGGCCGGGGGGTTTATAGTCGCCGATTTGACTCTAGGGTTTAACGTCGGAGCTCGACAGTCTTCCGGCCGGGGGGTTTATAGTCGCCGGTTCGACTCTAGGGTTTAACGTCGGAGCTCGACGGTCTTCCGGCCGGGGGGTTTATAGTCGCCGGTTCGACTCTAGGGTTTAACGTCGGAGCTCGACGGTCTTCCGGCCGGGGGGCACAGAGCCATCTGTATAATGGTAAGTCTAGACATATACGTCGTAGACATAATACCATTAGACAACTACTCTCAACTGGAGTTATCACTGTTGACTATGTGAAGTCAAAAGATAACCTAGCGGATCCGCTAACCAAGGGGTTAAATCGAGAGTTAGTTGCAAGCTCATCACAGGGAATGAGCTTGATGCCATTGTCAGCGATTAGTGTAGAGGACACTCAACCTATGCTGACTGGAGATCCCAAGAACTAGGTTCAAAGGGACAACTAATCTGCACTGAGACACACTGTAGGGGAAGTCCCATGAAACAGTGATTAGACCAGGATAAGCCGATGGGCTTTTAATGATTAAAAAAAAAGAGTAGATGGTAACTCTTGAGAGATCACCTATGTGAGAAAGAAGTGGGGCCGCTTCGAAGAGAATTGGAGGCACAATTCTGAGAGCTTTTCACAGAACCAGGCGTGTTCATGGCCAAGAACGAACACACTCATAAGACCTGAGCTATATCAGGGAGAGTCTTGGGTAAGATCTGTCTTGCTTACATCAACGGCCAAACAGTTCAAAGACATCACGTCTACTAATCAGCCAGTGTGTAAACAGAGTTTACAAGGGAAGGTTCAAAGGATAACACCTACCTATCCTATACTCGACTCAACTGTCGAAAACTATCATAAATCCTTGTTTTCATTCATGTGGGGGATTGTTGAAAAAAATTGAATGAAAACGCGGCATGTGGGTTGTAGTCCCACAACGATTGAAAGCAAGGCTTTCCGACTGATTCGGAACAAAGGGGGTTGGAAATCTAGGGTCCGAATGACATCAACCCGAGGGGTATTTTTGTGAACCCCATTATTTGTTATATCAGTCAGACAACTTATTGGCCATCATACAAGATAAGAATTATCGCCAACTTGCTTGCACGCCACGTGGCAGGCCACGTGACAAGTGTGCAAGAGCTTGCAAATCACTTGGCAAGCATGCAAGCCACAACGTGGCTTGCTTGAAGCCAACAGCAAGCCACGTTGTGGCTTGCTGGCACGTTGAAGACAACAGCAAGCCATGTTGTGGCTTGCTGGCAAGCATGCGTTGTGGCTTGCTGTGCTTGCATGCCTTGCACCAGGCAAGGTCTATAAAGAGACCTTAAGTGGAATCAAAAGAGCATAGCAGAAGTGAAGAGAGCATAGCAGAATAAATAGCTCAGTGAGCTTTGTGAGAGAAGTTCAAGTGAATTTTGTGTGTTCTTCTCTTCCTCTTTGAATCCCTATATTTCCTTCCCTTCTGTTGTGCACTTATTTTGCTCAACAGAAATAGTGATAGTTTTCGGATCTAGTTCAGATCGTCACGACAACCAGTGCTCGGTTGTGCTCGTGATCCTGCCATTTTATTCTGGGAAACAGACGTCCACCTAATCCTCTGAGCACCACGGAGGGACCGAATCTGTTTTAAGGAGATATCGTTCTGCTGGACTCGGCATCCACTCTGAGTTCGTGTTGCAACTCTCGACACCCTGTCAGCAACTCTCAGCAGCAACGTGACGCCGCTCGACAACTCACGGTGTCCACAACTCATCTACTCGGTACGTGGCTCGGCTCGCTAGAGTCGACAGTTTGAGATTATCTGCTCAAACATATTTGATTATAAGTCTTTGTACATCTGATACGCACTCAGAAGTGTGAAACAGAGCTTTTGAGACAATCACACAGATTGTAACGAATTTACACCCAACACTTGAACTGCTGATCGAGCTTCCTCTCGAGCTCCTCCCGCCTCATCCTCAGCAATTCCTCCCCGGTGAGGCCCATGACTTTTTCGATGATGCAGTTCAGGAACTCGGCTCCTCTGTAGTTTTTGGAGACGCTGACCCAGCACAGCACGTCGAACTGCCTTCGGACTCGAGGATCACGGTAGACCTTCTTGGCGAGGGTAGTCTTGCCGAGGCCGCCCATGCCCACTACAGAAACGAAGCTTCGCCATTGATTCTGCTGATCGATCAAGTGCCGCACCAGTAGCTCCTTGTCTTCCTCCAAGCCAACGAGATGAACGTCATCCTCGAAATCAGGGGACGCGAGTAGAGGCGTGGGAAGGTTGACATCCACACGATCAGGATCGCGGCTACCACCAAAATTGGAAACGCCAAAGATTTCTCTGCTCCTAGAAATGTCCACGATCTTTTCCTTAATCCGATCGATACCGCAAAGAAGATGGTGCCGGGAATAATAGTCAAAGGGGGCAGTGGCATATCTTGACGCTAACCCAACGAAGGTTCGTTTTCTCCTCCGGTGATTCTTCCTCTTGGACGCAGCTCCGATGATGTCGATGAGGTCTTCGATCTCGTAGGCCACGCCTCGGATCTCGCGCACCCAATTCTTCACTCTTTCGTCTCCCTTGCTTCCCTTGGGCTCCGCGTCTTTGAGGAAGCATTGGATTCGGTGCAGCTCAGTGTTCAGCCACTCCACCGCGTCGCGGAAGCCGCCCAAGTAGTTTGCTTCTTGGTAGATGAGCTTGCTGAGCTTATCCACCACACGGACCACGGCGGATGCGTCCATCTTTTCTCTAAGAGAGGAGAGGAAACGATGCGCCGGCGACTCATTCAGAAGTGGAGGAGCAAGAGTGAATACTCAAAATTGGGAAGAAAAGATACGTACAAGAGCTACCAAAATTCATTCACAGCAAAACAACAGTAGCAAGCAGCTCCCGAGGAGAAGAAATTGGAATTAGATCCAACAGATTGTCCGGTCTCCGCACAAACGTTGACTCGGTTAGAGATGGAGAGGAAGGCATGTGATTGAATCGAAAGAGTGTAAATCAATCAAGTTGCTGATGAATTATGAATTATTTAAAATTTGATTTGATAAAAATTTATTTAATAAGATTGGTTAAGATAAATAAATTAAATTTAAATTTTATGAACATATATGTTAAGTTCATTAATTAATTTTTAAATAAAAAATAATTATTTTAATATTAAATTTTTTACATTCTACCTATAAATAAATATATTAAATTTATTTATTACAATAAAATTATAAATTTTAATAAGAATATTATAATTTTCTCTAAATATATAATTTAGTTTTTAATAAATATTTAAATTCATAATTTATGTTTATGAAGTTCGTTTAACCTCGATAAAAACTCAAATAAATTTGTGAATCATGAATATATTCGTTAAATAAAATTCAAGTTCGACTCGATTATAAATAAGTTAAACTCAAATATTCAAGAGTTCGGCATTGGATTATACCCCTATTTGAATCTGTGAAGTGAGAAAGGTAATATATTTTATTTTGAAAATAAAGATATATTAAAAAAAATTAAAAATATATAATGTGCTATTTTATTAATAAATAGAAAAGAAAACTTTTTTTAAAATGGCCACTTAAATAAATTGAATGTTTTTTTAAAAAAAAATCAAATCAATGTCCCTCTCGTAATTCTATTTCTAAATTATCTGTTAATTTATTAGTATTAAAATATTGTTTAATTAAAATTTTTAAACTTGGTCAAAATAATCATACAAACTATTTTAATATACTAGTATTGAAATATTCTAAAACCTAAATTCACATTGAATAATTACGGATAATTTTTATATATTGTAAATTCTAAATTTATCATAAATATATTGTACTAATTATTGAATAACTTCTATACATTTTAACAACTACTTGATTAATTTTATATTTTATAGCAACTGCATGATAACTTCTTCAATAACGTTGTGCCAACGGAAAATTTCATAATAAAATTATGATTGGGATGCCCATTAATTTTTTTTTGAAAAAAAAAGAATGTAATTTGTATAATCAGAGATGTTCATTTTTACCATTTTTTTTATAGTAAATAAAAAAGAAACGTTGTTCTCAATTTCTACCGCTGAAAAGCTATTAAAGAGAATAAAACATGACAAAAATTAAATTTAAAAAAAGAGACGATTTTATTTTTCCAAATTATAAGGGCGTCCCAATTTTCTTTTTAATTAAAAGTGCATCCTTTTACACTATTGACCGTGTATATTCACTCTCACCCCTTAGTGTTGTTTCGATGTTTTCTTCTTCGTCTAAATTCTCACTCGATTGGATATGTTCTGGTAGCTATAAAATTATAGTTATAATAACTATGATATAATTAATATTTTATAATTGTTATAATATAAATATAAATAATAGATGAGTAAATTAAATTTGTAACAATTATAAAATTATAATTATTACAATGTGAATGATAGATAAATCGGATTAACTCCATATTTATCCATATTTATAATAAGTATAAAATTAGATTTGTGCTCTCATGGTATAAGGTAGATAGTGGACGTATAATATCTCTAGCGTAATGTCCAGAGATCGATTTTCAGGAACTGATAACCTAGTGTTTATCTCATCATTCACCTATAGTATGTGTACTTATATTTATCTCCCTCTATATCTGTGGAACCGACACTAGGTGGCCGCTAAGGTAGCGGATCTATCTTTTTATAAAATTAAAATTATATTCATTATAATGTAAATGTTTTTGAATATGTTAAATATGCTACTACAATGATCCGGTGGTAAGGTGGGGCCCACCAGGGAGAAGGTCATGGCCACGTGGAAGGGCAGGATAAAGGCAGTCAACGTTCCTGGATCATCGTCCGACCGGACACCCTACTCGTCCGGTCGAATCAAGGAATTGCCAGACCAACATCACTACAGCTCGGCCAGGTACCAAGCTTCCGACGCTCAGAGAAGTCCATCGCCGAAGCGCGTGTCGAGCGGCCGTCCCGCTCGGATTCTCACCAAGTCCCAGATCCTACAACGCAGAGACACGGCTCACTCGTTCGACAACAAGGGTCAGATCAGTCGAAGCGGTCGAGCGGTCTTCTCGCTCGGCCCTAGAAATGGCAGCGCGAGGACATCGGCAGTTAGCCGAGCAGCTCTCCCACTCAACCCCCATGAAGAGTAGCCATCTGACAGACATGGATCGGCTGAGCGGCTTACAGGCTAGTCTCATCGGAGGTCCACGCACGGTCAGCAGGAGCGTCACATCCCTAACGTCCATCATCTCGACTCTCGGACAGAATCAAATTTGGCGCCGTCTGTGGGAACGCACCTGTATCCGAGCCGAGAGGATGGAAGAAGCTGGACGACTTCACACGGTGACGCTCACTCAAGAGGAGCTCGACGCACTTATACAATCGTGAGCGGCAACATTAGTCGAGCAGCAGCAGCAAAGAGCGCTAGCCGATCGACTGGCTCAACAAGCAACATCGGCCTCGGGAGGCCGAGTGGCCCATGAAGACCGACCAAAGCAATTGTCCATCTAGGGGCAGAATAAGGGGTCGACCGACACTCAAGGGGAGGCTCCACCTGCGCCAATTCCGTTCCACCGGGCTTTGTTTCAAATGCCCTCCAAGATTGCTCAATCCAATCAAGAGAGGGACTCTTCCTCAGATGAAACACCTGTGCGGGATGCAAGGAAAGGCCAGACACCCTGAGCTGATTCGTCACCCGAGCGGATCAACCGCCAATTCTATGAAGCAATCCTGCAAGATCCGCTGCTAAAGCACTATGCTCCTTTGACGATCGGAGAATATAACGGGTCAACTGAACCCGAACGACTATCTTGGTAAGTTCGATAACGCTGCTACTCTCTATCAGTACACAGAGGGAGTCATGTGCCGAGTCTTCCTAACCACGCTCTCGGCTCGGCACAACGATGATTCAGAAGGCTACCGGACGGGTCCATCCAAAGCTTCAAGGACTTCCGAACGGCCTTCTTGCACCACTTCGCAAGCAGCAAACGCTACCAAAAGACGAGCGTCAGCCTATTCTCGATGAAGCAAGGTCCCAGAGAGTCCCTCCGAGCGTACATCCAACGCTTTAATCAAGTGACCATGGACATCCCATTAGTCCCGTCAGAGACCATGACGAACGCATTCACCCAAGGGCTCGTGGACGGAGATTTCTTCCGGTCTCTCATCCAAAAGTCACCTAGGGACTACGACCACATGCTGAAGAAGGCCAACGAATACATAAAAGTGGAAGAGGCCCAGGCGGTAAGGAGGAAATAAATGACATCTGAATCATCAACGCTGACTGAACGGAGGCCCCCCCTCATACATCAGCCACCACGAGGAACCCGAGCCGAAGGGGCGCGGCTACACCAGGAAGCAAGGCCTCATGTAGTTCAGCACGTGGCCGCCGAGCGTCCAAAACCAAAAGGAAAGGTATGGGCCTCTCTGTTTTGTTCCTTCCACCAGTCAGCAACTCACAACACGCGCGACTATCGCGGATTCAATTCGGTCGCCCAACCGGCGCCTAAAAGTTATCGTCGCCGGTCTCCCTCTCCTGATCGGCGACACGGGCACCACGGCGCCGAACGGCGAGATGAAGTATGGAGATCATCGCAGCAACCCCATCAAAGAAGCACCGAGCCCGACCGAGTTGCACGTGAGCGAAGCAGGCCGCCTGCTCGGGAGGTGGAAAACAGGAGCAACGTAGTGCGAGGCGAGATCAACATTATAACCGGTGGACCGACCAACGGAGACTCCAACCGAGCCCGAAAATCATACTCTCGGCGGCTGGAGATCCATGCCGTTGTTGTGGCAGGGAGAATGCGAGCGGGCCCCAGATCAGCTTCAGCCCCAGAGATCTCGAAGGAGTCGAAGTGTCACACGATGACGCCCTCATTATTCGAGCGGTAATCACAAACTATATCATTCACCGTGTATTCATTAACACAGGCAGCTCGGTCAATATCATTTTCAAGAAGGCGTTTGATCAATTCCAAATCGATTGGGGTGGGCTACTGCCAATGACAACCCCGCTGTATGGGCTCACCGACAATGAGGTCCAGCCGATCGGCCAAATCAAGCTGGCCATATCACTTGGGGAGGAGTCGCTCCGAAGGACGAGGACCACGAACTTCATCGTGGTAGACGTCGCCTCAGCCTATAATGTCATTTTGAGCTGACCGACCTTCAATGAATTCAGAGTGGTCGTCTCAACCTTCTGCCAGAAATCAAATTCCCAGTAGAAGATCGGATAGGAGAGGTAAAGGGTGATCAGTTGGCCGCTCGGTTATGCTACGTCAAGATAGTCAAGACAGAGGCCAAGTCCGCCCGGAAGACTCCCCGGCTAGAAGTTAGCACCATAATTGAGAAGCCTCCTACTTTGATTTACGAGAAGAAGGAAGAGGTGCAGATCCATCCAAGCCGAGCGGAAGCTACTACCTTCATAGCCGCCGATCTGACGGCCGAACAGAAAGCCGAACTGATCGAATGTCTCCGGCGGAACCACAACGTCTTCGCATGGTCAACACACGAGCTCCCTGGGATCTCTCCTAAAGTGGCGCAGCACGAACTCCATGTCCGACCAGATGCTCGGCCGGTGAAGCAAAGGAATGGGGACTTCAGTGCTGAACAGAATTTAATCATCCGAGCAGAGATAGAAAAGATCCTGGAGGCTGGCCACATCCGAGAGGTTCAATTCCCGAGCTAGCTAGCGAATGTGGTGCTGGTCTCCAAACCCGGGAACAAGTGGAGAGTCTGTATCAACTTCAGAGACTTCAATAAGGCGTGCCCAAAGGACTTTTATGCTTTGCCCCGAATCGATCAAATGGTGGATTCAAATGTCGGGTGCAAGTTGATATGTATGTTGGATGCTTACCAAGGGTCATCAAGTGCCGCTCGCTCGGGAAGACTAGGAGAAGGTTAGCTTTATCACAGCTGATGGAACTTACTGCTACAACGTCATGCCATTCGGACTGAAGAACGTCAGCGCCACCTATCAGAGATTGATGAACAAAGTCTTCCGACGGCAGATCGACCACAACATGGAGGTATACGTCGACGACATTCTGATCAAATCCCTCCGAGCGGTTGATCTTTGCGCCGATATCAAGGAAACGCGCTAGACGCTGAGGACATATGGAATCAACTTAAATCAGAACAAGTGTCTGTTCGTCACAAGAAGCGGGCGTTTCTTGGACTACATAGTTACCGAGTGGGGCATTGAAGCGAACCCGAGCAAAGTGAAGGCACTGCAAGACATGCCGGCGCCCATAAATCTAAAGGAAGCTCAGCGTCTCACCGGGCGGATAACTACCCTATCGTGGTTCATCTCCAAATCGTCCAACCGAAGCCTTCCATTTTTCAAGATATTGCGCCGAGCCACCAAGTTTCAGTGGGACGAGGTATGCGATTGGGCATTCGGAGATCTTAAAGAGTACCTCAACTCGCTGCCCGTACTCGCTAAGTCTATTGCCGGTGAGCCGCTTCGTATTTATTTTTACTCAACCGACCATGCGGTCGGTTCGACATTAGTTAGGCAGATGAGTAGCCCGTGTACTTTCTGAGCCATATATTAAAGGACGTTAAGTCTCGCTACACCGGTCTTGAGAAATTGGCCTATGCGCTGGTGCTCGTCGTTCAGAGGCTCCGTCCATACTTCCTCGCACACACCATCATTGTGATGACTAATAACCCTTTGGGAAGAGTCCTTCTTAACCCAGAGGCGTCCAGTCGGTTGATCAAATGGATGACGGAGCTCAGCGAGTTCGACATCCAGTACCAGCCCCGAACGACCATCAAAGCACAGTTCTTGGCGGATTTCGTCACTGAGGTACAGAATCCTGAACCAGAAGCTGTCTAGAAGATATATGTAGATGAGTCGGCCACTCGGCAGAGGAGTGGGATCGGAATACTGCTGATCTCCCCCAAGATGAGCGGATGCAGTTGTCCATCCGGCTAGACTATCGGGCGACCAATAATGAAGTTGAGTACGAGACGCTCATAGCTAGCCTACAGGTCGTTCGGCACGTCGGAGCTATCCAAGTCATCATACACTCAGATTCGCAGTTGGTCGCTCAACAGCTGATCGGAACGTTTGAGATAAGCAACGCGCGTCTCAGGCTCTACGCAGAAGCCTTTGAAAAGTTGAAGGCCAACTTCCAAGAGGTAACCATATGGAAGATTCCCCGAGTGGAGAATTAAGCGGCGGACGAATTGGCCAAACTAACGAGCTCACTCTCGCCAATCATATTAGCACAGTCGACCGAGCAGGTATTTTTGGTGGCACACATCGATCGGATGGAGGGACTCACCTTCCCGAGCGACTGGAGGACTGCGCTGATAGAATTTTTACGATCAGGAGTCATGCCATCCAATCGGGAGGAAGCCCGACTGCTAAGGAAAAGGGCTAGTCGATTCACCCTGATCGGGGATCAGTTCTACAAGAAGGCTTTCTCCTGACCTTTGCTCAAGTGCGTCAGGTCAGAGGACGCCGACTACATACTGCAAGAAGTACATCAAGGCTCATGTGGAGGATATCCGGGCGACAGACCGTTGGCAAGGAAGATTCTATTGGACGGATACTTTTGGCCAACCTTACAAGAAGACATCGCTCGGACAGTTGCCACCTGCCTGTCCTGCCAAAAGTACCACAACCTCTTGCATCGGCCAACTGAAGAAATGAAGGCTTCCACGGTATCGTGCCCATTCGACTAATGGGGCATGGACATCGTGGGACTCTTCCCTATAGCGACAGGACAGCAGAAGTTCCTGCTTGTTGCAGTGGACTACTTCTCCAAGTGGGTTGAAGCTGAGCCACTAGCAAGAATAACCGAGCAGATGGTTCAGAGATTTATTTAGCAGCACATTATTTGTCTGTTTGACATCCCTTGCCAACTCGTCTCAGATAATGGGAGGCAGTTTGTCGGTCGGAAGCTAAGGGAGTGGTGTGAGGAGTACGACATCCAGCAAGCCTTTACCTCAGTAGCATACCCTCAGAGTAATTGACAGACCGAGGTTGTCAATCGGGAGATCCTGCAAGTCCTAAAGGCTCGGCTCGACCATGTAGGAGGAAGCGGTGTCGACGAACTCCCCAGCGTGCTGTGGGCGCTCCGCGCGACCCCCAAAGAAGGAATGGGAGCAACCCCTTTCACTTGATGTACGACGGTGAAGCGATCGTCCCCGTTAAAGTAGGAGTCGAGTCCGATTGGATACAACACTATAGCGAAGATAATGCCGAGCGGAGGCTTCTGGAGCTAGACTTCGTGGATGAGGTGCGCGATAAAGCAGCCGCTCGGCTGATGGCTTATAGGTAGAGAATGAGGTAGAACTACAATCGGTGGGTGATCCCGAGGTAGTTCCAGGTTGGCGACCTCGTATGGAAGAAGGTGAAGTCGGTCGGCGATGTCACCAAGTTGGAAGCCCCGTGGGCCGGACCCTTCAAGGTCATGGAGAAACTCCGCTCGGGCGCCTATTACTTGGAGGATGAGGACGGGAGGCGACTCGAGCGTCCATGGACCGCGAACCATCTCCAACCATACCGAACCGGATGAGAGGTGCGCCGATGTAATTAATATATTGTTTATATCCCTGCGCCATTTGAAGTGCAGGACTGAAATCAAAAGCAAATGTTTGCCAAAGTCTTTGTCGAAAGGCAACACAAATCATCGAGCGGCGACGTTAAACCCAGGTCTCCACCGACGGTTGAGCGGCGACCTTAAACCCGAGTCTTCATCGATCATCGAGCGACGACGTTAAACTTAGGTCTTCACCGACAGTCGAGCGACGACCTTAAACCCGAATTTTCACCGACCGTCGAGCGGCGACGTTAAACCCAGGTCTCCACCGACGGTCGAGTGGCGACCTTAAACTCGAGTCTTCACTGATCGTCGAGCGACGACGTTAAACCCAGGTCTCCATCGACGGTTGAGCGGTGACCTTAAATCCAAGTTTTCACCGACCGTCGAGCGACGACGTTAAACCCAGGTCTCCACCGACGATCGAGCGACAACCTTAAACCCGAGTCTTCACCGATCGTCGAGCGGCGACGTTAAACCCAGGTCTCCTCCGACGGTCGAGCGGCGTCCTTAAACCCGAATCTTCACAGACCGTCGAGCGGCGACGTTAAACCTAGGTCTCCACCGACGGTCGAGTGCTGACCTTAAACTCGAGTCTTCACCGATTGTGGAGCGGCGACGTTAAACCCAGGTCTCCACCGGCAGTCGAGCGGCGACCTTAAACCCGAGTCTTCGTCAAATCGTTGAGCGGCAACGTTAAACTCAAGTCTCCATCAACGGTCGAGCGGCGACCTTAAACCCGAGTCTTCGACAAATCATCGAGCGGCGACGTTAAACTCAAGTCTCCGTCGACGGTCGAGCGACAACCTTAAACCCCCAAAGGTAAAACTTGATATATTCCTGAGATCGAATGGTGACTAAAACACTCAGAGGGGTCGTCCGTTCGGGATTATATAACTAATGACTACCCCCAGTCGGGAAGACTGCGCAAACACGAAAAAAGGAAGCATCGCTACAACGAGCGAGTGTGCATTTCATTAACAGAAAGAGCACCGCCGAACGGCGGGGATACATTCAAGACTTACAAAAAAAAAAATTCCCTACCAACTCCTTGCTCACTCAATGTAGTCAAAAGCTTTGTCAGGTATGGAGTCGAGGAGCTGGACGCAGTCGACGGCACCATCGGACAGGGCTTCGGAGAGGTGGTCGTTCATCCTCAGTTGGCAAATCATCGCGTCGATGGCCAACTCAAACGACCGGACGATCTGCTTGACTGCCTTGTTAAGAAACTGGTCTGAGCAGAGGTATGCCTGCTTCATGGTCTCGAAGTGGTTCGGCTCGTCCGCCTGGTAAGTTGCCAGAGAAGAGCGGGCGATCTCCAAAACTTCTTCGAGGGTCTTCAGCTGACCTTGGAGAGAAGCCACTTCGGCCGATCGACCGCCTCGTTCGGCGACCAGCTTGTCTTCAACCCCCTTGAGCTTCTGAGCTAGATTCCGAGCATCTTGATTTTTCAGTCCAGGTCAGTTATAGCTCGGTTCTTCCTGTTGGTGGTCAGCTCGATCTTATGGTCGTAAATTTTTATTTGGGACTCGAGCTGGCCCAACATAATGGCCTGATCGGCGGACTTCTTCCGCTCGACCTCCAGAAGTTTGCTTGTCTTAGCCAGGTCGGCCTGTAGTTCGGCGATCAAGGGCCCCTGGGACAAGGATGCTCCACCAGAAATCTTGAGTTTCTTGAGCTCATCCTCCACTAGTGCCAAGCGTCGACACATCGCCACGATCTCCACCCAGTACTGCCAAAGAACCGAAGAATGTTAAAGCTGAGCGGAGGTAAAATCATGAATAGATAATTACGTACATACCCCGGTGGACATTTGCAAATGACTGTCGGTGAGCAGCCCGGGAGGCATGGTTGCAATGCGTGCTCGGGCCTCCTCCCAAACCTTGGCAAGCGGCCCACGGATAAATATTTGATGTTCCGGAGTTCGTGGTTGATCGTCGGTCGCCAAATACTCCTCCGTCAGGAGGTGGAGGATTGCCGCTACAGAGCGCCGACCGATTGGCGCTGACTGAGAAGAAGCCTCGGGGCTAGAAGCTTGGGAGGTCGAGGCCGAAAGGATGTCGGATCGTAAGACCCTCCGCCGAGCCGAAGGAAGAGAGGCGAGTAGTTGAATTGCGATCGGTTCGAGCGGTAGATTGACAAACAAGAGGGTCCGATCGGAGGAAATGACCTCGATTGTCCCAAGAACGACCGGAGAGGATGTGCCACCCTGCTTAGTAGAATGGACCACTGAAGTAGCCGAACGGGGCAGGGTGGTCATGCGGCGTCTCTTGCGCTGGAGTAAAGGAACCTCACCAGAAGACCCTGAGCCCTCGACTTGGGTAGCAAGTTGCAACTCAGGAGGGAGTGGGTCCACAATCGGTTCAGTGTGGGGCATCCGATCGGCAACGCCTTCTACTTCAGTTGGCATCGCCTTGCTCTCACCTTCATGAGAGCCGACCGGAGTCAGGCCAAGGCTCGTCATCTCTTTCGCCGCAGCAGCCTCGATCTCAGCCTGCTTGAGCTTCATCAGACCGGCTGCCCGAGCACGCATCATGATGTTAGCTGCAAAAGAGGGAAAGAATCAGTTAGACTCAAGGGAAGAATGTAAGGAACTTTCATACCTAGGCTGCTCGAGAGCTTCGTTCGGATCGGGCTCAGCTCGAACATGTACATAACACCCTCCAGTAGCAGCTTGTTAATGTCAAATTTCTAGCCGAATAGCTTGTTCGCAGCATGGAGGTATTCCAGTCGGGTCTTACACTTCTTCAAATCGAGCTACGGTGGGAGCCCAACCTGCCAGGTTGTGCGAAAGCTCGGCCGCTCAGGGAGTCTCAAGAAGAAGAAGTACTTCTTCCAGTGTTTATTAGAAGTAGGCATTTTGTCAAAAAAAGACTATGTTGGATCGAAAGCGCTAGAGTGGGGGTGAATAGCGCTCGTGGCTTTCACAATTTTCGTATTCGTAAATAGTTCAAGTTAAAGCAGCGGAAACGATAAACGAAATAAGCACACACAAGGGACACCAAGGTTTTACTTGGTTCGGAGCCTAGGGCGACTCCTACTCCAAGGCCTGCGATCGTAGATCGCTTCCGGTGGGCAATCACTATCAATCTGAAAAAACTTTTTACAATTATGCAATACCAGTATTGAATAATAAACTTATACCGATAATACAAAAGATGTAGAAGCGAGTTGTTGTCTGTCGGAGTGTCGAGATGCTTCGGAGCAGTGCACAGCTTTGGAAGATCACTTGAGTTCTGGTTCGAGAGTTATTTTCGAAGTTGCAGCTCGAAGCCCCTTTTATAGCTTTTATGGATCTGATCCAGATCCTCGAAGTTCGAGATCAGCTTTGACCCAAGGCTGATCGGTCGACCGATCTCCTGGTTCGGTCGACCGATCAGGCGATATCCTCCTCATCTGATCCGCCCGATCCGCTCGCTCCGCTTCGATCTGGTCAAGTCTTATCCCGGGTTCGGTCGACTGATCCCGCCGTTCGGTCGACCGATCTGCTTCTCTGACTCGATCAACCTGGCCTGATCCAATTGTCACTGATCCTTGGTTCGGTCGACTGATCCCAAGGTTCGGTCAACCGATTCTCTAGTCGAGCCTGGTCCAATCTCTGGGATTCTAATATGCTGGCTTGGGGTTTCGGTCGACCGATCCCAAGGTTCGGTCGACCGATCCCGGTCAGTTCTAGCCCTACACAAAACTGTTAGTTTCCTGCAAAACAGAGTTAGAACAAAACATAATATATAAGAAGCTTGAGTTTGACAGTCTTCGGACTGTTCGGTTTTAACTTCAGATTTCCGACCGGAAACCCTAAGTCGAACCGACGCCTACTGTTCCCTCTTATGGAGAACGCGTCTTCACCTACTTCCCTCAGGAGAGATTACCTGATGTTAGTCCGGTCTTCCAAACCGACTGGATTTTTTCTTGACGCTCGATACTTCCGGACTTTCTGTTAGACGCCCGCTCCCCGACCCGTCCAGTCTTCCACCTGGTTCGCAACACTAGGACTTTCCACCTAGGGTTACCACCCCCTAGGACTTTTTGCCTGAAGCTCTCGACCCGCCAAGACTTTCCGCATAGGGTTACCACCCCCTATAACCTAGGGTTACCATGCCTTAGGGTTTTCCACCTGCCTAACCGCAGCTAGGACTTTTGCCTAAGTACACTTAGGACTTTCCTGCAAGCTCATTCAAACTGTTAGATCACAACATAACTTAACTTTGAACCCTTTGCCATCATCAAAATACGGGTTCGATCATCGGATGCTTCCCACACCAACAGACTAGGCTGACTCGAGACTGGAAGAGGTGTGTGCCCAGTTCAGACTGCTTGGGATAATAGAAATAATGAAACACTTGTGGAGTAAGCGGGATGTCATGTAGCCGGAACAACACGACAACACCACACAGAAGACGGAAGGAGTTAAGGACGAGTTGGGGGAGTGGGACACAGAAATAATTACAAACTTATATTATAAATGGGTGGATCGGATATCGGAGACTGGCCATGAATTTGTCTCTGAACAGGCAAATCGTGCCGATCAACGGGTCATTCGACCGATCGAACCAAGAAGCCAGGACGATTTCGTGGTGAGAGGGAATGTCGAAGGCATTTATGAGGCTCGTCGCGTCGCCCGCATCAAACCGGGTTTCCATGGTGGTGTACCACAGGTCGGGAGCAGGGTCTGACGGCTGCAATGAATTGGCCATCGCCGGAAAATAAGAAAACAGGGAGATGGATGGAAAAGGGGACAGGGAAACACCAAAGCAGAAGCGGGAAAGCAACGGAAGAAAAAGAACCAAGTAGGAGCAAGGTCGAAGAGCTTACAGAAGGGGATCGCTGAGGGGAGAAGCCGAGGTTCGACGGAGCACTGGACACGAACGGTATTGCCGGAGCACATGAAGAAGACGCCAGTGATCGAGCAGAAGCCGACATTGCGACTTTATAAAGAGGGGGTTCGGCCGACCGGAGTCGTTCGATTTAGGGCACAAAATCCCAAGTACAGATCCGACCGTTAAATTTGAACCACCAAATGTCCCATCACCCCTGTCGCTTCGATCGTGCGGTGACGGCGGCAATTCCACGTGGCATTCGCTTACAGGAAGGTCTTAATGGGGATGATTTGCATGAATTTCGAGGTTATTTGGGCAACGTCAACATTGACCGCCCGACTCGTGCCCCTCCGGGAACGCTGAGGGAAAAATATCCAAGTACAAAGGCTCAAAGCGCTAATCGGCACAGGAAGATCAGTCCTACATGGGCCGATCGGGACCCAACCAGTATACTGGCCAATCGGATACCAGACTACTTGTCCTGTTAGTCGGACTTATAGCCTCCTTCGACTAGACTTAAGGGGAAGACACGTGATCCGATGGTAAGGTGGGGCTCGCCCGGGAGAAGGTCATGACCACGTGGAAGGGCAGGATCAAGGCAATCAACGTTCCTGGATCATCGTTTAACCGGACACCCTACTCGTCCGGTTGGATCAAGGAATTGTCGGACCAACATCACTACATCTCAGCCAGGTACTGAACTTCCGACGCTCAGAGAAGTCCATCGCCGAAGCGTGTGCCGAGCGACCGTCCCGCTCGGACTCTCACCAGGTCCCGGATCCTGCAACGCAGAGACACGGCTCACTCGTTCGGCAGCAGGGGTCAGATCAGTCAAAGAGGCCGAGCGGTCTTCCCACTCGGCCTTAGAGACGGCAGCGCCAGGACATCGACGGTTAGCCGAGCGACTCTCCCACTTGGCCCCCATGAAGAGTAGCCATCTGACGGACATGGATCGGTTGAGCGGCTCTCCCGCTTGGACCAGTAACGGACAAAGGGAGCAGTTGGAAATATCTTCCTAAGAACTAGTGTCGCCGACAGGCGGCATGACTGGCGGCACGGTCAGACAGAAAATCGTACGGTGGAAGCTTCCACTATCACGTCATGGATATGCTCGAGCTGTTGAGGTATGACATCAGATATACTTTTCTGACACGTCCTTTCAAAGTATGATTTGGGGAGCGTGCATGCTTTGGGAAGTGTGCACGCATCTCCTAAGAGCCCTATATAAGGACTCCCGGGACTTCGACGGAGGTATGCTTATTCTACTGTAGCTACAATTACGCTACCACTTTCGTTTCTTTCCTTTGCTTGCTTGTTGCTTTCGTCGGAGAATTGACTTGAGCGTCGGAGGGTCATCACTGGGAACCACTCTCTGGCTCGGCACTGACGCTTTTGTGCTTGCAAGCTAGTCTCATCGGAGGTCCATGCACGGTCAACAGGAGCGTCACATTTCTAGCGTCCATCATCTCGACTCTCAGACAGGATCATACAATACATAGAACAACGATAAAATCGTAACTAATACAACGCGCTCAATTAGTTCAGGATTTTGACTAGAGATATTAATAAAAATAATACTAAAAAATTAAAGGATAAATATACACGATTAAATAATGATAAGGGGGTGGTTAAGGCGGAGTCAGTGCATAGGACCCCCACCTCCCACGGGGCCATGTTTTTTTTAAAAAAAAAATTACATATTTTTTTTTTTAAGTAAAGGCTATTCATTTTTTAAAAAAAAATAATAAATGAACCTATATTTTTTTTAAATTTTTATATAATTTTCAAAATAAATACTAACTGAAAAAACTTAAAATGATATAATTATAAACTCTAAAAGATTATCATTTTTTTAAGTGAAAAAAATATACACGGTGTAGTTAAGTGGATCTTTCTTCTTTTTACCAATCTTTTTCTATGAGTAAAGTAGAGAAAAATTCATAATCATAATTTAAATTTTACATGCGATCTCCTCTCATAAAAAACTTTATTTCTACTCTCTGCATATAAAGTTTTATTTGCTTCAATTCCCTCATACAAATATTGTGACCTAATTGCCCCTCAGATTTTTTAGGTACAAAAGGTCCAAAAATGAGTATAATTCCTCTTAAATTCAACACTTTACATTAGAATCGAATATATTTTCTATTAAATTGAGCATATTTTTTTCCTGTTTTAATATAATTCCTCCTAAATTCAGCACCATGTAAAAATAAAATCTAGTATATTTTCTATCCAATTAAGTATCGAGTATATTTTCCTGAAAATTTACATGTAGTCCCCATTGACAAACACAACTTTGCATGCACTCCCCATTGAAAAAAATCTTTCTTTTCACTCCCTAGTCTAATATACTTACCTAATTGCCCCTGATATTTTAAGTATAAAAAGTCTAAAAATGAGTATAAATCCTCTTAAATTCAGTACATTAAACTAAAATCTAGTATATTTTCTATCAAATTGAGTACGATTCTTTTTCCACCTCAATTGGATGGAAAATATACTAGATTTTCTTTAAATGGTACTCAATTGGATATAAAATATACTAGATTTTCTTTAAATGGTACTCAATTGGATATAAAATATACTAGATTTTCTTTAAATGATGCTCAATTGGATGAAAAATATGTTGGAACCCCAAGGTTGTTTTGGTGTGATCAACAAGTTAAGTTAGGTCCTGTGTGTTTCTAACCTTGTGTCTAAGTGTGCAGAGCTTAGGAGCACAGGTAGTCGAGCGGAAGACGTAGCTAGCGAGAAGGACGGCAGTCCGAGGGATGAGGTGCTGTAGAAGAGTTCACCGGTGGACGAGAAGGAAGCGTGCGGTGGTTCCGAGGGACGAAAGCCGGAGCAGAAGATTGCTCGGGGAGCAAGAGACGCAGCTAGCGAGAAGGATGGCACGCGGTGCGTCCGAGGGACGAAGACTGCGGATGAGTACGCCGACGGACGAGAAGGAAACATGCGGCGATTCCGAGGGACGAGAAGCCGGAGGGAAGCCCGCTCGAGAAGACCGAAACTTGGGTTCGGGTGAGCCCTTTTCCGGATGACATAGATCACCCAAGCGAGCAGATCCGGAGGAGAAGAATCGGATCGAGGCGGGACTGAACCAAAGAAGAGGTCACGGACAAAAAAGTCAACGTCTGTTGACTTTGGGCTTCGGGGCGCCCGGAGCCGTCCGGGGCGCCCGGAGCCGTCCGGGGCGCCCGGAGCCCTCCGGGGTGCCCGGAACCCCTCCGGGCGCCCGGACCGTGAAGTTTGACCAGATTGAGTCAATCTCGATCTGGACGTTGGGGGATAAAGTTTTATCCCCCCAGGGCGCCCGGAACCCTTCCAGGCGCCCCGACCAAGGCTATAAATATAGCCTTGGTCCAGAAGCTTTTTAACGAACTCTGATTGTAATTCCAACACTTGTATGCTTTAGACTAGAGTTGAACTTCTATTTTCTGTGCTTCAACGTTGTACGAGGCTTCTCCGCCTGAAGGAGTTTTTAGTGAGCTTAATCTTCCTTGGATTAACAACCACATCGGTTGTAACCAAGTAAATCCTTGTGCCTCGCTTTTTCTTTATGCTTTTAATTTATCAGCTTACTTTAAATATACAAGTGTTAGCTTAAAGAGTTCGAGGAAGGTTGTTGTTTTGTTTTTTATTTTACAGAACTATCCAACAACCCCCCTTCCAGCCAGCCTAACGGTCCTACAAGTGGTATCAGAGCCGAGACGCCTCAGAAGGACTAACCGTCGTCTGAAGCAACAAAACGATGGCCGGAGCTAGCGACTACCCACCAGCATTCGAGGGAGAGTTTTCTTCCTGGAAACAAAGAATGGAGGTATACCTAAACTCAGATATTGGTATTTTTCTAATAATGAAAATAGGTTATGAAGCACCAAAGAACATGAACGGAGAAAAAATCGACATACGCCTCTGGAATGAGAAGCAACGTGACGAGTCCATGGCAAATGCTCGGGCAGAGTTTCACATTCTAAGCGCAATACCAACTAAAGATTTCGACAGAGTCGGAGAGTACAAAAGCGCGAAAGAACTTTGGAAAAAGTTCTTAAAGCTCTACGAAGAACCGGTTGAAGTCGTCTCCTCAATAGACATCGAGCCGTCATCAGAAGAATCCAAGACGGAAGAAATTACCGAGACAGCCCCAACAAACTCAATGGTCGAATTCCATCCCGAAGCCACTGAAAACCCATCCCGGATGAGCAACGATGAAGGGGGAGAGACTTCGGAAGAAAGCAACTCGATAGGGGGAGAATCAACTATCGAAAAGGTAAGTCAGGTATGGACTCGAACTTCTGATCAATTGGTTAAATCAATTGAAAAATTGCCTGAAGACTTTTTCGAATCAGAAATTGAATCTTCGAAAAAGTTTTTTAGATTAAGAAATATATTATTAATAGACTCTTGCAAATTGGAATTTTTGTTAAAAAATTCCTGCAAACTACAAAATATTTTTTCGAACAAATCTTGCACATTGCCGAAAGAATTTTTTATATCGTCAAAAAAATTTTTCGGATTAAAAAATCTTTTGTCAAACGAATCTTGTAAAACAGAAAAATTGCCGAAAATTTTTTTACCTATTATTTTGCTGAAAGAATGTTGCCAAATAAAAGTATTGTCAAAAGAGTCTTGCAAGTTACAAAATACTTTGTCAAACGAATCTTGGAAACTTGAAACATGTTTGAAAGACCTTTTACCAAATATTTCGTCAAAAGAATTTTCTGCATGTTTAATATTATTTATTTTAAATATGAAAAAGTATGATTTAAGAAGTTATGATATATTAAAATGGAAATTTAAAACTTTCTGTTAAAAGCATTAGAACTATAAAATAAAATAAAATAAAAATAAATAATTTAGAAAAATTCTCAAAAAGTCATTTTTGCTTAAGTTAAAAAGCTTTTTCTAAAATTAGAAATTTCTGCTTAAATGACTTAGAAAATTTATCAGATTTTTCTTAAGTTATTTCGGTTTAAATTACTAAGAAAATCTTCAAAAGTTTCTTAAAATTTTACTGAGAATTTTTTTAAGACTGTTTCTGTGAAAATTTTTGCGAAACTTAAACTTGTGTTACTTAAGTTTTATTGATGCAATACTTAGAAATTTAACAACAGGTCTCTTACTTAGAAATTTTGTTAAATTGAAATCAGTTTCAAAATTTTCTATGTTTTTAACCCTTAGATTGTTTTTCTTGGAACCCCATTTTTTTGTGATTAAAGAGGGAGAAGGGAAAATATAAGTCTAGGGGGAGGTAGATAGATTTAATTTTTCTTTCTATCTTTTTGTACTTAAATTACAAATTAAGTTAATTTACTTAATTTTATTTAATGTCTATTTTAACCCTAGCTTAACTTGGGTTGATCACACCAAAAAGGGGGAGATTGTTGGAACCCCAAGGTTATTTTGATGTGATCAACAAGTTAAGTTAGGTCCTGTGTGTTTCTAACCTTGTGTCTAAGTGTGTAGGAGCTTAGGAGCACAGGTAGTCGAGCGGAAGACGCAGCTAGCGAGAAGGACGGCAGTTCGAGGGATGAGGTGCTGCGGAAGAGTACACCGACGGACAAGAAGGAAGCGTGCGGTGGTTCCGAGGGACGAAAGCCGGAGCGGAAGATTGCTCGGGGAGCAAGAGACGCAGTTAGCGAGAAGGACGGCACGCGGTGCGTCCGAGGGACGAAGACTACGGATGAGTACGCCGACGGACGAGAAGGAAACACGCAGTGATTCCGAGGGATGAGAAGCCAGAGGGAAGCTCGCTCGAGAAGACCGGAACTTGGGTTCGGGTGAGCCCTTTTCCGGATGACAGAGATCACCCAAGCGAGCGGATCCAGAGGAGAAGAACCGACCAAGGCGGGACTGAACTAGAGAAGAGGTCCCGGACGAAAAAGTCAACGTCTGTTGACTTTGGGCTCCAGGGCGCCCGGACCGTGAAGTTTGACCAGATTGAGTCAATCTCGATCTGGACGTTGGGGGATAAAGTTTTATCCCCCCAGGGCACCCGGAACCCTTCCAGGCGCCCCGACTAAGTCTATAAATATAGCCTTGGTCCAGAAGCTTTTCAACGAACTTTGAATTGTAATTCCAACGCTTGTAAGCTTTAGACTAGAGTTAAGCTTCTATTTTCTGCGCTTCAACGTTGTACGAGGCTTCTCCGCCTGAAGAAGTTTTTAGTGAGCTTAATCTTTCTTGGATTAACAACCACATCAGTTGTAACCAAGTAAATTCTTGTGCCTCGCTTTTTCTTTATGCTTTTAATTTATCGGCTTACTTTATATATACAAAGGTAGATCCGCTACCTTAGCGGCCCCCCTAGTGCCGGCCCCACGGATATGGAGGGAGGTTCATGCAGGTACACAGGCCATAGGCGCATGGCGGGATAAACCTCAGGTCGTCAGTTCCTGAGAATCGACCCCTGGCCATTACGCCAAAGATACCATGCGCCCACCGTCTGTGCTACGCCCTGGGGGTGGCTTACTTTATATATACAAGTGTTAGCTTAAAGAGTTCGAGGAAGGCTGTTGTTTTGTTTTTTATTTTATAAGACTATCCAACAACCCCCCTTTCAGCCAGCCCAACGGTCCTACAAAATATACTAGATTTTTTTTCAAATGGTACTGAATTTAGGAGGAATTATATTAAATAGGAAAAAAATCGTACTCAATTTAATAGAAAATATACTCGATTCTAGTTTAAAATGTTGAATTTAATAGGAATTATATTCATTTTTAGACTATTTATACCTAAAAATTATACTCGATACTTAATTGGATAGAAAATATACTAGATTTTCTTTTTATATGGTGCTGAATTTAGGAGGAATTATATTAAAACAGGAAAAAAAAATATGCTCAATTTAATAGAAAATATATTCGATTCTAATGTAAAGTGCTGAATTTAAGAGGAATTATACTCATTTTTGGACCTTTTGTACTTAAAAAATCTGAGGGGCAATTAGGTCACAATATTTGCATGAGGGAGTTGAAGCAAATAAAACTTTGCAGGTAGGGAGTGGAAACAAAGTTTTTTATGAGTGGAGATCGCATGCAAAATTTAAGTTGTGATTAGAGATTTTTCTCTACTTTACTCAATTTAATTTATGTATTTTGTTAATAAAATTATTTTATACCATCCATTTTATTATTTTTTATATAAATATAAAGACTTATTTTTTTTTATTTTTTTCATCCGACGTTCAAAATTTAGGGCCGACATGATAAGAGAGGGGCGCTCTTTTGATTAGAAAAAAATAATAATAATAAGGTGCCCTTTCTAATTTTTGCTTGAATATTCTGACAATGAGTCCCCTCGGGGCGGTGCGATGATTAAGATATGGGGTATTGTCACATGAGGTCTTGGGGTCGAAACTCGGCGTGACCGAGCATAACCTCCCCCATGTCTTGGCCATTTGCACTAATGGCTAGTAGTCACCCGTGATTTATCTTCTCCATGTTGACCTCGGGACGGATTGACAGGGACACTAAGGACGAACGAATCGCCTTTTGCCACTTGAATATTCTGACAATGGCTAAAAAATACTCCTCCATTAAGTATTTCTACTTATATGTAATAATCTCCCTGCATTAGGTTTCCATTTTAACATTCAATGGAAAAGCGGAAGAAAAAGTTAATTTTAAAATTAAAATTAAACTTTTTTTTTTATAATTCAAGTTTGTTGTAAAAAAAGGAAAATTAAATGCAGAGACTTTTTATATTCATCACATTTACCACTGTTGTATCGAGAAAAATGAGCATATGAAAGTTAAAACTTAAAAGCATTTTATTTCAAACTAATTTCAATTTATTTTAAGGGAAAAATTTAGCATGGCAAAGATGCAGCTCATTTTAAAAACAGGACACACTCAATTATGTGAGCTTTTAAGTTTAGATCAAATAGGTCAGTTTATAAACAAGCTTAAGTTTCAGTTGATACATTTATGACCCAATAAATAGATTGTGCTCAGATTTTCTAAAGATGATCTATTTTAACTCTTGTGATCCGTTTTAGCCCGTATAAACCTGATTTGTCAATGTGAATATAGTGGTAAAAAAAATTTGAGTTAAGCATCATGCTTCACAACAGCTGAATGTTTGATGTTTCTGCAGAAATATAAGAGTGAGTTTTGTAATAATAATTCCTTGGCTAAATATTGTCCTTTTACATACTAAAACAGGAATTTACAACTGATCCTGAAGCAGATCTGAGCAGCAAAAACTAACAAAATGTTGAATTAATGTCACATAGCAGACACGCACATGCAATTTCTCAGATATTTTCTATTTTCATGAGAAAGCACGCTCAATCACACTGAGGGATTTTAGTCTATCCAAAATTATCTTGATCACGTAGTATTTGCAACATAGAGTTAAGACATTGAGATCCCAAGAGTTATGCAAAGTCACTTCGACATACTGCTTCTGTATCATAATGAAATTGCAAAAGAAATACTTTATTCTATAACATAATCAAGAAAATTGATAACCAACTTTGTCTGTTGTTTTCCCTGATAAATTGTTTTGCTCTCTCTATCAAGCTCAAGCGATATGTTCTGTTGCAGAACAAGTTCCCTCTCCTGAAGCATTTCCAGAGTCTGAAATAGAGGGAAGCCAACCATGGGTCAGTGGATAAAAGTGATATACATATTTTTAGGCATGTTTAATTAGACATGTTGATTCTAGGAAACAGTTTAGTAGCATAAAATATCTAAAACTCATTGAAAGAAGTCTATCAACCACTCAGATTTAGAAGATAGTAATATGATCTGTGATGCAACAATTCATCCAGCAAGTGGTCATAGAAACAACCGATAGATGACAGAAAAAATCAAAGTTCAGCAATTGGCATCCTTTTTCCTTCCTGGCTCTAATCCACTTGAGCTTTTCTATCTTATGCATCACATCAGGAAAACCCCATCTCTTACAAGTCCAAAGATTTATTTCTAGGCATGAATTGAGAAAATAAACCATTTTCAAAGCTACTAAATCAGGTTTATAGTTTACATATGGTTGTAAATGATTTAATTTCTGATCGACCGAGAAACGTGAGGATTTTAATTTCAAAAATGACCAAAACTTTATGTTTTGTTTACTTGGAAAGAAACAAGATAGAAAAGAAAAGAAATGCAAATAGAAAAGGGGAAGGAGTCCAATTCCATCTATTTCCTCTATTTGATTTCCACCCAAATTGAGCAAAATTGGTTGGAAATAAAATTTACACATTCCAGAAAACCAATTAAGAAATTATACTATTTCTCACCCTCAAATTCTGTCTAACTAAGCAAGATAAATGAAATATAGTGCATATAAGATACAATTTATTCTATTTCCTTTTCTCTTAAACTTTCCATTTCTCATCTATTTTTACCCTTCCAATTAAACATAGCATTAGAGTTCCATTATTATAGTTCATGATTAGGTCAGTAGCTTAGACATTTTTAATGATCGTGCACCTCAAGCAATCCTTAATCTTTGTCATCTGGGACTGCCATTGACAATTGTTTTTATTTAAAGCCACAAGCCCAGGTGAAAATAAGAAACGACTTCATAAAACAAAATAGAAATGAAGCAAAGGGATGATCTCTTCTCCTCTCCTTTGTAAAAGGACTTGTAATCAAAAGGAGATGCCAAACAGAGAAAAAGTGGGCAAAACTCCTGTTAAGTAGGATAGAGCCGTCTCTAAGACAAACGATACCGCATACCTAAGTTAATGTAGAATCTCTACAAGGTTTGAGGTTGAAGAAAAAAATCTTCAATGGCAACTGCCTAAACCAAGTTGACTTATGTGCGAGCACGACCTGCACATACGAATGGCGGACTGGTCGGGGCAAAAATTTACCCAAGTGGAAGTGAAACGGATGCATTAAATTCGAGATTAATGCAGAATAAAACCGGTTTCAAGGAAATTGCGACTCACAGGCCTCAGTCAGCTCGCCCGATCGGTCTCTTCATCCGACCGTCAGACTTCTCTGTCCGCTCGGGTTCTTCGCCCGGCCTGTCAGCTAGCCCGGTCGGCCAATCTCTCTCTGACAGCCCGGTCTGTCTGCTCGACCCGGCCGGCCTCTCTGGCAACTCGGCTTGTCTGCCTCGTCCGACCGGCTTCACTGCTCGGACGCTCTGCTCACTATAAGTTGAATTTAAATTTTGTGTAATTTTAAATTCAGCTAAGTCCCTAAAATCTCCGGCAACAGATTGTTTGTGTCCAACACATTAAAGTTAGCTCAATTGTGTTATCTCTAATCTCACCAATGCGAAATCCAAAACCTATTCTTGATTTTTTTCACATCTAAAAAAAAAACAAATTTGACCGCTAATCCAATTTCTCCTTCCATGAGAAATCACACTTCGGCAGCAGTGAGAAAAGGCGAGGGATAAAAAAAATCACTCATCGCCAAATTTCCTCTTTTTTAGAACTACCATGATGCCAACATCCATATCGAACTAATCACATCGGAAGAACCGCCTGATTGGGTACAAGTAAACCCTATCAGAACAACAACTGATGTGACTTAACAAAACCAAAGAAATAAAGACGCCGAGCAAGACGAACCTCCTTGAGCTTCGAGGAGGACGAGGAGACGATGGAAGAGGAGACCTGCGAGACGTCACAGCATGGACGGAAAATCTTGAAAAACATTGTCGGCGAGCGAGGTCGCCGGCGATGAGACGACAAGGAGAAGAACGAAGAAGCCTACCCACTGAGAAACTCGGAAGTCCAGTTGAACTAGGAAACGAATGCTTCCTTCCTCGTGGCAGACAATTAAATAGGGTCCAAAAGTTTCAAGTCGCCCTCTTAAGTTTATTTATTTCAGAATTCACCCTTAACAATTCTAAGACCATTAAATACCTTACAAAATATGAAAATTATTATCATTCTTTGTAAAATTAATATTTTAAAAACCGTTTTAAATTTTAATATAATCTCAATAAATTTGCTATTTTAAGAACCGTTTCTTTGTAAAATTAATTTAAAGTTTGTCTTTTGTAAAGTACCAAAAAAATTTATCGAACTCTATTATCAAACATTATAGTAAACTAAATATAGTGAATTTTCTATTTTAAAATTAACTTCTTGTTAATAATTAAAGTTTGCAGTGTTGTAAACAAACAAAAACAAATGCTGAGTTTTTCTATTCATTCCATTTACCACTGTTATCTCAAGGACTTCAGTGATTATCTGATTTTGTGTCAATTATTATTATTATTATTATTATTATTATTATTATTATTATTATATATATATACGTTTATGACCAAATATATAGATTGTGCTAAGATTTTCTAAAGAAGGTCTATTTCAACTCCAACAACCAGATTTGTCAATGTTATTATAGTGGTAACAAAATCTCGTATTAACAACAACAACAAATATAACTATATAAACTTGATTAAGAACTATGTGATTTCACAAGTTATACACACACATTAACACACTTTACAGGATGTTTAGTTTAGAACAAGTTGGCGAAGCCAACACGTGGACGGTAGAGAGCATTTGCTCAAATATCGACCAATCGTTATAGTTGTGATATTGATATCTATGTACAAGTAGAATCCACAAGTCAGTCTCAGTTTCCATTAATAGCTGCTCTTCAGATGAGTGTTTGTTGTTTCTTGAGCTTTGCTACCTCGGTGAATCTTACTAGCTTTTGCTCCTACAAGAACAAGATAGAACAAAAATTATGATTAAAATTCTTGAAATTTTCACAGCAACTTGAAATAAGAAGACTAATGCATTCCTCTACCTGATTGCGAATGGCTGATTGGAAAACCTTAAGCTGCTTCATTTATATACTTTTTCCTCTTCAAGCAATTCATTGCAGCTGTTTGGGGGAAAAAAGAAGATTACATCATTCATTTATTTTTTTTCCTATTGCAAAATGCAACTAATGCAATCATTTAATAGGAACTAAAAGCTGAATGTCTGATGGTTCTTAAGAAATATAAGAGTGAGTTTTGTAATAATAATTCCTTGGCTAAATATTGTCCTTTTACATACTAAAATAGGAATTTACAATGAATCTGAAGCAGATCTGAGCAGCAAAAACTAACAAGATGTCGAATTAATGTCACATAGCAGACATGCACATGCAATTTCTCAGATATTTTCTATTTTCATGAGAAAGCACGCTCAATCACAATGAGGGACTGTCGTCTATCCAAAATTATCATGATCGCCTAGTATTTGCAACATAGAGTTAGACATTGAGATCCCAAGAGTTTTGCAAAGTCACTTCGACATGATGATGTGCTAAGATCACAATACTGCTTCTGTATCAGAATGAAATTGCAAAAGAAATACTTTATTCTCTAACATAATCAAAAAAATTGATAACCAACCTTGTCTGTTGTTTTCCCTGATAAATTGTTTTGCTCTATCATGCTCAAGCGATATGTGCTGTTGCAGAACAAGTTCCCTCTCCTGAAGCATTTCCAGAGTCTGAAATAGAGGGAAGCCACCCATGGGTTAGTGGATAAAATTGATATACGTATTTTTAGGCATGGTTAGTATATATAGACATGTTGATTCTAGAAAACAGTTTAGCAGCATAAAGTATCTAAAACTCATTGAAAGAAGTCTATCGACCACTTAGAGTTTTAAGAAGATAGTAATATGATCTATGATGCAACAATTGATCAAGCAAATGGTCATAGAAACAACTGATAGATGATAAAAAAAAAAAAAAAAAAATCAAAGTTAAGAAATTGACATCCTTTTTCCTTCATGCCTCTAGTCCCACTTGAGCCCTTCTATCTTATGCATCACATCAGGAAAATCCCATCTCCTACGGGTTCAAAGATTTATTTCTAGGCATGAATTGATAAAATAAACCATTTTCAAAGCTACTAAATCAGGTTTATAGTTTTTATATGGCTGTAAATGATTTAATTTATGATCGACTGAGAAATGTGAGGACTTAATTTCAAAAATGACCAAAACTTTATGTTTTGTTTACTTGGACAGAAACAAGAGAGAAAAGAAATGTAAATAGAGAAAGGGAAGGAATTAAATTCCATCTATTTCCTCTACTTGATTCCACTCAAATTGAGCAAAATTGGATGGAAATAAAATTTACAAATTCCATAAACGCAAATAAGAAATTATAAAATTTCTCACTCTCTGATTCTGTCTAACTAAGCAAGAGAAATGTGTCCCCAGGGCGTAGCACAGATGGGGAGTGCATGGTTCTGTGGCTGAAAGGTCCAGGGGTCGATCCCCGGGGTGTCACTGCCTGGGGTTAACGTCTCCACCATGCACTTTCCACCTGTGTACCTACATTTACCTCCCTCCATATCCGTGGGACCGGCTCTAGGGGGGCTGCTGATGTGGCGGTTCCACATTTTTTTTTTTTTTTTTTTTTTTAAGCAAGAGAAATGAAATAAAGTGGATATAAAGTACAATGTATTCTATTTTCTTTTCTCTTTACTTAAACTTTCCATTTCTCATCTATTTTCACCCTTCCAATAAAACAAAACATTAGAGTTACTTGGAATGCATATAAGTATTTCCCTGCTAAGAGGTGCTTCCATTTTTAGTTCATGATTTTTTGATCATATTTATTAGAAACCCCAAAATTTAGGTCAGAGGTTTAGATATTTTTAATGATCACTATCTGCACCTCCTTAATCTCTGTAATCTAGGCATGCGACTGCCGACTGCCATTGACAGTTGTTTTTCTTTAAAGCCACTAGCCCTGGCGAGGAATAAGAAACGACTTCATAAAACAAAATAGAAACGAAACAAAGGAATGATCCCTTCTCTTCTCTTCTGTACAAGGACTTGTAATCAAAAGGAGATGTCAAACAGAGAAAAAGTGGACAAAGTCCGGTTAAGTGGGATAGAGCCATCTCCAGGAAAAACGATACGGAATACCTATGTTAATGTAGACTCTCTACAGGGTTTGAGGTTGAAGAAAAAAAAACCTTCAGTTGTAAATAGAAAAATCCCTAATGTACTTGGTCTTTCAAAATCTTTCCTTTCGCTGGTACATTAAAGTTAGCTCAATATTTGTTATCTCTAATCTTACGAATGCGAAGTCCAAAACCTATTCTTGATTTTTTCACATCTAAAAAAAATAAATTTGATCGGTAATCTAATTTCTCCTTCCAAGAGAAATCACACTGCGGCGGCAGTGCGAAAAAGGCGAGAAGGGATTAAAAAAAAAAAAGAATTTCATCCATCGCCAAATTTCTTCTTTTTTAGAATTATCCTGATGCTAACATCCATATCGAATTGATAGAGCCGGAAATACCCTGATTGGGTACAAGTAACCCCTAGCAGAACAACAACGGATGTGACCTAATATAACCAAAGAAATAAAAACGCCGAGCAAGACGAACCTCCTTGAGCTTCGAGGAGGAGGAGGAGATGATGGAGGAGGATATCTGCGAGCCGTCGCGGCATGGACGGAAAATCTAGGAGAACATTGTCGGCGAGCGAGGGGACCGGCTATGAGACGACAACAAGAAGAAGAAAGGAGCTTCGCCAATCGCCACTGAGAAACTCCGAATTCCAGTTGAACTAGGAAAAATGCGGTTTCATACACTTAAATAGGTTCCAAAACTTTCATGTCGCCCTCTTAAGTTTATTTATTTTCATCACACACCCTTAAAAATTCTAAGACCGTCAAAATACCTTACCGAATATGGAAATTATTGTGTTTTAATTTTATCTTCCCATCAAACTAGTAATCCTGTACCTGCGTCGCGTGTCTAATATAATACATTAAAATCACATTGACTCTTTATAATGAAATTATATTAATTAAAGTATTTTAGTATTAAAATACTAAAGTAGAGTCATTAAGGTAAAGTACCTGACTTTTAAAAATCTGTATTATTTGGGTCTTTGAAAATCCGAATTGTTTGAATTTTCGAGTGTCATCCTCGTCAGACCTATGCAATAATGCAAGGGTGACGCTAGAGAATCCCAGTAACAAACTATTATAACGAGTTTCCCTATGAAAAAAATAATTTAATTTAATATTATACTTATCTTAATAAAAAAATTAAGAAAAGTATATTTTTAACATTGTCGGCATAAAATATTTATATAAGTTTCTTTGATGATAGTTGATCCGGCGGTAAGATTGGGGGATCCACTCCCTAAAGGGTCTCAGCTTGAAGACAGATGAAGGGCTGACTAAGCGGTTAATGGCCGCGCCGAGTGGTTGAGTAGGTCCGAGCGGAACCAAAGATAACCCAGCCATGGGCTTGGGTTTCCGACGCCAAGGCGGGAGAACCGAGTGGCCGAGCGGGGCGTCTGCCCGGCTGGGACCGAAGGGCCGAGCGGGTGGTCCGTTCGGCCAGGATAAGGGCGAGGGTACGAGGGTTAGCCTAGTGGCCTATTCGTTCGGCTCAGGATATGGGATGTCAACAAAGGCATGTCTGATGATTACGCCGTACACAAAAGTGCACGATAGAGGATCTCGCCGTCACATCATGGAGAGGTTGATACAGTAGCGGTATGGCCTTATGGACATCTTTCTGACAGACCCATACCTGGGCATGGTCGAAAGCAGGTGATTGCTTTGATTGGCGCGCCCAGGCTCCTGCGAGAGGTCTATATAAGGGCTCCATTTCTTCACCAGAGGTACACAAGTCTTCATCCTGAGGCCACCTTTTTGTTATTCCTCGCCTAACTTGAGCGTCGGAGGGTCGTCGCCGGGGCACCCCTCCCGGCTCGGTTTTGCTGCAGGTTCGCCTGAGCACTCGAGGATCCAGCAGGGAGCGCCACGTGCCCAGTGTCCGTTGACTCTTGGTTCGGACAGGATCAATAGTGTTGTCAATTCTAAGATGTAGAACTAAAAAGAACTATATTTTTTTATATAAAACAACTAGAGAAAATTAATGATGAGAAAAATTCATAATAATACGCGTAGCTGAGTCTCGAACTTTAGATCACTGATTGTTTCGCTTGTGGAATTACTAATAAATCTTGGAATTATTTTTAGTGTAAATAGAAAAAATGATATTAACGTAAATTTATTTTAAGCTTCACCAAAGTTAATTAGTAAAGGGAGAGATTTTTAATAAAATAATAAGATAAGAAATTAAATATTACCAAATATCCATAATTTAACAAATGATTCAATTTAAATAGGCGATTTAATAATATCATCCACTATATTTGGCATATAATATTTTAAATTATGTATAAATTTAGACTTAATTAGTCTTCTTGTTGTCTTACAAATTAGTACTGTTATGATAATTACTTTATCTATTATCTTTTATTCTAAATTTGCCTAATTAGTTGAAGTATTATATACTTAAAGTTATTTATATAATACTCGAACTTATTTAGGTATATTAATAAAATAACTATGTATATATGTAATCAATTTTAACTTTTTAGAATCATTTTATTATTTTATTTTACTTTTTTTATCTTAAACAAAATAATTACTCATTTTTACTATTAAATTGTATATAATTTTTAGTGAAAATCTTAAGATTATAAATTTAATTTTAAAAAATTGAGAGCCTGTTAACTTAATGTTTCTTTGAAAATTAGTTTATTTTTTTTTTAAAAAATATTATTATATATGAAGAAAATAACATCAACAATGTGTTCTGCTGATAAAAAACATCTCATGAGGATACACATAATGAGAAGTAAAGAACTTTATGTGAATGGAAACAAAAAAAATACACAAAATCCTAAATTTAGTTTGCCTGCTTAAAGAACACCCAAAAAAAATGCTATTGATAAATAGCATAGCTAAAAAAATGTTACATTTCCGAATCGAACTTCAAGTTCCGAAGAAACGACTTGTGTAAAGCAAGATACGCGGAAGGATTTCCGATACATGAATGATTGTCTATATGACGAAACACTACAGGGTTTCGTCTACTTGAGCTGAATAGAATCTAGGAAAACAGATGCGCTGCTACTTTATACTTCTTTTCTTCTTCATTTTGATACGATCCTTTGTTGCCGCTGAACGTTTTTGCCTTGCTCGCAGATTCCTTCTCCTTGAGCATTGATGTGAGCGGACCATCAACTGTAGCAAAGTGCATCACAATCGCAATGGGTTTGTAAAGATAAAATGTATTGCAGTAATAATATCATTCATCTTGTTCCTCAAGTTCTACAGCTGAAAAGCTATTAAAGATAACAAAACTTTAAATTCAAAATACTCCACCATCAAGATATCTCTACTTATATGTAATATCTCCCTACATTAGTTTCCATTTTAACATTCAATGAGAAACAGCAGAAGATATCTCTCAGCATCAACAGTTAATCGCTATATAGAGAAAAAGAAAGGAAATACTATACCTTGCCACTCCAAGACTACTTTAGACTCTCCCTTGATTAACTTCGGATATTGATCAATTCGAGAATCCTCCATAATAAGTTCTTCAACCTAACAAAATAGAATTCGAGAATCAGGATTGAGAATCCTTTCTTATTCTGAGACAACATATATTCTGAATGTAAGTAGAGAACAGTAATAATGTAAACCATTATGAGTTATCCAATTCTGTTTTTTTTTTTTCTTGTTTGGAAAAGTTATTTTCTTCCTCTACCACTCCCACGCCACCAATCCTACTCAATTCATATTGTTAAATTTATATAGGATTTTCCTCCTTTGTACTGGATAATGTGGCAAATGTAGACCAGCAAAAATTATATTCCAATTCTTTTGTAAGAAATCAATTTTTGTTTGCTTAAAAGTTAAAATTTCTATAAAAACTAGAAGTACTTGGAAATAACATTGTAAATCAGAGATACCTTTTTCCATAATATAGCATGCTTCCTTTCCCTTGGTAAGAGTAGTTGATCCCTTAGCCAAGATGCAACCACCCAACGTTCTCCTTTATTCTCTCCACTCATGGCTCTCATGGCATTCTCTTGGAGAATTTCACATACCTGTTGAAGAGATTCTTACTGATATACACATAAATAACAAACTGAAGAAGTAAAAATAATGGTGGTGTCATCTGTAGTATATTAGCTCATACATTTATGCAATTGCAATATCCTATTACAGTTATATGCCTCATCAAAGAGATAAATTCTTACACCACAATGTATCATCATTTTAGAATAATTTTTTCTCAAGGAACAGCAAACTCTTGGACAACCTGATCTAGCCCTGTATCTATATTCATGCATGGCAAGAAAAATAATCCTTCACCGTGATTGCCATAATGCATCAAACAGTTTAATTACAAGATTATTTCTCTCTCCTCTTCTCTACATCTTTGTCTACTGCTTCTTCTCAGCATGTAAATATCACCACCTTATACTTCCAAGCAACCACTCCCTCGTCGACATCCTCCAGCAAACCATCACCGACAGATACGATCCTAATCTGACACACCTAGCAAACTCCAAACTACGTAATACCAGTGACTCCTATAGAAAATGCAATTACCTATTGCTGATAGTCATCAACTTGAAACAAAATGTCAAAAGATTTGATTCTTCATATCTTATGATCTAACAAGGACAAGTGCATGCTAACATTGGAGTAAGAGGCGCATTACAAATTATTGATAGGGAATTTTCCATAACAATGATTCTCCATAATAAATTATGCAGAAATCATGAGGATAAACAACCAAGGAACTCAATCTAATTGGTAAAAAAGTAACATCAAGTAACATCAACTGCAATATTTCTGATTAAGGATGCATAAATTCCTACAATAAAAACAGTATGACCACAAATTACACATAGAAACTATAGCAAATTAGCAACAGAAAAAATCGTTTCCATATTAACTATGAACAGGTGTACCTGCTCATACAGTTGCTCTGCTCTATGTGTGATCTTCCCTTTTTGATGTACGTTCAGTGTAAACTTAGCTAGACCTACAAGCTGTAGGTTCATTAGAGAATCTGACTCAACTGAAAAGTTAATCTAGGAGCCCAAAGAATCACATACTAAGACAAAAATTGCAAGCAAAATGCCAGCATGCTTGTAAATCCACTGATTGATACGACAATGAAGAGGCTTATGAAATTCAGCTAACATATCTGGACATTTGTACTCCTTGCTTCTACATTCATAAACCAAAAAGAACCTTAGATTATAGCCATTGCTGCAGTGATAAATTCAGATATTGAATTTGTGAAGCAAACCTGTTGTTTATGGCTTTTGCTTCTAACACGGATTCCACAGCTTCCATCATCGTATCTTTTATAAATTTGGAAGTGTCAGCTTTCAAACCAATGCTACTCCGTGTTACATGCTCTTCAATTATATCCTTTATTTCAGCCTCTTGAAACTGAAAAGCCCACTCAGAAACAGAGGTAATAGTGTTCGCCAATGAAATTGCAAGTATGCAAATATTACTAGAGTAAAAAATTGGAGCATCCATATACCAGAAATCACTACAGAAAAGTTGTATGAAAACCATGAGGTTGGTCATGATAACAGACCCAAATTTTCCCAGGTAGCTTGCACAGAACTTGTCCGTATGCCTTACAAACGTGCTCCTCCAGCAGGTCCAACTGCATTGAAAAACATAGTTCTTTTATTTTTTAATAAATTCTTACCAATCATAAAAGTTCAGCCAATGAAGCTTTTCTCTTAATAAATCACAAAGAAGACTCAATAACCAATGTATTCCAGAGCATACAGCTTTCTTAGTAGTCTGATTGATGACTCCATCTTCAATGCATTTCCTGCCCTGCTTCTTATAACCATGAACACACTCCAAACTCCCACTGGAGCACCATCCATGGTAAGGGCAAGGCTCACAGAGACCTGTAGTTGTATATATAATACAAAAAAATAACAAAATAGTTAATACAAAAAACTAGGCAACTCCAAATTATTATATTCAGAAGATAAATGCAAAACTTCTCGTGGCAATTACAGTAAGAGAATGGTAGAAGAGTTACTATCCTTCTGATGTGCTTATAAACAGTACAAAACTACATAGACAATAACTACTATTATGCACCTAATTTTCAATTTAGTGGACTGGCCTTAAGGAAAACAGTGGGAAGACATCCGTATGAGTTGATTTGGAAGCTAAAAGTCACTCACATTACAAAAGAGCCAATCAAATTGAGTAGTTTCAGGAAAGACTCAATAGATCTTGCATAAGACTTAAGCTCTGGAGTTATTCTAGAGAAATCTTAAAGTTCAAGCTTGGTCCTCTTGGACATTAACCATAGTAGACTGGTTCTTTAACTGACATTATGAGAATGTGTCAATTAGAGAAATGCCTATTGAAGGTGGGATCCATAATGTCCACGTTTCCATATTTATTAATCAAGAATGGGATCTACAAAACTGCAACTAGTTCATTCATCCAACCTACCAAATAAGCATACTGTTTATAGAAAAAGTGACTCCATAATCATTGTATTTGATAATCTAGCACCCCACATGCCAATGTCGAAAGTTGTTGAATCACAAAAGGAGTATCATACTTGAGTTGAGTACAATATCCTGCAGAAAGCAACAGAATTGCAACTGCAAATTCGTTTTTATCCCAGTAAGTACTGACAAAAATAAGGTTCTATCAATTTTTTTCATTTCTCTCCGCGTTTTCCACGATTAATTAAGAAACAATTTACCCAGTTTTGCACCTTAATGCCGTAGACCTGCTCGTGACTGTACCAAAAAAATGATTTTTTGGTCTGGACCACTAAACTCACCTGGCCCTGTTTCAGTGTTTCTCCATCTAAAACTTTGAACCTCGCTTACAACCCTAGGTCAGCTTAACCACTACTATCAAGCAAAAAAAAAAAAAAACCAAAGGCAACAGAAATGAAAGTCACCATTCTCGGGATCGTAAGAATCCTCGATGCTGTCGCAAAATGGCTTATCCTGTCGATTCAACAAGTACACGGCATAGTTACAGGCAGCAGCTACGGAAGCAGCAATGGCGACGACGGCACAGAGCCTGAGGAGGTCAGCTTTGGAAGGGAAGATCGCGGTGGATGGCTCCCTTCCGATGAACTGGAGAGGTTTCGATGTCTCCGGAGGCCACGATTTCGGCCGCTTCCTGATGGCGGAGGGCATCGGCGGGGCCGTATTCCTTCGCCCTGACTCGTCGCTTCCAGAAGCGAGTTACGGCGACTTGCTGGACTCGGTTATAATTTCGAGCCGGCCCAACTCTAATTTGTGCTTCAAATCGAAATCCAATAGTTTGAACCCTTTTAAAAAATAATAAATCTTGAGGGTCAATCTGACATTTTTCTCTAAAATTTTAAACGTATAAAAAACGAGTAGATAATTCCAAAAAAAACATGTGCATAAACATAATGAGATAAATATTTTAAAATTTAATTTTAATATATATCTAAATTGTATTTTTAATTTTTCCAAATTAGAAAAAAATCATCTACTATCCAAAAGAGTATTATTATTTTTGTAATTTTTTTAAATGTCTAATTAATTCTCTTTGAACATGGAATTTAAAGTGCAAACCACTTCATTTTTCTATGAGGTCCATAAAAAAATATTCATAGTGCAAAACAAAATACATATTATCTAATTTTATTTTTAAAAAAGGATTTTTGCATACTTAATCTAGATTTCGATCCCAACAACTAATCTTACCAAACCAACTATACCTAACGATGAAGATTGATGTGAACCTTTACAATGTTTTAATTGGTGATATATATATATATATATATATATATATATATATATATATAGAGAGAGAGGGAGAGAGAGAGCGAAAAAAAAAAAAGCTACCATGCGGCACGCTCCGTGCGATTTGGTGCGGTGTGCATCAAAATTAGTGCTGGATCGATTCAGCCCTGCTTGTCTTCTCTCGTCGGTCCCAGCTGATCTTCACGGGACGGTGGCGGATCACCCCACGGCTGGATCACAACGCGATCGGATTTCGGCCGGATCACGATCGGATTCTAGCCGAATCGCGATCAGAATTGGCAGCGCTGCGTCTGCTAGCGTCGCGGGCGATTTTGGCCACGAAACGACCGGATTTCGAGCGCCATCTGGCTGGAATCCGGCCGGAATCCGGTCGCGATCCGGCCGGAATCCGGTCGCGATCCGGCCGGAATCCGGTCGCGATCCGGCCGGAATCCGGTCGCGATCCGGCCGGAATCCGGTCGCGATCCGGCCGCCGGCCGGAATCCAGTCGTAATCCGGCCGCGATCGGATTCCGGCCGGATCGCGGCCAGAATCGGCGGCGCTGCGTCTGCTAGCGTCACGGCTAATTCTGGCCCGCTTCGTCTTCTAGCGCATGCTGGATCGATCTACTGATTGATTCAACCTTGCTTCTTCTTCTCACGCCTGCAGAATCGATTCAGCGGGGCTAAATCGATCAGTGGATCGATCCACCGCACCGATCCGCACGGATATGTGCCGCGGGGTAATATTTTTATGTATATATATATATCACAGGAGGAGAAGTCTATGAACATTGAAGGCACCTCTTGGTGTAAGAGATGCCCACACACGTTGCCCAACTAGCAAAGCATTAATTGCTCTACTGTGAACTGCCTATTGCGGATTCGTATATACCTTAATGGAAGGCGCCTTAAATGCATTGAAGTGGTCTTTCGTCCAATATTTTTTAACAGGGTTAAATCACCTGGATCAAATTTAGACTCCTCAATTCCTTTTTTTTAATCAATATTTTGGATCATTATACCGCATGAGTATCTAAAAATTTTAATCTCGAACACTATGACTCAAGAGAGAAGTCTGAATTATATAGGAAAATTCTTATTAACTTAAACTCATTATAATCCAACCTCTAAATTCTAAAATCTTAAACTTTAAATCCATATAATATATCATGTGAACATCAAAAATTATTAATCTTAAACACTATAAATTAAGAAGAAAATATAAACCTTAGAGGAAAAATCTTATTGACTCAAATTTATTATAACTCAACTTCTAAATCTTAAAATCTTAAACCCTAAATACATATAATATATCTCAAAAAATAAATAATAAATAAAGAAATAGGAAATAGGAAAGGGCCCTAAACCCTAAAGAGTTGAGGCGTTTGGATTTGATCTAAGTGCTTCGACTATATAAAAAAAAATCTCAAGGCACCTCCTATACAGAAAGGGTCCGCACCATATAGAAAAGAGGAAGAAAAGGGAGGAAATAGGAAAATTTGGGAGAAAATCAGGTGAAGGTTCAATCCTTAGCTTTATAAAACAGTTATATATATATATAATTTTTTTTTAAAAAATTTATTTAAGAGTTAGGATATAATATTTAGATTCAAAGAAGTATTTTTTTTAAAAAAAATAGCACTGGGTATTCATATGATACTCAAGCTATGTTTAATAGGTGAGCTATGATTAATGTGAATGGATTAATAGTGTTATAAATAATCATAAGGGGAGCCAAAGATTAATCTTACACCATTAATCTTATCTCACCTATTAAATACTCTGTATCACACTATTAATCCCTAATACCATAAATTTTATTCTACATATCAAACATAATCTCACATATTGATGGATGGGTAGGTTAACAAAAACTCTCTCTATATAATACATATTATTTTAATATTCTAAAATTGATATTAATTATTAATATTTCTTTTCTTGCGGTTGTTATTTAATGGCAAGTGGCTATAGTTGATTCTTGAATGACCTACTTTTTATTTAATTTATCATTACACAAGTCATTGTTAATTATGTTATTTGATTATAATTTTATTGATTCATTCCAGGTCTAATCTTGCTTTCGCAAGCCTATTTAGATTGATATAATGATGTAATTATATCATAATTATTTGAGTGAAATAGTAGATTTTTTTCAATTACTTATAATTTTAAGAGTCAATTTGAACAAGTAGAAAATTCTTAAAATACTTTATTTATGATTATTTTTCAGAGAAGAAAATGATATTACAAAAAAAAACATAAAATAAAGATAGAGAAGACAAAAAGCTGAACGCTGTTTATGATTAGACAGCGCATTAGGTGAGTCCTGTTTCGTAGAGGATAAGGATGCGAACTGACTATTGAGGGCATTTTAAACAATCTTTATATTACTAAGGGTATTTTATAAAAAGTAAATGAACCAATCTGCCATAATAATATAATAATACTAAATAATTTTAATTAAAATAATTTTTTAAATATAATAATGTATATCTTTTTGATAGTTTTTTTAAAAGGAAAATAAGAGGCGTGAATTTTGGAAAAAGTAAATTTCAGTGTGCGGCATGTAATTTCTGTTTTTTTTAAAAAAAAATTAATTAATTAATTTCGGCTTATGAGCGCATCAGTTTCAGCAATGGTGATAAGACGGGCGGACAACTCGTGCTTCATTCTCCAGATCTTTTTCCACTGCTTCCTCTCACTCCAGGCGGCGAAGGTGAGGCCCTCTTCCAAGCTCCCCTTGTCTCTATTGTGCTGTCGTCGAGTTGATTGTGATGCATCTCCTTCTCGAGGCCCCTCTTCCGATCTATCTCTATCTGTATCGCTTGGTGCTTAAGAGGAGATCCGGAAGCATGGCCTTCTTGGCATGGAGCCTACCTGCGCTTTTCTTTTCCTGGTTTTGATTTCACTTTGAATGTATAGCAAGTGTGGTGGATCGGGTTGAGGGAATGCTTGAAGTTGGGGGAAAGGCGTTAGTTTTATGCTTTGTGTTGTGTTTATGTTACCATCTTTTTCTTATCAAGTATCAACACTAAAAATCTGAACTGATCAGTCCTACAGTTCATAAGGTTAATATCGTGTTTCAAAAGTCAACTCTTTTTCTTTCTGTAAGATTTTGCATCAGATAACTGAAAGAAATTTAGATCGTAGGATTGAAGTGATTAGCTGATAGGCATCAGAGCATTTAGTTTTATCCCTTTTTTTCTCAGAAGTGAGTTAATATGGTATCAGAGCGCAGGAGGTCAGAGTTCAAATTTCACCAATCAGTTCATGTGTCGAGAGGTCGGTCTTAATCAAGTCAATTACCGCACCCGCAATGAAGAGACGATAAAGAGGAGTGTTAATAATATAAATACAAATTGATTCTTTGTTCTAACAATTCAGAGTTTTTTTTGGATAAGTGGTTAGAACAAATGGATTCCATGCACAATTTGTTGAGGGTTATCTGTGATGCTGTGGATTGTATATTATGTCAGTCTATTAACAATTGAGAACCATTTATTCAAGGCAAATCTACTTGTTGATGCTTAGTGATTATATGTATTGGGTTTATCAGACAAGTAGTTTAATGACTCCATTGTTGATGACAGGAAACATGCAGGGAGCAATTCAAGCACTCCGTTTGCACGGGAATGCCCTTAAGCGAGGTGTTCTCCAACACATGCGTGTGAACCCAGCGATGTTACCTACTGTGTTTTCACGTTTTGAGTCAGTTTCGCCTACACAGTTGGAAGAGCATGGTTTTGAAAGCACGACTATCCGGGATGTTCTTACAGCTAAGGGGAAGAATGCTGATGGTTCCTGGCTGTGGTGCACAACTGATGACACTGTTTATGATGCTGTCAAATCTGTAAACCATTGTGTCAATCTTGTTTGGGATTACCATCCAGCTTTAAATAGTTTTAACTGATGGCTTATGCTCTACTGTTTCTAGATGACACAACACAATGTTGGAGCTTTAGTTGTGGTGAGACCTGGAGAAGAGAAGGCAATTGCTGGAATTGTTACTGAGAGAGGTAATTGGTTGTCCATGTTTGTTTTTGTTGGCTGTGAAATGGTATGTGCTCATGGGTGCATGGATAAAGCTAAACATTTATGTGAAATCGTAAGATATTTTCCAATTAGTTGGTAAATTTCACAATTCTATGGCTGCTCCAGTAGATTCAACTGGGTAGATGATTTTCAGATCTTCTTCGGCAGCTTCAATTTTTATGGCAATCTTTTTACAACTGAGTGTAGGTTAATGTGAAGTTTTAAATTTCAATTAAGTTAAAAATTATCTAATTATCCTGAAAGTTATTTTCATGACATTTTGATAATCACATTGTCTCAAACACAATCATTTACTTGATGCAAATCAATTGTGTGATGGTCCAATGTGTGTGCCAGTTCTCTCTAAGCAGCAAATTTGTTCTTCACCTCTTCAAGACATTAGGGAAATAAGTTTAAGACAATTTTAACATCCTACAAGAGCAGTTGATTAGCAGATCAATTTGGTCTTCACCTGTTCAATATCTTTTTTGAAAACTAAGAACCAGTTTTGATAATTGTTCTTTTATGCCCGTGCAAATTACTTGTGTTCTTAACGATTCCTTCTTCTTCAGATTATCTCCGGAAAATGATTGTACAGGGAAGATCTTCCAAGTCAACTAAAGTTGGTGACATCATGACTGAAGAGGTAAATTTCAATCTCAAGTTGTACAGAAAATGTCTGAAAATTTTGAATTGAGTAGAAGTATTATTTCAAGATTTTGTTATTTTGCTTCCAATCTCATGCCGAATCTTTTCCTATATCCAGAATAAACTGATCACAGTGACTCCAGATACCAAGGTTCTGCAGGCAATGCAACTGATGACAGGTCTCTTAGCAAGATTTTGTCGATAGATTGTCTAAATCACCACATTGATATCTTTTGTATTTCTAGAGAATCGCATTAGGCACATCCCTGTGGTCAACAAGAAAAGCATGATCGGCATGGTGTCCATTGGTGATGTCGTTCGCGCTGTTGTTAGTGAGCATCGCGAGGAGCTGAGCCGCCTCAACGCCTACATACAAGGAGGGTACTAGACCAAGCCGCTGTAGAATCTAAATAATGGTAGGTGATGATGGCGAAGAACTCTTCCAAGTTTGCTTTGAGCATATATATACCACAACCCATGTACAAATGTGGTGCATCTTCTTCTTTCTTGTGTGTGTCAGTGTGTGTAGGGTTTCTCTAACCAAGCAAACCAACCTTGGTTCTGGCTACTAGCCAATGTTCATGTATAAATCTCCTTGAATCGTGCTGTGTTTCTTTGCTGTGTGCCTGATTGTGGACTTTGCTCAAGTGCCTTTTAAGTGCAATATTATGCATTTTCAACAGATAAAAATATCAGCTTAAATTGTTTTTGTTTTATAAAAAAATCATCTAAAACTATTTCAATTTTATTCTCTGTTTTTAAAGTTTGCTTTATAAATTAATCTTACATTTTTCATCATAATTTCTTTATTTTTTTATATGATAATAAAATAAAGGTTTTTAAAGTATGAAACAAAAAACAAGTAAATTTGTAGAACCCGAGGCACAGCGTATCCGTGAGAGGTAAGGCAGTTATTAATCCATGTGGATGAGTTTTTATTCGGATGGTCGGGAGAAAATTTTTACGGGGCAGGATTAGTAATCTTAAGATTAGTCGATTTGAAAGAATATGATTTGAAAGAATATTATTTACTTTTAAAATTAGTTGGGCTGACAATGGATAATGTCATGCCCTAAGACTTAGGTGTTGTTTGTGAGTATAAATACTTGAAAATAATAAGTTTTATATAGTGAATATTAAATTAGTAATGATATAACGGTGATATTGTCTTTACAAAGTGAAAATCCAAAAACGATAAGCGGAAGTATAGAAGTAAAGATAATATAAACTAAAAGGAAGAATTATTTGAACAGGGCTCCATTATCAACCCTAAAATATCTCTTGCTCCTCTTTCTCGACTTGTTTTTCGTCTTTATCTGGGAATGAGAGTAAGAGGGTGAGTGCTCTAGAAAATACTCAATAAGTGGGGGTCGATCGAACATAGAACGATAGAATATAAAACATAGCAAGATATTCAGAATTCATGACAGAAACATAATTCATAAAATATGGTAGAAACATAACTTAATCAAAAATATATATTTATAGCACTGTTAATCTTCTTATTTTCCATGGTATTACTGATCAGTCCCCTATATATAATTTATCTAAGAGGTGAGGTCATATATTGGTTATTATTACCCACCACATCAAGGTCATAACTTGTTATATCTTAGCATATTTTCAAAAATTTCCTTTTACCATATCTAAACTTGAGTCATAACATTACATTTTGTAATTCAGAAAGTGTATCTTGGAATTCAGAAAAATAAAATGAGCAGTATAAAATGACCAATAATGAAAAGAAAATATAGATCGTACAAAGCTATAATAAAAAACGAAAAGTCTACTTACTTGGTCAGAAGCTTCTTTGGTTTTGGACAAAAATTTTACGGGACTTGAACTTACACGTGCTGATCAAAACTTGGGCAAAAATTTATATAAAATACAGTTGAGGTTTGGATGAATTTTATAAAGTGTTGATCAAAGGGTTTGAGTGTGTCTTTGTAAGACAATGCATTGATTATTTATAATCATGAAAGGGGTGGCCAAGATATATGAAGAGATGGTTAGATGGAGGATCATCCATTAAGAGACTAGGTGAAAGGTCATGACTAGATAGAGAGTCATTTATTAAGAGACTAGGTGAAGGGTCATGGCTAGATGAGAAATTATGATTAGATGAATAATTATCAAATCATTACAACATAGTATAGTATCCACTAATGTCTATCTCCGTGATTAAAATCGGATCTTCACAAATAATTAAGAAATCTATGATTCAAATAACATATTGTATGAGATTTTCTTTCAAATAAGAAGTGAGCCTAAAAATATTGATTATCTAGATGATCTGTGTAAGAGTATCTCTAGATTTACCATTTTCACGAGGACCGGTTGTATTAGAAAATAGAAATAGTTGTTCTGGATTGTAAAAACAAAAATAAATATAAAAGTCTGGTCCGTTAGCTGCGGCCCATTTTACTCCATCTCTGATCTCTCTCTCGGTGTGTGCACAACCCTAACTCTTTCTTTTCCTTTCTCGGCAAGTTTCGAGCTTTTAGTAGCCTACGTTCCTCCTTCCGCTGGTGAGTCCTAGGGCTCTGTTTCCTCTTTGAACCATGATCTTGGGCATTCTTCTCCGAGTGGACAAGATCCGTTGTTGAAGTGCTGATCTGGTCGATTCATCCTTGATTGTGTGCATTTTTTTTTCTGGCTTTTAGATAACATGTTGGCATAAAGCCTCCTTTACTTTTTTGTTACAATTCCTTTAAGATTTGTAAGTGTTTTTTGAGTTTCTGGGGGAAAGTTAAGATTTTTCGCCTTGAATACCATTGTTGTTAGCTGATAAGTAACTGGGTTGATTTTGCTTCTCAGTAAGGATCATGAAGGTGAAAATACTGAAATGGCATGCTGTAGCTTCATGGACATGGAATGCTCAGGATGAAACGTGTGGGATCTGTAGGATGGCCTTTGACGGCTGCTGCCCGGACTGCAAGTTCCCCGGCGATGACTGCCCACTGATTTGGGGTTCTTGTAACCATGCTTTCCATCTCCATTGCATCCTCAAATGGGTCAACTCACAGACGCCTCAACCGCATTGCCCAATGTGTCGCAGAGAATGGCAGTTTAAAGCTTAAAATTTTATCGTATCTATTGTTTGTGGATTGTTTGATTCACTATGATCTAGAGAACCTGAACAAGTCTGGCATTGTTATGTTTTTTAGCTGAAAATTCAAGAGTAGGGCTCTTCTTCTCTTCACAATGCAACTTATTGTCAATATTTGGCGAGTACAAATTAACGATTACCCAAATGTGTCTTCTTTATATTTACTTTTTGTTTGTTTGATTTTGCAGTTGCAGTAGTCACTAGAATTGAACAATAGGATGAACCTAACAAGTTATGGATAGTTTAGTTTTTATTGATTGAGTGAAAACTACAGCCATACGAAATCGTTGAATGTATAGGGGGTTTGAGAACTGATATCACACTTTCAATGGCATGTTCAGTATTTTGTCGGTGGCCTTGCATGAAATCGCCTTTAAGTTACACAGACTGGTAACAACTGCAAAAATAACTTGTAATGGTCTTTATATAGTAGTAGTGCAAATTGATCTTTAGGGTTTCGATGCTTGACAATATATTTAAGTTTGATCAGTTTGATCAAGGGTTAATTCAAACAAGATTTGATGTTTGGAAGAGAATAGTCTAGTCAGGACTAGATGATTAGCACGGAGAAGTCCTAACTGGAGATTAGGAAAAGTAAAAGTCCTAGTCAGTGAAGTCAAATTATAGTGAGTAAAGTTAGGTAGTGAAAGTCCTGGTGAGTGAAGTCATGTCCTAATGAGTGAAGCTAGGTGAGTGAAGTCGGACCCTAGTGAGTGAAACTAGGTGGAGGAAGTCCTAGTGAGTGAAGCTAGACAATGAAAGTCATAGTGAGTGAAGTTAGGCAACCCTAGGGGGAGATAACTTTAGGTTACATGTGACCGACTAACGGTCGATCGGAACAGCGAATCTTGAATTCTGTTAACATTGTTTTATCTTACCATTTTATCTATTGTGCTAATTCAGTGTTGCAGGGAAGTTTAGCTAGGTCGACGGGCTGACCGGATAGCTGGCACGAAGTCCAGACTGGTCGACGTCCTGACCGAATTTCTGGCAAAAGGTAAGTAAAGGTAAGTCACTGGAGGAGAGTGACTGTGAGGACGCGTCCCAGTTGAGGGACAGTAGGCGTTGATCCAGATTAGGTCCATTTGGGATCCCTAAGCTGAGACCTTGAATAGTTCCTGGTCCTGGGAGGACAGGAACTAATTACTCTATTATACTTGTGCTAACACTTGTCTTGCAGGGTATTCAGACTAACATATTTACTGCAGGGTAAGAAAACAAGCAAAGAAGCAAAGCTGTCTTCGAGTGAATAGTACTTGAAGGTGTCTTCCATGGCTATGGAAGGCGTCTTCCACGGATAAAATCAGCGATGTTGGGATAAATTCTATCCCATTGGAGGCGCCTTCAAGGCATTTAGAAGGCGCATTCCAAGCCCTTTATAAGACAGTTTCGAGGAAGCTTTGGAACAATAACTAGATACGAGCTACTGCGCGTCCATTCAAGCTTCCGACTGCTCCCGGTTCCTGTCGCGACTCTACAGCGAAGCTGTTGACCTCGACAACTGCTCCAGTTTCGAGGAGGCTTTGGAACAACAACTAGATACGAGCTACTGCGCGTCCATTCAAGCTTCCGACTGCTCCCGGTTCCTGCCGCGACTCTACAACGAAGCTGTTGACCTCGACAACTGCTCCGAGGAGTTTCGATCGTGCCCGACAGACAGACATCAACACAAAGTGCTTCAACTCAATTCCTAAAAAATGTTGGTAACATTTGTTTTTTGTATTTAATTTCTATAAAAAGGGCAAGTGTAGTGTGTTGCACTTGACCTAATTCCTTTGTACTTGATTCTCTCTTCCGAGTGTACTGGAAGAGATTTTTAGTGGATTGCCCATCGATATGTCCGCGGGACCTGAGCCTTGGAGTAGGAGTCGCTGAAGGCTTCGAACCAAGTAAAAAATCACTGATGTTTTTTCTGGTGCTTTCTTATTTACTTTCCGCTGCGTACTCGTGTTTTCAAAAATCGAAAAAGAAGTGTTTTAAAAACCACGTGATTCACCCCTTCTCTCACGTGCGTCACGATCCAACAAGTGGTATCAAAGAGGGTACCGCTCTGAATTGGTGCAACCACCAATCAGGCAAAAGGGGTATTTTTAAAAAAGAAAATTTTATATCATTTTCGTTTTTCCCCTCCAAATTATTTTTTTTAAATTCACTTCAATTTGTTTTTCACTATTAGTTTAAATTGACAAAATAACCATTCTAGTAAAATTTGTCATGATACTTTTTATTATTATTTTTTTATTTTTTATTATTTTAAAAAAAATTGTGAAATATCTTTATTTCTGTATCTCCCACACTACTTACCCCAAGACAAAGTCTTGGAATTTGCTTCTTGTTTATATTTTTTGCAAGTATACCAATGTCTATTCAAGAAGAACGGAGCATCCACGAACCACCACCATACGATCAAGAAGATTTCAACTACTGGAGGCGAGGAATGGAATGGTTCTTAGAAAGTCTAAATTTTGATAATTTGCTAATATTGAGAAAGCCTTCTCGGGACTTAGAACTGAACAAAAATGTAAATAAACTTATTTGTAATATTTTACCTAATAATATTTTATGTAGACTAGAAAAGTAGAAGAAGCACATGAGCTTTGGACCCAATTAATCAAGTTACACGAGGAACCGATGGAGCTAGAGGAATAGGTTGAACTCGAGCTCAGATCAGAGTCTGAATCCCTAGAGTCATCATCAGAATCAAACTAAACTAGCTTTATGGCTTTAATCGCACAAGAGGAGGTAGGAGGATCTGAGTCAGAACAAAATTCAGAATTCGAATATGAGACGACGATGGAGAAAGAGGAGAATCCGAACGAGGATTCTAAAGGTAAAGTTGTGAATTCAAAATTCAAATTTCATATAATATGTTTTGAATGCAGTGAAAGAGGGCACTACAAAAGTAAGTGCCCCACCTATAAGACTCGAACCACACAACCAGAGGTAAAGGAGAAGTCAACACCTAAAGTTCAAAAAGGGAAGGAGCATATCCAATGCTTCAATTGCAAAAAGATGAGGCACTACAAATCTCAATGCCCAGAAAGAAAACCCAAGGATCCAGGAGGAGCAAAGGTTAGTAAGTTTACAATATATGACAATCTAATTTTTTCTACGCGTGTTAGTAAATTAGATAATCATCATTGCTCTAATTTGGATTTACCTCAACAATTAGATATGCATGCTCAACCAAATAAATTAACTAATAAAAATCTAAACAATAATTTAGAAAATAATTCTTTAATCTTTAAGATTTCATATTCAAGATTCAAGAAATTAGAAAAACAAATCAATCTTTTGAAAAAAAAAAATCATAAATAAGAAATGATAATTACCAAATTATTAAATCTAGATTTGGATTACAAATCTAAGCCAAATTTAAATAAAACCCCAAGATATAATCAAGTATTTCTTGATTATGAAATTAATCAACAAATACAATAACAAACCGAATCTAAATCAGAAACATAAATTAAAATTCATAAAGTCTAGATTTAACTTAATTAAAATACTTAAATATTTAACTAAACCTAATAAAACAAATATTCAATCATTCAGGGGAGGCTCCAAACTAGTTGACACATCCAAAAGTAACCTACGCGACTGGGTAATTAGGATTAGAGTAAAAAGGGACAAAGTTTTGTTGGTGCGGTTAGCACTAACGGTCTAACTCAGGTTTTGATAAATGACAAATTAGGTTAAGTTAGGTTTGTTGTTGTTTAACACTCTGATCGAGTGTGCAGGCGAAGTCCAGACATGTCGATGGGCTGATCGGATGTCTGGCACGAGGTCCAAGCGGGTTGACGGGCTGACCGGACGCTTGGCACGAAGTCCAGCTAGGTCGACGGGCTGACCGGATAGCTGGCGAGAAGTCTAGACGAGTCGAAGGGCTGACCGGACGTTTGGCGGGTAAGTAAAGGTAAGTCACTAGAAGGGAGTGACTGTGAGGACGCGTTCCCGGGAAGGGAACATTAGGCGTCGATTCGGCTTAGATCCATTTCGGATATCTAAGTTGAGATCGTGACTAGATTCCGGTCTCGGAAAGACGGAATCTAAGTCATACTATATATATATTGAACTTATAAACTATGTTAACACTTTGTTTTGCAGGATACATATTATATATTTGCCTCGGACTAACCTTGTCTTGTAGGAGAAGATGTTCTCTGGAGAAAGGTGGTCCGGGCGCCCGGAGGTGAATTCTATCCTGATCGCGACGTCGACACGTGGAGCTCGCTGGTTGGGCCTGCCACGTCACACCAGGGCGCCCGGAAGGGATCCGGGGTGCCCCGAGCCTCCTATATAAGGAGGGTCAAAGGAGGAGCTCAAAACAACAACGAAAATCTCTCAGACTGCTCTATTGTGCTCCTGCAACGCCGCGAGGCCACTCCGACAAAGCGCTCTCTTTAGTCTAATTCTTTTAATCTTGTCGGTATTTTCTTTCTGTCAATTCCTGTACTTAATTCTTTTGTAATCATCATTCGAATTGATAGTGATTGCCCAACGAAAGTACTCAACGAGTATGAGCCTTGGAGTAGGAGTCGACACAGGCTCCGAACCAAGTAAAAAGGTTCTGTGTTAGCATTGTTCATTTTTTTCCGATGCGCTTACTCTTATCGACGAATTTTTTATAATCGATATTCACCCCCCTATCGAACGATCACTGTCCAACAAGTTTTACTTGACTTACGGTACTGGTGAAGTTTTGGATGATAGTAGGTTAGGGAAGCTCAGTCTATGCATGTCTAGGAAGATTTGGTTTTGATCTGATGCATTTGGCTGAGTAGAACTAACTGAAGATACCTCTTACGAATCCTAACTAGTTAGACAAAGGTTTTGTACTAAGTTCAGTAGATAGGACTATTTGAAAAACCTTGAAGGCATGACTACTCTAATGATGTCCAGGTGACTCACTATAGCCCAAAAGTTTATCCAAAGAATGTCTATTCGTTGAGCCCAAAGCTAAACATAAATCTAACACAAAGTTAAACCAAACCCTGAAATTGAACTTAACTCATCTCATAAAATTATAAGAATCCCTGATTGAAAACATAGATCGGGTGAGATGACTAATAAATAAATAAATTAATCAAATTTTAAAAAATTAAAGTAAATTAGATTAAATTAAATTAATCTAATTAAATTAAATTAAAATAAATTAAAATAAATTGAATTAGATTAAATTACCTCTAAATAAATTAAATTAAATGAAATGAAATGAAATTAAATTAACTTAATAATAAAATATAAAACTTAAAATTAAACCTTAAAATTAAACTTAAAATTTAAATATAAAATTAAAGTTAAATTTAAAATTAAAACTTAAACTTTAAACATTAAAATTAAAATTTAAACTTAAAATTAAAAATTAAAATTTAAACTTAAAATTTAAAACTTAAAATTAAACTTTAAAATTAAATTAAAATTAAAATTAAAATTATATTAAGTTAAACTTATTCTAATCTATGTTACTTAACTTAATTTAATAACTTGAAATTAACAATTTATTTAATTTAAATCTACTTAATTCTTAATCCTAATTAAAAAAAATGTTAACCTACTTATCACAAAACTTATTTAACAGATTAATTAATCTATTAATACTCTCAATCAAAATTCTTTTGATTTTTTTAAAAATCATTTTCCTTTTAAATATTTTAAAACCCCTTAAAAATCATTTAAAAGTTTTTTTTTAAAAAAATCCTTTAAAAATTATTTTAAAATCCTTTTAAAAAATTTATAATCTTTAAAAATTGATCCGGTGATAAGGTGACCCCCCCTTCTCTTTTCATAGAGAAGTCAACACCATGTGAAGACCAAGGCCAGAGGCCGATTGGGGAATGACGACCGACCGGGCAGTAGGGGCGGAACGGCCCAAGGGCATAAACAGAAGCATAGACCCGACGAGGGGTCGGGTTTCCGACGCTCATGATAAACAAGGACGCCGAGCCGACATGGAGGTCCGCTCGGCCAATGCATAAATCAATCAGACTGAATAGGCGTAGCCGAGCGCACGACCCAGATTCTCCCGAGCAGACTAGCATTTAAGTTTGGCTGGGCAGAATGGGATTGCCGATCGGCGGGACGTTCACCATAAACGTGAAGCAAGGAAACATCCTCTGACAGGAACTATGGTCGAAGGACATGTTATGTACGAAGGCCTAGGACAGAATGTCCTCATGTCCCATCAGAAAGGTGGTCGAACTGTAGCAGTATGGCGTCAAGCAAGGTCACCTGACACGCCATACCCGGGTATGGCCATAGTACACGTGTACACCTCGATTGGTGTGCATGAGCTTCCTCCGACTCTATATAAGAGCTCACAGACTTCGCCGGAGGTAGAGTGACTCTCATATTCGAAACCACTTTTTTGCTGCTTGCTTGCCTGACTTGAGCGTCGGAGGGTCGTCGCCGGGAACCCCTTCCCGGCTCGACTTCTTTGCAGGTTCGTCGGAGCTCCACACGGTCAGCGGGGGAGCCACGTCATCAACTGGGAGAGCACCACATGCTCAGCGTCCGCTGATTCAGCGATTCGGACAGGATCAAATTGGCGCCGTCTGTGGGAACGCTCCTGGATCCGATCGGAATCAATGGACGAAGCTGGACGACCGCACTCGGTGATGCTTTCCACAGAGGAGCTCGACACACTAATTGAGACAAGAGCAGCTAAGCTGGTGGAGCAAAGGCAAAAGTCGCAAGCCGAGCGGATTGAGCAGCAAGTGACCTCAGTTTCAGGTGGCCGAGCGGAAGCACCTCAGGCCACGGTTCCATTTCACAGGGCCCTATTCCGCACGCCTCCGGAAGCCGCAACAGTTAACCACAAGCGAGGATCTTCATCGGACGAAGTGCCAATACGAGATAGCAAAAAAGGAAAGGCTCCCCGATCGGACGCTTCTCCCGAGCGGACCAATCGGCAATTCTCAAAGGCTATCTTGCAAGATCCTCTGCCAAAGCACTATGTGCCCCCGGTAATCGGTGAATACGATGGAACCACCGACCCGGACGATCATTTGGGAAAGTTTGACAACACAGCTACCCTTCATCAATATACAGATGGAGTGAAGTGTCGGGTTTTCCTTACCACCCTCTCGGGATCCGCTCAACGGTGGTTTCAGAGGCTGCCGGACGGATCGATTACCAGCTTCAAGGAGTTCCGCACGGCGTTCCTCCATCATTTTGCAAGCAGTCGGCGTTACCAAAAGACTAGCGTCAGCCTGTTTGCTATCAAACAAGAGGCCCGAGAGTCGCTCCGTGCTTATATCCAAAGGTTTAATCGAGTGGCTATGGATATTCCAACGGCCACTTCGGAAACCATGATGAATGTCTTTACACAAGGCCTGATGGATGGCGACTTCTTCCGCTCGCTGATTCGGAAGCTACCTCGGGATTATGATCACATGTTGCACCGAGCCAACGAATATATCAACGTGGAAGAAGCCCAAGCTGCAAGGAGAAAAGAAATTCCAGCCGAGCGATAGGCACCTTCCGAGCGGAAGCAATCAACTGGCAATCAGCCGCCAAGGGGACCACGAGTTGAAGCCGCCCGCCCTCACTCGCATGTGAGAAATCAAGTCGTTCAAGAGGTAGCTGCCGAGCGGCCCAAGCCGAAGAAGAAGTGGACGCCCATGTTCTGTTCGTTCCATCGAACAGACACCCACAACACTCGGGATTGTAGAAGTCTTCCCTTCATTACGCATCCCGTTCCTCGGAATGACCGTCATCAGTCCCCATCTTCCGACCGGCACCAAAGGCATCAAGTAGCCGGTCGTCAAACACCCAGGAGATCGCCAGATCGACATCAACCCCAGAGGCGTGGAAATAATACCCGGAGGTCCGAACAGCCAAGACCATCCGCCCGGGAGGAAGAAAATAAAAACAACGCGTCCCGAGGAGAAATCAACATCATAGCTGGTGGGCCGACCAGCGGTGACTCCAATCGGGCACGGAAGGCAAGCGTCAGACAGCCCGAGATACACTCTGTCGGTTGCAGCCAGGAGCGGGCGAGTGGACCCGAAATCAACTTCGGACCCAGGGACCTTGAGGGAGTTGAAGTCCCTCATGAGGATGCCCTCATTATCTAAGCGGTAATAGCTAATTACACTATTCACCGTATTTTTATTGATACAGGCAGTTCGGTCAATATCATTTTCAAAAAGGCCTTCGACCAACTACAAATTGACCAAGCCGAGCTGCTGCCTATGACGACCCCACTCTATGGGTTCACGGGCAACGAGGTTCTTCCGGTCGGACAAATCCGGCTCGCTATTTCATTAGGGGAAGAGCCGCTCAGAAGGACCAGAACTGCCAATTTCGTAGTGGTTGATTCCCCCTCAACTTATAATATTATATTGGGCCGACCAGCGCTCAGTGAATTCCGAGCAGCCGTCTCCACCTTTTATCAGAAAATCAAGTTTCCCGTCGAAGACAAAGTTGGAGAAGTATGAGGAGACCAGTTAGCGGCTCGGAAGTGCTACGTTGAGATGGTCCGAGCGGAATCTAGCTTCGCGAGGAAGACGCCACGCCTTGAGGTGAATGCCATAACCGAAAAGCCTCCCTCCTTGTTTTATGAAGAAAAGGAGGAGGTGCAGATTCATCCTTCCCGACCGGAAGTCACTACATTCATAGCATCTGATTTGGGAGCAAGCCAAAAAGAAGATGTGATCAAATGCCTCCAGGAAAATCGCGACGTCTTCGCTTGGTCAACACACGAGCTGCCTGGAGTATCTCCAAACATCGCCCAACATGAGCTCCACGTCCGACCGGACGCTCGGCCAGTAAAGCAAAGAAAGAGAGATTTCAGTGCCGAGCAGAATGCTATAATTCGAGGGGAGGTGGAAAGACTCTTGGAGGTCGGCCACATACGAGAAATACAGTTCCCAAGTTGGCTCGCCAATGTGGTCCTGGTCTCCAAGCCGGGCGGCAAGTGGAGAGTCTGCATCGACTTCCGAGATCTGAACAAAGCGTGTCCGAAGGATTTCTACCCATTGCCCCGGATTGATCAACTAGTGGATTCCACGGCCGGATGCGAGTTCATCTGCATGTTGGACGCATATCAGGGTTATCATCAGGTGCCGCTCGCCCGAGATGATCAAGAAAAGGTCAGCTTCATCACCGCCGACGGCACTTACTGTTACAATGTAATGCCGTTCGGATTAAAAAACGCGGGAGCAACTTACCAGCGCATGATGAATAAAGTATTCAAAGAGCAGATCGGACGCAATCTAGAAGTATATGTGGACGACATTCTCATCAAATCCGTCCGAGCGGCCGATATTTATACGGACATGGAAGAGACATTCCAGACGCTGAGGAAATATGGAGTGAAGTTGAACCCGCAAAAATGTTTATTTGGAGCCAAAGGCGTACGCTTCCTGGGCTATATTGTAACCGAACGGGGAATCGAAACAAATCCAAGTAAAGTGAAAGCGTTGCAAGACATGCTGCCTCCGAGAAACTTAAGAGAAGTACAGCGCTTGACCGGTCGGATAACAGCCTTATCAAGATTCATATCCAAGACTGCTAACCGGAGCTTCCCATTCTTCAAAATCCTGCGAAAGGCCACTAAATTCCAGTGGGATGAAGAATGCGATCGGGCGTTCGAGGAGTTAAAGGCATATCTCAATTCTCTGCCTATACTTGCCAAGCCGACCGGGGGTGAGCCGCTTTATATTTATCTATCTTCTACCGAGCACGTTGTGGGCTCGGCGCTAGTGAGTTCGAGCGGCGAAGAACGACCAGTGTATTTTTTAAGTCACATTTTAAAGGATGCTGAATCTCGATACACCGGACTCGAGAAATTGGCTTTCGCCTTGGTCCTCGCCGCTCGGAGGCTTTGCCCATACTTCCTGGCGCATACTATCATTGTGAAGACTAATAGCCCGCTCGGAAGAATATTCCTCAATCCAGAAGCGTCCGGACGGCTCATCAAATGGACGACGGAGCTCAGCGAGTTCGATATACAATATCAACCCCGCTCGGCAATCAAGGCACAGTCCTTGGCAGATTTTATGACGGAGGTGCAGAAGCCGGAGCCCGAAGCTATATGGGAAATATTTGTGGATGGATCTTCCACTCGGCTAGGGAGCGGCATTGGCATCCTACTGCTCTCTCCTCAAGGCGAGCGAATGCACCTGTCCGTCCGGCTGGACTACAGAGCCACCAACAACGAAGCGGAGTACGAGGCCCTCATAGCCGGCTTGCAGGCGGCTCAGCATGTAGGAGCCGGTCGGGTGACACTCTACTCGGATTCTCAGCTGGCCGCCCAGCAACTCTCAGGTACCTTTGAAATCAATAACGCCCGGCTCAAGCTTTATGCAGAGGCCTTCGAAAAGCTCAAGACCAATTTCAGAGAAGTCATTATCCAGAAGATATCCTGAGCAGAAAACCATGCGGCAGATGAGTTAGCCAAGCTCGCAAGTGCACTAACACCAGTCATCCTTCGGCGGCCAGTCGAGCAAGTGTCCTTGGTGGCACATATCGATCGGATAGAGGGCATCACATGTAGGACCGTGAGATTCGATAGAGGGGGGGGTGAATATCGATTCGAAAAGTCGAGTAAAATTACGCAGCGAAAAAGTAAATGAGCACAGTTATTTTTACTTCGTTCGGAGCCTGTGACGACTCCTACTCGAAGGCCCGTGGTCCTTGACCACTTTCGTTGGGCAATCACTAACAATTCGAATATAATTACAAAATGAATACAGGGAATCCTAGTGAAACAAAGTAATACCGACAAGGAAATTAACTAAAAACCGAAGGAGCACTTTGTCGGAGTTTTGTTGGCGTCGCAGTAGAGCAGGAGGACCAGCAGTAGAAGAGTTCTCAGATTGATATTGATTGTCTGAAGCTCCTGCCTGGGGCTTCTTTTATATGTTGCTCCGGGCGCCTGGATTCCTTCCGGGCGCCTGGAATGTGACGTAGCTGCTCAAACCGTGATGCTCCACGTGACGACGACTTGGCTGGATATAATTTGCTTTCCGGGCGCCCGGACCACCTTGTTCCAGAAAACTCCCTTTTCTTGCAAAACAAAGTTAGTCTGAGGCAATATATATCCTGCAACATAGATTGTTAGCACATTTTATAATATTATGAATTAGCACAAATAGTATGACTTAGATTCCGTCTTTCCGAGACCGGAATCTAGTCACGATCTCGACTTAGATATCCGAAATGGATCTAAGCCAGATCGACGCCTAATGTTCCCTTCCCGGGAACGCGTCCTCGCAGTCACTCCCATCCAGTGACTTACCTCACTTACCTGCCAGACGTCCGGTCAGCCCGTCGACCCGTCTGGACTTCTCGCCAAGCGTCCGGTCAGCCCGTCGACCCGCTTGGACTTCTCGCCAAGCGTCCGGTCAGCCCGTCGACCCGCTTGGAGTTCTCGCCAGCTATCCGGTCAGCCCGTCGACCTAGCTGGACTTCGTGCCAGACATCCGGTCAGCCCGTCGACCTGTCTGGACTTCTCCTGCACACTCGATCAAAGTGTCAGACAACAACAAAACTAACTTAACCTATTTGTCATTCATCAAAACTTAGGTTAGACCGTTAGTGCTACCCGCACCAACATCACATTCCCGAGCGATTAGAGGACAGCTATCACAGAGTTTCTGCGCTCGGGTATGACACCATCCGACCGGGAGGCAGCCCATCTATTGAGAAGGAGAGCCGGTCGGTTCACACTCGTTGGTGATCAACTCTACAAGAAGGCTTTCTCCCGCCCACTTTTGAAGTGTGTGAGCTCGGAAGACGCTGAATACATCCTCCAGGAAGTGCACCAAGGCTCATGCGGGGGACATCTGGGCGGGCGATCTCTGGCAAGGAAGATCCTGCTGGCCGGGTACTTCTGGCCAACGATGCAAGCAGACGCCGCTCGGACCGTCGCGACGTGCCTCTCCTGCCAGAAGTATCACAATGTCTCCCACCGGCCTGCGGAAGAAATGAAGGCATCTACAGTATCTTGTCCGTTCGACCAATGGGGAATGGATATCGTAGGACCTTTCCCCATGGCGACCGGGCAGCGGAAGTTTCTGATTGTTGCAGTCGATTACTTCTCTAAATGGGTGGAAGCCGAGCCGCTGGCCAAGATCACCGAGCAGATGGTCAAAAAGTTTATATGGCAACACATTATCTGCCGATTCGACGTCCCCCGTCGACTTGTTCCTGACAACGGGCGGTAATTTGCTGGAAAATTGCTCGAAGATTGGTGCAAAAGCTATGACATCGAGCAACACTTTACGTCCGTGGCGTATCCCCAAAGCAATGGTCAAGCCGAAGTAGCCAACCGGGAAATTCTTCGCATTTTGCGCGCTCGGCTCGACCATTTGGGAGGAAGCTGGGTGGATGAAGTGCCGGGCATCTTATGGGCTATCCGCACGGCCCCAAAGGAAGGAACGGGCGTCACGCCATTCCATTTGGTGTACGGTGGCGAGGCAGTCATCCCAGTTGAAGTCGGCGTTGAGTCCGTCCGGATCTAGAATTATGATTCTGATAACGCCGAGCGGAGGAACATGGAGCTGGATTTGGTCGACGAAGAGCGAGCCAAGGCGTCCGTCCGGCTGATGGCGTACCGGCAAAGAATGAAGCAGAACTACAACCGTCGCGTGATCCCTAGAGCCTTCCAGGTTGGCGACCTTGTCTGGAAGAAAGTAAAGACGGTCGGCGACGTCGGCAAATTGGAGGCTCCCTGGGCGGGCCCCTTCAAGGTCATCGAAAAGCTCTGCTCGGGTGTCTACTATCTGGAAGATGAAGATGGGCGGCAACTAGAGAGGTCGTGGAGCGCGAACCACCTCCAGCCTTACCGGGCAGGGTGAAAGGTGCGCCAATGTAAATCATCCTGTATACTTTTTTCAGCTGTATACTTGAAATGCAGAAATGAAAAATCGGAAGACTAAAGCAAGTATAAGGCATCGTCAGCAAAAACGAAGGCCCCATGCCGTTCGGCCGGAGGTAAATTATACGAGCCCTAGAGCCAATCATTTGATGATTGTATGGACTCATTGTATCATATTCTTGTATATTAATAAAGACATTTAGTTTGGTTATTATACTTACTTATATTGGTGCCAAATAAACTAAGTTTAATAGCGTCCTTGAGTAGAAGGTTCTCACCTATATCAATCGGTTAGTTGAACCGATAGTGAGATGATATAGGGAACACTACTTTAAATCATTCCTAGTCGAGTATTAACATTCAGGGACAATGTTAATGCAATAAGACTAGCATGTAGGTCAACTCGATGACTTGATCTCACAAGTCATGAATATGGAGATATCAAGTTGACACATGGGTATGCATTGGAGAATGTATACTGAATGACCCACTATGAGAAAGTATCATGGATCGTTATATGAGTGTCATATACTTTCTCATGTGGCTATTAGTATGACTATTAGTCCTTAGACCTGAAGTCACCATGGATCCCTACATAAGGAGTTATGTACTTTGGTTTCGTCAAACGTCACCCGTAACTGGGTGGACTATAAAGGCGATTACTGGGTATATAACGAATTATGTAGAGGGATGTAAGTGATGTAGATGGGATCTATCCCTCCCATATGACGGGAGCGACATCGGTATTCTTGATAGAGTGAGACCACTAAGTGCATGGCCATGCCCAAATGAGTCAACATTAGATGTTGAGCTCATTTGATCGAGTGAGTCTACTTAGAGTTCAAGATTTAGATTGATTAGAGGATGACACGGTCTATACCTCATATTGATCAATCTAGATGTCTAGGATAGAAGGACAATGTCACATATTGTGAGGAGTCACAATTAGTAGTCACAAGGTGATGTTGGATCTCAACATTCTTGTAACTTGGGTAGTAATGATGTATTGCTAGATACCGCTCATTACTTATGCTTCTAAATGAGTTTAGGGGCATTGCCAACGTTAAAAGAACCTATTGGGTCACACACAAAGAACATGTGGATGGAGATTAGGTTCATATGATGAACCAATTGGATTAGGTTCATATGATGCACCAAAGATTGGATTCAAATTAGACTTATTGAGTTAGACTCAATTAGATTCAATTGTTGAATAAGTCTAATTTAAATTTGATTCATTAAGTCAATTTATATTAATGAATTGAGATTCATTAAATTGAAATTGACTTGAATCAAATGTTGGATTTAACTCAACAAGGGAGAAATTGGTCAATTTTGACTTGACCAAATGAAAGTTGAAACATCAAGTTTGACTTGATGAATTGCCACATCATGTAGGTTGACTCATCCTACATGGCATGACACATCTTTGCCACATCATCACCACCTCATAATGGTGTGCCACCTCATGGAGGTTACACACCCATTCCTTTTAACGTGGCCGGCCACATTAAATGAGGGGGTTACATTTGTGTGGCCGGCCACACATTTGATGGTGTGTGAATGCAATTGAATTGCATTCATTCTTGCTTCTTCTTCCTTGGATGCTTGCTTCTCTTGGTGGTTGCCGTGACTTCCATGGTGGTGAGAAGGTGTTGAGTTTCATCCAAGAAAAGATAAGAGAGTGTGAAGTGTAACGACCCGGCCCTCTTTGGCCCATTTGGCGACCCTCGGCCCTTATGTCGTCGACTCATTTGGCGACCTCTCATGTCGTCGACCGACGACCCTTTGGCCGTACCGTTACTCACTAGGACTTTCCACCCCTGGCAGTGGATTTTTGCCTCCCCCAGGATTCGAACTCTAAACCTCCAGGCTTAAGTATTAGAGTTTATGAATCCTGGTAACCAATTACCAGGATTCATAAACTCTAATACTTAAGCCTGGAGGTTTAGAGTTCGAATCCTGGGGGAGGCAAAAATCCACTGACCAGGGGTGGAAAATCCTAGTGAGTAATGGCACGGCCAAGGGTCGTCGGTCGACGACATGAGAGGTCGCCAAATGGGCCGACGACATAAGGGCCGACGGTCGACGACATGAGGGTCGCCAAATGGGCCGCCATATGGGCCAAGAGGGCCGGGTCGTTACAATAAAAAGGTTATTGTAACGACCCGACCCTCTTGGCCCATTTGGTGGCCCATTTGGCGACCTCTCATGTCGTCGACCGTCGGCCTTTATGTCGTCGATCGACGACCGGTCTTGGTTACTCACTGGGACTTTCACGGTCGGGTCGTTACTGCCTCCTTTTTATTGTAACGACCCGGCCCTTTGGCTCTTGGATCCACTTGGTTACCAGGATTCATAAACTCTAATACTTAAGCCTGGAGGTTTAGAGTTCGAATTCTGGGGGAGGTAAAAATCCACTGACCAGGGGTGGAAAGTCCTAGTGAGTAACGACATGGCTAAGGGTCGTCGGTCGATGACATTAGAGGTCGCCAAATGGGCCGACGACATAAGGGCCGACGGTCGACGACATGAGAGGTCGCCAAATGGGCCGCCAAATGGGCCAAGAGGGCCGGGTCATTACATCTCACTTGGTTACCAGGATTCATAGACTCTAATACTTAAGCCTGGAGGTTTAGAGTTCGAATCCTGGGGGAGGCAAAAATCCACTGCCAGGGGTGGAAAGTCCTAGTGAGTAACGGCACGGCCAAAGGGTCGTCGATCGACGACATGAGAGGTCGCCAAATGGGCCGACGACATAAGGGCCGACGGTCGACGACCCGAGGGTCGCTAAATGGGCCGCCAAATGGGCCAAAGAGGGTCGGGTCGTTACATGAAGGACACAAGAAGAGGATACTACTAGTTGAGTATGTGAGAGTCTTCTTGTTTTCTCTCTTTTCTCCCTTTTTCAATCCCATCCGAGAGCTCTAGAAAGTGCTAGCACACTTGGGGCTCTCTTCTCCATCCTTGAGTGCTAGAGAGCACTCCTTGTTCGTGTGGATATCACTAGAGAAGTGTTAGAGTGTATACTAAAAGCCTAGCTTTTGATATAAATATTTATCTAGAAATAAGAATCACATTGGTCAAATGTCTACATTTATGATAAATGTAGTTGTTCAATTAATTTATATTGTAGATAACATGGTGTGTGGTGTCACACACAGAAGATCATGTTATCGGTTCCTTATAAATTATAAACAGTAGCTCACGACCAAGATGGAAAGGAACAAACCATTGGAAGGTCATAGTGTAATTAGGTATTAGTTTATCTTAACTATATAATTACACTAGTACACTTAGAGTGTATTGAGTAGGACCATTTGAGGTCGTTCCTTTTATACTGACTTAATGAAGGAACAAAGACCTCAGTTATTATGAAAGTGTGTGCTCTTAATCCTAATATAATAACAAGCACATATATTTGATATTTATTTCTTTAATTTATCAATGGGTGAGATTTAGTTCGATGAATCAATAAGCCCGATAAGTTGGGAAATGATATCACTTATAGTGTGTGTTGTTGATTATAGAAGGAAACTGTGTCCTAGTGATCTAGGTTGAGAATGTCCCCAAGAGGAGCTCATAAGGATTGTCATGTTAAACCCTGCAGGTGGACTTAGTCCGACATGACGATGAAGTTGAGTGGTACTACTCTTGGAGCTAGATATTAATTAAGTGAGTTGTCAGTAACTTACTTAATTAGTGGACATTTGTTATCTTAAACACAGGGAAACTAACACACTCATAATAAGAAGGAGCCCAAAATGTAATTTGGGATTGGTGCGGTAGTTCAATAATAGTTCTTTAGTGGAATGAATTATTATTGATGAAATTAAGTTGTGTGTTCGGGGCGAACACGGGATGCTTAATTTCATCGGGAGACCAAAACCAATTCCTCCTCTCGGTCCCTATCGTAGCCTCTAGTATATAGAGATTTATACCCACCGCATACCCACCTTCTTACCCATCCAATGGGGTCGGCCAAGCTAGCTTGGAACCCAAGCTAGGGCCGGCCAAGACCAAGTGGATGATCCATGTAGGTGGCCGGCCAAAGCTTGGGTCCCAAGCTTAGGTGGCCGGCCACTAGAATATTAAAAAAGTTTTTTATTAAAATTATTTCTTATGTGGATATCATGATTTTAAAAGAAAGTTTAAAAAATTAAAAATTTCCTTTTATAGCTTTCTACAAAAGATTAAGAGAAGAGATTAATCTCTTTCCTTATTTGTAGATTAAAAGGATGGTTTTAATTTTTGGTAAAAACTTTCCTTATTTGTAAATCATCTACATGTTTAAAAGAGAGTTTAAAATTTGAAATCTTTCCTTATTTATTGATTAAAAGGTGGATTTTAAATTTTAAGAAAACTTTCCTTTTTAACCATGTTCATGATTTAAAAGAGAGTTTAAAAATTAAATATTCTCTTTTATAAGTTTCTACAAGAGATTAAGAAAAGATTTGATATCTTTCCTTATTTGTAGATTAAAAGAGATTTTAATTTTTAGAGATAACTTTCTTTTTATCCACATGATTAAAAGAAAGATTTTAATTTATAAAATTTCTTTTTTATTAACCAATCATGAAGGGATGAAAATTATTGGAGAAATTTTTTATAAATTTCTAGAGACAAATTAGGAAGTTTTAATTAATTAAAACTCTCCTTGTTTGTAGCTTTAATATGGCCGGCCATATGAATTGATAAGAAGAAAATTATTTTTAATTAAATAAATTTTCTTTTTCAATGGAAAAAGAATTAAGGAAGTTTTTATTAAATTTTCCTTATTTGCCAAGACCAAGGATTATAAAAGAGGGGGTAGAGGAGGCTTCATGGTGAATAACTCTATTCTATTTTTCCTCTCTTTTCTCCTTGGGTGTGGCCGACCCTTTCTTTCCTCTCCTCTCCTTTTGTGGCCGAAACCTTCTCATGGTGGAGATAGCTTTGGTGGCCGGATCTAAGAAGGAGAAGAAGGAGAGAAAAGAAGCCTCTTTTCTAGCATCCCTTGGAGCATGGTGGTGGTGGCCGAACCTCTTCATCCTAGGAGAAGTTTTGATGGCCGAAACTTGTAAGGAAGAAGAAGGTGCTTGGTGGTTCTCATCTCGGAAGATCGTTGCCCACACAACGTCCGAGGTTAGAAGAGGAATACGGTAGAAGATCAAGAGGTTTTTCTAAAAGGTATAACTAGTAATTTTTCTTTCCGCATCATACTAGTTATTTTTGGAAATAATACCAAATACAAGAGGCATATGATTCTAGAGTTTCGAATTTGTTTTCGATATAGTGTTCTTTTGTTTTTCTTTTCCTTGTGATTTGATTGTTCTTTTCGGTTAACCTAAAGTTATTTTAGGAAATTAAATATTAGCTTTCCATAAAAGGTTTTGTCTAGTCGGTGGTGGTTGCTCCCATATCCAAGATGGCCATGTGCCTCGCCACGTCAGTACTGGGAACCAATTATGAAAATTAATATTTAATGGAATTAATAACTTAAGGTGACTTGGGTCGAACGTGTTAAGTTCCGCAGGAGATCCAAGTCAAAACCTAAAAGAACAAATAGATTAAGTTTTGGATCAAACGTGTTAAGTTCCGCAGGTGATCCAAAATTTAATTTAAAAGAACACATGGTAGCTAGGAAGAGGTTCAGACCTTTGTACAAAATTTTTGTACAGTGGAACCTCTAGGTTTTCTGAGTAGCAACCAACAATTGGTATCAGAGCTAGGGTTTTGCCTCTGTGTATTTGGTATTAGTTTAATTATGCACATGTCATACATAATTTAGGCAGGTTAATAGTAGGATGTGCTAACTTTGTGGATGCAGGATCCAACTATTATGGCTTATAGTTATTATGTGTGTGATTGGACCCTTGGACATGTCAAGGGCATTTTATTGTGTGTGCATGATTGTATTATAAAATACAGCAGGAGCTGTATTTAGTTTTATTAAGATTTTATTTTTGATCTAGTTACATGTACATTCCTTTTATGGAATATAGGATCGATGGATGTAAATTTTATTTTATGTTCGATCTAGTTTACATGTACATTCCTTCGAGGAATATAGGATCAAAATGTAAAATTCTATTTATGTCACGGATCGAATCTTGCAAAGCGTGGAACCTTTTGAGGATCAGAGGCGCAGCGGAACAAGGAGCAAGATGGATGCGACAACTAGACCCGGTGGCGGTGGCCAAAGATGGCAGCAGCTAGGGTTGACAACACACGGAGGACAACAAGAGATAAAAGTCATAATAGTTGAAAATTAGATTTTCTATTTATTGTTTTTATATTGTGTTGTGTGTGCATGTTAGTTTACATATTTAGTAGGCTAGCATAGTTAAAATTCCTCATTTATAAATAACTAAGTGGGAGAGGGATTTTTAAGTAAATCCCATGGTCTCCATTACTGGTTTGTAAGTGATGCAAACAAGCTTGCGCGTTGGCTCTGAGTGCCTTCCTCCATAACGGATGAGCTTGTTTGTGGATCACTAGAACAGCCTTCCATTTTTGGATGACTATAGGAAGTTAATTAAGAGCGTGTGATCTTCCCCAACGGAAGGGGCATAATCTTATTAATGGACTTAGTGTCAAGTAATGGTATACACTTAGACACATCTAATAGTATCCTCCCCATCGGAGTCACTGCTATTATTTGTGTGACCAAATGATACCAACTATTAATTTTATTTGTCAAAAAGTTAGGTTGACAAGATAATAAAATTAATGGGTTAAAACCCTCCTTTTACAAATGTTGAATTTGTATACGTCCACACTAACGTGGCATGCAAAATTCACGGTGTTTGAGGTGTTGGTGAATTTAAATAATATTATTTGAGGAATCAATATTTTTTAAATTCAAAAGTTTTTGACCAAATATTTGATCAAAAACAGATCAACTATTAATTTTATTCGTCATAAAGTAAAGTTGACGAGATAATAAAATTAATCAATAAAATCTCCTCTTCGATTTTGTATACGTCCACACTATCGTGGCATACAAAATTCATGGGGATTTTTAAGGAGTTGATCTTGACCAAGTATTTTTGTGATTCTTAAGATTTAAAATGTTTGTCAATCCCCTAGTAGTCATACTATAAGAAAGACTTAGTAATCCTAATTGTAATGATTGGAAATAGGACTTGGACATTAAGGTAAACTGTCTTCTTAGAACTAAGAACAATATAGGTGTATTTAATTCATTAGTTGAAACATGTTTAGTGGTGTTATCTACCAGAACCTGGAGTATAGATACAGATGCCATTAATCATGTCCGCAATTCATTGCAGGGTTCCAGGAAACCCGACAACTAAATGAAAATTAAAACACTGTCTACATGGGCACTACTGTAAAAATGGTAGCTGTTGCAGTGGGAGATGTTTATCTTTTGATAAGAATAAAACATGGATTTTTGAGTAATTGTCTTTACGCACCAAGTTTAGAAAGAACTAGTTTTCAGTTTCTAAACTATTCAAAGAACTTGATATTCTGCCTCTTTTAATAACAAAGTTATTATTAAGAAAAAGAGGGAAGTTATCTGTTCTGGTACGTTGGTTGGCAATTTATAAATCCAATAACTCTCACGATGCAACAAATGGAAATTAGTAACACATCTTCTAACTTTAAGAGAAAGTAACCTTCGAAAATGAACCAATTATATCTTTGGCTTCTAAGGCTAGGTTATATTAACTTGAGTAGGATTCATTGGTAGCTGATGAACTTTTGAGTTCATTAGTAGTGGAAATCTTTCCAACCTACGAGTCTTACTTGGAAGGAAAAATAACCAAGAAGCTTTTAAGTCTAAGGGGTATGGAGTCAAAGATATATTGGAATTAGTTCATTCTGATTTGTGTGATCCTATGAGCATCCAGGCAAGAGGTTGTTTCAAATATTTCATCTATTTTATAGACAACTATTTGAGATACGGATATATTTACTTGATGTGCCACAAGTCTAAGTGCTTTGATTAGTTCAAAGAGTACGAGGCTGATGTGGAGAAACGACAAAGTAAAAGTATCAAGACACTACAGTAAGATCGTAGTGGCAAGTACCTCTTGGGAGAATTTAGGAGTCATTTATCAGAAGTAGGGATTCAATCCAAACTAACTGCACCTGGTACACTCCAACAGAATGGTGTAGGAAAAGGAAGGTATATGACTCTTATGGAAATAAGTAGATTGATGAGTTATTAAGAATATTATCAAAATCATTTTAAGGATATACTCTGGAAACGGGAGTGAATATAGTACCTTCTAAAGTCAGAACTCTCTACTCATATAGAATTGCTGAATAGGCGTAAGCCTATTTTGAAGCATATTCGGATTCGGGTAGTCCAGCACATATGCAGAAGAGAGACAATGATAAGTTGGACAGGAATTCACTTGTTTGTGGGTTATCCTAGTAAAATGAAAGTAGGTTTATAGTCTTAAAAATCAGAAGGTCATTGTTAGCATCAATGACCGATTTTTAGAAAAGGACTATGTAATAAACCATGTGCCCATAAGAAAATTTGTTCTTAAGGAAATAATAAAAGGCATGTCTAATCTAGTACCAACTGTACAAGATGAGATACCACAAGGAAACTGCAACACGTATCACAAATGATACACAATTGCAGAAAGTGCCTTGTCGTAGTGGGAGGGTTGTTAGGCAACCTAAAAACATTCATGTTTTGGGAGAGTTTTTGGACTCGATCCCTGGAGGACATGAACCTGATCTCCGGACATATGACGAAACACTCCAAGATAAAGATGCAACATCTTGGCAAAGAGTAATGAATAACAAAATTAGAATATATGTATTCTAATAAAATCTGGAAGCTTGTAGAACCACCAAATGGTGTAAAAGCCTTTGGGTGTAAAAAGGTCTATAATAGGAAAAGAGGGATAGAAAGGAAGGTAGTAACTTTCAAAGCAAGGCTTGATGAAAAAGGAAACTTTTTCACTAGTAGCCATGCTTAAGTCTATCCAGATTCTTTTATCTATTTGGCAAGTGGATGTCAAGATAACATTCCTTAATGGAAGTCTTGATGAAAGCATCCATATAAAGCAACCAGAAGGGTTCATTGCAAAGGGCTAAGAGCATCTTGTGTGCAAGCTCAATCAGTCTATGGACTGAGGCAAAGTTTCAAGGTCTTGGAACATCCGGTTTATCAAAGTAATCCAGACCTATGGATTTATTGAGTAAACGGATAAGTCTTGTGTATACAAAAGGTGTGATGGAAACGTGGTGGTATTTCTTGTACTATACGTAGATAACATTTTTGGTAGTTGGAAACAATATCAAAATGTTGTCAGAAGTAAGGGTATGGTTGTCCAAATAATTCGATATAAAGGACTTGGGAGAATGTATATATTTTTGAGATCAAAGTAATAAGGGATCGAAAGAAAAAATATATTTTACTTATCCCAAGCTTGATACATCGGAAAATCCTTACTCGTTTTAAGTATGCAAAACTCCTCGAAAGGTTTCTTACCTTTTAAGCATGGAGTGTCTTTATCTAAAGAGATGTCTCCGATGACATCAAAGGAGATTGAGGACATGTAGGCAGTTCTTTATGCTTCGGCAGTTAGACAACCTAATGTATGCTATACACGAGATCAGAAATCTGTTTTGTCAAGGGCATAGTTAGCAGATATCAAAGTAACCCTAGACAAGGACATTGGACTGTAGTAAAGCATATATTAAAGTACCTTAGAGGTGCAAGAGATTATATGCTAGCTTACAAGGCAGTTAATTTGGTCCCTGTGGGTTACACGGATTTTGACTTCCAATCGGATAGGGACAATAATAAGTCGACCTCGGGATTTTGTGTTTACTTTAGGAGGAAAAGTCATAACTATGGAAGAGTGATAAGCATAGGTGTTTTTCTGGACTCCATATATGGCAAGCCTCTGAGGTAGCCATAAAAGCTGAATAACTTAATTACCTCGAGATAGACTTAGATATGATTTCTAGTTTGTCCAAAGATTATTACAATTTATTGTAATAATAATGGTGCAGTAACAAACTCGAAGAAACCATAAGTCTATAAGGCAAGTAAACACAATAGAGCGTAAGTACTACCCAATACGAGAAATTGTATAACGAGGATAAGTTGTTGCCGCCTAGATTGCATCAGATGATAACCTAAGGTCCTTAAGGCAAGAGCTTTTTGAAAGGCATGGGAATCAGATGTATGGCAGCAGATATGACAGCTTAGTCTTTTAGTATAAGTGGGAGATTGTTAGAGTGTATACTAAAAGCCTAGCTTTTGATATAAATATTTATCTAGAAATAAGAATCACATTGGTCAAATGTCTACATTTATGATAAATGTAGTTGTTCAATTAATTTATATTGTAGATAACATGGTGTGTGGTGTCACACACAGAAGATCATGTTATCGGTTCCTTATAAATTATAAACAGTAGCTCACGACCAAGATGGAAAGGAACAAACCATTGGAAGGTCATAGTGTAATTATGTATTAGTTTATCTTAACTATATAATTACACTAGTACACTTAGAGTGTATTGAGTAGGACCATTTGAGGTCGTTCCTTTTATACTGACTTAATGAAGGAACAAAGACCTCAGTTATTATGAAAGTGTGTGCTCTTAATCCTAATATAATAACAAGCACATATATTTGATATTTATTTCTTTAATTTATCAATGGGTGAGATTTAGTTCGATGAATCAATAAGCCCGATAAGTTGGGAAATGATATCACTTATAGTGTGTGTTGTTGATTATAGAAGGAAACTGTGTCCTAGTGATCTAGGTTGAGAATGTCCCCAAGAGGAGCTCATAAGGATTGTCATGTTAAACCCTGCAGGTGGACTTAGTCCGACATGACGATGAAGTTGAGTGGTACTACTCTTGGAGCTAGATATTAATTAAGTGAGTTGTCAGTAACTTACTTAATTAGTGGACATTTGTTATCTTAAACACAGGGAGACTAACACACTCATAATAAGAAGGAGCCCAAAATGTAATTTGGGATTGGTGCGGTAGTTCAATAATAGTTCTTTAGTGGAATGAATTATTATTGATGAAATTAAGTTGTGTGTTCGGGGCGAACACGGGATGCTTAATTTCATCGGGAGACCAAAACCAATTCCTCCTCTCGGTCCCTATCGTAGCCTCTTGTATATAGAGATTTATACCCACCACATACCCACCTTCTTACCCATCCAATGGGGTCGGCCAAGCTAGCTTGGAACCCAAGCTAGGGCCGACCAAGACCAAGTGGATGAGCCAAGTTGGTGGCCGGCCAAAGCTTGGGTCCCAAGCTTAGGTGGCCGGCCACTAGAGTATTAAAAGGATTTTTATTAAAATTATTTCTTATGTGGATATCAAGGTTTTTTAAAAGAGAGTTTAAAAATTAAAAATTTCCTTTTATAGCTTTCTACAAAAGATTAAGAGAAGAGATTAATCTCTTTCCTTATTTGTAGATTAAAAGGATGGTTTTAATTTTTGGTAAAAACTTTCCTTATTTGTAAATCATCTACATGTTTAAAAGAGAGTTTAAAATTTGAAATCTTTCCTTATTTGTTGATTAAAAGGTGGATTTTAAATTTTAAGAAAACTTTCCTTTTTAACCATGTTCATGATTTAAAAGAGAGTTTAAAAATTAAATATTATCTTTTATAAGTTTCTACAAGAGATTAAGAAAAGATTTGATATCTTTCCTTATTTGTAGATTAAAAGAGATTTTAATTTTTAGAGATAACTTTCTTTTTATCCACATGATTAAAAGAAAGATTTTAATTTATAAAATTTCTTTTTTATTAACCAATCATGATGGGATGAAAATTATTGGAGAAATTTTTTATAAATTTCTAGAGACAAATTAGGAAGTTTTAATTAATTAAAACTCTCCTTGTTTGTAGCTTTAATATGGCCGGCCATATGAATTGATGAGAAGAAAATTATTTTTAATTAAATAAATTTTCTTTTTCAATGGAAAAAGAATTAAGGAAGTTTTTATTAAATTTTCCTTATTTGCCAAGACCAAGGATTATAAAAGAGGGGGTAGAGGAGGCTTCATGGTGAATAACTCTATTCTATTTTCCCTCTCTTTTCTCCTTGGATGTGGCCGACCCTTTCTTTCCTCTCCTCTCCTTTTGTGGCCGAAACCTTCTCATGGTGGAGATAGCTTTGGTGGCCGGATCTAAGAAGGAGAAGAAGGAGAGAAAAGAAGCCTCTTTTCTAGCATCCCTTGGAGCATGGTGGTGGTGACCGAACCTCTTCATCCTAGGAGAAGTTTTGATGGCCGAAACTTGTAAGGAAGAAGAAGGTGCTTGGTGGTTCTCATCTCGGAAGATCGTTGCCCACACAACGTCCGAGGTTAGAAGAGGAATACGGTAGAAGATCAAGAGGTTTTTCTAAAAGGTATAACTAGTAATTTTTCTTTCCGCATCATACTAGTTATTTTTGGAAATAATACCAAATACAAGAGGCATATGATTCTAGAGTTTCGAATTTGTTTTCGATATAGTGTTCTTTTGTTTTTCTTTTCCTTGTGATTTGATTGTTCTTTTCGGTTAACCTAAAGTTATTTTAGGAAATTAAATATTAGCTTTCCATAAAAGGTTTTGTCTAGTCGGTGGTGGTTGCTCCCATATCCAAGAAGGCCATGTGCCTCGCCACGTCAGTACTGGGAACCAATTATGGAAATTAATATTTAATGAAATTAATAACTTAAGGTGACTTAGGTCGAACGTGTTAAGTTCCGCAGGAGATCCAAGTCAAAACCTAAAAGAACAAATAAATTAAGTTTTGGATCAAACGTGTTAAGTTCCGCAGGTGATCCAAAATTTAATTTAAAAGAACACATGGTAGCTAGGAAAAGGTTCAGACCTTTGTACAAAATTTTTGTACAGTGGAGCCTCTAGGTTTTCCGAGTAGCAACCAACAAGAAGTATCTACCTTGCTACTTTGGAGATCCGACACGTACCTTGGACGAGCGGAAATTTTGCGAGGGCACGCTTCAAAGGTAAAAGCTCTCAACACATAGATCTAGGAGTAGATCTAAAGTTTTTGAAACTCGTACTCATAATTTTCGTTTGGTTTTCCTTGCACGGATCTACGGCTTTGGCTAATTCGGGGTTTTCGCGATGCGAAAAGCGATTTTCGCGGCCCGAAAAGCGATTTTCGCGGCCCGAAAAACCCAACAGTACCGGCAAATAATGAAGCAGAATTACAACCGTCGCGTGATCCCTAGAGCCTTCCAGGTTGGCGACCTTGTCTGGAAGAAAGTAAAGACGGTCGGCGACGTCGGCAAATTGGAGGCTCCCTGGGCGGGCCCCTTCAAGGTCATCGAAAAGCTCTGCTCGGGTGCCTACTATCTGAAAGATGAAGACGGGCGGCAACTAGAGAGGTCGTGGAGCGCGAACCACCTCCAGCCTTACCGGGCAGGGTGAAAGGTGCGCCAATGTAAATCATCCTGTATAATTTTTTCAGCTGTATACTTGAAATGCAGAAATGAAAAATCGGAAGACTAAAGCAAGTATAAGGCATCGTCAGCAAAAACGAAGGCCTCGTGCCGTTCGGCCGGAGGTAAATTATACGAGCCAAGCTCTCAAAAACGAAGGCCCCGTGCCGATTCGGCCGGAGGTAAATTATCCGAGCCAAGCGCTCAAAAACGAAGGCCCTGTGCCGTTCGACCGGAGGTAAATTATCCGAGCCAAGCGCTCAAAAACGAAGGCCCCGGACTGCTCGGACCGGAGGTATATTGTACGAGCCAGACTCAATGCCGAAACTCCTGCTCCGTTCGACCAGGTAGATATTGTCCAAATTAGGCTTAAAAGCCCGTCGAGCTCCGACGTTAAATATCGAGAGACGAGCCGGCGTCTATAAACCCTCCAAGCGGAAGACCGTCGAGCTCCGACGTTAAATATCGAGAGACGAACCGGCATCTATAAACCCTCCGAGCGGAAGACCGTCGAGCTCTGACGTTAAATATCGAGAGACGAACCGGCGTCTATAAACCCTCCGAGCGGAAGACCGTCGAGCTCCGACGTTAAATATCGAGAGACGAGCCGGCGTCTATAAACCCTCCGAGCGGAAGACCGTCGAGCTCCGACGTTAAATATCGAGAGAAGAACCGGCGTCTATAAACCCTCCGAGCGGAAGACCGTCGAGCTCCGACGTTAAATATCGAGAGACGAACCGGCGTCTATAAACCCTCCGAGCGGAAGACCGTCGAGCTCCGACGTTAAATATCGAGAGATGAGTCGGCGTCTATAAACCCTCCGAGCGGAAGACGGTCGAGCTCCGACGTTAAATATCGAAAGACGAGCCGGCGTCTATAAACCCTCCGAGCGGAAGACCGTCGAGCTCCGACGTTAAATATCGGGAGATGAGCCGGCGTCTATAAACCCTCCGAGCGAAAGACCGTGGAGCTCCAACGTTAAATATCGAGAGACGAGCCGGCGTCTATAAACCCTCCGAGCGGAAGACCGACGAGCTCCATCGTTAAATATCAAGAGACGAACCGGCGTCTATAAACCCCCCGGTCGGATAACATGCAGCGTGGCACTAGCCAATGGTAAGAGCAGATCGGCAACAGCTTGCTCTGTGAGGTCAATATACGGCTGAGCGGCACGCTCGGCAACAAGGCCTTCCAAGTAAGGAGGTAAAGTAAAATATGATTAATGAATAGAGAGCGAGGGAATGAACAAGGTTCGCACGCCGAACGGTAATCGCACAGGCTCTTGGCGAAAAATACTTGCAAAAAATCGGCTTTAATCCGAGTTAGCATATCGAACCGAACGGATAACTCGCAGGGAATACTTGGCAAAAACAAATTTCATTTATACCCAGCGACGAACAGACAAAAGTTGATGACAAAAAATATTTTTGCCGAACGGTGAGGATACGAAAAAGTTGATAAAAAACACTCCTCACGCGTCGAAATCAAAAAGAGCATCAGGAATGGCGCCCATCACGGTAGCCAGATCCTCTTGGGGGATGGTCAGCTCGGCGGGAAGGTGGCCTTTAGTCTTCAAGTAATCCACCGCTGCCTTGATCGCCTCTTCGAAAGTGAGGGAAATCTTGTCGGTGAATTTCTCTTCGAAGTCGTCCGAGCGGACAAACGCCTTCCTCACTTCGTCAGAGCGGGCCGACTCCCCATCCTGATACCCTTTGAGTGCGGCTCGGGAAGCATCGTTGGCGGCATGGAGATCCTTCAAGTCTCCTTCAAATTTGAGCAGATCGGCCGAGCGGCTCTCCCTCTCGGTGGCCAGAAGGGCATCCAGATCCTTGACGCGTTGCTCTAGCCCTCTGATCTCCACCTTCATTAGGTCCATGTCGTCGATGGCCTTGCGTTTCCGAGAGGTCGCCGTCTTGATCTCTTTATCCCGTTGTTTGACCACAGCTTTAAGCCGAGCGACCTCGCTCGCCAGATCGGAAGCTCGTTTCCGTTCGGCTTCCAAAAGCTTTTTGCTTTTCTCCAGAGTAGCCGTGGATTGCCCTTGGGTTGCCTCCGAAAGTTTGAGTTTTTTCATTTCGTCCTCCAGCTCAGCCAGTCGATTGCTGACTGCGATCTGCTCTACCCAACTCTGCGAACAAAGGCAGTTAAGTTAAAAGCTAAAATAAAAAGTATCAGTAAAGCAAAAAGGCATACCCTGGTCGCCTGCTGCAGGTTACTGTCCCCTAGCTGACTGGGGGACATGAGCGCGACGCGTATGCGCGCGTCCTCCCAAACTTTGGTGAGCGGGCCGGTGAGGGTTATTTGTTGTTCAGGAACTGCGGGCCGATCAGCGGCCGATGGATACTCCTCCAAAGGAAATCGGAGAACTATTTTGATCACCCTCGGGCCGCTCGGATCCTCCTGAGACGCGGCGGCCTGGCCAGAAGGCTCGCCGGTCAGGGCAGGACGCTCGCCTAGTCGCTTGAGGCGACGCAGAGGCCGGGAGGTGGAAGGCTGCATCTCGGAAACGGTCGGGGGTAATCCAACCTGCGTCGGAGTGTGCTCTGAAGAGATTGCCTCAGACACCGCGTGAGCTGCATCACTCCGCTCGGAAGGCTGCCCATCTGATGAGATCGGTTGAGGAGCTTGCTCCAGACGCTGGCGCTTTCGAGTCGCCAAAGGTGCCTCGTCAGCCGATCGGCCTTCCTCCTCGGCCTGGGCAGATGTTGTGATATTGGCCGCGGCCTCGTCAGTGAAGACGCGGGCGGCCGAAGCCTCGGGAGCAACTTGAGTTCCCTCGCTCCCTTCAGCTGTAGGGCCGGTTAGGACCAACCCTCGTTCGGTCGCTTCCTTATCCTTCACCGCCTCAATATTGGCGGCTTTCAGCTTGAGCTTTTCGGTTGCCTTAGCACGCCACATAACTTCAACTGCAGAAACAAAGAATAAATCAGTTAGAACAAAAGAAAAAGGGGGATAAGAATCGCTTACTCATGCTGCAAGGCAGATCGGCTTGGATGGGAGACAAGCCGAATATATACATTACTCCAGGAAGGAGCAACTTGTCGATGTCGTAACGTTGGCCGACCAGCTGGTTGGCCGCATGAAGATACGCCGGATGACTCTTGAATTTGCCAAGACCCGGTTGATTCGGCACCGCCGTCTACCACTTCGTTCGGAAGGCCAGTCGCTCGGGGAGACGCATAAAAAAGAAATGCTCCTTCCAATGCTTATTGGAGCTCGACATGTTGGTAAATAGGACGAAACCTGACTAGATTGAAATATAAAGGTCCCCCACTCGGATTGTTTTGGGTAGAAGAAATAGTGGAAGATTTGGGGGTCCAAGGGGATATCGTTCAATTTGAAAAGGACTATCACCCCGCTCAGCAACCTAATGGAGTTCGGTGTTGATACAGTCTGACCTGACTGTTGTTTTGATGTTGACACTGATTTAAGTTTGTATCAGATATTAATTAAACTCAGAATGACTACTGATCGAGGTTGATCAGTTGGGAGGGAAAGTCCTGGTGAGTGAAGCCAGGCAAGGGAAATCCAGATAGGTCAAGATTGACCAGACATCTGGTGAAAAGTCCAAGCAGGGAGCTTGGCACGGGAAAAGTCCAAGTATGGTGACTTGGCACGGAATGGTCAGAGAGGGCTCGGTAGCTCGTTCTCTGGACCGAACGAAGTCAGAGAGGGCTCGGTAGCTCGTTCTCCGGACTAGGTCAGAGAGGGCTCGGTAGCTCGTTCTCTGGATCGGACGAAGTCAGAGAGGGCTCGGTAGCTCATTCTCAGGACCAATCCTAGTATCACATAGGCGTTGGATCGGTCAACAGACCGATCCAGTGAGATTTTGATTGCCTGATCGGTGCACAGACCGATCTGATGAAACTAGGTTTGTTGATCGGCGGTGACCGATCGTGAAACACTCGTGCACTTCGAGGTAATCGATCGGTTTGTAGACCGACAGAAACACTCGAGCTCATCGAGTGTAACTGACAGGTCCGTAGACCGATCGTGAGATGATGTCGCGAGAAGGAAAAGCGGGATCGGTCTGCGGACCGATCCATATGCTACCTCGATTCGGACCGATCAGGACATATCCTGATCGGTCTTGGGACCGATCGGTGACGATCTTAGGAGTGCGAGGAACCGCACTCATTAAGCCCTGATCGTCCACCGATCAGGCCATACCCTGATCGGTCTTCACGACCGATCAGACATCAATTCAAAGATGTGGATCGGTCCGCTGACCGATCCACCACACTGTCTGCACACACTGTCAGGTTCTACTAGTTTCTGATTCGTTTGAACTAATCAACTTCTGCTGTGAGCTTTATGTGGTGCAGGTTGCAGGTTCCATTCCAGTGCTTAATTTCAAATTAAGCCTCATCAAAGGAATAAGACAGAGCTTACTTTCTTCTGTGTATCACTGCGATGAGGGAAGATTGAGCATCAACGGATACTGATGCTAACAGACTGCAATCTCTGTTCGCGATCAGCTTGACTCCTGTGGGTTGGTTGGAGCTCAGAAGACACCAGCAAGACCAAGGATGGTATTGGTGTGAGTTCAGAGAACTAGCTGAGGAGGAAGAGTGATTGGCGATGCTTGTGTTTACAGCAGAGATTCGACGCAGAGTTTCTGCAGCGAAAGAGCAGAGGCATAAGAAGAGAGACGAGGAAGCAAGGAATAGAGCTCTCGGTTGATTGTGTGAAACAAGTTGTGCTGTGCTTTGTGCTTGAAGAGAGGCTGTATTCTTGTGTTCCTGCTTGTGCTTATTCTTCGCTGATTGTGGCTGTGAGCTTCCTTTGATCATTTCACTTGAGCCACTACTGTAAGTCTTGTGCTTAATTTCTTACTGCTGTTAAAGACTTTGTGGAGAGGTTACTCCACCGAGAAGGAGAATCCTTTAGCCGGATAGCTTCCGGGGTGTGATCTACCGGAAGATCAAGGGATCGTCCACCTTACGGACACGCCGAGGAGTAGGGGCAAGTTATCCCCGAACCTCGTAAATCTCTGAGTTAGTGTGCTGTGTTCTCTCTTTGTTTTAGTTTTCTAATTCCGCTGTGCTAACAAAGTTCTTGAAGAAATTTGTGTTTAGTATTTTTCAAAGAGGCTATTCACCCCCCTCTAGCCATCTAAGATCCCAACAAGTGGTATCAGAGCAAGGGGCTCTTTGATTCGGATTAACACCCAAAAGAGCAAACAAGGATGGCTATGAAGGAAGGCTTTAGCACAAATCGACCACCCTACTTCGAAGGAGCAGATTTTCAATATTTGAAGGGCCGCATGGAGTATTACCTCAAGACCGACATTGCCATGTGGTTCTCAGTCAAGGAAGGTTTCACACCACCAAAGGATGAAGAAGTTAAGGAACTCGATTCGTCAAGGTGGTCTACCGAATAACTCTGCAAAGCACAAGCCGATGCCAAGGCTATGGTCACTTTGCAATGTGGAATCGCCAAGGACCAACTCGTCAAGGTAGGTCCGTTCTCGAGTGCAAGAGACCTATGGAACAAACTCATCGAGCTCCAAGAGGGAACTCGAGATTCTTGGATTGCCAAGAGGGACCTATTCTTGAATCAGCTCCAAAATCTAACCATGAAGGACAATGAAACGGTAAGTGAACTTCATGGGAGATTCAAGGAGATCATCAACGGTCTACACTCTGTGGACGAACGAGTGGAGAATCGCGATCTAGTAAGGTACACTCTTAAATCTTTTCCTAGGAATGCCTTGTGGTCATCTATGGTAGATGCCTACAAGGTATCCAAGGATCTTTCCATTGTTAAACTAGATGAATTTTTCTGTGAGATGGAACTTCATGAGCTTGCTAACAAAGGTCAAAAAGAGAAGGGTATTGCTTTATTTGCAGGACCAAAGAGCAAGGATGGAAGAAGGAAGAAGGAAAAGAAGAAGGAAAAGGAGATTTCCTCATCCACCTCTTCCTCCGAATCCGATGATGAAAGTGGATCATCATCAAGTGAGATGGCAAACTTTGTAAGAAGGATTATGAGAAGAAGCCGAAGATACAAAGGAAAAGGTAAAACTAATGATCAAAATTTTGATAAATCTAATGTTATATGTTATGAGTGTAGCAAGAAAGGACACATTCGGAGCGAGTGTCCGAAATTAAAAAGGAAGGAGGAACGAGCCAAAAAGAAGGAGGAAAGAGTCAAGAAGAAGAAGGCTCTCAAGGCCACTTGGGATGAGTCCTCATCAAGCTCATCGGAGGAAGAAGAGAAGATGGAAAAGAGCACACGACAATTAGCACTCATGGCAAGGGAGGTTTCAGACTCCGGAAGTGAGGGAGATTCGAGCGACGCTTCAACCGCGGCTTCATCATCGTCGGATGATGAAGAGGTAACCTCTTCTCATATAGAAAAGTGTTATAAGACTATCACTCACTTATCTACATTGCTTAAAAAGTCAAAAACAGAAAATAAATTGTTAAAAGAAGAAGTAAAAACCTTAAGGACCCTTAGGGAAGATGAGGTCGATGACCTACATCTAGAAGTCCTTGAGGATGAGAACAAGGCTTTAAAGGGTGAGGTTGAGAAACTCAAGAAAATGCTTGAGATGTTCTCAACTAGCTCTAAGACTCTAGACATGATTCTAAATGCCCAAAGGGTAGTCTACAACAAGGCCGGGCTAGGGTATCAACCCAAGGAGTCGAGTTTCATTTCTCTAATGTCTAGAACTCAAAATAGTAGATCACATGTTTCTAGGGCTCATGGAACTAGGAAAGGTATGACCAAGGCATGGGTTCCTAGGTCTTTCGTTGTAGAAGCATTAGGTCCCAAGATTTGGGTACCTAAAACCTCTATCTTCCGTGTCTTGTAGGCATTGGTCGAGGGGGAGCATCTATCAACTTGGTTTGTTGATAGTGGATGCTCCAAGCACATGACCGGGGACAAATCACTGTTTACAACCATTCAAAACAAAAGTAGAGGTAATGTGTCTTTTGGTAATAATGGTAGCCTTAAGGTTGTAGGAGTTGGAGACATTCATATATCCGAATGTCTCCATATCAAGAATGTCCTTCTAGTCAAGGGGATGACTTTTAATCTCCTAAGTGTCAGTCAATTGTGTGATACGGGTTACACAATTGAATTTCATTCAAGTCAATGTTTGGTTAAACACATTGACACACTTGACACGGTACTAGTAGGCACAAGGGTTGATAATATTTATCAAGTATCGTTTAAAAGTGCTACTAATGCTTTGATTAAGTGTTTCATGTCAAAAGAAGAAGAGTCTTGGCTATGGCATAGAAGGTTGGCACATGTAAACATGAAGAACATCCGGAAGTTGGCCAACCAAGGATTAGTGTGAGACTTACCCAGCATCAAGTACCACAAGACCAAACTATGTGATGCATGTCAAAAGGGTAAGCAAACAAAAGTTGTTCATAAAGGTAAAAGCACTGTAAGTACATCTACTGCTTTAGATTTATTGCACATGGACCTATTTGATTGCAGTAGTGTAATATCATTGAATGGAAGTAGATATTGCTTGGTAATCGTTGATGATTTTACTAGATACACATGGACTTTCTTCTTGAAACATAAGGACCAAACTATAGATATTTTTATTTCTTTTTGTAGAAGAACTGAAAATGAAAAATCGACAACAATTAAAACCATTAGAAGTGATCATGGTGGGAAATTTCAAAATCATAGGTTTTTAGAGTTTTGTCAAGAAAAGGGATATAGGCAGGAGTTCTCTACTCCAAGGACCCCATAACAAAATGGGGTTGTGGAGAGAAAGAACCGAGTCCTACAAGAGGCTACACGAAGCATGCTCAATGAGTACTCACTACCGAGCTACTTATGGGCTGAAGCTGTGAATACAGCTTGCTATGTGCAAAATCGAGTTTTAATACATAGGTTTTTAGGAAAGACTCCCCATGAACTTTGGTTTGGGAAACCGCCTACAATTAAACATCTTAGGGTGTTTGGTTGTAAGGTGTTTATCTTGAACACCAAGGATCATCTTGGGAAGTTCACGGCTAAGGCTGATCAAGGGATACTGGTCGGGTACTCTCTTACCAGCAAAGCCTATCGAGTCTACAATGAGAGGACTAAATTGATTGAAGAGTCCTCGGATGTAGCTTTCGAAGAAATCCCTGATAATCAATCAAGGAATGTAGAAGAAATTCAATTCGAACTTAGAAGGCTAGGTTTGAATGATCCAAACATGGAAAGAGTTGAAATTGACTCTGATGATGATGAGCAAGGGCAACAAAGAACTCAGGCAGACCCGTTGCCTGATACTGAGTCCTCTCCTGTGCCGAGTGAGACCACTCATGAGGCACCGCCAACACCAAGGCAGTCTAGGTTAGCCTCTAGTCATCCCCAAGACCAAATTGTGGGAGACATCCAACAAGGGGTTAGGACTAGGTCATTCTTTATAAATGAGTCTAATGAAGTCGCATTGATTTCAGAGATTGAACCAAAAATAGTTGATGAGGCATTGCACGATCCTGATTGGATCTTAGCTATGCAAGATGAGTTAGGTCAATTTGAAAGGAGCCAAGTGTGGGACTTAGTTCCTAGACCTAAGAAGACCACCATTATTGGAACTAAATGGGTCTTCAAAAATAAGTTAAACCAAAAGGGAGAAGTCGTAAGGAACAAGGCGAGACTCGTAGCCAAGGGCTATAGTCAAGTCGAAGGCCTCGATTATGATGAGACTTATGCTCCCGTGGCACGATTAGAGTCCATTCGTTTAATGCTAGCTTTTGCTGCACATAGAGGTTTCAAGCTCTATCAAATGGATGTTAAATCGGCCTTCTTAAATGGTTTCATTAAAGAATAGGTCTATGTTGAACAACCACCGGGGTTTGTGAATACCGAACTTCCAAACCACGTGTACAAGCTCAAGAAAGCTCTTTATGGGCTTAAACAAGCACCTCGAGCATGGTACGAGAGGTTGTCAACTTACCTATTAGAAAAGGGTTTTGTAAGAGGCCAAATAGACCCAACACTATTTCTGCGTAGAGATGGTGAAAATATTTTTGTAGCCCAAGTGTATGTCGATGACATAATTTATGGCTCAAATAACAAGGACTATTTGAATGAATTCATTCCTCACATGGAAAGTGAGTTTGAGATGAGTCTAGTAGGAGAGTTGACATTCTTCCTCGGACTTGAAATCAAACAAACTCGAGATGGAATTTATGTCCATCAGACAAAATACACCCAAGAGATGCTTAGAAAATTCAATATGAGTGACTCTAAGGAAGTGTCCACTCCAATGGCGACAAACACTCACCTTGACAATGATGAGAGTGGAAAACCAATTGATCTAACGCAATATAGAAGCATGATTGGTAGTCTTCTATATCTCACAGCTAGTCGACCGGACATACTCTTTGCTGTGGGCATGTGCGCTAGGTATCAAATCTGTGCCAAGGAATCTCACTTAATTGCAGTTAAGAGAATTCTGAGATACCTTAAAGGCACAATTAGAGTAGGTCTTTGGTACCCACGTATTGAGTCTTTTGACTTGATAGGTTATACCGACTCCGATTATGCTGGGTGCAAATTGGATCGGAAAAGTACTAGTGGGGGCTGCCAATTTTTAGGTTCATCTTTAGTTAGTTGGTCAAGTCAGAAGCAACATTGTGTTGCTCTCTCCACGACCGAGGCCGAATATATTGCCATGGGAGAGAGTGTATCACAGTTGTTGTGGATGACACACACCCTAGAGGATTATGGACTTTCTTATAAGGATGTACAAGTGCTATGTGACAACATTAGCACGATCAACCTAACTAAAAATCCAGTCCATCATTCGAGGACCAAACACATTGAAGTGCGTCATCACTTCATAAGAGATCACGTAGCTAGGGGAGACATTGCACTCACATATGTTGAGTCAAAGTCAAACCTAGCTGATATTTTCACCAAATCCCTTCCGGAGAATGAATTTAGTCATTTAAGGAGGGAGTTGGGAATGTGTTTGGCTCCTTAGGTCCTTAGGACTTCATCATGATCAATAAGGACAATTAAAATGACAAGAGAAATTGGGAATGATTTTGGGCAACTTGGGAACATCTCACACAAACTATAAGGTTGAACAGAATGTTTTTGCTTGCTAGAAATGGGGTGAGATGCTAGGATCAACCAAATTGTTCAAAATGTATCATGCATCCCTTGAATAATGAGGTTGACGAGATATAAATTGAGTATGGGAAAGACCATTACATAATTTATGTGTATTTGGTTCCTAGATCTTACTCATATATTCCAACCAAGGAATCTTGGTTGGACATTTGCCTACTAAAAAAAAAAAAACATCTAACATGGTTGATGTGGTTGATTGATACCTTTGCTTGATACATTTCGTGACCTTGATTGAAAATAGGACAAGTTGGTGAAGAAATATCAGCAATTTAGACATATTTTGATAAACTTGAAACTAATCATAGAAAAGACGAATTTTGAACCAGGTTATAGATAGCCTAAGTTAGTTTTGGTACCTGGGTTCACTATAGATTATAGTTTCAGCAAATAAATAACACAAACTTCTCAGGTCTTGAAAGTTCTCTAGTTTTGAGACTTTCAGATTCAAGAAGAAGTTTAAGTATCTGAAATTTTCGAGCCCTGGATGATTCCAAATCAGGAGAACAAATCCTTAGAAAATATTCATTGGTATCACTGAATATAGTCTGTGGGCTCTCCAAATCCTAGGTTCTGACCTTAGAAGTTGTTGAACAAAGTTTCAGAGTCTTTGATACGAATTACAGAGATTGAAATCACTGGATCTCAGTAACTGATCGGTCCAGGGACCGATCAGGATGTTCTCAGATCGGTCTCTACGACCGATTAGGAGAGTTTCAACCTCTCCATTCGACATCTGATCGGTCTGCAGACCGATCAGAGGTTCTGGCACGCTTCAACCTCTCTGTTCGACCTCTGATCGGTCCGGGGACCGATCAGGCGATACTGGATCGGTCTGTCGACAGATCCGGAACGAATCCATAACTCTCTGTTCACTAACTGATCGGTCCAAGGACCGATCAGCTCTCTATGGTTCGCAGGAAGGCCCCTGATCGGTCCGAGCACCGATCAGAGGGTTTCCTGATCGGTCCGGGGGACCGATCAGACCCCTTTGTGCATTAAAATCGATCCTGATCGGACAGCCATCCGATCAGATCACACTGTGCACTATCCCCTCATTAAATCCTCCCGACCTCCTCTCTTCCCGATCTTCTTCCTTCTCAAAACCCTAGCCGACCGACTCATAACCTAGCCGACGCCCCTCTCTTCCTCCCGTCTTCTCAACCCATTGTCTCCTAAAAGCTGAAGGTCACAATGGCACCGAGGTAATCTCTCGATCTCTACTGTTTATTGTCTTTGGCAGGTCATGTTATCATGTTCTTACTGTGGTTTGTGCTCGGTGGTTTGCCCATGGCCGGTGCTCTTTCCTTGTTCCCATTGTCCTAATTGTTAGAAAGAAACCCACTGGTGGTGAGGGAACCTCTAAGGAACCGACCAAGAAATCCAAATCCAAAGCTCCTGCTCCCTCTCGACCCCAACCAGCTAGTTCCAGTAGATTTTCTAACCAACAGTTTGAACAAGCGTTTAAACAGAGGACATTCAAGCTACTCCCTTGTCGATCTGTTGATAAGAAGTTCATGCAGGAATTTTGTCCCTCTATTTTAGAAACCATTGCCTATTACAAGCTCGATTCTTTGGTTTTTCTAGAAAGGGACATCAACTTTGACCTCGTATCTGAATTCTACAACAATCTTCATCAGCCCGGTGATGGTATCTATAGAACTAGAGTCGCTAAGAGACCTATCGATTTCTCCATTGCAGAATTCTTTGAGTATCTAGATTGCCGAAGGAGTTCAGGAGATCCTTTTTCTATTTATCCTGATTTACCAGTCCCATTACTTCCCCCACTTGATGTATCATCTGACACCATCCATGAGTATTTCTTTGGACATCCTAGACCGGATGGGCTAGATGAGTTAGATTCTGAGTTCCCTACTTTTGCAGCTTTGAAACTTTCTGCCTCCGATTATATTCTTTTTAAGATTGTCACGAACTGTCTCCTACCAATCACATCCAAACCCCTGGCTGAGATCCGATCATTTCATTGTCTGATGCTCTATGGATTGCGTCGGCGTCTCGATTTTGATATCATGTCGAACATCTACACTTCGATCATCTCATATAGTCAGCCTAGCAGCTTGACTGTTTATATGCCTTATGGGCATATAATTACAGATTGGCTCGCGTCCCTTCAGGTAGATGTGTCCAAGGGTAGGATAGTGAAGATGGTAAGACAGGATTGCCGACTTGGGAAACGGGCATTTTCCAAGTCTGGTATCATAGGCCAGAATGGGGCAGTTCGGTGGAAGGATGGGAGAGCACTTGGTGAGCTACCACGGGCGCTTCCACGACAGGCTGCTGTTGCTGAGTACGGAGAGGCGGATCCGGATCTGCGCTAGCAGATTGCAGAGCTGGAGAGCCGCTTTGATCAGCACGATGAGATGATATCTGCTGAGCTGGATGGCCTGCGTATTCGGATAGACCAGCGCTACGATGACCTGCGCGGGCAGATTGACCAGCGCTTCGATGATCTGCGCGGTCGGCAGGTGGTGACACAGCAGTTGCTACTCGGATGGATGGCGCGCTACCCGCCTCCGCAGTCTTACCCAGGCTATCCATCCTCCAGCGTGCCTCCTCAGGATTTCATCCCTCCTGCCGATGATGGTGATGTTCCTCAGTGTGAGGATATTGATTGATACAGTTTGTTTGTTGACTATCTGTATTTTGGATGTTTTTTTTTGTTAGTTTTTATGTCTGACCTGGATGTTTGCACTTCTGATGCTACTCATGTATTTATGCTACTCAGTTTTATATTTGCTTGCTCTTTTTTTATGCTTCCTTTTCTATCGGCTATTAATATGCTGTTCACTTGCATGTCTTGTTTGTCCTTTATTTCTTTATTACTGTCTTATAATACACTTAGAGAGAATTCTAAGTGCTTTAAGAAACAGACAGTAAGGGTTAAGGGGGAGTTCTTTAAGTTATCTTACCTTATTCGCACCTTTTCGGTGTTTGACAAAGGGGGAGAAGATAACTAAGTTTAGATGAATGCAAATTTGTTTTTAGAAGACCCTCACATAGTGTTGTATCCGTCTTAGGGGGAGGATCTTGATTCCCCTAAAATTATGAAAATTTGAACAATTCTGATCTAAACTTAAATCGTGTTGTCAAACAACAAAAAGGAGGAGATTGTTGATACAGTCTGACCTGGCTGTTGTTTTGATGTTGACACTGATTTAAGTTTGTATCAGATATTAATTAAACTCAGAATGACTACTGATCGAGGTTGATCAGTTGGGAGGGAAAGTCATGGTGAGTGAAGCCAGGCAAGGGAAATCCAGATGGGTCAAGGTTGACCAAACATCTGGTGAAAAGTCCAAGCAGGGAGCTTGGCACGGGAAAAGTCCAAGTATGGTGACTTGGCACGGAATGGTCAGAGAGGGCTCGGTAGCTCGTTCTCTGGACCGAACGAAGTCAGAGAGGGCTCGGTAGCTCGTTCTCCGGACTAGGTCAGAGAGGGCTCGGTAGCTCGTTCTCTGGATCGGACGAAGTCAGAGAGGGCTCGGTAGCTCATTCTCAGGACCAATCCTAGTATCACATAGGCGTTGGATCGGTCAACAGACCGATCCAGTGAGATTTTGATTGCCTGATCGGTGCACAGACCGATCTGATGAAACTAGGTTTGTTGATCGGTCTGGTGACCGATCAGGAAACACTCAGTAGCACACTGAGTGTAATCTGATCGGTCTGTAGACCGATCAGGAAACACTCAGTAGCCTACTGAGTGTAATCTGATCGGTCTGTAGACCGATCAGGAGATGATGTCGCGAGAAGGAAAAAGGCAGGGGATCGGTCTGTGGACCGATCCATATGCACTCTGATCGGTCTGTAGGACCGATCAGGCCATATCCTGATCGGTCTTGGGACCGATCAGGTGACGATCTTAGGAGTGCGAGGAACCGCACTCATTAAGCCCTGATCGATCTGCAGACCGATCAGGCCATACCCTGATCGGTCTTCACGACCGATCAGACATCAATTCAAAGGTGTGGATCGGTCCGCTGACCGATCCACCACACTGTCTGCACACACTGTCAGGTTCTGCTGGTTTCTGATTCGTTTGAACTAATCAACTTCTGCTGTGAGCTTTATGTGGTGCAGGTTGCAGGTTCCATTCCAGTGCTTAATTTCAAATTAAGCCTCATCAAAGGAATAAGACAGAGCTTACTTTCTTCTGTGTATCACTGCGATGAGGGAAGATTGAGCATCAACGGATACTGATGCTAACAGACTGCAATCTCTGTTCGCGATCAGCTTGACTCCTGTGGGTTGGTTGGAGCTCAGAAGACACCAGCAAGACCAAGGATGGTATTGGTGTGAGTTCAGAGAACTAGCTGAGGAGGAAGAGTGATTGGCGATGCTTGTGTTTACAGCAGAGATTCGACGCAGAGTTTCAGCAGCGAAAGAGCAGAGGCATAAGAAGAGAGACGAGGAAGCAAGGAATTGAGCTCTCGGTTGATTGTGTGAAACAAGATGTGCTGTGCTTTGTGCTTGAAGAGAGGATGTATTCTTGTGTTCCTGCTTGTGCTTATTCTTCGCTGATTGTGGCTGTGAGCTTCCTTTGATCATTTCACTTGAGCCACTACTGTAAGTCTTGTGCTTAATTTCTTACTGCTGTTAAAGACTTTGTGGAGAGGTTACTCCACCGAGAAGGAGAATCCTTTAGCCGGATAGCTTCCGGGGTGTGATCTACCTGAAGATCAAGGGATCGTCCACCTTACGGACACGCCGAGGAGTAGGGGCAAGTTATCCCCGAACCTCGTAAATCTCTGAGTTAGTGTGCTGTGTTCTCTCTTTGTTTTAGTTTTCTAATTCCGCTGTGCTAACAAAGTTCTTGAAGAAATTTGTGTTTAGTATTTTTCAAAGAGGCTATTCACCCCCCTCTAGCCATCTAAGATCCCAACATTCGGGACTAATTGGCCGAGCGGGAGGCGAAAGTGGTTACATATTTTGAGGATGAACGAATGTGGAGGAAAGCGCAGCCCGACCAAAAATTGATAAGGAAAAAGCAAATTGTGCCGGGCGGTGGATCATTAGGCCGATCGGAAGGAGTAGCTACAACTATCTCATGGTCGGCCGGAATTTCATACACCCGAATGAGACGCAATGCGTCTTCTTCATCGAATCGGCTCTCCATAGTCGTATACCAGAGACTAGGAGCGCCGACTATAGGCGTAGAAGTACTCGCCATGGTCGAAACAGAAGAGATATTGACAGAAAAACTAAAACAAAATGCCGACAGAATGAAAAAGAAAGCAATACAGGAGGCGGGGAGCTGAAAAGGAAGGCTTACGGGTACGAGAAAGATCGAGGAAAGGAAGAAGATGGCGAGCGCACCAAACAGGCGGAGAATAAGGATCGCCGGAGCAAAGAGAACAGTGGAAAGCCGAAGAACGAAGGAAGAAGAATGTGGCGAAGAGGAGAAGGTCCGGCTTTATAGGGTTGGGGCCGAACGACCTCCACCGTTGGATCTAGGTCGCAAAGAACGAGGTGGCCATCGGGCCGTCCATTTCAAACGGCGGCTGTCCCATCGACGGTAACGCCACCGCCGTACACTAACGACTGCTAATCCGCCACGTGTCAGGCGGACACAGGGCGCATTTAAGGAAAGCGTGCTCAGTTTTAAAAAAAAAAATTGCAGGATATCGAAAGAGGCGGCATTAACTGCCTGCCCATGGGGTATTGCCGAACGGGCGGCACAAAAAAGGAATGGCCGAGAAGAAGAGCATTCCATGGGCCGGCTCAGCGATCATTATTCGGTCAGACCAGCAGTCCAGTCAGTCGGACTTAGGCGCCTCCTTCGACTAGACTTAACAGGGAGGCAAGTGATCCGGTGATAAGGTGGCCCCCCCTTTTCTTTTCATAGAGAAGTCAACACCATGTGAAGACCAAGGCCAGAGGCCGATTGGGGAATGGCGACCGACCGGGCAGTAGGGGCGGAACGACCCAAGGGCATAAACAGAAGCATAGACCCGACGAGGGGTCGGGTTTCCGACGCTCATGATAAACAAGGACGCCGAGCCGACATGGAGGTCCGCTCGGCCAATGCATAAATCAATCAGACTGAATAGGCGTAGCCGAGCGCACGACCCAGATTCTCCCCAGCAGACTAGCATTTAAGTCTGGTTGGGCAGAATGGGATTGCCGATCGGCGGGACGTTCACCATAAACGTGAAGCAAGGAAACATCCTCTGACAGGAAGTATGGTCGAAGGACATGTTATGTACGAAGACCTAGGACAGAATGTCCTCATGTCCCATCAGAAAGGTGGTCGAACTGTAGCAGTATGACGTCAAGCAAGGTCACCTGACACGCCATACCCGGGTATGGCCATAGTACACGTGTACACCTCGATTGGTGTGCATGAGCTTCCTCCGGCTCTATATAAGAGCTCACAGATAGGGCTGCAAATGAGTCAAGCCGCTCGTGAGCCGCTCGGTCAAAGCTTGGCTCGAGCTTGATTTTGACCGAGCTCGAGCCGAGCTCGAGCCGAGCTCGAGCCGGCTCGTTTAATATTCGAGCCGAGTTCGAGCTGTTATAATACTGGCTTGATGGCTTGTCGAGCTTTTTCGAGCCAAGCTATATGTATAATATATGTTTTTTATTTATTCATGTTTATTAATAAGTTTGGTGTCACATTAATACTGGGCCGTCACAGTATATTTTATCTATTCTATTAATAGCATATTAATGTAATTAATGGTAAATACTGGGTAAAACTGTAAATTTCAAAAATTTATTTTTAAAATCTAAATTCAATTCCTAAATTCTAATTCTAACTTCTAAGTTCGCTCAGCCCTAATTTCTCTCAACTCGTAACGCTCAACCGGCCCTCACCCTTCGCCGTCACCATCTCAACCCTCACCCTTCGCCGCCGCCATCTCAACCATCGCCGCGACGCCGCCTACTCAGCAGTCACCATCGTTCCTACTCAGGAGTCGCCGCGCGTGCCTACTCAGGAGTCGCTGTCGTGCCTACTCAGAGTCTCAGCCGCACCCAACAAACCTCTCGCGTGCGTTTATTTTTTGGTGAGTTTTCGGAAAACACTGTGTTCTGTGCATTTCTTGCTTCTTCTTGTTTCTTATGCCATAAATGCACAAACTTGGTTGTTCAAAAGATCCACAGCCCCAATTTAAAAAACTAGGGTTGTAATAGTGGCTTCAAAGTGGCATCATTCATATTATAAGCTTTTGGCATGGTGATGTGGTAGACAAAGATGTCATCATCAGGTAACTCGTTGACATCATGCTTGATGAATTTCACACTGACATGCTTGATGAATTCAGAACCACTAGTGCAGTCTCCAATTATGTTATGCCGACTAATCCTCTTAGTTTTGTAGAATGGCAAATTTTTATCCTTAAACGATATATATCCCTCATGATCACTTACCTTCCGAAAGAGTCTAATTGGTTGTCCAGACTCCAGAAATGTAATTTGTTCCGATAGTCCAGAAATGTAATTTGTTCTCCTTAAAGTTTAATTGGTTGTTATTTTTATTTTTTTTAAAATTCTAACAAATTTTATGCACTATAAATTACAAAAGACATATTGGCGTGAATCCTGCCTTTGTTTGTAGATTATCTTTCTCTTCTTATTATTGTTTGAGTTTTTTATAATTTATTTGGTAATTTTTCATCTCTTGATCAGTTATGTCTATGGAAGAGTCATCTATTCCACTTACCGTAAATAGTGTCATAGATGAAAGTAATGAGGTTAATCTTGAGATCAACAAGCAAATTGACACAGCTGGTCAAGAAACACAAGAAAATGCTGAAGAAAAAGAGGAAGAGGGCTTCCAAACAAAGAAAAGAAAAAATTTTTCAGAAGTATGGAATGATTTTGATACAGTGGATGGATCAAAGAAAGCAAAATGTAAACATTGTCAATCTCTTTTTACATTGGGTAAATCAGGGGCCACATCAAGTCTTTTGAGACATAGATTAAATTGTGTGAAGAGAAAAATTAATTTGCGAGCAGCTGAACAACAAACAAAGTTGAATTTTTGATTCAGCTTCACCATCCATTCTTACTTTGCATTCTGGAAAATTTGACATGGAACAAATGAGGGAGGCAGCTGCTCATTGGATCATGATGCATGAACACCCATTCACCATTCTTGATGAAGAGGGGTTCAATTTAATGATGAGGCGTGGAATGCCGGAATGGCAAAAAATTAGCAGGACAACATGCAGAGCAGATTGTATGAAAATTTATGAGATTGAGAAAAAGAGGTTGAAGAAAAGTCTTGAGTGTGTTGATAAAATAAGTTTAACAACAGATTGTTGGAAGTCAAAGACTCAAAAGATTGAATACATGGTTGTCACTGGGCATTGGATTGATTCTTGTTGGAATTTACAAAAGAGAGTTTTAAGTTTCATTAACATTCCACCACCAAGGGGAGGTCTTCAAATTTCCGATGCCATTTTCAAGTGTATGAAAGAGTGGGGCATTGAAAACAAGGTTTTTACTATTACAGTTGATAATGCTTCAAGTAACGATTTGGCTATTCGATATATGAAAGATACCATTTAAAGGTCCAGAACATTGGCATGTGAAGGAAATTTATTTCATGTTCGCTGTTGTGCACATATCTTGAACTTGTGCGTTCAAGATGGATTGAGGGAGATTGAAGGTATTATTGGTAATATAAGGGAAAGTGTAGAATATGTAAATCGTTCAGAGGCAAGACGTGTGCAATTTGCAGAGTGTGTGCAACAATTACAGTTGAAGGATAAAAAATTGATTCGTGATTGTAAAACCAGGTGGAACTCGACTTTTGAGATGTTAAGTTGTGCACTCAAGTTCAAAGAAGCTTTTAAGATGTTTAAAGAACGTGATCCCTTTTATGGTTGCTGCCCTCAAGAAGAAGAATGGGATAAAACTCAAAAGATTTGCTCACTGTTGGAGGCTTTTTGGACAGCCACACACATTATTTCAGGTAGCGAGTATCCTACTTCAAATTTATTTCTTCAAGAAGTTCAAAAAATAAAGTCAGCATTGGATATTTATGCACAACATGAAGATTTGTTTCTTAAGCAATTAGCTAGTAAAATGAAAGAAAAATTTGACAAATATTGGGGTGATTGTAATTTATTGATGGCTATAGCTGCTGTGTTAGATCCAACCAAAAAATGCTTGCGGTTGAATTTTGTTTTCCTAAGCTTTATTCTGAATTGGATGCCTCTAAGCATATCTCAAAAGTTAAGGAGATAATTAATTCTCTTTATGAGGAGTATGTTGTTGAAGAAACTAATAAAGGAGTGCCTCATTTACCTGAGTCTGAGAGTTTTGGTTCTTCAAGTGTTAGAAGAAGTCAACAAAATTCTGTGTATAATTGGGATGATTTTGATGAATATTGTGCAAAAGTTGAAACTTCAGAGACTAAGAAATCTGAATTGGTAGATTATCTTGAAAAGGGTCGTCTAAAGAAGAATGAGATTCCTAAAATTTTTTCATGTTTAGAACGGTGGAGGATGAATAGAATGCAGTATCCAATATTGTCAAAGATAGCAGCTGATATTTTAGCTATTCCAGTGAGTTCAGTGGCTTCAGAAGCAACATTTAGTGCAGGGACAAGAGTTATTGATTCTTATCGTTCATCTCTCTCTCCAGACACAGTGCAGACTCTACTGTGTGGGGGTGATTGGCTTCGACATATACATGGACTGAAAAAGAAGACTAAAGTAAGTTAAATTTCATTATTAGCTTTCTATGTTACATACTAATGAATTTAATCGCTTATTTATCTAATTTTTACTTTTTCAGAAAGCTAAAACTTATCAAGAAATTTTTCTTCCAGTATCTACCTCTTAAAGTAAGTAAGATTTCAGTTCTTTGTTTATCATGTTGTTTCCGGTGTAATTATTGTGGTATGATTGCTGCAGAAATTTGATATGGAATTTTGGAAACACATGTTAAACAAAGAAGAAGATATGGAAATTGCTGCAGAATTTTGATATGGAAACACATATGTTAAACACATGTTAAAGTAAGTAAGATTTCAGTTCTTTGTTTAACATGTGTTTCTAGTGTAAGATTTCAGTTAAGCTTAATATCACTTCGTATTATTAAATGCAGGTTGCAGTATAGGTGGTATGATTGAGAATTTGATATGGAGAAGAAGATATTGATTGCTGCAGAAATTTAATGTTTTGAGTAGTTTGGGTGGTTTGAATTTGGAATATTATGTTTTTGGATTTGGTTAATTTTGTTGGGAATTTGAGATGAAGTTTGGTATTTTGGCAACAAGAATAGTGTTTTATCATATAATTGTGTTTTTGATTTATGTTTTTTTTATTATATATTTGTGTTGTGACTTGTGAATTTGTGATGTTCAACAGTTCAAGTAGTTTTTTCTTTTATGAATAATTGGTGTTTAGTTTTAGTCTTTTAGAGAGGAATTTGGTCATTTTTTATTTAAAGTTGTTATTGTTTGATATTTGATTTACAGAAAAATTGGCTTAGGTTATGAATATTTTAGTTTTTAAATTCTGACAATTTTAAAATTCTATGGATTGTTTTAGAAAACTGATAATCTGCAATTTTGTATTCTACATTGTAGAATTTAAAAAATGACTTAGGTTATGACTTTGGCTCGAGCTCGAGCTTGAAAGCTTGAATTTAATTCGAGCTTTTCGAGTCGAGCTCGAGCCTTGGATTAAATGATCGAGCCAAGCTCGAGCTTAAATTTACAAGATTGATCGAGCTCGAGCTCGAGCCGAGCTAACTTAAATCGAGTCGAGCCGAGCTCGAGCTAAGACTGGCTCGAGCTCGACTCGGCTCGTTTACAGCACTACTCACAGACTTCGCCGGAGGTAGAGTGACTCTCATATTCGAAACCACTTTTTTGCTGCTTGCTTGTCTGATTTGAGCGTCGGAGGGTCGTCACCGGGAACCCCTTCCCGGCCCGACTTCTTTGCAGGTTCGCCGGAGCTCCACACGGTCAGCGGGGGAGCCACGTCATCAACTGGGAGAGCACCACATGCCCAGCGTCCGCTGATTCAGCGATTCGGACATGATCAAAAATTATTTTAAAAAATTCTTTTTATTTAAAACTTTAAAATTTATTTTAAAAAATTCTTTTAAAAATTCTCCTAAAAATTATTTTTTTAGAAAAAAAACTATAAAAATTATTTTAAAAAAACTTTAAAAATCATTTTATTTTTTTAAAATTCTTTTAAAAACTTTTAAATCATTTTAAAAAATTCTTTGAAAAATTATTTTGAAAACTTTAAAAATTATTTAAAAAAACTCTTTTAAAAATTTTTTTAAAAACTTTAAAAATTATTCTAAAAAATTGTTTTAAAAACTTTAAAAATCATTTTAAAAAAATCTTTTAACAATTATTTTTAAAAAATTATTTTTTTAAAAAATTCATTTTAAAATCTCTTTTGAAAATCTTCTTAAAAATTATTTTAAAAATCATTATAAAAAAACTCTTTTAAAAATCATTTTAAAACTTAGACACTTAACTTAAAACTTATATTTTAATTAAATTAATTAAAATTCAATTAAATTAAACTTTAAACTTAATAATTAATAAGTAAATAATTAAAAATTAATTGTTCAGTCTAACTTTATTTAATAACTTAGGTTCACTTGATCAGTAACTTAATTTAACCTAATTAAAATATTAACTTTATACTAAGTCACTTATAAATCGAACTTGACTTTATATTAAAATATTAATTAAAATTTACTATTTTAATTAAATCATAATTAAATATTTATTTAAATTGAACCTTACTTAACTTTGTTTAATAACTTTAATAAATTTAACTTCGAATTAAACTTAGTTAATCCTACTTAAGTTAAATCCAAAAAAAATTGAAGTAAATGAAAAGTTAAATTATAACTAATACTTTCATTATCAATTAATACGAAATTTAAATTATTTTAAGTATTAAATTCTTAAATTAAGTAAAAGTTAATCAATGAACTATTGATAATAATTAATATTGAATTAGTAACAAATTATTTTATTTAACCTTAAACTAAAATTTAACTTAATACATCTAAATCTAAAATTAATTATTTTTAGACTAATTGATTAATAATTAATCAAACTTAAATAAACAATTATACCGAATATATAGATATAATTATGTAAATAATAAATTTTATAAATATAAATGTTACTAACCCTAAATCCCCTAAAACACTTAGGTAGGAAAATATGCTAAGATTTTGAAAATTAACATACCCAAACCCCAATGTTAACTTAAAGGAGAGTGTTAACTTAAATTCAATTTAAATTAAAATTAAAACTCAATTAAATTAAAATTAAATTAAATTTAATTAAAATTTCAATTTCAATTAAATTTAAACTTGAAACTTAATTTAAAATTTAAACTTAAATTAAAAATTTAACTCAAACCTTAATTATTTAATCCTAATTTAATAATTCACTTAATACTAATTTAATTATTTTAATAAATTAATTAATCTAATACTAGTCATCAACTAAAGTTGAGTACTTTCAATAATTAATTGAATATTTACTATTAATTCAAAAATAATTGTAACTTATTTGTTAATTTAAATTAAGATTGAATGAAATTATAGTTAATCCTAGTTAATAAGTTAATCAGAAATTCAACTTTTAACTCAATTTTAACTTAATTAATAGATGATTGATTCATTTACTCTAAAATTAATTTAACTAAATCACTTAATATTAAAAAAAACATATCAAGAATAATCTAAAAGTCTATTCTGAATAACTAAGTAATCCATGATTAATTAATAATTAAAGACTTTAATTAATCAAACTTAACTCAGGATTATCTAAGTTAGAAGTTTTTTTAAAAAAAACTAAACATCAAATTATGTCTACCTTAGATAATGCATGAAAAAATAGAATTGTTGAGATGCTAGGAAAAGAAAATTAAGTCATGACTATAATTACTTATATAGGTTTCAAAAGTACACACCTTTTTTGTTGACCAACACTTAGTGTCTTGATCTTTTAAAATCAATCATAAACTTGTAGACTCAGACACATAGGTGGTTAATAAGGATTTTCTAAGATAGTATCAGATTAAGGGGAAGTGTTAACTTGAGGGGGAGGAAAGAATAAAATACTTTAAAAAATCTTCTCAAACTTTATTTGAAAAATATTTTTTAAAATATTTTCAAAACTATTACTTAATAATTTAAAAAGAAATATTTTACAAATTACTTTCCAAACTTATTTTTTTACACTTTTCAAATATCTATTTTGAAAAATATTTTAAAAATTCACCTTCAAACTTAATGTTCTTTTGATTTGGATCAACTCACTAGGCACATAGGAAGTTTTCCTTGTAGTTAACAAGGATTCTTAAGATATGTCAAGTTGAGGGGGAGTCCTGATTGAAATATAAAACATAATTTTCAAATTTCTTTTAAAAAAAAATACTCCTTTTTAAATTACTTTGAAAATCTTTTAATATTCTTTTGCAAAACTCTTAGTTTTTAACATTATTTGGAATATTGCTTTGAAAATAACGTGAAATATATTTTACAAAATTCTTATAAAATTTTATATATGTGTGCGACATATCTTTAAAAAATACTAGAAGATTTTTTTTTAAAAAAAAAATTGAATGTCAAAAGTTGCTTGAAAAGTAAAAAAAACTAACTTTAAAAATTAGTCTACAATACCACCTTGAAAAATTATTTTGAAAGCCCTCATTACCAAATATTATTGTTGGTGCAAAATCTAATTAATAGAGAGTAACCTTTAAGTTCATATCTTTTTGATGTGTGCCAAAGGGGGAGAGTAATCTTAAGTTAGAAAGGTTAAAAGGGGGAAAGTGACTAATCTCTTTAATTTTGAGAATTCACCCTTAATGACCCAAGCCTAACTTAAGAAAATTGTCAAACATCAAAAAGGGGGAGATTGTTGGTGCAATTGACCTCTAGGGTTTCGATGTTTGACAATGCACCCAAGTCTGGTCAATTTGACCAAAAGTTAATCCAAACAGGACTTGATATTTGGAAGAGAGTAGTCTAGTCATAACTAGATGACTAGCAAGGAGAAGTCCTAACTAGAGGTTAGGCAAAGTAGAAGTCCTGGTGAGTGAAGCCAGGTCCTAGTGAGTTAAGCTAGGTAGTGGAAGTCCTGGTGAGTGAAATCATACCCTAGTGAGTGAAGCTAGGTGGTGGAAGTCCTGGTGAGTAAAGCCAAGCCCTAGTGAGTAAAGCCAAGCCCTAGTGAGTGAAGGTAGGTGGAGGAAGTCCTGGTGAGTGAAGCCAGACAATGGAAGTCCTAGTGAGTGAAGCTAGGCAACCCTAAGGGGAGATAACCCTAGGTTATATGTGACCGACTGACGGTCGATCGGACCAACGAATCTTGAATTCTATTAACATTGTTTTACCTTACCATTTTATCTATTATGCTAATTCAGTGTTGCAAGGAAGTTCAGCTAGGTCGACGGGCCGACCAGATAACTGGCACGAAGTCCAGACTGGTCGACGGGCTGATCGAATTTCTGGCAAAAGGTAAGTAAAGGTAAGCCACTGGAGGAGAGTGACTGTGAGAACATGTCCCAGTTGAGAGACAGTAGGCGTTGGTCTAGCTTAGGTCAATTTGGGATGCCTAAGCTGAGACCTTGAATAGTTCCTGGTCTTGGGAGGATAGGAACTAATTACTCTATTATACTTGTGTTAGTTGCTACTCGTAAAATCTAATGGTTCCACTGTATAAAAATTTTGTACAAAGGTCTGAACCTTTTCCTAGCTACCATGTGTTCTTTTAAATTAAACTTGGATCGCCTACAGAACTTAACACGTTTGATCCAAAGTTTAATCTATTTGTTCTTTTAGGTTTTGACTTGGATCTCCTGCGGAACTTAACACGTTTGATCTAAATCACCTAGGTTATTAATTCCATTAAATATTAGTTTCCAAAATTGGCTCCCAGTACTGACGTGGCGAGGCACATGACCTTCTTGGATATGGGAACAACCACCACCGACTAGACAAAGCCTTTTAAGGAAGTTAATATTTAATTTCCTAAAATAACTTTAGGTTAACCGAAAAGAACAATCAAATCACAAGGAAAAGAAAAATAAAGAACACAATATCGAAAACAAATTCGAAATACTAGAATCGCATGCCTCTTGTATTTGGTATTTATTTCCAACAATAACTAGTATGATGCGGAAAGGAAAAATACTAGTTATACCTTTTAGAAAGACCTCTTGATCTTCTACCGTATTCCTCTTCTAACCTCGGACGTTGTGTGGGCAACGATCTTCCAAGATGAGAAACCACCAAAGCACCTTCTTCTCCTCCTTGCTAGGTTCGGCCAAATCAAAAGCTTCACCAAGGATGAAGAAAAAAACACCAACTAAACTCCAAGGGATGAAAACTTTCTCTCCTTCTTCTTCTTCTTCTCCAAGTAGTATCCGGCCACCACAAGAGCTCCAAGCAAGAGAGGGTTTCGGCCACCACAAAGAGGAAGAGATGGAGAGAAGATGGCCGGCCACAACACCAAGGAAAAGAGGGAGAGAACAATAAAAGTTGTGTGTCATGAAGGCACCCCAACCCCTTCTTTTATATTCCTTGGCTTTGGCAAATAAGGAAATTTAATTACAATAAAATTTCCTTAACTTTCCTTGATAACAATTAATTAAGAAAAATTAAATAAAATTTCCTAATCAATTGTATATGGCCGACCACCTCATCGAGAGCAAATAAGATAATTTTCAATCAACACTTAAAAATTCCTTATTTGTCTTTGGAAATTTTAAAAAATAAAATTTCCCTTTAAAATCCCTTCATGGTTGATAAAAAGAAATTTTAATAATTTTAATTTTTCAACATGTGAATAATTTACAAAGAGAAAAAATAAAATATCTTTCCTATCTACAAATAAGGAAAGAGATCTAATCTCTTTCTTTAATCTTTTGTAGATCCTTTTAAAAGAGATATTTTAATTTTTAATCTCTCCAATAAATTATATCTTTCACATAAGAAAAAATTAAAATTAAAATTCTTTTTAATTTAATGGGGGCCGGCCACCTAAGCTTGGGTTCAAGCTAGGGCCGGCCACCCATGAACCAAGGCTTGGCCGACCCCCTTCTCATGGGTATGAAGGTGGGTATATGTGGGTATAGTACTCTATAAATAAGAGGCTACGATAGGGACCGAGAGGAGGAATTGGTTTTGGTCTCCCAATAAAATTAAGCATCCCGTGTTCGCCCCGAACACACAACTTAATTTTATCGATAATAATTCATTCCACTAGAGAACTATTATTGAACTACTGCACCAATCCCAAATTATATTTTTGGGCTCCTTCTTATTATGAGTGTGTTAGTCTCCCTGTGTTTAAGATGTCGAATGTCCATTAATTAAGTGAGTTACTGACAACTCATTTAATTAATATCTTAATCCAAGAATAGTACCACTCAACCTTATCGTCATGTCGGACTAAGTCCACCTGCAGGGTTTAACATGACAATCCTTATGAGCTCATCTTGGGAACATTATCAACCTAGATTACTAGGACACAGTTTCCTTCTATAATCAACAACACACACTATAAGTGATATCATTTCTCAACTTATCGGGCTTATTGATTCATCGAACTAAATCTCACCCATTGATAAATTAAAGAAATAAATATCAAATATATGTGCTTGTTATTATATTAGGATTAAGAGCACATACTTCCATAATAACTGAGGTCTTTGTTCCTTTATAAAGTCAGTATAAAAGAAACGACCTCGAATGGTCCTACTCAATACACTCTAAGTGTACTAGTGTAATTATATAGTTAAGATAAACTAATTCCTAATTACACTATGACCTTCCAATGGTTTGTTCCTTTCCATTTTGGTCGTGAGCTACTGTTTATAATTTATAAGGTACTGATAACATCATCTTCTGTATGTGGCACCACATACTATGTTATCTACAATATAAATTAATTGAACAACTACAACTAAATGCAGACAATTTGACCAAATGTGATTCTTTATTCAAAATAAATGTTTACAAAAGCTTAGGCTTTCAGTATACACTCTAACAACTTGTGCTAACACTTGTCTTGCAGGGTATTCGGACTAACATATTTACTGCAGGGTAAGAAAACAAGTAAAGAAGCAAAGCTGTCTTCGAGTGAACAGTACCCGAAGGTGTCTTCCATGGCTATGGAAGGCGTCTTCCACGAATAAAATTTGACCAATTCACAGATAAGGCGCAACGATGTCAGGATAGATTCTATCCCATTGGAGGCGCCTTCAATGCCTTTGGAAGACACCTTCCAAGCCCTTTATAAGGCAGTTTTGAGGAGGCTTTGGAACAACAACTAGATACGAGCTACTGCGAGTCCATTCAAGCTTCCAACTGCTCCCGATTCCTGCTGCGACTCTACAGCGAAGCTGCTGACCTCGACAATTGCTCCGAGGAGTTTCGATCGTGCCCGACAGACATACATCAACACAAAGTGCTTCAACTCAATTCCTAAAAAGTGTTGGTAACATTTATTTTTTGTATTTAATTTCTATAAAAAGGACAAGTGCAGTGTGTTGCACTTGACCTAATTCCTTTGTACTTGATTCTCTCTTTCGGGGTATCGTAAGAGGTTTTTAATGGATTGCCCATCGATAGGTTCGCGGGACTTGAGCCTTGGAGTAGGAGTCGCCGAAGGCTCCGAACCAAGTAAAAAACCGCTCGTGTTTTTTCTGGTACTTTCTTATTTAATTTCCGCTGCGTACTCATTTTTAAAAACCGAAAAAGAAGTGTTTTAAAAATCATGTTATTCACCCCCCCCCTCACGTGCGTCACGATCCAACAGTGCTAATTCCTAGATTTAAATCTATAGAAAGTACTTGATATGACAAAGATATTTGCTTTAATGTCGTATATTTTACAACAATTTTGGGCAGTGCTAAACTCCTTATGTCATAGTCTTGGAGTTTGCCTATAGTGCAACAGACTTATTCTTGTGTTTTATGTTGTCTTCTTACTTTCAAGCAGACGACAAAAATTAGAATTGAGTAACCAAATTAAGAGGCTATTAGCTTGCACTTTCGCTGTTGTATGATACACATTTAGCGAGCCTTCTTTCTTCTATCTGATCTTCTACCATAGCATCCATTGCTTCATATGTGAAGATAATCGGAGTTGTTGTCGTGGTCATATTTGCTGTAGCCGTGGCTTCATTGTGAATCCATCAATTTGTTTAAAGGTGCTGATAGAATGTCACTTGTCACTTATCACTTTTCGGGGGAGCTAAGATTTTGCTTCTGTGGCAATGGACGTTCTCTCATTTTCTAGAGGATCAGCCTTGCTTATGCCTCTTGCACCTAGGTAAACATACAATTTCAATTTTCACGATGAATCAAAAATATGCAAAACTAGGCATTCTATCTGTGCTCAATTTGTATACTTGTACCTTCTTAGCTGCAGACTTTGGTGAAAGCAAGTCAGTTTTTGTTGCTGCTCCGAGAGTTTTCTGGGAGGGACTTATAGTCAATGCCTTTGGCGTCTTCTTGGTGCTCAGAGACTTTGACAAGCTTTTACTCCCAAAGATCGCTTCTTGCTCAGCTATCTGTTGTTCCTGAAGCTTCTTCTGATCCTGAATCACCGACATCTCGTGTCAAGTCCTTTTAAAACAAGTTTAGTGCCTCTAATTCAGTTAAGTCTTAACGCCATTACTCTTTTCCTTTTGCGTTCTTGCTCTTTCTCTTGGCTCATAATGGTGTAGTCTTCCAGCATTGACAGCAAAGAGAGCTACAAAAGAAAGACTTCAATTGTTCATATTGTTTTCTTATAGAATGTCCAAGAAGCATTGGCATTCTAAATGCTTACACCGTCATAAATGAAGTCATCGCCCCTTTCCTTCTCCCATGCAGTTACTTTGTTTATCAGAGCATCGACCATTGCTGCTCGATATGTAAAAACAACAGGGGAATGCATTGGATTCATTTACTTGCATCGAGAGCTTGCATTGGTACAGAATGCTAACCTGGGATTTTGCTTACTAAAGTTCGTGCCTTTTCAGCACGCCTAAGCATCAGGTGAGCACCTTTTCCTGCACCGTAGCGGTTCCCATCCTACATATATTATACACAATGTTTTTGAACATTTGACAGCAGAGATCGACATGTTTTTTGTTTCTGTAATTTGCAGGAGTTTCTAACCCTATTGTACTCTTCCAACCAGTTCTCCTCTTCGCACACAGCCAACCATTTCTCTACTCTTTCAAGAACATCTTTCCTGCTGAAAGCTTCCTCTTTAGCAGCCGAGATTTGGACTTCTAGCTGTTCTAACATCGAAGATGCATCAATAGCTCCTGCAGCAAAAAGATAACATCTTAAAATGTTAGTAAAAGGCCTACTTTGTATACTTATGATACTCTTACCTGCTTGAACATCATCGATATCGAGGTCTGGTTCTTGTGATTCAGCAATCAGATGTGTTTTCAGATGGATTTCGTGTAGTTCGGTTTTCTTTTTCAGAATTAGCTCCTCGATCCTGCTAGCTTTTAGTTGTTCCAGTCTTAAAACCTCTGCTCGTACATGATCGATGAACTCCAGCGACAGAGAATTCAGTTCTGTAAATTCTTGCTCCGATGCAGCTATATTACACGCCACACTCTGGAACTGCTGCTGTTCTTCGCTCGGGACATCCATCAGATTCCACAACTCCAACATGGCACTGGCAAGATCTTGAAGCTATACGCCATAGAACATCATGTTGCGTTGTGTAGCAAAATACCAGCACCGAAAGGTAATGCAAAGTGAGATACGTACCTTCTGCATTCTTTCAAGCTTAACCTTTCGCAGATGCTCGATCGCAGACACAAGGCTTTCGACTGAGTCATCACTTATGCTCATGTATCCTTCATCATGGTGTGAATTGTGATGCAAATCTCTGGTTGTTTCTTCATAACTGAGACCGAGGACGGCACAAAATGCCTTCAAAGTATTTGAGTGCTCCATCACTCGTCTCAACCTCTCGCTCTAAAGCAAAAACAAAAGCTGATCCTTAGCATCTATTTTGAAAAGAAAAGAAAAAAAAAAAATCTATCATGGTCATTGATCTCTAACCTTCTCCTCCTGAAGTGACTGCAGCTGTTTCTCCAATTCTCGAAGTGCCCGAGTTGATAGGTCAGATTCATCCACAGAAAACTTGGAGTCGTCACACTCGATAGGGCTGAACTCGGCTAAGATCTTTCTGATCTGATCCATGACCTCCAAGAATTTCAACAACCTCGCATTTTTCTCGATTTGCATCTCCTCTAGTTTCAGAGTTACGGCATTCAGCTGCTCCTTCAAGCTTCCAGCACTCTTGTTGGATTACGAAGCAAGTCGAAAGTAAGCAGCCTAAAATCGGCGCATCAGGAGCTCTAAAAACAAATGAGGAAATCCACCGACAAACCTCAATTCCATGGACTGGTGGTTCTCCCATCGAACAACATATGTCTTCGATCTCTGCTTGAAGGCCTGCAATTGCTTGCCTTATTCGATCTCTGTACTGGTCTGCTTCATCAATCTTTCTTCGGTACAGATTTCTGCACTCCTGCTCCAGCTCAAGCATCATTTTATCCTTCTCGTCTTCGGATTCACCGACCTCGTCCCATATTATCTGATACAGCAGTCTTATTTATTCATGTTCATAAAATACATAAAAATCGTGATTGTTGGATCGAAATCTGGAGAATTGAATTTGTTTTACGAGACGATGTTTATTAAGTCGATGAATTGCACAATACATAAACCAAACCTGGAGCTCATCGAGAAGGGTTCTGTGTGCCGTAGCGATTCTTGTAGGCCGACAATTAGGATCCAGAGCCATGGTAAAGCCACAATCTTCTGCATCGAAGATCAAAAGAACTCTCAAAAACAAACAAACAAAAGAATCAAACATTTCTCGAAACTATGCATTGAAAAACAGAGAGAGAATGTACCAATTGATATCAATTTTGTTGAAGAGGAACGGAATGGGAGAAGAATGAGAAAAGGATCGATCGATGGTTTCCCAGGGAATCAAGCCAAATCCAATTTAAATTTAGTAAATCTCATCGTATTATTTAAATTTAGTAAATCTCATCAGATTCGCTTCTTTTCAGGAAGCAGGTCGAGATGCATGTGCTATACAAAATGGACGGTCAGTATTAATTTTCCGCTGATTGGATATGCGCAACAAAGAGAGTAACAAAAGGATATCGACACTTTAAACGGCAGTTCGGCACAGGATATCCAATCAAGGATCTTAAAAAAGAATTAGATTATATTGAGTCCCGTCTTATCTATTATAAAAAATATCAAAACAACATTTGATTCATATTTTTTTTGTCCCACTTTTAGCACCACTTCTTCATTGATGTAAACATTAAAGAGATGAAAGATGTCCCTTCCTTAGTCTTCTTATAAATGGGCGACCAAGCTAAGCCATCCAGAGAGCAGATAAGAGAAGAGAACGAAGATTGAGGGTGTGCAAGAAGAACATCCAGTAGAAAGAAATTTAGTTCGTGGAATACGAATGACTGTTCGATTCTCTCGCGATTGTTCTTCTGATAACAAGTGAGAAGAACTTGTTGAAATCTACTTGTCGTCATCCACTGAAAGTGTTTACAGATTTTCTACCGAATTTCTTTCGTGCTTTACAAATGTTACAATGGCATCAGAGTCATTAGCATTAATCCACTTGCATGAAACAAATTACCTCTGTGTTGCAATTTGCTTGCCTCATACGATGCCACTCATACACTAGCTGGAAGAGTCAGCGAGCTATCTCCGTGCCGGTGATCACATCGCGGCCTTTGCCGTGTAGTCACGTCGGGAGAAATCGGGAGAAAGCGATTGAGTCACTTTCTCTCCGTCGTCGGACTGATGCAAGCTCCGACGAGGGGCTGGCGACCGGTGTCTGTGGCCAGTGATCGCCTGCTACCGTGTTGGGTTGATGATCGACGGTAGCGCGTTGGTAGCAGCGAAGGTGCTATAGAAAATTTGACGGCACAGAACTTAAAAAATGTTTAATTTTATTAAATCAAATAAAAAAACTGAAACGTGAAAGTTACTTTTTTTAAAAAAAGAGTTTTTTTTCTCTTTTCAAACATAGAGGTTTTTTGTGAAATTAATTGAAAAAAAAGACTTTGTATGTTTTTTTTTGTTTTTTCCCCAATTAATTGTACTTATTTTGTTTGAATTTGCATGACTAACTAATGGTTCAATTCGAACTGATCTAATTCATTTGGGAGGAGGTCAAGAAACTTGATTATGACCTAGATCATGGAGTCGGATGACTTATTGATTGGATATTCTAGAAACTCGAACGAGAAGAGTAGTTTCTAGTCCTGGACGAACACAGAAGATGGGCTCTGATTGAGTCACTGTTAGAACATCTTCGTGATATAGCATACTAGCTATTGGATAGGTAAATATCTCCTTTATGTGTAAGTCACTATTCCAAAGGCTACTAGTCGCCCATGATTTACCTCCTCCGTGTTGGTCTTGGGACGGATTAGCGGGGGCGCTGGGGGCGAGCATATTCACCTTTTGCTACAATACTAGCTATTGGATCGCTCTGTGGGTGCATTTCATATTCAAAGATATGCAAGGAGTTACTTCAATTAGCCTGGGATCTTAAAAATTAAAATTAAAATTAAAATTAAAAGAGGATCCAGATCATAAAAAAATAGATCTTGCAGAATCTGAGGAGGATCTAGAGATGGATCCCAAATAATCTCAGGAGAAAGTTCATGAAAAATCATAGGATAATCCAGAAGAGTGTGTGGAAGATCCAAAAATGAATCTAAATATGGATCTGAAAAATGATTCTAAGGGTGATCCTTTCATTATCGAGTTCAGGATGAACAGGAATAGAGCGCAAGTACCATCCAATACGAGACATCGTATAACGAGGAGAAATTGTTGTTGGGACCGATGTGCCCGCTAAAAGGGGGGGTGAATAGCGTCTCACCAAAATCGATGGCTTCCTATGTATTCGTTAGTTGCACAGCGGAATAATACGAAACTAAATACGAATATGAAAGCTAAAAGACAAAGAAAAGAAATGCAAACCAATGCACGTCAATGTAACGTGATTCGGAGATAACTTGCTCCTACTCCACGGCTGTCCGTAAGGTGGACGATCCCGATCCTTCGGTGGATTAACCCCCGGCAAACTCCGACTACTCAAGCAACTCCTTGTGGGTGGAGAAACCTCACCACAACACCAACCAAGAACACTTGGACACAAGAGAACCTTGAGCACGTTTGGTGACTACTAATTAGGCTTTAACCAAGTCTAATTTTGTCACCTTGGCCGGCCATCCCAAGCTCCTTCTTATAGAGCTTGGAACAAATCAGTAAGCTGATTTGCCCGTTACCAGTCGACTGGTCCTTGCACCAGTCGACTGGTGTCAGCCCAACGGCTCTCTACAGTGCACCAGTCGACTACTACAGTCACCAGTCGACTGCTACAGTCACCAGTCGACTGCTACAGTACTGCTATAGTGCTGCTACAGTAACGCTATAGTACTGCTACAGTAAACCCTAATTCTAGGATTTTACCTCGAGTACATTCACTCAACACTCGTTCTCGCCCGACCAACCTAGACCTAGCCTTCTAACCTCCTCCATCAGCCTTGCGTCCCTCGGATGCCTCCCCATCCTTCACGTCTTGCCTTCTGGAGCTTCCATCGGCCTTGTCATTGTTGTCGGGTCTTCCTTTGCCAAGAGGTCGTGCCTCCGGGACTTCATCCATTGCCAAGTCACACTTGGACTTACGTTGCCAAGACTACATTCTTGGACTTACACCGCCAAGACTCATCCTTGGACTTTCCTCCTTTGCCAAGATCACACTTGGACTTACATTGCCAAGACTACATGCTTGGACTTACACCGCCAAGACTCACCCTTGGACTTTCCTTGTTGTACCTGTATCCTACACACTCACAATGCATATCAAATACAACAATAAACCTAACTTAAACCTTTGCCCAAACATCAAAACTTAGGGCACCTAGATTGCTCCAACAATCTCCCCCTTTTTGATGTTTGGCAACCTGTTTAAGTTAGGGAAACATAAATGCAATACATATGCAAATAAATATGCAAATCAACTCATGCATAAATAATGGAACCTAAATCCCTAGGCTCCCCCTTCACCTAAGCTCCCCATTGAGTTAGGATTTCCCGCAAAGGTAAACTTCTCCCCCTTTGCCTAAACAATCGCTCCCCCTTCACCTAAGCTCTCCCTCGAGTTAGGATTTCTTGCAAAGGTGTATAGATTTCCCACTTAAACCTAGACTTCTCCCCCTTTGCCATACATCAAAAATAGCTCCAACAATATCCCAATTGTTGAAAACATGTCATCCAAATTGACCCTAAACTCATGTATTTATCCCCCATGGATCTCATACATTTAAACGAGTTGACACGGTCAAGAATAATGTTAAAAAAACATTTTTAGGCTGGTATCAGTCGACTGAACTAGGTACCAGTCGACTGCCCCCTTCGACAGAACCTTACAGAAGCATTCTGTGGTCGAAATCTACTGTTACCAGTCGACTGGTATCGGCACCAGTCGACTGGTATCGACAAAATGAGCTTACAGAAATATTCTGTGCTCAAAAACACTGTTACCAGTCGACTGATATCTGAACCAGTCAACTGGCACCCTATTTCTACAAAAATCAGCCTTTTCAGGTCAACTTCAGAAATGCACCAAAAATTCCCTAGACCTCCAAAAATTCTCAAATTTTGTGGAGATGTCTATTGTATCCTTGTCTACTTAGGAAAAATATACATAAAAATATATTTATCACAGATCCCAAGATTGACACAAAATTCAAAACTAGCTAAATAGTTCAATTGAACATTGACCTAAAGTCCTAGTTTTGACTTCCTCTTGATGTATCTGCCCATACTAAATCACAATACTTCCCTAGCATGAGTTTATATGACATCTATACATCAAAAACTAATTTTTGTGCAATATGACCTCCAATGTCATATTTTCATGCATGAAACACATCCCAATTGTGCCAACCCACTAGGTTAGAGACTTAAGTCTGTCTCCTAACCACTTGGCACATTTGATAACTCATCTATCATGGGTCCCAAAAGCTCTTCCTATCTTTAGGAATCTTAACCTTAGTCACCTCCCTTGGTGACTCATCCACTATGGCTAGGCCACTTCGATGCACCTCGGGTGACACTTGGCCTACTAAACTCACCTTCTTAACCTTAGACACCTTGTCTTTGATTAATTTCTTCTTGTCCTTAATCTTGGACACCTCATCCTTGCTATAATTATATGCTACCCTAGCATATTCCTTCTTATTGGCCTTGGATGACTCTCCTTTGTCCTTGGTAACACCTCTCATACCAATGTCATGTGCTACCTTAACACTTGACCTCCTTTTGATCTTGGAAAAGATTTTTATGTTTTCAAAGAGTAACTCCCCCTAAAAATATGGTCAAACTTCTATCATTGCACCAACAATGACTTGGGGTTCCTAAATAATTAGGAAAACCAAAACTCGAAGTTTTGAGGTTCAAAATTCAATAATGAAACTAAACCTCAACCGAAACTTCACTTTGGTTTTTCTTAACCAATCCATACTTGTTTTCATCATGAAAATTCATGTAGACATTATTTAGGGTATACTTTATCAAGGAAAAATAGTTTTCTATGAAAATAATTCCTGTTTTCAAAGATTGACACAAATTTGAAAACTCTTGAAAACTTCAATGTTTTCTCCTAATTTATGTCTAACTTTTCAATGATGATTACTATCAAAAGATAGTCTTCACCAAGGTTTTTCAAAAGTATTTTGAAATCATTTTCAAAACCAATATCCAACCACGTTCTTTGGGCTCAATGCACATGACTTGTACATTAGCTTTCCCAATGATTGGAAGACACATAACTATGTGTTTTGATAAACCTAAAACTCAACAAGATGCACTAAATCAACATCTTGAGTTTTGTTCACCATCTTAACATCTCACTTATATCTAACGTGTATTAAAACACATACAAGTCACCTTATAATTCTTTGTGAGATGTATATTTTGTTGGTTGCTACTCGAAAAACCTATAGGTTCCACTGTACAAAAATTTTGTACAAAGGTCTGAACCTTTTCCTAGCTACCATGTGTTCTTTTAAATTAAATTTTGGATCGCCTGCGGAACTTAACACGTTTGATCCAAAACTTAATCTATTTGTTCTTTTAGGTTTTGACTTGGATCTCCTGCGGAACTTAACACGTTCGACCCAAGTCTCCTTAAGTTATTAATTCCATTAAATATTAATTTCCATAATTTGTTCCCAGTACTGACGTGGCGAGGCACATGACCTTCTTGGATATGGGAGCAACCACCACCGACTAGACAAAACCTTTTATAGAAATCTAATATTTAATTTCCTAAAATAACTTTAGGTTAACCAAAGAGAACAATCAAATCACAAGGAAAAGAAAAAACAAAAGAACACAACATCGAAAAACATATTCGAAATTCTAGAACGTAAGCCTCTTGTATTTGGTATTATTTCCATAAATAACTAGCATGATGCGGAAAGAAAAATTACTAGTTATACCTTGTAGAAAAATCTCTTGATCTTCTACCGTATTCCTCTTCTAACCTCGGACGTTGTGTGGGCAACGATCTTCCGAGATGAGAAACCACCAAGCACCTTCTTCTCCTCCTAGCTAGGTTCGGCCAAAACAAGAAAGCTTCACCAAGGAAGAAGAAAAACACCAACCAAGCTCTAAGAGATGCAAGCTTCCTCTCCTTCTTCTTCTTCTTCTCCAAGTAGTATCCGGTCTCCACAAGAGATCCAAGCAATAGAGAGTTTCGGCCACCACAAAGAGGAAGAAGAGAAGAGATGATGGCCGGCCACAACACCAAGGAAAAGAGGGAGAGAAAATAATAGAGGTTGTGTCTCATGAAGGCACCCCTACCCCTTCTTTTATATTCCTTGGCCTAGGCAAATTAGGAAATTTAATTACAATAAAATTTCCTCAATTTTCCTTGACATGAATTAATTGAGAAAAATAAAATAAAATTTCCCAATCAACCTTGTGATGGCTGGCCACAATCAAAAAAGCAATTTAGGAGAGTTTCAATCAACAAATTAAAACTTCCTAATTTGTTTCCGGAAATTTTAAAATAAAATTTCTCTTTAAAAAATCTCTTCATGGTTGATAAAAGGAAATTTCTATAATTTTAATTTTATAACATGTGAATAATTTTTAAAGAGAAAAATAAAATATCTCACCAATCTACAAATAAGGAAAGAGATTTAATATCTTTCTTTAATCTTTTGTATATCTTTTATAAGAGAGATATTTTAATTTTAATTCTCTTTAATAAATTATTTCTTCCATATAATAAAAATTAAAATTAAAATTCCTTTTTAATTTAATTTGGCCGGCCCCCACTAGCTTGGGTTCAAGCTAGGGCCGGCCACCCAAATTCATACCTAGGTCGGCCCTAGCTTGTTCCCAAGCTAGCTTGGCTGGCCCCTATTGGGTGAGTATAGAAGGTGGGTATAGGTGGGTATAGAACTCTACAAATAAGAGGCTACGATAGGGACCGAGAGGAGGAATTGGTTTTGGTCTCCCGATAAAATTAAGCATCCCGTGTTCGCCCCGAACACACAACTTAATTTTATCAATGATAATTCATTCCACTAGAGAACTATCATTGAACTACCGCACCAATCCCAAATTACATTTTTGGGCTCCTTCTTATTATGAGTGTGTTAGTCTCCCTGTGTTTAAGATATCGAATGTCCACTAATTAAGTGAGTTACTGACAACTCATTTAATTAATATCTAAGTCCAAGAATAGTACCACTCAACCTTATTATCATGTCGGACTAAGTCCACCTGCAGGGTTTAACATGACAATCTTTATGAGCTCCTCTTGAGGACATTATCAACCTAGTATCTCTAGGACACAGTTTCCTTCTATAATCAACAGCACACACTATAAGTGATACCATTTCCCAACTTATCAGGTTTATTGATTCATCGAACTAAATCTCACCCATTGATAAATTAAAGAAATAAATATCAAACATATGTGCTTGTTATTATATTAGGATTAAGAGCACACACTTCCATAATAAGCGAGGTTTTGTTCCTTTATAAAGTCAAAAAGAAACGACCTCTAATGGTCCTACTCAATACACTCTGAGTGTACTAGTGTAATTATATAGTCAAGATAAACTAATACCTAATTACACTACGACCTTCTAATGGTTTGTTCCTTTCCATTTTAGTCGTGAGCTACTGTTTATAATTTATAAGGTACTGATAACATCATCTTCTGCATGTGACACCACATACTATGTTATCTACAATATAAATTATATGAACAACTACAAACAAATGTAGACAATTTGACCAAATGTGATTCTTTATTCATAATCAATGTTTACAAAGCTTAGGCTTTTAGTATACACTCCAACAATCTCCCACTTATACTAATGACTAAGCTGCCATATCTTCTACCATACATCTGATTCCCATTCCCTCCACATGCCGATCGAAAGCTTTTGCCGGAAGGGCCTTAGTGAAAGGATCTGCCAGGTTATCCGCTGATGCAATCTTGGCGATGACAACTTCTCCTCGCTTCACGATATCTCGTATCAGGTGGTACTTGCGCTCTATATGTTTACTTGCCTTATGGGCTCGTGGTTCCTTTGAGTTTGCAACTGCACCACTATTATCACAATAAATTGTGATGATTTTGGGAAAACCAGGAATCACATCTAAGTCCATTAGAAAGTTCCTGAGCCATACTGCTTCTTTAGCTGCCTCAGAGGCTGCTACATACTCAGCTTCCATGGTTGAGTCCGAAACGCATTTCTGCTTAACACTCCTCCATGAAATGGCTCCACCTCCTAAAGTAAACACATAGCCTGATGTAGACTTACTGTTATCCCTATCTGATTGGAAATCTGAATCTGTGTAACCCACAGGGAGCAGATCGTCTGCTTGGTAAACTAGCATATAATCTCTAGTCCTTCTCAGGTACTTTAATATATGCTTTACCGCAGTCCAATGTCCTTGTCCAGGGTTACTTTGATATCTGCTGACCATGCCCACGGCAAAACAGATATCAGGTCTCGTACATAGCATTGCATACAGCTGAAGCATAAGAAACTGCTTTCATGTCCTCTATCTCTTTCGATGTCTTTGGAGACATCTCTTTAGATAGAGCTACTCCATGTCTAAAAGGTAAGAAACCTTTCTTGGAATCCTGCATACTAAAACGAGCAAGGATTGTATCTATATATGAAGCTTGGGACAAACACAACATTCTTTTCTTACGATCCCTTATAACTTTGATCCCAAGAATATGTGCACAATCTCCTAAGTCCTTCATATCAAATTGTTTGGACAACCATACCCTTACGTCTGATAATACCTTGACATTGTTGCCAATTAACAAAATATCATCTACGTATAGTACAAGAAATACCACCACGTTTCCGTTACACTTCTTATATACACAAGACTCATCCGGACTTTGAATAAATCTATATGACTGGATTACTTCATTAAACCGGATGTTCCAAGATCTTGAAGCTTGCTTTAGTCCATAAATGGACCGATTGAGCTTGCACATATATGCTCTTTGCCTTTTTCAATAAATCCTTCTGGTTGCTTCATATGGATGTTTTCTTCAAGACTTCCATTAAGGAAAGCTGTCTTGACATCCATTTGCCAAATCTCATAATCCATATGAGCAGCAATGGATAAGAGTATCCGGATAGACTTAAGCATGGCTACCGGTGAAAAAGTTTCCTCATAATCGATTCCCTCTTTCTGAGTGTACCCTTTCGCAACAAGCCTAGCTTTGAAGGTTTCTACCTTCCCGTCTGTCCCTCTTTTCCTTTTGTAGATCCACTTGCATCCAACGGCTTTTACACCATCAGGTGGTTCTACAAGCTCCCAGACCTTATTAGAGTACATAGACTCTATTTCAGAATTCATTGCCTTTTGCCAAGATGCTGCATCTATATTTTGGAGTGCTTCGTCATATGTTCGTGGATCAGGTTCATGTTTTCCCGGGATCAAGTCCGAAGACTCTCCCAAAAGCATGAACCTTTCAGGCTGCCTTACAACCCTCCCACTACGACGAGGCACTGTCTGTGGTTGTGTATCATGTGTGACACGTGTTGTAGTCTCTTGTGGTACTTCATCTTGTACTGTTGGTACTGAAGTAGACATGTCCTCTCTAAGTTCTTTCAAAACAACTTTGCTACTGGGCTTGTGATCCATTATATAGTCTTCTTCTAAAAATTGGGCATTGGTGCTAACAATGACCTTCTGGTCTTTAGGACTATAAAATAAACCACCTTTCGTTCCTTTGGGATATCCTACAAACACACGAACTTCTGTACGGGATTCTAATTTATCAGCATATGGTTTCAGCACATGTGCTGGACTACCCCAAATCCGAATATGTCTTAGACTGGGTTTTCGCTCATTCCATAATTCTATGGCAGTAGAAGAAACTGATTTAGAAGGTACTAAGTTCAGAACGTATACTGCTGTTTCCAGAGCATATCCCCAAAATGAATTTGGTAATTCTGAATAACTCATCATCGATCTAACCATCTCCATAAGAGTCCTGTTCCTTCGTTCTGCTACACCATTCTGTTGGGGTGTTCCAGGTGCAGACAATTGGGATTGAATCCCGGCCTCTAATTCCTAAACTCTCCTAAGAGGTATTCGCCACCACGATCAGACCGTAGTGTCTTGATACTTTTACCTAGTCGTTTCTCCACATCAGCCTTGTATTCTTTGAACTTATCAAAGCACTCGGACTTGCGGTGCATTAGGTAAATGTATCCATATCCCGAATAATCGTCTATGAAAGAGACAAAATATTCAAAACCTCCTCTTGCCTGGACAGACATAGGACCACACAAATCAGAGTGAACCAATTCTAACACTTCTTTGGCTCTATACCCCTTGGCCTTGAACGACCTTTTGGTCATTTTACCTTCTAAGCAGGATTCACAAGTTGAAAAATTTTCCAACTCTAATGAATTCAAAAGTCCATCGGCTATAAGCCTCTGAATCCTACTTAAGTTAATATGACCAAGCCTTAGATGCCAAAGATATGCTTGGTTCATTTCCGAAGGTTCTTTTCTCTTATTAGAATTAGAAGATGAGTTATAAATTTCCATGTATTGCTTTGTGGAAGAAATTGGATTTAAAGTATACAAATTGCCAACTAATGCACCAGAACATATAATCACTTTATTTCTTTTAATAACTACATCGTTACTGAAAGAAACTGAATATCCATCTAAAAATAGTTTAGAAACTGAAATTAAATTCTTTCTAAAACTGGGTACATAAAGATAATTTCTTAAAACCAAATTTCTATTTCTACTAAAAGATAAGTAGATGTCTCCCACTGCAACAGCTGTCACCTTAGTAGCATTACCCATGTAGACGGTAATCTCCCTTTCAGATAGTCGTCGGGTTTCCTGGAACCCCTGCAAGGAATTGCAGACATGATCAGTGGCTCCCGTATCTACACACCAGGTGCTGGTAGATAACACCGTTAATGTAACGACCCGCCTTCTAGGTACTAAGCTGTAAGGTCGATCGCTACAGTTATGCTGAGCTAACTGTGCGGAAAACTGATCTAATTTAAATTTTAGTTGCTAACTGATAACTGTTCCTGGTTCTACATATACGGAAGGATGTAATCTAAAGTATACCTAACATATACTACATCCCCTATGGTCAAGGAGCTGAAATAAACGTTCTCCGGCTGTTATCAGACCTCCCAATCGATCCGTTGATCGATTGGAACGTCGGATCGATCCAGGGATCGATTCAGCCGGCTACTGTACGCGGGACATAAGTTGGATCGATCCAGTGATCGATCCAGCACGCTACTGTGCTCGGGACGATATTCTGGATCGATCGGCTGATCGATCCAGACTGACGAATCGATCCAGGGATCGATCCCCGAACCTTCTGTTCGCGACAGAAATTGCTGGATCGATCGGATGATCGATCCAGAAACCTACTGTTCACGGAGCAAGTTGCCCGATCGATCAGCTGATCGATTGGGACCCCCCAATCGATCCACCGATCGATTGGGGTGTCTGATTTCGCACTGAAACTCTGATTTCAGCACTGGTTCGTGCCAAAACCTCACACTACAACTATCTAATGCATAATAAACACTCTAATAACACATGACTAGCAATCTAACTTGTTATAGTGCATGGTTCTTTAATTTCTAGCATTGAACAACTTAAAATGCATAAAAAGCAAAATACTAAAAGTTCATAATTCTAAGCAAGAATGTTTAAGTCCCCTAAAGATCTTTGATTCCAGTTCCTGCCACACACACCATCTTTGCATTGCCCTCCAGCTTCCTCTGTTAGTCCATCTTTCCTTTACCTTTATCTGCAGTATAAGGAAAAGTAGAATCTGTAAGCTTAAAGCTTAGTAAGAAACCATCTACCTCACAAAAACATGCATTCGATGCAATATGCTTTTAAAACATGCTGGTTGAAATATGTACTGATTGAACTAAAACATGGCGTACCATCATACAATACATAGCAATCAAAGCTAGTCATGACATACTATCATCTAAAGCATGTGTACATGAACTGAACATAGAGCTATCATACCCAATCATAGAAAGAAACTGGCTGAACATATAATGAGCTAAACTGAAGCTAAACTGATACTGAATTCAAACTCAACTAACATAACAAATTTTGAGTTTTGAAAACTAATTCATAATAAGTGAAAATACATAATCATGCTGTTTGGGCCCGGCAACTGTACTTGCTGTGCGCGCATTCCCAACTAGACCCGGGTTTGCAAGTCCCGAATTTAGTAAGGTTAACTAGGTTATCTAAACCTAGGGACGAGTGTGGGAGTCCAACCCAATGGATATCTGATCCAGTACAGTGCCACTGAAAATAAAATACTGAATATAGCTAACTGTTTAACTTGCTGTTTCTAGGTTATCTGAACCTAGAGGCGACTGTGGGAGCCCACCCATTGGACCGTAGTCCCATAAAACTGGACTAAACTAATGTACTGTTTTAAATGCTCCTAATGCATTTAACTGAGCTATTAAACACAACTGAGGTGACATTTAGCTACACTAACATTTTACCGAACACTTAGTGTGCTCAAACTCTCTCCTCTAATAGGGAGATCACCTCTAGGCACCCGACAACGTCTAAAATCTCCAACTAAAGGGGAACAACGTGTCCGGCCCGTCTAGAGATGCTCAACTAGATCCCTAATCCTCGAGGAGGGTTAAAACACACCCTATGTGCCGAAAAACCTGCATATAGCTAAATCTAAAAGTATGCAATCAAACGAAAGCTATTATACTGCAGGTGAGGGGTTTCTTACCTCCTATTCATAATTTCTTACGATTCTATTCGCTAGAACTCCGGTGGAGATGATCTTCTCGACGATCCGCTCGCGTCTACGGGTTCTTCTCGCGAAGGGGAACGTCCTCGTATCGAAGATCTCGCCGGAAGAAGTTCCCTTGGCCCTTGGGCTTGGTGTGCCGTGAGAAGGAGGAGGAAAAGAGGGGCGCCGGCGTGAGGGTTTGAGAGGAGGAAGTGGCGTGAGGTTTCGTGAGGAGAGGGCTGCCGAACCAAATTAAACCAAACCCAACTTAAGTTCTTAATTTATATTAAGTGGATTATTGAACTCAACTCTAATATAAATATAATTGGTTCCTCTTTCTTTCAGCACGACCCTGCTAGGTTCACCGGTTACCAAGGCTAACTAAAGGTTTAGCGGACCCGAGAGGTCCCGGGTTCGATTCCCGCTTAAGCCTTTTTATTCTTCTAATTATTTTTGCTACCCTCGCTACTCGAAAAATTCCGGAAAAATATCAAAAAATTCCAGAAAAATCAAAGGATAATTCTAATGCCAGTTTGAGAATTTTCGGGCGTTACAATCCCCCATACCTTATAAAAAGTTCATCCTCGAACTTAGAACAATTCTGGGTACTTCTGTCTCATGCTGGCTTCTGTCTCCCAAGTTGCCTCTTCTGCTGTGTGACTGTGCCAAATGACTTTGACTAAGGGTACTTCCTTGTTCCGCAATTTCTTAACTGTTCGGTCTATTATCTGAATAGGCCGACTATCATAGCTGAGGTCCTCGCGGATCTGTACCGACTGGGGCTCAATCACCTGGGTGGCATCTGGGGTATGCTTCTTCAGCATAGAGACATGAAATACGTTGTGGACAGCTGACATTTCCTGGGGTAGCTCCAGCTCATATGCTACCTTGCCCACTCTTCTGCTGATAAGGTATGGTCCCACATATCTGGGACTTAGCTTGCCCTTCTTCCCAAAACGCATTACTCCCTTCATGGGAGCCACTCTGAGGAACACTGAATCCCCAACTGAAAACTCTAAGGGTCTGCGCCGCGTATCAGCATAGCTCTTCTGGCGACTCTGAGCTGTCTCTATCCTCTGGCGGATCTGCTGTATGGCTGTTGTGGTATCTGCTACTAGGTCTGTCTGAAATTCTAGTTCTTTCTGTTCACCACTCTCATACCAGCAGATTGGAGACCTACACCTCCGCCCATAGAGGGCCTAGTAAGGTGTCATGCCGATAGTGGCCTGATAACTGTTGTTGTATGCAAATTCCGCTAAGCTCAGATATTTGCACCAACTTCCCTTGAAGTCTAGGGCACACGCTCGGAGCATATCTTCGAGTACCTGATTTACTCGCTCTGTCTGACCATCTGTCTGAGGATGGAATGCTGTGCTGAACTTTAACTTGGTGCCCAACGCTGACTGTACACACTCCCAGAAGTGTGATGTGAATATGCTGTCTCTGTTCACTGAAATTTCCTGTTCTTTCTGGTAAGTGCTGTCAGTGAGGAGGCTATCCTGGAGAAGTCCTCTACAAACTTCCTGTAATATCCTGCTAATCCCAGAAAGCTCCTGATTTCGCTGGCGTTCTTAGGTCTCTTCCAGTTACTTACTGCTTCTATCTTGCTGGGATCTACCATAATACCATCCTTGGAGATGATGTGGCCCAGGAAGGACACATGATCTAGCCAAAATTCACATTTCGTGAACTTGGCGTATAGCTGGTTCTGCTGAAGGGTCTGCAATACTAGTTTCAGGTGCTCTGCGTGTTCTTCCTGAGTTCCTGAGTAGATAAGAATGTCATCGATAAACACAATAACAAACTTATCCAAATACTCCCTGAATACTCTGTTCATGAGATCCATGAATGTAGCTGGAGCATTGGTCACGCCAAAGGGCATGACCACGAACTCGTAGTGTCCGTATCTGGTTCTGAACGCTGTCTTGGGTATATCCCCTTCTTTAACCTTCACCTGATGATAACCTGATCTAAGATCTATCTTAGAGAACACTGCTGCTCCCTTCAGCTGATCGAACAGGTCATCGATTCTGGGAAGGGGATACCTGTTTTTAATTGTGACCTGGTTCAGTGATTTGTAGTCTATGCACAGTCACATGCTTCCATCCTTCTTCTTCACGAACAATACAGGCGCTCCCCATGGTGAGTGACTCGGGCGTATGAAACTCTTGTCAAGCAACTCCTGTAGTTGCTCCTGAAGTTCCTTCAGTTCTGCTGGAGCCATGCGATAAGGCGCTTTGGAGATAGGATTTGTACCGGGAATGAGCTCTATCTCAAAGTCAATCTCCCTGTCTGGTGCTAAGCCTGGTAACTCTTCAGGGAAGACTGCTGGATAGTCACATACGACTCGAACCTCTGCTAGCTGTTGGTTCTTGTCCTGGCTGGCGTTGACTACGTGTGCTAGGAATCCTGTACATCCTGAATCCAGTAGCTTCTGTGCCTTCATAGCGGATAGAAACTTCTTGGCCTTTCTCTTTGGTTCTCCGCTGTATTCAAATTGCACTGCCGCTTCAGGTTGGAAGATGACTTTCTATTTACGGCACTCTATGGTAGCACCGTATTTGATCAGAAAGTCCATTCCAAAGATAACGTCATAATCGGTCATTTCTAGCACTATCAGATCACAGAAGAGCTCTCTGTCTGCTATAATGACCGGCACTGGCCGGTGCGTGGATGCCATGATCTCTCCAGAAGGTAATGCCGTCAATGTCCACTGAGTACCTCCGAGGGTATTTCTAATTTTTCGGAGAACATCCGGCTATATATGAATGGGTTGCCCGATATCAAATGGAAACGGTAGCACTATCTTGAAAATGCTAATCGACTGTAACCCTTTGTCGAGGCATTGGCTACTTCCTCTCCGGTGAGTGAGTAGATCCTCGCATTCGCCATAGTTGGAGGGCTTCTAATCTGGGCGATAAGTGGACCTTCTAAGACTGCATATGATATAGCGGTGGCTGCGTCTTGAATCTGCTGTGGTGAGGAAGACCCGGTCTTGTTCGAACCTTTGCTTGGCCATGTGCCCTTCTTGTCCACATTCAAAGCATCCTCGTGTGCCCTTGCGACAAACCCTTGGGTGGAATTTCCCACAAGTAGCACACTTTGGATAACTGGGTCGCTTGCCAGATGGTCCTCCCTTTGGGTCACCCCCTGATTTGCGCTTGCTGTTGGAGTTCCCTTTCCAGTTCGAGCTGTGGCCTTGCTGTTTTTGAGTGTGAGAGTTTCCTTGGCCCTTGGACTCTGAGGAGACTTGCTTCTGCTGCTTCATGCTGTTCTGGTAATGCTCTGTGGTAAAGGCACTGCTCACTAACTCCTCTGTGGTTTGTGGCCTATGTATGCCACCAACCACGTTCACTGTTATCTCTGGCCTCAGCATCTTGAGCATCAACCGGATTCGTTCCTTCTCTGTGCTGACTAGCTCTGGGCATAAACGAGCCAACCTGTTGAATTTCTTCACGGCTTCCTCAACTGAAAGGTTGCCCTGACGAAACTCAGTGAACTCGTCGTAGTGGCGGTTTGTAACCCGTATGTGAAAGAACTCCTCGAAAAACTCCTTCTCGAAGTCAGCCCATGACATCTGGTTCACTGGGCGCTTTGTTCTGATTCTTTCCCACCACATGCGTGCATCTCCTGTCAGGCAGAAGGAGGCACACTTCACCTTCTCGTGTTCTGGCCAGTCCAGAAGCTCCATCGTGCTCTCCAGTGTTTTGAACCAGGCTTGCGCATCCCATGGTTCACTAGTGCCTGAGAAGTTCTCTGGCTTGACTCGCTGCCACTGGATCAGATAGGCTTCCTTTCTTGGCTCAGTTGCTGGGGCTGCTGGTGCTGTAGGCTGAGCTGGTGGAACCTCTAAGACTACCGGAGTCGTCAAATTCGGTTCCGGGGTGACTGTGGGGGTACTCTGCTGATTAGCCTTTAAGGTGGCTATTTCCTGTTGCTGTTCAGCTAGCTGCTGCTGTAACTGAGCCACCAATGTTGTAAGGTCTGGAGGAGGCACTGAACTGCCTGCCTCTTGCTGGGGCTCAGTAGCTAGTGCCCTTCTAGCTGGGCGTCCTCTTGCCATTTCTAAAGACATAGAGAACATAACATAACTAAGGTAGTCACCGTTATATAACTACTGACATCATGTTCAAAACTATCACATACTAACAAGCAGTAGGCATATAAACATGAACTGTAATAACCAAAACAAGGAGCATAAATAAAGTAGAGGTATTCTTACTTGGAAGTCATAGGTACAATGCTGATGTGTGTTTAGGAAGTATGGAATACTGCTCTGATACCACTCTGTAACGACCCGCCTTCTAGGTACTAAGCTGTAAGGCCGATCGCTATAGTTATGCTGAGCTAACTGTGCGGAAAACTGATCTAATTTAAATTTTAGTTGCTAACTGATAACTGTTCCTGGTTCTACATGTACGGAAGGATGTAATCTAAAGTATACCTAACATATACTACATCCCCTATGGTCAAGGAGCTGAAATAAACGTTCTCCGGCTGTTATCAGACCTCCCAATCGATCCGTTGATCGATTGGAACGTCGGATCGATCCAGAGATCGATTCAGCCGGCTACTGTACGCGGGACATAAGTTGGATCGATCCAGTGATCGATCCAGCACGCTACTATGCTCGGGACGATATTCTGGATCGATCGACTGATCGATCCAGACTGACTAATCGATCCAGGGATCGATCCCCGAACCTTCTGTTCGCGACAGAAATTGCTGGATCGATCGGATGATCGATCCAGAAACCTACTGTTCGCGGAGCAAGTTGCCCGATCGATCAGCTGATCGATTGGGACCCCCCAATCGATCCACCGATCGATTGGGGTGTCTGATTTCGCACTGAAACTCTGATTTCAGCACTGGTTCGTGCCAAAACCTCACACTACAACTATCTAATACATAATAAACACTCTAATAACACATGACTAGCAATCTAACTTGTTATAGTGCATGGTTCTTTAATTTCTAGCATTGAACAACTTAAAATACATAAAAAGCAAAATACTAAAAGTTCATAATTCTAAGCAAGAATGTTTAAGTCCCCTAAAGATCTTTGATTCCAGTTCCTGCCACACACACCATCTTTGCATTGCCCTCCAGCTTCATCTGTTAGTCCATCTTTCCTTTACCTTTATCTGCAGTATAAGGAAAAGTAGAATCTGTAAGCTTAAAGCTTAGTAAGAAACCATCTACCTCACAAAAACATGCATTCGATGCAATATGCTTTTAAAACATGCTGGTTGAAATATATACTGATTGAACTAAAACATAGCGTACCATCATACAATACATAGCAATCAAAGCTAGTCATGGCATACTATCATCTAAAGCATGTGTACATGAACTGAACATAGAGCTATCATACCCAATCATAGAAAGAAACTGGCTGAACATATAATGAGCTAAACTGAAGCTAAACTGATACTGAATTCAAACTCAACTAACATAACAAATTTTGAGTTTTGAAAACTAATTCATAATAAGTGAAAATACATAATCATGCTGTTTGGGCCCGGCAACTGTACTTGCTGTGCGCGCATTCCCAACTAGACCCGGGTTTGCAAGTCCCGAATTTAGTAGGGTTAACTAGGTTATCTAAACCTAGGGACGACTGTGGGAGTCCAACCCAATGGATATTTGATCCAGTACAGTGCCACTGAAAATAAAATACTGAATATAGCTAACTGTTTAACTTGCTGTTTCTAGGTTATCTGAACCTAGAGCTAGGTTATCTGAACCTAGAGGCGACTGTGGGAGCCCACCCATTGGACCGTAGTCCCATAAAACTGGACTAAACTAATGTGCTATTTTAAATGCTCCTAATGCATTTAACTGAGCTATTAAACACAACTGAGGTGGCATTTAGCTACACTAACATTTTACCGAACACTTAGTGTGCTCAAACTCTCTCCTCTAATAGGGAGATCACCTCTAGGCACCCGACAACGTCTAAAATCTCCAACTAAAGGGGAACAACGTGTCCGGCCCGTCTAGAGATGCTCAACTAGATCCCTAATCCTCGAGGAGGGTTAAAACACACCCTATGTACCGAAAAACCTGCATATAGCTAAATCTAAAAGTATGCAATCAAACGAAAGCTATTATACTGCAGGTGAGGGGTTTCTTACCTCCTATTCGTAATTTCTTACGATTCTATTCGCTAGAACTCCGGTGGAGATGATCTTCTCGACGATCCGCTCGCGTCTACGGGTTCTTCTCGCCAAGGGGAACGTCCTCGTATCGAAGATCTCGCCGGAAGAAGTTCCCTTGGCCCTTGGGCTTGGTGTGCCGTGAGAAGGAGGAGGAAAAGAGGGGCGCCGGCGTGAGGGTTTGAGAGGAGGAAGTGGCGTGAGGTTTCGTGAGGAGAGGGCTGCCGAACCAAATTAAACCAAACCCAACTTAAGTTCTTAATTTATATTAAGTGGATTATTGAACCCAACTCTGATATAAATATAATTGGTTCCTCTTTCTTTCAGCACGGCCATGCTGGGTTCACCGGTTACCAAGGCTAACTAAAGGTTTAGCGGACCCGAGATGTCCCGGGTTCGATTCCCGCTTAAGCCTTTTTATTCTTCTAATTATTTTTGCTACCCTCGCTACTCGAAAAATTCCGGAAAAATATCTAAAAATTCCAGAAAAATCAAAGGATAATTCTAATGCCAGTTTGAGAATTTTCGGGCATTACAGCTAAACATGTTTCAACAACTAGAGCATGAGATATACTTTTGTTTTGGTTCCTACGAGGACAGTCCGCCTTCCAATGTCCTGCCTGCTTGCAGATGAAGCACTTGCCCTTCGGCTTCTTCACTCCTGCTTTAAATCCCGTACTCTGAGATTTATTCACTTTCTTTGCTGAGCCAGCTTGTTTCTTCTTCTTCTTTCCTCTCGGTTTAGAAGTAGAACCATTTTCAGCATAGTAAATTTGAGAATTGTGACGAAATAATCCTTCTGCTGCTTGAAGTTCTGTCAGTAGTTCCCCTAATGAATAAATCCTTTTATTCATATTATAGTTCAGGCGGAACTGCTCAAAACTTCTAGGTAGTGTTTGGAGGATCATATCGATCTGGGTTTCCCCATCAATTTCTCCTCCAAGGATCTGTATCTCGTTCAGATAAGCCATCATTTTTAGGATATGATCCCTTACAGGAGTACCCTCTTGCATGGTGGCAGTCATTATCTTTCTCATGACTTCTTGCCTAGAAGCCCTATCCTGATGACCAAAGAGTTCCTTGAGATTGTTCATAATATCATAGGCTGTTGGTAAATCTTGATGCTGATGTTGCAATACATTTGACATTGAAGCCAAAATATAACACCGCGCCATCTCATCTGCTTTTACCCATTTCCTATGAAATTCAATCTCCTCTTGGGTAGATTCACCAGTAGGTGCTTCAGGGCACTGCTCAGTCAGTAAGAACAATGTCCAGGTTTCTTTTCCAATCTATGTAATTAGGTCCAGTAAGTCTATTCTGTTGAAGTATGATGGATAGTGGGTTGAAAGTCATCCTAAGAATCACAAATAACATTTGGTCAGAACTCTAAATTTAGAATAATATTGATTCCTCAAACAATACTATTTTAAATTAACCAACACCTCATAACACCGTGAATTTTGTATGCCACGTTAGTGTGGACGTATACAAATTCAACATTTGTAAAGGAGGGTTTTAACCCATTAATTTTATTATATTGTCAACCTAACTTTTGACAAATAAAATTAATAGTTGGTATTATTTGGTCACACAAATAATAGCAGTGACTCCGTTGGGGAGGATACTATTAGATGTGTCTAAGTGTATACCATTACTTGACACTAAGTCCATTAATAAGATTATGCCCCTTCCGTTGGGGAAGATCACACGCTCTTAATTAACTTCCTATAGTCATCCAAAAATAGAAGTCTGTTCTAGTGATCCGCAAACAAGCTCATCCGTTATGGAGGAAGACACTCAGAGCCAACGCGCAAGCTTGTTTGCATCACTTACAAACCAGTAATGGAGACCATGGGATTTATTTAAAAATCCCTCTCCCACTTAGTTATTTATAAATGAGGAATTTTAACTATGCTAACCTACTTTACTTGTAAACTAACATGCACACACAGCACAATATAAAAGCAATAAATAGAGAAACTAATTTTCAACTATTATGGCTTTTATCTCTAGTTGTCCTCCGTGTGTTGTCATCCCAAGCTGCTGCCATATTTGGCCACCGCCACCGGGTCTAGCTGTCGCATCCATCTTGCTCCTAGTTCCGCTGCGCCTCTGGTCCTTAGAAGGTTCCACGCTTTGCAAGATTCGATCCGCGACATAAATAGAATTTTACATTTTTGATCCTATATTCCATAAAAGGAATGTACATGTATCTAGATCAAAATAAAATTCTAATAAAACTAAATAAAGCTCCTGCTGTATTTTATAATACAATCATGCACACTCATATAAATGCCCTTGACATGTCCAAGGGTCCAATCACACACATAATAACTAAAAGCCATAATAGTTGGATCCTGCATCCACAAAGTTAGCACATCCTACTATTAACCTGCCTAAATTATGTATGACATGTGCATAATTAAACTAAATACCAAATACACAGAGGCAAAACCCTAGCTCTGATACCAATTGTTGGTTGCTACTCGGAAAGCCTAGAGGTTCCACTGTACAAAAATTTTGTACAAAGGTCTGAACCTTTTCCTAGCTACCATGTGTTCTTTTAAATTAAATTTTGGATCGCCTGCGGAACTTAACACGTTTGATCCAAAACTTAATCTATTTGTTCTTTTAGGTTTTGACTTGGATCTCCTGCGGAACTTAACACGTTCGACCCAAGTCTCCTTAAGTTATTAATTCCATTAAATATTAATTTCCATAATTGGTTCCCAGTACTGACGTGGCGAGGCACATGGCCTTCTTGGATATGGGAGCAACCACCACCGACTAGATAAAACCTTTTATAGAAATCTAATATTTAATTTCCTAAAATAACTTTAGGTTAACCAAAGAGAACAATCAAATCACAAGGAAAAGAAAAAACAAAAGAACACAACATCGAAAAACATATTCGAAATTCTAGAACGTAAGCCTCTTGTATTTGGTATTATTTCCATAAATAACTAGCATGATGCGGAAAGAAAAATTACTAGTTATACCTTGTAAAAAAACCTCTTGATCTTCTACCGTATTCCTCTTCTAAGCTCGGACGTTGTGTGGGCAACGATCTTCCGAGATGAGAAACCACCAAGCACCTTCTTCTCCTCCTAGCTAGGTTCGGCCAAAACAAGAAAGCTTCACCAAGGAAGAAGAAAAACACCAACCAAGCTCTAAGAGATGCAAGCTTCCTCTCCTTCTTCTTCTTCTTCTCCAAGTAGTATCCGGCCTCCACAAGAGCTCCAAGCAATAGAGAGTTTCGGCCACCACAAAGAGGAAGAAGAGAAGAGATGATGGCCGGCCACAACACCAAGGAAAAGAGGGAGAGAAAATAATAGAGGTTGTGTCTCATGAAGGCACCCCTACCCCTTCTTTTATATTCCTTGGCCTAGGCCAATTAGGAAAATTAATTACAATAAAATTTCCTCAATTTTCCTTGACATGAATTAATTGAGAAAAATAAAATAAAATTTCCCAATCAACCTTGTAATGGCTGGCCACTATCAAAAAAGCAATTTAGGAGAGTTTCAATCAACAAATTAAAACTTCCTAATTTGTTTCCGGAAATTTTAAAATAAAATTTCTCTTTAAAAAATCTCTTCATGGTTGATAAAAGGAAATTTCTATAATTTTAATTTTATAACATGTGAATAATTTTTAAAGAGAAAAATAAAATATCTCACCAATCTACAAATAAGGAAAGAGATTTAATATCTTTCTTTAATCTTTTGTAGATCTTTTATAAGAGAGATATTTTAATTTTAATTCTCTTTAATAAATTATTTCTTCCACATAATAAAAATTAAAATTAAAATTCCTTTTTAATTTAATTTGGCCGGCCCCCACTAGCTTGGGTTCAAGCTAGGGCCGGCCACCCAATTAGGCCGGCCCTAGCTTGTTCCCAAGCTAGCTTGGCCGACCCCTATTGAGTGGGTATAGAAGGTGGGTATAGGTGGGTATAGAACTCTACAAATAAGAGGCTATGATAGGGACCGAGAGGAGGAATTGGTTTTGGTCTCCGATAAAATTAAGCATCCGTGTTCGCCCCAACTTAATTTTATCAATGATAATTCATTCCACTAGAGAACTATCATTGAACTACCGCACCAATCCCAAATTACATTTTGGGCTCCTTCTTATTATGAGTGTGTTAGTCTCCCTGTGTTTAAGATATCGAATGTCCACTAATTAAGTGAGTTACTGACAACTCATTTAATTAATATCTAAGTCCAAGAGTAGTACCACTCAACCTTATTATCATGTCGGACTAAGTCCACCTGCAGGGTTTAACATGACAATCTTTATGAGCTCCTCTTGAGGACATTATCAACCTAGTATCTCTAGGACACAGTTTCCTTCTATAATCAACAACACACACTATAAGTGATACCATTTCCCAACTTATCAGGTTTATTGATTCATCGAACTAAATCTCACCCATTGATAAATTAAAGAAATAAATATCAAACATATGTGCTTGTTATTATATTAGGATTAAGAGCACACACTTCCATAATAACTGAGGTTTTTGTTCCTTTATAAAGTCAGTATAAAAGAAACGACCTCTAATGGTCCTACTCAATACACTCTGAGTGTACTAGTGTAATTATATAGTCAAGATAAACTAATACCTAATTACACTACGACCTTCTAATGGTTTGTTCCTTTCCATATTAGTCGTGAGCTACTGTTTATAATTTATAAGGTACTGATAACATCATCTTCTGCATGTGACACCACATACTATGTTATCTACAATATAAATTATATGAACAACTACAAACAAATGTAGACAATTTGACCAAATGTGATTCTTTATTCATAATGAATGTTTACAAAGCTTAGGCTTTCAGTATACACTCCAACATATTTGGTCTTGCCCTAAACTAAGGGATCATGCATCTCTATCTAGGCATTGTAAAAATTATGATCATCCATCTAGGATGTCACTTGATATGATCCCTCTTATTGGAACACTTCCATACATAATAAATGCCTTTTGTCCTTAATTACAAGGAAATTAACATACTGCATGATGATTAATGACATACATCAAAATAAGCAATTTTCAAAAGCAAAGCATGTTATAGCTACATGATGTATGTATGACATGACATGATATTTTTATATTTTTCATAATAAAATGAATGCAACACATGATGTCATGACATAAAATATACAATCAATCATGGTATTTTAGCATAAATAAAATATACCTAGATAATCTAAGTATCCTTAAACCTTAGCTAAAACCTTAAAATTAAGTCTAGATTGCTTATCTCTTGAAAAAATGCCAAAACCCAACTTGGCATTTCTTTTATCCCTTTTCTATTTGTGTCAATTGAAATTAAGAATTCAATCCTCAAATATTTGTTTGGCACATATTACTCTCTTTAAGGATCAAACATTTAGATTGAGACTTAATTTTGTTCTTAATCCTTTAAGAACATGCTAAGATCTCAACTAGCCATTTCTAATCCTTTTCAAGTGTGCCAATTTACATGTATTTCAATTCCTTAAGATTTGACATACTTTGTTCTTCCAAATAGTGATTACTTTGGATTAAGGTTAAAAATCTCCCTTAACCCATCAAAAGGAGACCAAGATCCCAACTTGTATTCCTTGTATTTTCATATTTGTGTCAATTTAAGTTAAACTCAAATCCTCAAATTTTGACACAATTTACTCTTCTTAAAGAGTACACTTAATAATCCTTTTCATTTTTAAAGGTTAACAATAACTTTGAAAATGCTTTCAAGTGTCAACTTTTATCAAGGTTGGGTTAACTACCCTTCTAATTGGAGTTGACACTCTCTAAACCCATCTAGGGTGTAGAAACTATGCTCCTAGGAACCCAAAACCTATTGGTGCTCCTTGGATGCTCTAGGTACTCACTAGGGATGACTTCCCTAAATACCTTCTTAAGGACCTTTCTAGGCTTCTTAGAGGCCTCACTTCCACTAGGTCACTTCTAGGGCTAACTCCCCTTGTAACCTTATTTGTGACTTTATTAGACTTATTAGAAGTCTTAGTCACATTGGTCTTTGCAAAAGTACTCTTAGGGACAACTTCCCTTGTACTTTTAGCTTGACCACTAGTCCTATGTTTGGTTCCATAGCTATATGGAACCCTATGAAAGGAAGTCACATCCTTCTTGGCTTTGGGTTTGTATCCCAAACCTCTATAGCCATTGGATGACTCTTGTCTAGCTTTTCCAATGTTGTGCTCACTTTGCCCCTTAAGCAAGTTTTCCATTCTTGCTAAGGTTCTCTCTAAGTTATCAAGTCTTGACCTTAAGACTTGGTTTTCCCTTACTAAATCCATAGATTTGGATTTTTGTTGATTCCTATGAGCATTGCTAGCCTTAGGCTTATATCTAAAGTCCTTAGAATTATTGCCTAAGTAGTTATCTACCTTCCTAACCTTAGGTATGGTAGATCTAGCATGAGGAGGTATATATTTGTCCTTAGGTTTATCATGCATTCTATTTTCATGATAAATATCATTATAACGATTTAAATTTGAACTAGCATTCAAATTAGGGTTTACCTCCCTTACCCTTGAAGCTCTCTTCTTCATCCACTTCTTCAAGTGCGCCAATTTCTTGAGCTCTCCTCTCCTTGGGCACTTTGTGTGGTAGTGACCTCACTCACCACATGTAAAGCACCTAATGTGCTTCTTCTCCTTCTTCTTCTTCCTACAACTCACATTAGTTTCTAAATTAACTTTAGTGAGTTTAGGATTTACCTTCTTTACCTTCTTGAGCGAAGGACACCTACTCTTGTAGTGTCCCATCTTACCACACTCAAGACATTTGATGTGGTCCTTTGTGCTCTTCTTGGTAGTTGAAGTAGAGGGTTGAGCTTCCAAGATCTCCTCTTCCTCGGATTTCTCTTCCTCCTCTTCACTTGAAGATGTGGACTCTTCCACTTCTTCATCTCTTGAGGATGTGGAAGATCTCTCCTCTTCCACCTCTTCCTTCTCTTTCTCTTCCTCCTCTTCCTTTTCCTCCTCGAATGTTGACCTCTTGTCAACATCGGATTGGTCCTTCTCTTCTTGGACCAATGAGCCATTCTCCTTGGGCTCTTCCACTCCTTGGATTTTTATAGGGTCTTCATGATAGGCAATAATCTTTTTCCAAAGATCACTTACATTTGTGGTTTCACCTACACTCAACAAAATATTAGAAGGTAGTAAATTATGCAAAATTCTCGTTACCTCCTTGTCCGCCTCCGATTGCTCTCGTTGCTCTTCGGTCCAATGCTGAGGTCGGAGGCGTTTACCCTTCTTGTCCGTAGGAGCTTCAAATGGGTCACCCAAGACAACTCATTGGTTCCAATACATTTGGAACCATGTCTCCAATCGCTTCCTCCAATAATTGAAGTCTTCTTTGTCGTACGGAGGTGGAATTCGGATATCCCATCCGAGCGGTCCTTCGTACTCCATCTTCTTCTTCCTCTAGCTTCTTGCTCTCTTGGCGGTTAGTTCGTAGAAGAGCGACCTCACTCTGATACCACTTGTTAGGACCGATGTGCCCGCTAAAAAGGGGGGGTGAATAGCGTCTCACCAAAATCGATGGCTTCCTACGTATTCGTTAGTTGCACAGCGGAATAATACGAAACTAAATATGAATATGAAAGCTAAAAGATAAAGAAAGGAAATGCAAACCAATGCACGTCAATGTAACGTGGTTCGGAGATAACTTGCTCCTACTCCACGGCTGTCCGTAAGGTGGAGGATCCCGATCCTTCGGTGGATTAACCCCCGGCAAACTCCGGCTACTCAAGCAACTCCTTGTGGGTGGAGAAACCTCACCACAACACCAACCAAGAACACTTGGACACAAGAGAACCTTGAGCACGTTTGGTGACTACTAATTAGGCTTTAACCAAATCTAATTTCGTCACCTTGGCCTGCCATCCCAAGCTCCTTCTAATAGAGCTTGGAACAAATCAGTAAGCTGATTTGCCCGTTACCAGTCGACTGGTGTCAGCCCAACGACTCTCTCAATGGCTCTCTACAGTGCACCAGTCGACTGCTACAGTCACCAGTCGATTGCTACAGTACTGCTACAGTAACGCTGCAGTACTGCTACAGTAAACCCTAATTCTAGGATTTTACCTCGAGTACATTCACTCAACACTCGTTCTCACCCGACCAACCTAGACCTAGCCTTCTAACCTCCTCCATCAGCCTTGCGTCCCTCGGATGCCTCCCCATCCTTCACGTCTTGCCTTCTGGAGCTTCCATCGGCCTTGTCATTGTTGTCGGGTCTTCCTTTGCCAAGAGGTCGTGCCTCCGGGACTTCATCCATTGCCAAGTCACACTTGGACTTACGTTGCCAAGACTACATTCTTGGACTTACACCGCCAAGACTCATCCTTGGACTTTCCTCCTTTGCCAAGATCACACTTGGACTTACATTGCCAAGACTACATGCTTGGACTTACACCGCCAAGACTCACCCTTGGACTTTCCTTGTTGTACCTGTATCCTGCACACTCACAATGCATATCAAATACAATAATAAACCTAACTTAAACCTTTGCCCAAACATCAAAACTTAGGGCACCTAGATTGCTCCAACAATTGTTGCCGCCTAGATTGCATCAGATGATAACCTGAGAGATCTTTTCACTAAGGCCCTTCCGGCGAAAGCTTTTGATCGAAATATGGAAGGGATGAGAATCAGATGTATGGCTGCAGATATGGCAGCTTAGTCTTTTAGTATAAGTGGGAGATTGTTAGAGTATATACTAAAAGTCTAGCTTTTGTAAATATTTATTTTGGAATAAAGAATCACATTGGTCAAAAATATCTACATTTATGCTAAGTGTAGTTGTTCAATTAATTTATATTGTAGATAACATGGTGTGTGGTGTCACACACAGAAGATCATGTTATCGGTTCTTTATAAATTATAAATAGTAGCTCGCGACTAAGATGGAAAGGAAGAAACCATTGGAATAGTCGTAGTGTAATTAGGTGTTAGTTTATCTTGACTGATAAATTACACTAGTACACTTTGAGTGTACTGAGCAGGACCATTTAAGATAAGTTCTTTTTGTACTGACTTGATAAAAGAATAACACCTTAGTTGTTATGGAAGTATGTGCTCTTAATCCTAATATGATAACAAGCACATATATTTAATATTTATTTCTTTGACTTATCAAAGGGTGAGATTTAGCTCGATAAATCAATAGGCCCGATAAGTTGGGAAATGATATTACTTATAGTGTGTGTTGTTGATTATAGAAGGAAAATGTGTCCCAGTAATCTAGGTTGATAATGTCCCCATGAGGAGCTCATAAGGATTGTCATGTTAAACCCTGCAGGTGGACTTAGTCTGACACGACAATAAGGTTGAGTGGTATTACTCTTGGACTGAGATATTAATTAAAATGAGTTGTCAGTAACTCAATTAATTAATGGACATCCGACATCTTAAATACAGGGAGACTAACACACTCATAATAAGAAGGAGCCCAAAATGTAATTTGGGATTGGTGCGGTAGTTCAATAATAATTCTTTAGTGGTATGAATTATTATTGATGAAATTAAGTTGAGTGTTTGGGGCGAACACGGGAAGCTTAATTTCATCGGGAGACCAAAATCAATTCCTCCTCTCGGTCCCTATCGTAGCCTCTTTTATATAGAGAATTAGACCCACCTATACCCACCTTTCTACCCACCTTAAGGTGGCCGGCCAAGGTAGCTTGGAGCCCAAGCTAGGGCCGGCCAAAGCTAATGGTGGAGCCAATTTTAGGTGGTCGGCCACTAGAAAATAAAAAGGGATTTTTATTTAAAATTATTTCTTATGTGGATATCATGTTTTAAAAGAGAGTTTTAAATTTAAATATTTCCTTTTATAGCTCTCAACAAAAGATTTGATATCTTTCCTTATTTGTATATTGAAAGGAAGATTTTAATTTTGATAAAACTTTCCTTTTTTATAACCATGTTCATTTAAAAGAAAGTTTTAAAATTAAATATTTCCTTTTATAAGTTTCTACAAAAGATTAAGAGAAGATTTGATATCTTTCATTATTTGTAGATTGAAAGGAGATTTTAATTTTAGAGAAAACTTTCCTTTTTGGAAATCATCCACACGTTTAAAAGAAAGATTTTAATTTATAAAATTTCCTTTTATAACCCACCATGAAGGGAAAAATTATTAGAGAAATTTTTTAATAAATTTCTGGAAACAAATTAGGATGTTTTAATTCTTGTGTGAATTAAACTTTCCTTAATTGGTGCTAATAGGTGGTCGGTCATGCTGTTTAAGAAAAGGAAATTATTTTTAAATTAATTAAAATTTTCTTTTCATGGCAAAAGAATTAAGGAAGTTTTTATTTAAATTTTCTTATTTTCCAAGACCAAGGATTATAAAAGAGGGGGTAGAGGTGCCTTCATGGGAACAACTCTATTCTATTTCCTCCTCTCTTTTCTTCCTTGGTTGTGGTCGGCCCTAGAGGTTCTCCCTCTCCTCTTCTCTTCTTCTTTAGTGGCAGGTTTCATCCTTCTCTTGGAGCTTTTGATGGTGGCCGGTTCTATCTAAGAGAAGAAGGAGAGAAAGGAGGCTTTGTTTCTTACATCCCTTGGAGCTTGGTGGTGGTGGCCGAAATTCTACATCCTTGGAGGAGTCTTGGTTTGGCCGAAACTTACAAGGAGGAAGAAGAAGGGTTTGGGTGGTTCTCATCTTGGTAGATCGTTGCCCACACAACGTCCGGGATAAGAAGAGGAATATGGTAGAAGATCAAGAGGTCGTTGCATACAAAGGAAGTTATAACTAGTAATTATTTTCACTACAAGAAAATAGAGCTTTAGAGACGAAAAAATCTGTCTCTGAAAATTATTTTTCCGTCTCTAAAGAAAGTTTGAGACGGAATATTCCATCTCAAAAATCCGTTAGTGAAAGTCCTGTAGCTAATTTTGAAACGGAAATATTTCGTCTCTAACTTTAGAAACGGATGAAAAAACTGTTTATAAATCTGTTTTCAAATTAACAAAATAAAATTAATTTCAAATGTAAATTCTGTCTCTAATTTTGTTTTAAATCTGTTATTAATCTTGTTTATAAATCAGTTTACAATTCTATTTATAAATCCGTATATAATTTTTTTTAAAATTTATAATTAAATATTATTATATTATATTTTTATATTTTTCATCAATATATTTAATAATTCTTCATTGCAAATAAATTAAAAATTATTAAAAAGAAATAACTTCTAATTCCAAATGTATTATACAATTAACATTAAAATAAATAAATATTTACATTATCCAAACAATTTGACCAATAATCAAGCTATAAAGACTAAATTTTCCTAGATATAAATGATTTGTACATTCCATTTCTTGAATCATTTCCGAATCATTTCCTTGAGATTTTCTTCCCTCTGCCTACTTTATGTAATAACAAGTTTTTTTTTCCTTTTCAATATTTTGTTCCTCCATCCTCGAGCTAATAGCATCCATGCCTTCAATTTCTTCTTTTTGCTCTCCCTGTCTTCGAATTTCATGAGATAAATTGCTTCTCTTGTACAGATTAATGAACCAACCAATTTTGTTGAGAAAATCTAACAAATCAAAATATAAAACGAGTAAGTCTTACAATATCAGAATTTTTAATACAAAATAAATTAAAATTGTACAAAAGTCATAATCAGTATCAATAATCACCCACTAATTAGTCCATAGTTGTCAATGCTAAAGAATTAACAAGGGAGTTTGGATTTTGGATTCTAAGACTAAGATTTGAAATAACAAAGCAAGTATAAAATCAAACCTAATGAATAAAATACAATGTAAGTGTTGTAATAAAAGAGTCTCAAGATTCATTTCTTTCCAGTCGAATTACATATGTTTATATAGCCATACAACCCTAAGAATCAACTTATTAACAAAAGATAAAAAGACCTATCTACCCTTGCTTCTCACAACACTCCCCTTCAAGTTGAACATATATATCAAACATGTTCAACTTGCTAAGAGAAGAGTTGAACACAGCTTGGGGTATAGCTTTTGTAAACATATCAGCAAGTTGGTCCTCAGACTTAACATAAGGTAGACATAGCTCTCCAGAATCAAGTCTCTCCCGAATAAAGTGACGATCAATCTCAATGTGTTTAGTCCGGTCATGTTGTACCGGATTATTTACAATATTGATTGCTGCCTTGTTGTCACAATACAGCCTGAGAGATAATTCAGCCTTTAATCCCATGTCTGTCAACAGAAAACTCAACCACAACATCTCTGCAAGACCATGTGCCATGGCTCGATATTCTGCTTCAGCACTAGACCGTGCACAAACATTTTGTTTCTTACTCCTCCACGTTACCAAGTTTCCTCCCAAAAAAGTGCAATAGCCAGAAGTGGATCTTCTATCATCTCGAGAACCAGCCCAGTCTGCATCAGAATAGCATTCCACCTTCAGATCACCACCTCCTTTAAACAGCAAGCCTTTTCCAGGACATGATTTCAAGTACCTTAAAATCCTGTCAACAGCCTTCATGTGAATAGTCTTAGGAGCATGCATGTACTGACTTACTACACTAACAGCATAGGTGATGTCAGGCCTAGTCATAGATAAATAGAGTAATTTTCCAACCAACCTTTGATATGTTCCCTTTTCCAGATTTGTAAGATCCTCCCCACTAGAACTAGTAAGATCATGATTTACTTCTATAGGAGTAAACGCTGGCCGAGAACCCAGCTTCCCTGTCTCTTTGAGTAAATCCAACACATATTTTCTCTGACATACATAGATTCCTTTTTTTGATCGAGCGACTTCAATGCCCAGGAAGTACCTCAATGATCCAAGATCTTTAATTTCAAATTCTGATGTTAACTTGGACTTAAGAGCCTGGATTTCTACCTCATCATCACCTGTAACTATCATATCATCAACATAAACCAAAAGAATGGTAGTTCTGTCCTCTTTCTTTTTTTATAAAGAGTGTATGATCAGCATTCCCTTGTTTAAAGCCAAACAATATCATGACTTTACAAAACCTATCAAACCATGCTCTGGGAGATTGTTTAAGCACATACAAAGCTTTTCTTAGCTTGCAAACCTTTCCTTTTGTTTCAATTCCAGGAGGTGGTAACATGTATACTTCTTCATAAAGGTCACCATTTAAGAAGACATTTTTAACATCTAACTGAAACAGAGGCCAATCATATTGAGCAGCAAGAGAAAGAATTACCCTGACCGAGTTCAGCTTTGCAACTGGTGCGAAAGTTTCCAAGTAATCCACCCCATATGTTTGGGTGAATCCCTTGGCAACAAGTCTGGCTTTATATCTTATCACTTCACCCTCTGAGTTATACTTGATAGCATAGACCCATTTAGAACCAACCAAGTTCTTCCCCTTTGGGGGATCAACTAATTCCCAAGTACCATTTATGTTGAGAGCCTCCATTTCTTCATTCATTGCTTCCTGCCACCTTGAATCCCTTACAGCTTTATAATAGGAAGAAGGTATATCGTGATTTGATAACTGTGAAACAAATACATGATATGAAGGAGACAAACGAGAATATGAAATGTGGTTGGAGATAGGATGTTGAGTACATGACCTGACGCCCTTCCTAACAGCAATAGGAAGGTTCAGCTCATCCATATTTCGAGGTGCGGTTGGCTCAACTGATGAGGATAACTGCTTCACAGGATCAGGAGCCGGAGCATCCGATTCAACTAGCCGATCATCAGTAGGTCCTTGCTTGTGTCGTCGTCGTTTGTAAGTAATAATATCTGGTGAAGACTGTGAGCCCAGTGATGGAGCATCTTTTCCATTTTCCATGACATCCCGTGAAATAGGAGAAGGAATCACATGAGGAACCACTTGAGGTACAAAGGAAGAGGTAGTATTCTCCCCCTGAGGACGAGACTGAGGAGAATAATAGGACTCGGACTCAAAAAAGGTAACATCCTTCAAGATATATCTTGTCCTAGTAATAGGATCAAAGCACTTATAGCCTTTCTGGCAAGTGGAATACACTATAAAAACTCCTCGTATAGAACGAGGATCAAGTTTAGAGGACTTGGGACCAAGAACATGAATAAAACAAAGAGAACCAAAAACCCGAGGTGTAAGGGAGAACAACTCTACGTCAGGATGAAGAATAGTGAGAGGACACCGGTTCCCGAGACCCTTGGATGGCAATCGATTGATGAGATAAGCAGCTGCAAGGACAGCATCATCCCAGAAATATTTGGGTAAGTGACGTTGAAATAATAGGGCACGGGCTGTTTCAAGGATATGACGATTCTTTCTTTCGGCCACCCCATTTTGTTGTGGTGTGTAGGGACAGGATGACTCATGAAGAATTCCTGAATCCTCAAGAAAAGTATTTAGAGACTGTGCAAAGTACTCACGGGCATTGTCAGAACGAAGAGTCTTCACCTTTGAGCTAAATTGGGTTTCAACCATTCTACAAAATTTTTTAATGAGACGAGGAACTTCTTCCCTAGATTTCATCAAATAAAGCCATGTACAGTGGGTGTAGTCATCAATAAAAGAAAGAAAATATCGATAGCCATCCAAAGAAGTCACAGGAGAGGGCCCCCACACATCCGAATGAACAAGATCAAATGGAGACAAACTCTTCTTTATAGACTCGGAAAAATGGGTTCTACAATGTTTGGACAACTGACAGATTTCACATTGAAATGACTGAAGAGAAACAGAAAAGAAGAGACTAGGAAATAAAATTTTTAAAGACTGAAAAGACAAATGTCCCAACCGAGAATGCCATAAAAGAATTTCTTGATGCTTATTTTCCAAACACTTGGCTGCAGATTTCAGAGCAGATGTTGTTTCAAGCTGATAATAATAAAGACCCCCTACTTCACGGCCAGTCCCAATCGTCTGCTTGGTCTCGAGATCCTGGAAGACACAATGATCAGGGAAAAAGGTTACGGAGCAGTGTAGTTGTTTAGTAATGCTACTAACAGAAAGTAAATTAATAGAAACGGAAGGAACATGAAGTGCAGAGGATAGGAAAAAATGATCTGTAAGTTTTATGGAACCTTTGCCAGCAACAGTGGCTTTGGTTCCATCTGCAATGATCACTTTCTCCTGCCCAGAGGATAAAGAGTAAGAAATAAAGGAGTTAGCAGCATTTGTCATGTGATCTGTAGCTCCTGAATCAATGACCCAGGGACTGTAAAAGCTGGGACCAGTAACACTTAATCCCAAGCTACGAATACCTGTGTGCGCTTGAGCTGGAGTAGAGACAGAAGATGAAGCCTGAAGCCGAGAGAGAAGATGCTGGAGGTTAACAATATCAGTAGAAGACAATCCAGTGGTAGAAGGCACAGAGGAACCAATAATCTCTTCATTTTCTAACTTTTGGATAGCAATATTACCACTATTAGGAGCCTTCTTAGCATTATGTTTAAATTTTTCAGGTTTCTTTTCTGGATATTTTTCCCAACAGAAATCTGAATCATGATTAGTCCTCTTGCAGTGCCGACAAAATCTGTCTCCTCGTCCTTTAGTTCCCCCAGGTCGGAACTTGTTTGCAGAACCAATAAAGACAGAGGTCTCCCCAATCGGAGGGCTTATAGTGGAAATCCCCTTGTTGTTCATCGTCCTTCTTCTACCTTCTTCACTAAGAATTTTGTAGTAAACTTGTTCTAGAGAGGGAGTAGAAGCAAGACCAAGGATTTGCCCTTTTAAATTTTCAAACTCTGCATTAAGTCCATCCAAAAATTTAATAATTCTGTCTTTTTCCAGAAGCTTTAAATATCTCTGATGATCATCAGTGGAACTCCAATTTTCCATCTGGTAGTAGTCAAACTCATCCCACAGCCCCTTCAGAGTAGCAAAATAATTGGTGACTGACATAGAACTTTGTTCAAGTTTAAAAATTTGACTGCTGAGCTGATAAGTACGCAGCATATCATGTCGACGTCCATACATTTGCTCCAGTGTCTTCCATGTTGGTTGCTACTCGGAAAACCTAGAGGTTCCACTGTACAAAAATTTTGTACAAAGGTCTGAACCTTTTCCTAGCTACCATGTGTTCTTTTAAATTAAATTTTGGATCGCCTGCGGAACTTAACACGTTTGATCCAAAACTTAATCTATTTGTTCGTTTAGGTTTTGACTTGGATCTCCTGCGGAACTTAACACGTTCGACCCAAGTCACCTTAAGTTATTAATTCCATTAAATATTAATTTCCATAATCGGTTCCCAGTACTGACGTGGCGAGGCACATGGCCTTCTTGGATATGGGAGCAACCACCACCGACTAGACAAAACCTTTTATAGAAAGCTAATATTTAATTTCCTAAAATAACTTTAGGTTAACGAAAAGAACAATCACAAGGAAAAGAAAAACAAAAGAACACTATATCGAAAACAAATTCGAAACTCTAGAATCGTATGCCTCTTGTATTTAGTATTATTTCCAAAAATAACTAGTATGATGCGGAAAGAAAAATTACTAGTTATACCTTTTAGAAAAACCTCTTGATCTTCTACCGTATTCCTCTTCTAACCTCGGACGTTGTGTGGGCAACGATCTTCCGAGATGAGAACCACCAAGCACCTTCTTCTTCCTTGCAAATTTCGGCCACCACAATTCTCCAAGAGAAGTAGAGGTCCGGCCACCACCACCAAGCTCCAAGGGATGCAAGAAACAAAACCACCTTTCTCTCCTTCTTCTCCTAGCTAGAACCGGCCACCATCAAGAGCTCCAAGAGAGGTTGCCGCCGGCCATAAGAAGAAGAGAAGAGGAAGAAGCTAGGGCCGACCACCAAGGAGGAAAAGAGAGGAGAAGAATAATAGAGTTGATCACCCATGAAGGCACCTCTACCCCCTCTTTTATAATCCTTGGTCTTGGCAAATAAGGAAATTTAATTAAAAACTTCCTTAATTATTTTGCCATGAAAAAGAAAATTTTATTTAATTAAAAATAATTTCCTTTTTACAAATACAATGGCCGGCCACACCATTCCACAAATCAAGGAAATTTTAATTCACACAAGAATTAAAACTTCCTAATTTGCTTTCGGAAATTTATAAAAATTTCTCAAATAATTTTTCCCTTCATGGTGGTTAATAAAAAGGAATTTTTATAAATTAAAATATTTCTTTTAAACATGAGGATAAAAAGAAAGTTATCTCTAAAAATTAAAATCTCTTTTAATCTACAAATAAGGAAAGATATCAAATCTTTTCTTAATTTTTTGTAGAAACTTATAAAAGAGAATATTTAATTTTAAACTCTCTTTTAAATCATGAACATGATTTAAAATTGAAAGTTTTCTTAAAATTTAAAATCCTTCTTTAATCAACAAATAAGGAAAGATTTCAAATTTTAAACTCTCTTTTAAACATGTAGATGATTTACAAATAAGGAAAGTTTTTACCAAAAATTAAAACCATCCTTTTAATCTACAAATAAGGAAAGAGATTAATCTCTTATCTTAATCTTTTGTAGAAAGTTATAAAAGGAAATTTTTAATTTTTTAAACTCTCTTTTAAAATCATAATATCCACATAAGAAATAATTTTAATAAAAATCCTTTTTAATATTCTAGTGGTCGACCACCTAAGCTTGGGACCCAAGCTTTGGCGGGCCACCAACTTGGCTCATCCACTTGGTCTTGGCCCTAGCTAGGGTTCCAAGCTAGCTTGGTCGGCCCCATTGGATGGGTAAGAAGGTGGGTATGTGGTGGGTATAAATCTCTATATACAAGAGGCTACGATAGGGACCGAGAGGAGGAATTGGTTTTGGTCTCCCGATGAAATTAAGCTTCCCGTGTTCGCCCCGAACACACAGCTTAATTTCATCAATAATAATTCATTCCACTAAAGAACTATTATTGAACTACCGCACCAATCCCAAATTACATTTTGGGCTCCTTCTTATTATGAGTGTGTTAGTCTCCCTGTGTTTAAGATAACAAATGTCCACTAATTAAGTAAGTTACTGACAACTCACTTAATTAATATCTAGCTCCAAGAGTAGTACCACTCAACTTCATCGTCATGTCGGACTAAGTCAACCTGCAGGGTTTAACATGACAATCCTTATGAGCTCCTCTTGGGGACATTCTCAACCTAGATCACTAGGACACAGTTTCCTTCTATAATCAACAACACACACTATAAGTGATATCATTTCCCAACTTATCGGGCTTATTGATTCATCGAACTAAATCTCACCCATTGATAAATTAAAGAAATAAATATCAAATATATGTGCTTGTTATTATATTAGGATTAAGAGCACACACTTCCATAATAACTGAGGTCTTTGTTTCTTTATAAAGTCAGTATAAAAGAAACGACCTCTAATGGTCCTACTCAATACACTCTAAGTGTACTAGTGTAATTATATAGTTAAGATAAACTAATACCTAATTACACTACGACCTTCCAATGGTTTGTTCCTTTCCATTATGGTCGTGAGCTACTGTTTATAATTTATAAGGTACTGATAACATGATCTTCTGTGTGTGACACCACACACCATGTTATCTACAATATAAATTAATTGAACAACTACATTTATCATAAATGTAGACATTTGACCAATGTGATTCTTATTTCTAGATAAATGTTTATACCAAAAGCTAGGCTTTTAGTATACACTCTAACATTCCACATGTCATATGCTGTTTTGTTATGAAGAATGACTTGTTTGATGCCAGAACTAACAGAGTTAAGTATCCAAGTCATTAATTGAATATTGTCACGCCGCCAAGTGCGAAAGCCAGGATCCTTTTCATCTGGTTTTACTTTAGAGCCGTGAAGAATATCAAGTTTATCATATCCTTCGACATAAAGTTCAATAGCAACTGCCCAAGATGCATAATTTGTCTCGGACAATTTTTCTGATACTATCTGAAGACCGGACCCTCCTGTGCCTGCCATTGTGAAAAATGGTTGTACCTGTCCTGAAGACGTCATAGGATTCGCAGAAATCCCCGAGGTTTCACTAGCGTTATCCGCCATTACACTTCACAAAAAAAAAACGCTAGAGAAATCACGACAAAACAGATGCTAGAGAAGAGGAACTGCCGCCTGCGCCACACAAGGAGATCAGAAGAGGAACTGCCGCCTGCGCCAAACTGCTGCCTGCGCCACACAAGGAGATCAGAAGAGGAACTGCCGCCGACACTGCACAAGAAAGAAGGTGGCGGCGTCGGGGAAGAAAGGAAAAAAGCAGAGATCGGCGAAGGAGGTGGAATCACGGCGCGAGATGAAGAGATTGGGCTGCGTCGCGAGATGAAGAGAAAGGAAAAACGCCGCCGCTGGAAGAAATCGCGAGCAGTAGAAGACTCCGCTGGAAGAAATCGCGAGCAGTAGAAGGGGCGAGGGAACGCCGTTGTGCCCTAGACGCCGCTGGAAGAAGTCGCGAGCAGCAGAAGAGACGTCGCCGCTGGAAGAAGTTCTCGCGAGCAGGAGGAGCGTCGGGCCTGGAGCAGAAGAGGAAATGAGCTCGGGAAGAAGTCGCGAGCAGGAGGTGGTGTTCGACGGGAAGAACTCGATACCCGAGAAAGAAGATGAGGCGGCGTCAAGAGAAAGAGGGTGCGGCGGCACTAGGGTTAGGGTTGCTCTGATACCATGTTGTAATAAAAGAGTCTCAAGATTCATTTCTTTCCAGTCGAATTACATATGTTTATATAGCCATACAACCCTAAGAATCAACTTATTAACAAAAGATAAAAAGACCTATCTACCCTTGCTTCTCACAACAGTAAGAATTGAGAGCTAAGTCTAACCTAACTACCATTGCAAAAAATAAAAGTCAACATGAAGTAATTAACGAAACTAAGCATGGAATAAAACCTAGAGCATTAAAGAAACCTAATCTAACTTAACCTAATTGAATTTAAATGAAGACATAAAACTTAACAATTGAAAGAGCAATACAAAGCAAGAGTTAAGTAAACTAAGATGTATCAGATTGAACCTAACTATTGAAAGAGACATTTCACAGAACACAAGACATGCAGGAATTAGAACCTAACTACGGAACATTTTATCAAACAAGTTGGGTGCATGAAACAATTAAAGTCAAGTGCGTGCAATCTAATTAAGGGAGATCAAGTTTGATATAAGCATTCAATAAGAAACATAACACACATCCAACATGATAAAAGAAACAACCCAATAAATCTGATCAGGTTCAGATTATTACCCTTATCAGCAGTTTGTGGCTCTTCCGACGATGGTAAATCTGTCCAACAACCCTCACTGCCTCAGAATTCACTGATACACAACATTGGCACAAATCCAAGCACAAATGGGGTCACCGCAGCAATGGATCTGCAATCCAGAAGATGTCAATCTGTTGATAAGCTGTGATGGCTGTCAAACAGGGAATAGGAATAGAGATGACAACATCTCATACCTCCTTGTGGCTGACCAGATGGCCACGACACAATTGAAGGGGGCAACGCGTGGTAACCCCTTGCAACTGTTGATACGCGGAAGAACAATCCTACTCTCCTGTGTACTCAGCTCTCCGACGGTGGCAGATGGAAGAGGAAGAAGTGGCAGCCGGTGAAAGAGATGGTGGCGACGCTAGCCACCCGAATTGCAGGTATTGTGGTCGGATGCGATGACGCCGGCTGCATCTAGGGCAGAGATGCAAGGGGAAAATGTAGAAGAGGATCGGGCCACCTGATAGCCCAGAGAGCTTGGTGTTGGTGAGGCTCGCGGAAAGAAGGACTGCTGCCGGCGGTGCTCTCGTGACAATCGGTGCGGTGAGGACCTCCGCGACGAGGAGACGATGGCAGAGGAGGGAAGATGACACGGAAGAAGAGAAAGGGGTGCCAATTGGAGAAGATGAGGTGAAGAAGAAGAGCAGAGAGTAAACGGCGTGAGAGAGGAGGAATAATCGGGGCGGCGACGAGATAAGGTGAGGAAGGGTTCGGCGATTAGGGAGGAGTAGGGCACGGTGAGGAATTATAACCAAAATTGATTAATTAAGTTAGAAAATTAGGTTTATTTTAATTAAAGCCTAAGTAATTTCTTTTATCAACTCCTACTAAATTGGATATTCCAAATATGCATTTCTCAAGCCCGCAAATGCATCCCCTCTAATTACGCCTTACGAGTTCCGAAAAAAAAATCTTAAAAATTTCTAAAAATTCTGTTAAGATTATTCCCCAATTAAATCTTATTATTTAATTATTATTATTATTTTATTACCGTAATTTACAATAAAAGTGCACAATTATTAATAAAAATCAATAAAAATAACAAGAATTCAGGGACTGTAGGATGGACGACCTCACGGTCGCATGAGGGGGCTAATTGAAAAGGTCGCGAATCTTGCGACCTTGAGAAGCAACTGTAGAGAACCTCAAGTGGTTGCGACCGACCTCACAACTACGGCCGACCTCGTAGCTGCGAATGACCTTGCAGCCGTATGAGATGGCCACCAAGCACGAGAAAAAAAAAATCAAAGGAGGAGGAAAAAGAATTCGTACCTACTCTGATAAAGCCAAAGACAAAGCTAAAGCCAAATTAGGACGAGGAGAAAGGGTTAGAAAATCTAACTCATATCTATTTTTGTTTATAAAAAGTTATATGTAATTTCATATTAAATTTAGTTTAAATTCTTTCTTAAAGTTTTTTCATATATTATATTTTGTCAAAGTGAACATATTTACAATTTCATGTCTCTGATTTATATAAATATAAAATAGATTTTATTTTCGTTTAAAATTTTCATTAAATGTTTAAACGGTCACAAATTCCATTTATAATCCATATTTATTTTTTAAATAAAATTTATACATAGCTTTGTATCAAAATTTGTTTTAAATTTCTTTTCAAATATTATATTTCATTAAAATTAAACAAATTAATTATTATGTAATAAATCTGTATCTGATTTATATAAATTCGAAATAGATTTTATTTTCGTTTTAACTTTTAATTAATTTATAAACCAAATTTGTGATAGAAATTATACCGTCTCAAATTTTATAATTCATATTTATTTTTGTTTATAAAAATTTATATGTAATTTCGTTTTTAATTTGTTTTAGATTCTGTCTTATTTTTTAAAAAAATTATATAATTTACTAAAATGAAACGAATTAATAATTCCGTATTAAATCTGTCTCTGATTTATATAAATCTGAAACAGATTTTATTTCCATTTTAACTTTTAATTAATTTATAAACAAAATTTGTCACAAAAATTATACAGTCTCAAATTCTGTTTATAATTCATATTTATTTTTGTTTATAAAAATTTATATGTAATTTTATTTCAAATTTGTTTTAAATTCTGTCTTAAATTTTTTAAAAATATATATTATTTACTAAAATGAAACGGATTAATAATTTTGTATTAAATCTGTCTCTGATTTATATAAATTTGAAACAGATTTTATTTTCATTTTAAAAATCCGTTTCTGAAGCCCTGTTTTTTTGTAGTGTTTCCGCATCATGCTAGTTATTTTTCTTTGTATGAGTTCCAAACACAAGAGGCATTAAATTATAGATTTTTGAATTTGTTATTCGAGTTTGTGTTTTTTTTTTATTTTTCGAATTTGTGATTCGATTGTTCCTTTTGGTTAAACCTAGAGTTATATAAGGAAATTAAATATTAGCTTTCCTTAAAAGGTTTTGTCTAGGAAGGAGTGGTTGCTCCCATATCCAAGAAGGTCTTGTGTCTCTCCATAATTAACCTGGAAGTCAATTTTAGAAATTAATATTTAATTGAATTTATAACATAGGTGGATTTGGATCAATAGTGTTAAGTTCCGTTTGCGATCCAAGTCTAAACCATTAAGAACAGATAAGTTAAATTTGGAATAAATAATGTTAAGTTCCGTTTGCGATTCCTAATTTAACTTCTAAAGAACACAATAGGTTGTTTAGGAAAGGTTCGACACTTGTACAAAATTTTTGTACAGTGGAACTGGTACAATCTTCCTATGACCAACCAACAGAAATTACATCAGATAGATATAAAAATAGCTTTCCTTAATAGTAATTTTGACAAGGAAATCTATATGGCATAGCCAAAAGGTTACGTTACTAAAGGCAAAGAGAATAGAGTATGTAGACTTAAGAAGTTTATATATAGGCTAAAGCAAGCGTCAAGACAATGAAATATAAGATTTAATGAAGTCATTTTGTCTTATGATTTCGAAATGATCAATGAGGATCATTGTGTTTACCTAAGAAAAGAAAAAAATAAAAGTTTGTTATTTTATCATATATATTGATGATATGTTAATTAGCTAGAAGTGACATAAAGTGTATGATAGAAGTTAAACCGTGACTTTTATCACAATTTGACATGATAGATATGGGAGAAGCTGAATACATCTTAAGAGTATGAGGCTGAGTGGCTACACAAGATGCATATTGGACTGGGGATCTTGATGACAGAAAGTCTATATCTGGCTATACCTTCTTGTTGAATGGTAGCGTCATCTCATATAACAACAAGAAGTAGGCTTGTATAGCCCTCTTGACCATAGAAGTTGAGTATGTGGCTTGTGTGATAGTTGTGCAAGAGGCTGTCTGGTTAAGAAGGTTCCTAAAGTATCTGAAGATTACTGAGAACAATGGGAGTCATATTACAGTGTACTATGAAAATCAGGTTGTTATAGCTTTTTCCAAAGATCCCAAAGATCATAGTAAAGACAAGCGTATAGAAATTAAGTATAACTTTATAAGGGATATTGTTGACAAGAAAAAGATAGCCCTTGAGTACATCCCTACACATAATATGCTTGTCGATCATTTTGCTAAGTCATTGACTGAAGAGTCATTTTAACGACATGTGTGAAGGATCGAAAAGAATTTAGATATCTCTACAATGGTATTATATTATCTACTTTGGGCCTAAACCCTCATAGTTTTGCTTTTGGGCTTTATCCAAAAGGTCTTATGCCAATAGAGATATCTTTTTCTTATAAACCTATGATCTTTACCTTGTGTTTTCAATGTGAGACTATATGTAACGACCACCCTTCTTACTACTACTACACTCTAAGGATGACCGTTACTTGACTACTAACTTTACTTAACCGGTATGATAAAAAAAACCACATGGAAACCCTACCGAAAAATTTCGGCAGAGTCTCCCCTGTACCGGTGACCATATCCGTAAATACATACAAAGTATACTCAGCCACAGGCGGCTGGAACATATATTTTCACAACCACGCAGTTTAATAAATCAAAACATGCAGGTAATGAAAAGCGGAAACATAACTTCTTACTACAAAATTTTCTTATCAACTTAATAAGAAATTAAACTAAACAAATTCTTAAACTAAGTGAGTTCTTTAGCTAAGTCCAAAGGATCTCCATAGTCCACACATCACACACCGTCACAGCATCTCCTTGTCGCCTTCTTCCTTATACTTTAGCTTTTCCTTTATCTGCAGTAGGAGGAAAATAGTATCTATAAGCTAAAAGCTTAGTGCTATCTACTCACAAAAACTCGATATGCATGTATACAAATAAAGACATGCTAAAACTGAATGCTAACATGTAAAGCTACTCATGCTCATAAATAGCAAAGAAATCAACTAACTGAAAAGCTAACATGTATAGCTACTCATGCTCATAAATAGCAAAGGAATCATGCTAACTGAAATACTAAACATGTATAGCTAATCATGCTCATAAACCAATAAAGGAATCATACTAACTGAAATACCAAACATGTATAGCTAATCATGCTCATAAATAGCAATAAAGGAATCATACTAACTGAAAAGCTAACGTGTGAAGCTAATCATAGAACTATCATGTGTATCAATAAGAAACTGAATTGCTACCTAAGCTAAACTAATTAATGCTAAACTGAGTCTAACTTGTATTCACATAACTAATTTGTGAAGTTTTGAAAACTATTTACATAATAGATTAAAATAATAATCATGCTGCTGATGGGCCCGGCAACTGTACTTGCTGTGCGCGCATCCCTAACTAAACCCGGGATTGCAAGTTCCGAGTCTAGTAATCTAAACCTAGGGACGACTGTGGGAGCCCAACCCAATGGATATCTAATCCATGCAGTGCCTCTGCTGAAAATAAAATATCGATTCCATAGCTAATTTTCTTACCTTGCTTTAACTAGGTTATCTGAACCTAGAGGCGACTGTGGGAGCCCACCCATTGGACCGTAGTCCCATATAAGCTGAAGCAAGACTAAATAAGTTATTTTAAATGCTTCTACTGCATTAACTGAGCTATTAAAATGCCTACTGTAGCATTATATTGAGCTAAGCATTTTATCAAGCACTTGGTGTGCACTAGAACACACCCTACGTACTGAAAATCTGTATACAAAGCTTAACATAAATCTGCATGCAAAGCTTAACAAAAATCTGCATATTAAGCCTATCAAAATCTGCATACTTTACTTATAAAAATCTGCATGCTATAAAAATAGAACTGCTCATGTTATTCCAATAGCAAATAGGAAACTAGAACAACTTAAGCATGCTGTGATAGTAAAACAAATTCAACTACTAGGCATGCAATAGAATCTAGAAAATAAAGGAATCGTTGCTGCATGGAATTAACAGAATATCATGCTTCATCAGGAAATACTAAACAATAATGAAAACTAAAACTGCTCGTGCTTGAAAACAGCAAAAGAAAAGAACCCGAAATCAATAGCAAATGGGTACTAAAAGATCTACTCACGTATATCTATATAAACTAAATTCACAATGCTGTTAACATCTAATCAACTTATTCATTTCCAATTATGCTTTATCAGATTGGTAAGGAAACAATTCAAGGTTTTAATTGCTTCATGAAAACCACAGCAGACAACCAAAAGGATACCAACGTGCTACTATAGGATAAATTGCTATCAACTGATTAGCAAGAAGGCAAGCAAAAATCTTAAATCTATTCTAAAATCCCTAAACATCATGATTCTCTACAACTAAAATCTGAAAACCAAAGAAACAACCCCTCCTGTTCAGTGGCACGGCAGGAAACCAAAGGAAACAAAATACTCCAACATGAAACTGATCTGCATGCTACAAATCTATTCTTAGGTTGCAAACTATTTAAGCAAATAAGGACAACACCGAAATAAATCCTAAACCTCCAATCCCTTCTCAAAAACTCATGGCAGAACTTCAAAAACAAAACAAGAGAAAAACTCTAAATCAATGCCACAAGGAGGATTGTTCATGCTCGGCAAAGAAATGAAGAAGGCAAAATCGCGGAACTACTCCTACTGCAGGTGAGAAGCAACTCACCTAGCGTTCTTGGACTTACAACCAAACGCAAGGAGGACTTCTAGGTCTCGGAGCTCTAATCGGAAGACTCGAAATCGCGGCTCCTCCTCGTGCTCCAGATTTCTCCTCGTCAAGAGGAGCTCGGCGGTGTGAAGAATCCATAGAACCTTGCCTTGGCCGGCCGCCGGAGTGAAGCCCTAAGCCCTCTTTTGTGTTTTCGTTCGAGCAGAGAACGGCGTCGGGAGAGAAAGAAGAGGTAGGGTTTTTTTTTTTTTTTTTTGGTCCCGAGTAATCAAGCCCTAAGTTCTCACTTTATAACTCCAATATTTCTATTAACTACTATTGCTTATATATTTTTCGCTCCATATAAGGTCAACAAAAATCGTGTAGCTCAGCTGGTTGGCTGCATCCGATTAGAACCTGGTTCGGGTCCGAGGTCTTGGGTTCAAAACCCGACTTTAACATATATATTTTTTATTATTTTTTTAAACTTCTTCCTCTTGGTAAAAATACCAAACGAACTCCAAAAATTCCATAAAAATACTCTAAAAATTTCTAAAAATCTCTAAAATTTTTCTAAAACATTTCTAGATTTTAATAAGGTCTTTTAGAACTCTAAATCATGAAATTTGGGGTGTTACACTATATTTGCAACCTTACAACCCCAACAATCTCCCCCTCAAACAAAGGACTAAAGGGTCCCCCCTTAAGCATTGGGTCACTCTTGACCTGCTCAGGGCCTCCCCTTGAGCATCGGGTCACTCTTGACCTACTCAGGACCTCCCCTCAAGCATCAGGTCAGTAACTTGCTCAGGGCCTCCCCTACTTCGTTCAAGGTTTCACCCACATAGTTCGATCTTGGATCATAGCTCTGGCTCGTACTTCTTCCAACGGTAAGTCCGGTGAAGAGCGACCTTACTCTGATACTAATTGAATGATACAAAAAATTTAGATATCTCCACAATAGTATGATATTGTCCATTTTGGGCTTAAGCCCTCATGATTTTGCTCTTGGGCTATACTCAAAAGACCTTATGCTAATAGAGATATTTTTTTCTTATACACCCATGATCTTTTCCTTGTATTTTTAACGTAAGACTATGTTTGCAACCTTGCAACCCCAACAATGTGAAGTCTTTGGAACTTCAAAAAATGCAACTTATTGTAAAGACATTTAGATAAATGAAAATGTCATGATCTATTCAGTGTTTATGTCTTTATTATATTTGAATAAAGTCTCGATAAGTACTCACATAGACAATCATCTCTATTTGTTAAATATAAATAGAGGTAAGACCATTGCCTATTTGACAACTTATGTAGCTGTGAATAAAGACATACTCATAAGTTAGGTCACCTTGATAATTGTGTTAAGAAAAGATCATTTATGTAATGATTGGAGTAAATATACCCATCATTTACTTAATCTGCTAAGAGCCAGATTGGAATTTATATGTTGAATTTAAGATTAGACATTATGTATGTCTAGATCGAAATATGTATGAAATTATATTTTTATGAAACACATACTCTATTTTTAGTAAAGAGAATAATATCGTAGTATGTGATTTATATCACATTGTTGGTGCAGGATGCACCAGTATCGAACCTGAGTTTTGATATGTTCAAAGGTTCAAGTTAAGTCATGTTGTGATCTAACAAGTTAACTAAGTGTATAGGATGTTTACACAACTGGGAAAGTCTTAGCAGATCATGAAAATTAGGTAGGAAGCCCAAGTAGGTCGAGAGGACCCAACACTTGGCAGGGTTACTCGATAGGTTTGAAGGACCAAAGATCGAGAGGAAGTCTTGGTGAGCCGATCTGATGCTAAGCAACAAAGTCCAAACAGGTCTGGAGGATCAATGTTTGGCAGGTAACTTAAGGTAAACAAACTGGAGAGGAGCGACAGTAAGGTCGTGTTCTGAAAAGGAACAAACTCTAGGTCGCTAATCCAGTTTAAAAAATTGAAAAAGTTTCCAAGTTGAGATCAAGACAGTGTTACTGTCAATTACTACTCATGCATCATACTATAGTGATAACCTTTGTTTTGTAGGGATATATTATGTTTAACTCTGTTTTGCAAGAACCGGCCTGATCGGTCAACCGAACCCAGGGATCGGTCGAGTCAACCAATTTGACTCAGACCAGAGATCAGACCAAAGTAGAGCGAAGGTCCGATCAAAACCTAATCGATTGATTAAACTTAGTTGGTGCGGCACAAATCAGATCGATCAGAAGCAAATTTGGAAAACAGCTTGATCAGTCGACCGAACATTAAATGCAATTAAAGCTCATTAATGGAGGATCTCGATGAACAAGGAAACAAGATTGATTGGTCGACCGAACATGGTGATTGATTGACTGAACCATTAAAGCTCATAAATGCGCAAAGATCGAATCTCAGCATAAAAGAAAAGCACAGAGTTCAGTCGACCGATAGGAGGTCCGGTCGATCGAACTGATCAGTCGACTGAACGGTTTATCAGTCGATCGATCAAGGCTTATATTGTTGATTAAACGTAGGAAAACGTACCGGTTCCACTGTACAAAAATTTTTGTACAAGTGTCGAACCTTTCCTTAAATAGCCTATTGTGTTCTTTAGAAGTTAAATAAGGAATCGCAGATGGAACTTAACATCATTGATTCAAAATTTAACTTATCTGTTCTTAATGGTTTAGATTTGAATCGCAAGCGGAACTTAACACTATTAATTCAAATCTACCTAGGTTATTAATTCCATAAATATTAATTTTCAAAATTGGCTTCCAGGACTGCATGGCGAGGCACATGGCCTTCTTGGATATAAGAGCAACCACCACCGCCTAGGCAAAGCCTTTTAAGGAAAGCTAATATTTATTTCCTTAAATAACTCTAGGTTAACCAAAAGGAACAATTGAATCACAAATTTGAAAAAGAAGAAAACACAAAATCGAAAAATAAATTCTATAAACTAGATCTAATTGCCTCTTGTATTTAGAATTCATACAAAGGAAAAATAACTAGTATGATGCGGAAGAAAAATACTAGTTATACCTTCTCTTTGTAAGCTAATGACCTCGAGATCTTCTGCCGTATTCCTCGCCTCGCCTTGGACGTCGTGTGGGCGACAATCCTCCAAGATGAACACCACCCAAAAGCTTCCTCCTTCTTCTTCTAAAATCCGGCCACCACCACCACCAAGGAGAAGAGAGCAAAGGGAGAGGAAGAAGGGAGAGGGTCGGCCACCAAGAGATCACCCAAGCAAAAGAATAAGAGTTGTGTCTCATGAAGCCCCCTCACCCCTTCTTTTATATTACTTGCCCAAGACAAATAAGGAAAAACCTTTTACAAAAAATAAAATCATCCAAGAGTTTTTCCTTTTTCCTTTTTATTTTTCCTTTTCTTTCCTCTTGATTGAATCAATCACCAATCAATGGTTATGATCAATCATATTTGGTTTAGGATTGAATTTGGTTTAATCCTATTGGCCGGTCCTTGCTTGGGCACCAAGCAAGGTGGTCGGCCACAATTAAAAGAAAAGGAAAAATAATTTTTAAAAATTTTACAAGAAGAAATCCTCTTATAAAATTTACAAGCTCTCTTTCCTAAAGTATGAGTTAAAAAAGGAAAGTTTATAAAAATTAAAACCATGTTTTAAAATTTAAAAACTCTCTTAAAAAATTTCTTTTTTTTAACATGGTGATAGAAAATTTAAATTTTAAAACTTATTTTCCTTTTTTTTCTTAAACCATAAGGATGGTTTAAAAAGAAAAGTTTTAAAATCTTTTAAACTCTCTATTTAAACATGTGGCCTAATTCAAATAAGGAAAGTTTTAAAAATTAAAATCTCTCTTTTAAAACTTATAGTTTTCTACAAAGAGAAGATTTAAAAAAATTCAAAACAACCCTCCCTTTTTGAATTATTATGGCCGGCCCCTACAAGCTTGGTCACCAAGCTATAGGGCCGGCCCCTTTCAAGAGGATGTGGCCGGCCATTGCTTGGTCACCAAGCAATGGTCCGGCCCCCTTCTTGGACACCAAGAAGAGCCTTACATTTGGATGAACTTGAGGCTATAATGAGGCTACGACAGGGACCTAGAGGAGAAATTGGTTTTGGCCTTCCGATGAGCTTGAGTATCCCGTGTTCGCCCTGAACACACAACTCAAGTTCACCGATAATAACTCATTCCACTAGAGAGTTATTACCGCACTACCGCACCAATCCCAAATTATATTATGACACCAAGAAGAGCCTTACATTTGGATGAACTTGTAACGACCACCCTTCTTACTGCTACTACTACCTAAGGGTGACCGTTACTTAACCACTAACTCTACTTAACCGGTGTGATTAAAAATCACATGGAAACCCTTACCGAAAAATTCCGACAAAGTCTTCCCTGTACCGGTGACCATATTTAACAATACATGCAATATATACTCAGCCACAAGCGGCTGGAACACATATCAATCAACGGAATAACATCACCACGCAGTTTAATGAAATCAAAAATGAATAGCAGAAACAAAATAAAAACATACAATTAACTAACAGCGGAAGACTAAATGACTCATCTAATACATTCTTAATAAATGGCAATCTTAATAAATTCTTAAACTAAGTCCCAAGGCTTCCATAGTCCTAGCATCACACACCATCCGCGCCACCTTGTCGCCTTCCTTGCTAAATCTTTTCTTTTCCTTTATCTGCAGTAAGAGGAAGTGTAATCTATAAGCAAAATTATCTAACTCACAAAATCTCGATATGCATGAGGATATACTGAAATCTAAAACTGAATGCTCAAAAGGAAATCTACTCATGCTCGTCTACTAGTAAAAGAAACATACTAAAAGACTAAACATGTAAAGCAAAGCTATACAATCATGCTAACATAAAGAAAGCTAAACTTACTGAATTCTAAACATCTTCTGAATCTTATTTCACTTGCTTTTAGACTTATTATTTAATACTTATGTGAAACTTCTTTACTTTTTAAAATAAAATAATACTTAATAAATAATAATCACCTTCTTCCAAAAGTACCATCATGCGTTCCCTAATAGGTTGGGGTAGCGAGCCACCAATCCTAAAAGAGCAGACCTCGGTCTACCAGGGCCAAGACCTCGGAATTGGACACCTGGATTTGTTTAACGACAAGCTCTTGGATGTCGGGTACTAGCCTCTTAAATAAAGTAAAATACTTGTTATCTTTTATTACTTCTAATATATAATGCCTCGGCATTTTCTTTAAGCACCTTGTGTGCCAAAATCCCTAAAGTCTTGACTTTGGGATCTACTTAAGTCCTTGGCCTTTTTCTTTCTTTTCTTTATCTTTCTTATACTTTTCTTTGTCTTTCTTATACTTTTCTTAAACCCAAAATACTGTTAGGGTATCTTTCGTATGCATCTATGAATGAAACTAACTAGGTAACACATAATCATGCATAGAATACAAAAGAAATCTGCACATACAATAGTTATCAAAAATCTGCACTAATACTTAACAGAAATCTGCATACTAGCTCAATAAAAATCTGCATACTAAGCTTATCTAAAATCTGCATACTAAGCTTAACAAAATCTGCATACTAAGCTTATCTAAATTCTGCATGCTATACTTATAAAAATTTGCATATCATACAAGCTTATGCTACATCTAAAACTTGTTGAAATTAAAACCTTAATTCTTGCTACAACAGAGATAAAAGAAAGAGAGCAAAGAATGCATGCTACTCAATAATCTCTAGCTGTTCTAATGCTGTACAATGCAATCCGAAAGCATAGAAAGCAAAGAAACTCATGCTTGAAAACCTGAAGGTTTAGAAACCCGAACTGTTCTCTATTATTTCCTAACCTCCTTATGCTATGCTTAAACAACCCAGCAACTTTCTGAGTATGGAAACAAAATCCCAAAGTCCAAACACTTAACGCCTAAACTAATTACTGCATGTCCAATTATATACATGAACCACATCAATTTAAGCTAAATCTAAACTACCCATAAATCTGTTCAAAACTTCAAACCAATTCCTTATCCTTGAGTCTGCCCAGGAAGGTAAGCAACAAATCTCGTAGTAAGAGGATTCACAACCTATCAATTTTCATCCACCGAATCTAACTACAATAGAGACAAACACACAATAAAACATCCCCCAAATCCCTCCAGTCTACACTAGAAATAGCTCGGCATCATCACCAGGGAATGAGAAACTCATCACGTTCATCAATGTTCGTATGGCAAACAAAACAAATCGGGACTGAGTCTTCCATGAAGAACTAGGGCATCCTTATCCAACAAATCCATCAAGAGTATAGTTTCAAAACTCAATTCATCATGAAAAAGAAAACTTGAACAAAACCAGATCTTACACTAACAAGCGGAAATCCAGAAAACATCACAAGATGAAATCTCGGAACTACTCTTATGCAGGTGAGGAGCGACTTACCTTGGGTTTCTTGGACTTACAACCGAGAAGGAGGCATCTAGGGCTTTCGGCGAGCTCGAAATCCCGACTCTTCTTCGTGCTCCCGACTCCTCCTCGTCGAGAAGAGCTTAAGGAGATGGAGAAACCCCTCGGAGAACCTTGGCCGGCCATCGGAAACGCCCTAAAGCTCGGCTGCGTTTTCGCCGAGAAGAGTCGCGCCGTCGAACTCGAGAGAAGGGGAGAGAAAGGTTTCGGTCACGGGATAATTAATCCCTAACTTATCCCTCTTTTATAACCTAAAGTTTATGGCTTAAGACTATTTCGCTCCTTATCTTTTCACGAAATACTCGCGGAAGAGTTGGTTGGCTACGGTTTTGACCAAGTCAAGGTTGCGGTTTCGAATCCTCAGCCGCGCACTTTTCGTTTCGATTTATTTTCAATGTTCCTAACTATACCTTATATAAATTTGTTCTCACATCTAATTAACAAATCGAACATGGCACGGTTGGTCGTGCCGAGTTTTGCTTGGGCCGAGGAGCTTGGTTCGAAACCCAGCTTCTTCAACTTATTTTCCTTGCTATTATTCTCCATTATCATTTTCTACATCATATACATCTTATCTCATATATTATAAACAAAACTTGTTTAGCTCAGTTGGTTGGCTGACTTATGTTAAGACTCGGGTCAAGCCCGAGGTCTTGGGTTCAAAACCCAATTTCAACATTTTTCTTTCTTCTTCTTTTTTTTAAACTTCTTCCTCTTGGTAAAAATACCAAACGAACTCCAAAAATTGCATAAAAATACTCTATAAATTCCTAAAAATCTCTAGAATTTTTCTAAAACATTTCTAGATTTTAATAAGGTCTTTTAGAACTCTATATCATGAAATTTGGGGTGTTACAGAACTTGAGGCTATAATGAGGCTACGACAGGGACCTAGAGGAGAAATTGGTTTTGGCCTTCCGATGAGCTTGAGTATCCCGTGTTCGCCCTGAACACACAACTCAAGTTCACCGATAATAACTCATTCCACTAGAGAGTTATTACCGCACTACCGCACCAATCCCAAATTATATTATGGGCTCCTTCTTATCATGAGTGTGTTAGTCTCCCTGTGTTTAAGATTACGAATGTCCACTAATTAAGTAAGTTACTGACAACTCACTTAATTAATATCTAGCTCCAAGCGTAATACCACTCAACTTTATTGTCATGTCGGACTAGGTCCACCTGCAGGGTTTAACATGACAATCCTTATGAGCTCCTCTTGGGGGCATTCTCAACCTAGATAACTAGGACACAGATGTTGGGACCTTGACGTCCGCTAGAGGGGGGGTGAATAGCGTCTCACCTAAATCGTCGCTTCCTACGCTTGTTAGTGTACGGCGGAAACAAAAATACTAACAAACAAAAGCAAAGCTAACTCTAGAAAGCAATAAACAAGAAGCAAACCCAATGACACGTTGTTTAACGTGGTTCGGAGATGAAGCTCCTACTCCACGGCTGTCCATAAGGTGGACGATCCCGATCCGTCGGTGGATGACTCCTCGGAAAACCTCCGGCTAGCTCGTGTAGCTCCTTGTGGGTGGAGAAACCTCGCCACAACCTTGTACAAGCACGCTAGATCACTTGGGCACTAGGGGACTCTAATTAGGGTTAACCACCACTAATTTCGTCAACTTCAACCAAGCTTCCAATGTTTGGTTATATAGGCCACGGGTTAGAAAACCCCGCCTACCAGTCGACTGCCCTTCGTGAAAATTCGATCGTTGCAGCCCAACCGCTCGATACCAACCCTCTGTTCGCTACCAGTCGACTGCACCAGTCGACTGATGAAACCACCAGTCGACTGCTACAGTACTGCTACAGTAACGCTACAGTACTGCTGCAGTAACTCTACAATGCTGCTACAGTAAACCCTAATTTTGGGATTTTGCCCTGAGTACATTCGCTCAGCACTCGTTCTCGCCCGACCAACCTAGACCTAGCCTTCTAGCCTCCTCCATCAGTCTTGCGTCCCTCGGATGCCTCCCCATCCTTCACGTCTTGCCTTCTGGAGCTTCCATCGGCCTTATCATTGTTGTCGGGTCTTCCTTTGCCAAGAGGTCGCGCCTCTGGGACTTCATCCATTGCCAAGTCACACTTGGACTTACGTTGCCAAGACTACATGCTTGGACTTACACCGCCAAGACTCATCCTTGGATTTTCCTCCTTTGCCAAGATCACACTTGGGCTTACATTGCCAAAACTACATGCTTGGACTTACACCACCAAGACTCACCCTTGGACTTTCCTTGTTGTACCTGTATCCTGCACACTCACAATGCATATCAAATACAACAATAAATCTAACTTAAACCTTTGCCCAAACATCAAAACCTAGGGTACCCAGATTACTCCAACAACAGATTCCTTCTATGATCAACAACACACAATATAAGTAATATCATTTCCCAACTTATCGGGCATATTGATTTATCGAGCTAAACCTCACCCTTTGATAAATCAAAGAAATAAATATTAAATATATGTGCTTGTTATTATATTATGATTAAGAGCACACACTTCCATAATAACTAAGGTTTAGTTTTTTTACTAAGTCAGTACAAAAGAACATACCTAAATGATCCTACTCAATACACTTAAAGTGTATTAGTGTAATTTATTAGTCAAGATAAACTAATACTTAATTACACTACGACTATACTGATAGTTTGTTCCTTTCTATCTTAGTCTCGAGCAACTGTTTATAATTTATAGAGAACCGACAACATGATCTTCTGAGTGTGACACCACACTCCATGTTGTCTACTATATAAATTAATTGAACAATTACATTTAATAAATAAATGCAGATATTGACCAATGTGATTCTTTTATTTTAACAAATAAATGTTTACAAAAGCTAGGCTTTTAGTATACACTCCAACATATATAAGCAAAGCTCGAGGTCCGAGGCAAGCAATCAATTTTGAAGTCAACATTGTGAAAAGCTCCTATTCATTCTGCTACTCTACGCTTCACTTTCACAAGCAAGTTGCTCCATCTAGAAGTATCGACTGAGCTTCATCTTCTATCTAGTGTTGGTATAATTTTTGTTTATGCTTGTATTGTTTTAATTTCTAAAAGATAGTAGTTTGTTACTATCTTTCAGAAAGAAGAGTTTTAGTTGATTACCCAATGGTGTAATTAAGGATCGCAGATCTTGGAGTAGGAGTCAACCTATGGTCCGAACCAAGTAATCAACTTGTGTCATCTGTATTAATTTCGTTTTGATTTCTGCTTTTTATTCTGATTTGTTTTACAAATAAAAGAAAAGTTTTTAACGTGCGATATTGATCCCCCCCCTCAATCGCGCCTTTCGATCATTCAATTGGTATCAGAATCTGGTAGCTCTAAATTTACTTAATCATTTTCGAGCAAATTTTAAAAACTTTTTATTTTCTTTCAAAAAGATTCTTGTTATACACTTATCTCTTCTTATCCCGTACTGCTAATCCCAAGACGAGAGTCTTGGAATTTTTTTTCTTTTCTTAACTCTTTGATTGCAAAAATGTTGAATTCTAACCATGAAGGGTACAACATCGTCCGCCCTCCATTGTTCAAAGGGAAAATTTTCAGCTACTGGAAGAACATAATGGAATGCTACCTCAAGTCTGACATCGAGCTCTGGTTCACCATACTCAAAGGATCCACTCCTCTGATAGTTGATGGAAACCCAATAAAACTAGAAGACTGAACTCCCCCCTAATGATCAAGAAGGCACAATTAAATTACAAGGCAATCAACACCATCCAATGAGGGCTAACCATGGAAGAACTAAATCGGGTCAGGCCGTATGAAAATGCAAAAGAACTGTGGGACCATTTGATAAAGTTCGAAGGAACCGATGAATCTAAGGTAAGTAAGAGAGATTTACTATTAAATACTTTATTTAATATTAAAATGCTTCCCGGAGAGACGGTCACACAACTGCACGCTCGACTAAAGGACATACTCAATGACCTACATCTGATCGGATACAACCTAGAGAATTGCGACACGATAAGGTATGCACTAAATGTCTTCCCGAGAAATGCTTTGTGGGCATCAATAATAGATGCATACAAAGTTTCTAGGGATCTTTCAATTCTTAAATTAGATGAACTTTTTTGTGAATTAGAATTATACAAATAGTCTAACTCGAGTCAAGCCGAGAAAGGGATTGCTTTGCATACAGGATCGAGTAAAGAAACCAAGGCTAGAATAAAAAAGGAACCAGAAAATGAGTCGGACTCAGACTCAACTAATGAAGAAAAGCTTGTCAACATGGTTCGAAAACTACTACCAAAAAAGAAGTTCAAAAGGAGCATCAAGAAGGTACCAATCAACCAGACGCTAAACAAATTAGAAATGATTTGTGATGGTTGCAGTAAGAAGGGGAATTTCAAAAACGAATGCCCTAACTGGAAGGAGGAAAAACAAAAATTAGCAAGAAGGAAGAAGGCCCTTCCAGCAACGTGGGACGAATCATCCTCCGAGGAGTCCGATGCGAAAGAACAGAAGTATTCGAGCCATCTTGCCCTTATGGCAAGAAAAGAAGATTCCGAGTTCGAGGAAGAGTACGAGTTCGAGATCGACACCGAGTCTGAGAGAAGCTACGGATCCGTATTCGTTTCCGAAGGTCCTGATATGGTAACTTTTTATTCCAAGTCAAACTTACTTAAAGTAGTTAAATGTTTATTTAAAAAACTAACTAAATACGAAAAATAAAATAACTTACTACTTAATGAAATAGATCACATTAAGCATTAAGTTAACTTGAGCGAGAAACTCGACTAACCAAGTTTAAGTCAAAACTTCAACTCAAGTTGCAAAACTTAAGGAAGAAAATTTCAACTTGAAAGGTCAAGTCGAGCAACTCAAGAAAAAGTTGGAAAAGTTTGAACTGGAATCCAAGTGTCTAAACATGGTACTTAGGTCGTAATGAGTCATGTACAACAAATCGGGACTTGGCTATAAATCAAACAAAATCAACAAACCATACCTGTCTTTAATTAGTCAAAATATTAGAAATCAAGTCCAAGCATGTGTTCCTATAAAATGCTTAACCAAACCAATCACATCAAATTATTATTTCATCCCTAAGAGTCAAATTCACTACTTAGATATACTATATCTAAGCTATAACTCAGGGGGAGCAAATAAAAATTGTTCAACCAACTTGATTAACCAACTTTGCATGCTTAGGATTTGGTTTACTTTTTTACTTAGAATGATTAGTTAAAAAGATTTATCAAATCCTAATAACATAACATCGAAATGGATTAGGATGATAGTACGTGAAAGAAGCTTTGTTGAAGGCATGTCTAGGCTGAATTTTATGTATTCTACCTGGTGCACTAGACTTAGTGGATCTGACCGAAGCTACCTCAGTCAAACATGAGCTTTTTAGAATAAAATATTGGTGCAATTTCCCTAAGTCGAGGTTGACCAGGTTGACTAAGTTTGAATTGTCTCAAACTTAAGTCTTAATGAGTGAGTTTTGATGTTTGACAATATATGAAGACTATATTGACAATGTATGGAGATTGTAGGAGCAATTGTCCGTTTGGGGAGATTGGTCAAGGTTGACTAGTTTAATGTGAAGAAGAGTCAAGTAGGTAAAGATTGATCTGATACTTGACTAGGAAGTCTTAATTGGATGTTAGGCTAGAGAAGTCCAACGGGAAGGTTGGCAGAAGATGAAAATCTAAGTGGGTCAGTATTTGACTGGACACTTGGTGGGAAAGTCCTGGTGAGTGAAGTCGGGCAGAAGGAAAGTCCTAGTGAGTGAAGCTAGGCAGAAGGGAAATCCTGGTGAGTGAAGCTAGGTGAAAGACCTAGTGAGTGAAGCTAGCAGATGGAAAATCATGGTGAGTGAAGCCAGATGAAAGACCTAGTGAGTGAAGCTAGGTAGATGGAAAATCATAGTGAGCGAAGCCAGGTGAAAGCCCTAGTCAGTGAAGCCAGGCAATAAGGAAGTCCTTATGAGTGAAGCCAGACACGTGAAAATCCAGGTAGGTCCAAGGTAACCGGACACCTGGTGTTTAAAAGTCCAAGTGGGTTATGATTGGCCGGGCACTTGACACGGAGAGAAAAGTCCAAGTGGGTCAAAGGATTGACCGGACACTTGGTGACAAAGTCCTAACATGTCAAGGTTTACTAGATGTTAGGTTTGAGAACTCTAGACTTGAGTTAGGCAAGTTAGAGTTGGTCAAATTGATTAGGAGATCAATTAAACCAAAGCTCAATCGATCAGCCGATTGATTGGGAGTAAGGCTGCAAATGAATCGAGCTGGCTCTCGAGCTTTTCGAGTAGGCTCGAAAAATATTTGATTCGTATTCGAATTTATCGAATTCGAGCCGAACTCGAACATGTTCAAACTTTTTTTTGAGCCGAACTAGAGCCCAAATTATATTGTTCGAGCCGCTCACGAACCTTAATATTTATTAATATAAGTTAAATATATATTAAATAAATAAATTTCAAGCCTTTCGAACCTATTTTCGAGCAATAATTCGAATAGTTCGTGAACATGTTCGAATATTTCGAGCCGAAGTCGAACCCGAGCCCTAATTTGAACCAAACTCGAACCAAATATTTTTAATTTTTTGAGCTTCGAATCGAACTCGAATATACCTATTGTAACAACCACCCTTCTTACTATACTATACTACTCTCTAAGGATGACAGTTACTTAACTATTAACTCTACTTAACCGGTGTGATCGAAACCACGAGGAATCCCTACCGAAAAATTTCGGCAGAGTCTCCCCTGTACCGGTGACCAAATTCATCAATACATGCAAATAATAAACCATCAGCCACATGCGGCTGGTATGTATACTTCACAACCACGCAGTAATAAGACACAACAAATAAAAACAAACTATTCTAGCAATAGTACATGAATAAAGCTCCAACAGTGAAAACAACCAAACTAACAATGCGGAATAATAAGAAATAACTCTTTAACAATCTCAGTCGACAATAAGCATAAAGTATAACTCAATTCCCCTGATCTCTCCCACAGTCCACGCATCACACACCATCCACACCACCTTGTCGCCTTCCTTGCTAGATCTTTTCCTTTCCTTTATCTGCAGTAAGAGGAAGTGCAATCTATAAGCAAAATTTACTTAGTAAGCGCTATCTAACTCACAAAAACACGAATATGCATGTTTACAGAAAGAACTAGAAACTATATGCTCTAAAAGAAAGTAAAGCATAAATATATCTGCTCATATCAAGCTAATAGCAAAGAAAAGCTAAGGAATCTACTCATATAATTCTAATAGTTAATCATGCTGCTCATCTAATAGGTAAACATGAAAAACTACTCATCTACTAGATAAACATGGTAGAATAAATTGTTAGGACCAAAAGTAGCTAGAGGGGGGGTGAATAGCTCGTCGCGTGCTCGTCGCTCGGCGTGGCTTGTTTCTTCAAGGATATGCAGCGGAAAATAACAGAAACAATCACACAACGCTAACAAGATTGGTTTACTTGGTATCCACCTCACACGAGGTGACTAATCCAAGGATCCACACCACGCACGCACCCTCCACTATGAAAACACTCCTTTTCGGTAACTACCGAGGGCGGAGAAGCCCTACAAGACTCTCAGTACAAGAAGAAAGGAAAGGGAAACAAAATACAAGCGCAAAGCTTACAATGAGTACAGAAAACCCTAACCCTAGCTTCTCTTCTTGCCTTTGATCTGCCTCTTGACTTCCAAGATCCTTCAAGAACCGGCGATCTGATCTTTGAGTGCTGTGGAGGAGTTGGCGAGTTATCCGGAGTGAATCGGAGAAGAGGTCCCGAAGGAAATGAGCGCCTGCGGCCTTTATCGACGCCAACGGTCGGATCCCGATCGATTCGAATGTTCCCAATCGATCGGGAGGCTTGATCGATCCAGAGCGCCTCTAAAATGCCCGGATCGATCCATGGATCGATCCAACATATAGCGCTGAGCGCGTCCCAATCGATCCACTGATCGATTGAGACATCTGGATCGATTCACGGATCGATCCAGAAGCTCTCTGTTCGCTGGGTAAGGTCTGAATCGATGCACGGATCGATCCAGAGCCTGAATCAATCCACTGATCGATCCAGCACTTGGTTTTTGCCCAAAACCAAGTCCCAAACCTCCCTAACCAACATCCGGTCAACCTTGACCTGTTGGTACATTATGCCTGGCATCTGGTCACTCCCTTGACCTGCCAGGACTCCCCACCAAGTGTCCGGTCAATCCCTTTGACCCACTTGGACTTTTCTCGTCGTGCCAGTCACTCCCTTGACCTACTTGGACTTCCACCAGATGTCTGGTCAACCTTGACCCATCTGGATTTTCTCATGCCAAGTATCCAGTCAATCCTTTGACCTACTTGGACTTCCCAACACCAGATGTCCGATCATCCTTGATCCATCTGAATTTTCCCTTGCCTGGCTTCACTCACCAGGACTTTCACCTAGTTTCACTCACTAGGGTTTTCCATCTGCCTAGCTTCACTCACTAGGACTTTCCATCTGCCTAGCTTCACTCACTAGGACTTTCACCTGGCTTCACTCACCAGGATTTTCACCTGGCTTCACTCACCAAGATTTCCTTCTGCCTAGCTTCACTCACTAGGCCTTCCCAGTCAAGTATCCGGTCACTCCCTTGACCTACTTGACTCTTCTTCAATCAATATCTTATTGTCAAACATCTAAACTCAAACCAAGACTCATCTTGGTCAACCAGGTCAACCTTGACCTGAGGGATGTTGCACCAACATAAATAACTAAACTTACTGATTTTTAGAACTATATGAAACTTATTTCATTTGTTCTAAACTTAATCTTTAATACTTTATGTTTATGTAAAACTCGTTTTACTTGTTCAAAAACTTATACTTATAATACTTCAAAATAATAATCAACTTCTTCTTGGGCCAGGCGTAGTACCATCTTATGCGCGCTCCCTAATAGGTTAGGGTAGCGAGCCACCAATCCTAAAAAAGCAGACCTCGGTCTACCAGGGCCAAGACCTCGAAATTGGACACCTGGATTTGTTTAACGACAACCTCGGAAGTCGGGTACTAGCCTCTTCTTAAAAGTAAAATACTTATAATCTTAATTACTTCTTCTTTAAATGCCTTGGCATTTTAATAGCACCTTGTGTGTCAAAATCCCTAAAGTCTTGACTTTGGGATTTACTTAAGGCCTTGGCCTTTTCTTTCTTCTCTTTATCTTTCTTATACTTGTTCAAGTAAAATACTTGTTCTTATTAATATTTCCAATAAAGGAATGCTTCTTACAAAACTGAAATGTTTAAACAAATTCTAACACTGCAATGCTTAAACAAAATCTACATACAAGTTTAAACAGAAATCTGCATATTAAGCTTAACTAAAATCTGCATATTAAGCTTATCTAAAATTTGCATACTAAGCTTATCTAAAATCTGCATACTAGCTTAGAAAAATCTGTCGAATTCTCTTAAGAATAGGTTGTTCATGTCAAAAACATAGCACAACCAAAACTAAAACCTACTGAAGCTTAAAATCTATGTAAACTTGTTGGAACAAGACTAGATTAACTAACCTGCTGAATTTGTAACAAAAGGAATCAATTTTGCTGAATTGAACCTAAGAAATCAACTTGCTGAATTGAAACTTTAAAAATTAAACTTGCTGAATTATTAAAAAGAAAGGTTGTCCTATGCTCTAATAGAGCTGTACGTTTCTGCAGTGAACACAAAGAAAACTTGGACTGGAATAAGCTCCAAAGGGGGTTGTTCTAAGCTCCAAATGAAGTTGTTCTTGTCTGTAGAAATGCACAAAGAAGGAGGTTGTTCTCTGCTACAATTGGAGCTATTCCTTATCTACTGCAAATACCACAGGGAAATGGGACTGTTGGTGCCCCTTTCCTAACGCAAACCAAACTAAACCTGCTGGAAACTTAGAACCTATATAAAGCTTGTTTCGTTTCAAAATCAAATCCCATATCTAGCAACAGGATACTAATTCTTGCTACTACAGAACTTAAAAGGAAGGAAACCAAGAATGCATGCTACTAAACTTCAATAAAACAGAACCCTAACCAAAAAGGGAACAACATGGCAGCAAACTTCGGAACAAAACAAAACAAATTCGGAACACAAGAATAAGCAGAGTTCAGAATCTAATCCAATCAAAAACCCTTTCCCTCTTCCTCAACAACTCACGGCAGTAAGCCCTAAGCCACAAACTTCACAAAAAATTTGAAACAAAAGGAAAAGAACCCGGAACTATCCTACTGCAGGTGAGTAGCGACTTACCTTGCTTCTTGAACTCACAGCCGAACGCAAGGAGGACTTCTAGGTCTCGGAGCTCTGATCGGAAGACTCGAAATCGCGGCTCCTCCTCGTGCTCCAGACTTCTCTTCGTCGAGAGGAGCTCGGCGGTGTGAAGAATCCATAGAACCTTGCCTTGGCCGGCCGCCGGAGTTGAGCCCTAAGCTCGGCTTCGTTTCCGCTCGAGAAGGAATCGCCGCCGCGCCGCGAGAGAAAGAGGAGGAAGGAATTTAGGTCGCGGTTCATCAATCAAGCCCTAAGTTCTCCTCTTTTATAACTTCAATATTCGGTTAATTTCTTTAAATAAATTTGCTATCAATTCTAAACAGAAAAATCCGCTGCCCACCTGGTTAGCCGGGTTTTGACCAAGTCAAAGGTCGTGGGTTCAATTCTCGGCTTGGACATTTTTTTGTCGAAACTTCCTTCATTTAGTAAAAATACCAAACGACCTCCAAAAATTGCATTAAAATACTCTAAAAATATCTAGAATATTTATAAAATATTCTAAATATTTTTAAGAACTTTTAGAACTCCTAATGAGGAAAATTGGGTCGTTACAATCCCCTATACCTTATAAAAAGTTCGTCCTCAAACTTAGAATAATTCTGGATATCTCTGTCTCATACTGTCCTCACGTTCCTAAATAACTTCTTCGTGCTTCTGGTTCTAAATGACTTTCACTAACGGTATTCTTTGTTTCTTAGTCTCTTAACTTCTCAGTCCTTATTATTCATATCGCATCATACCCATTAGTGATCCTTGGAAGGCCTGTTATAAGGTCTCTGGAGAACATAGGTGCATTGGTCACACCAAATAGCATGACTACAAATTCGTAGTGTCCATATCTGGTCCTGGAGACTATTTTGGTGCATCACCTCCTTTCACTTTCAACTGATGGTTCCTAGAACGCAAATCTATTTTAGAGAACACTGTTGCCCTCCTTAGCTGATCAAATAGATCATCCATTCTGGGAAGAGGGTACTTGTCCTTAACCGTTACTTTGCTCAACGCTCTAAAATCTATGCACATCCGCATAGATCTGTCTTTCTCCTTAATGAACAACTCTGGAGCTCCCCGGGGTGAATGACTAGGGCAGATGAAACCCTTGTCAAGTAGCTCCTGAATTTGTTCTTGTAACTCTCTTAGCTCTGCTAGAGAAATTCAATACAGAGTTTTTGAAATTAGGCTGGTGTCAGGAAACAACCCAATTTCAAACTTTACTTCTCTATTGGGAGATAGTCAAGGTAGCTCTTCTAGAAATACCTCTGGATATTCACAGACTACCCGAACGTCTTTCTGCTTGGGTCTTTCTCTTTATCATTGTCCTTCTAGTTCTAATTACTTAACTGGGGCTTCTGACTCCCCACTGTCTTGTCCTCTATCTTAACATCTAGTTATGCCAAGAATAATACCTGATATCTTCTCTATCCTTTCTAAACATACTGATGTATATATGAATATAAGAGAAACAAAACTAAAATTGTCTCTATTCCTTCTAAGCATATGTATCAAAACATAGAAAATTAAAACAAGAATTTTCTTCTTTCCTAAGAACATATAAGCAGATACTCTATACTACAAATAATAAAGAAAGCATTAAAGAAAATTAAATACTTTCTTACTTGAAGACGGCAAGGATGGTGCTGATGTGTGATACTGGAGAATGGGAACTACTCTGATACCAACTGTAACGACCACCCTTCTTACTATACTATACTACTCTCTAAGGATGACCATTACATAACTATTAACTCTACTTAACCGGTGTGATCAAAACCACGAGGAATCCCTACCAAAAAATTTCGACAGAGTCTCCCCTATACCGGTGACCAAATTCATCAATACATGCAAATAATAAACCATCAGCCACATGCGGCTGGTATGTATATTTCACAACCACGCAGTAATAAGACACAACAACTAAAAATAAACTATTCTAGCAATAGTACATGAATAAAGCTCCAACAGTGGAAACAACCAAACTAACAATGCGGAATAATAAGAAATAACTCTTTAACAATCTCAGTCGACAATAAGCATAAAGTATAACTCAATTCCCCTGATCTCTCCCACAGTCCACGCATCACACACCATCCACACCACCTTGTCGCCTTCCTTGCTAGATCTTTTCCTTTCCTTTATCTGCAGTAAGAGGAAGTACAATCTATAAACAAAATTTACTTAGTAAGCGCTATCTAACTCACAAAAACACGAATATGCATGTTTACAGAAAGAACTAGAAACTATATGCTCTAAAAGAAAGTAAAACATAAATATATCTGCTCATATCAAGCTAATAGCAAAGAAAAGCTAAGGAATCTACTCATATAATTCTAATAGCTAATCATGCTGCTCATCTAATAGGTAAACATGAAAAACTACTCATCTACTAGATAAACATGGTAGAATAAATAACTAAACTTACTGATTTTTAGAACTATATGAAACTTATTTCATTTGTTCTAAACTTAATCTTTAATACTTTATGTTTATGTAAAACTCGTTTTACTTGTTCAAAAACTTATACTTATAATACTTCAAAATAATAATCAACTTCTTCTTGGGCCCAGGCGTAGTACCATCTTATGCGCGTTCCCTAATAGGTTGGGGTAGCGAGCCACCAATCCTAAAAGAGCATACCTCGGTCTACCAGGGCCAAGACCTCGGAATTGGACACCTGGATTTGTTTAACGACAACCTCAGAAGTCGGGTACTAGCCTCTTCTTAAAAGTAAAATACTTATAGTCTTAATTACTTCTTCTTTAAATGCCTTGGCAATTTAATAGCACCTTGTGTGCCAAAATCCCTAAAGTCTTGACTTTGGGATTTACTTAAGGCCTTGGCCTTTTCTTTCTTCTCTTTATCTTTCTTATACTTGTTCAAGTAAAATACTTGTTCTTATTAATATTTCCAATAAAGGAATGCTTCTTACAGAACTGAAATGATTAAACAAATTCTAACACTGCAATGCTTAAACAAAATCTACATACAAGTTTAAACAGAAATCTACATATTAAGCTTAACTAAAATCTGCATATTAAGCTTATCTAAAATCTGTATACTAAGCTTATCTAAAATCTGCATACTAGCTTAGAAAAATCTGCCGAATTCTCTTAAGACTAGGTTGTTCATGTCAAAAACATAGCACAACCAAAACTAAAACCTGCTGAAGCTTAAAATCTATATAAACTTGTTGGAACAAGACTAGATTAACTAACCTGCTGAATTTGTAACAAAAGGAATCAATTTTGCTGAATTGAACCTAAGAAATCAACTTGCTGAATTGAAACTTTAAAAATTAAACTTGCTGAATTATTAAAAAGAAAGGTTGTCCTATGCTCTAATAGAGCTGTACGTTTCTGCAGTGAACACAAAGAAAACTTGGACTGGAATAAGCTCCAAAGGGGGCTGTTCTAAGCTCCAAATGGAGCTGTTCTTGTCTGTAGAAATGCACAAAGAAGGAGGTTGTTCTCTGCTACAATTGGAGCTATTCCTTATCTACTGCAAATACCACAGGGAAATGGGACTGTTGGTGCCCCTTTCCTAACGCAAACCAAACTAAACCTGTTGGAAACTTAAAACCTATATAAACCTTGTTTCTTTTCAAAATCAAATCCCATATCTAGCAACAGGATACTAATTCTTGCTACTACAGAACTTAAAAGGAAGGAAACCAAGAACGCATGCTACTAAACTTCAATAAAACAGAACCCTAACCAAAAAGGGAATAACATGGCAGCAAACTTCGGAACAAAACAGAACAAATTCGAAACACAAGAATAAGCAGAGTTCAGAATCTAATCCAATCAAAAACCCTTTCCCTCTTCCTTAACAACTCACAGCAGTAAGCCCTAAGCCACAAACTTCACAAAAAATTCAAAACAAAAGGAAAAGAACCCGGAACTATCCTACTACAGGTGAGTAGCGACTTACCTTGCTTCTAGAACTCACACCCGAACGCAAGGAGGACTTCTAGGACTCGGAGCTCTGATCGGAAGACTCGAAATCGCGGCTCCTCCTCGTGCTCCAGACTTCTCTTCGTCGAGAGGAGCTCGGCGGTGTGAAGAATCCACAGAACCTTGCCTTGGCCGGCCGCCGGAGTTGAGCCCTAAGCTCGGCTTCGTTTCCGCTCGAGAAGGAATCGCCGCCGCGCCGCGAGAGAAAGAGGAGGAAGGAATTTAGGTCGCGATTCATCAATCAAGCCCTAAGTTCTCCTCTTTTATAACTTCAATATTCGGTTAATTTCTTTAAATAAATTTGCTATCAATTCTAAACAGAAAAATCTGTTGCCCACCTGGTCAGCCGTGTTTTGACCAAGTCAAAGGTCGTGGGTTCAATTCTCGACTTGGACATTTTTTGTCGAAACTTCCTTCGTTTAGTAAAAATACCAAACGACCTCCAAAAATTATATAAAAATACTCTAAAAATCTCTAGAATATTTCTAAAATATTTCTAAATATTTTTAAAAACTTTTAGAACTCCTAATGAGGAAAATTGGGTCATTACACCTATTTCAAACCGAATTCGAGCCTTAAATTTTTTTGTATATTCGGCTCGATTCGATTCATTTACACCCCTAATTAAGAGAGTGCTGTGAGAAAAAGGGGCTCAATCGATCAACCGATTGATTGAGAGACATTCTTGTGAGCACAGAGAGGTTCCCATTCGATCAGCTGATCGATTGGGCATCGCCAATTGATCAGCCGATCGATTGGGGTTGGATTTCTCCCGAGGTTGCGAGGAAGCTTGAATTGATCGGTCAATCAATTCCGGGTATTTCCAGCGAAGAGCACAGAGGCATTTTGAATCGATCGGTTGATCAATTTAAGCCTCCCCAATCGATCATCCGATCAGTTGGGATATGACTGTTGCACAGGTAGCGAGCTTTGGACGGCTGGGATAGCACTGATCTGATGTGACAATCGATTGGAAGTAGGCCCAATCGATTGAGAACCCTAGAAGTGCATAGTATAAAGCCGTTGGGGAGCTTTCTTCTCCGTAGACATTTCCTGATATTCTTCACCGAGCTCACATCTCTTCATGCCAGTTCTTGGAGGCTCTTGGGGACAAGTGTTGTTGCACTTCCAGGGTTCAAGAGGCAATCTACATCAACAAGATCAAGCAAAAAAAAGATTTTATTTGTACTCTTGTGTATTTACTTCTTGCGTGTGTTGTATCTTGTTGTGAGAGTCTTGTACGAGATTTCTCCACCTCCAGTTGTATCCGAAAAGGAGTTTCATTCTTAGTGGAGAGTACTCGTGTGTGTATTCTTAGTGGAGAGTACTCGTGTGTGTAGATCCTTGGATTAGTCACCTCTTCTTGAGGTGGATATCAAGTAAATCCTTGTGTTACCATTAGAGAGCTTGGCTTCGAGTTTATTCCATTGCACATCATCATCTACGAAGCAAGCGGACAAGTGCGAAGAACTATTCACCCCCCCTAGCTCCCGAAGTGTCCCTACACAAAACCTAGTATTAAGTTTTTTTGGGCAGGACTAATTTGGAAAGTATTCATAAAGTGGTTCATCGTTAATACACAAGAATGTCATATGCCTCGTCACTGACTAAAAATTTATCCTTAGAAAGCTTGCTTGATTAACCCTAAGCTAAGTTTAAATCTAATATGGGTTTAACAACCTTTTTCAAAATATTTAATTAAAATTAATTATTTAAAAACTTAATTAACTTAATAAAAACTTAATTATTTTCAAACTTATTTAATTTCAAACTTATTCTAAAACTAAATTAAATATTAATTTCAAATTTAAAACTTAATTAATTTTAAACGTAATTAATTTTCAAACTTAATTATTTTAAATTAATTCTAAACTTAATTAAATTTAAACTTAATTAATTTTCAAACTTAATTATTTTAAAACTAAATTAAAAATTAATTTTAAACTTAATTAATTTTCAAACCTAATTAATTTCAAATTTAATTATTTTAAAACTAAATTAAAAATTAATTTCAACTTAATTAACTTTCAAACTTAGTTAATTAATTTTTAAACTTAATTATTTTAAAACTAAATTAAAAATTAACTTTAAACTTAATCAACTTTCAAACTTAATTAATTTTCAAACTTAATTAATTTTTAAACTTAATTATTTTAAAACTAAATTAAAAATTAATTTTCAAACTTAATTATTTTAAAAATAAATTAAAAATTAATTTTAAACTTAATCAACTTTCAAACTTAATTAATTTTCAAACTTAATTATATTAAAATTAAACTATATTAAACTTAATTAATTAAACCAATTAAAATTAAACTAAACTTAATTTAATTTTAATTTAGCTAATAAAATTAAACAAACTTAAAATTAAATTAAAATCAAACTAAAAATTAAAACTTAAATTAAATATATTAAATTAAAAATTAAATTAAAATCAAACTAAAAATTAAATCAAAATTAAATTTAAAAAAAAAAATTTATACTAAACTTAAACTAAAACTAAACTTTATAGGATCGAAAAGAATTTAGATATCTCCACAATAGGATATTGTCCACTTTGGGTCTAAACCCTCATGGCTTTGCTCATGGGGCTCTCCCCAAAAGGCCTCATGCCAATGGAGATATCTTTTTTCTTATAAACCCATGATCTTTCCCATTGTTTCCAATATGGGACTATGTGTGTGGGACTATGTTTGCAACCTTGCAACTCCAACAATCCCCCCCTCAAACAAATGACCAGGTCTTCTTGCCTAGTCGCACCTAGGACTTCCTGCCTGCTCCCACTTTCTTTGTTCGAGGTCAATATTGTACCCACATGGCTCAAACAGACCATATCTCTTGTGCACAGTCGGCGGTTAAACCTTTTGGCAGTCCGGACTCTGATACCAATTATAGGATTGAAAAGAATTTAGTATCTCCACAATAGCATGATATTGTCCACTTTGGGCCTAGACCCTCATGGCTTTGCTCTTGGGCTCTCTCCAAAAGGCCTCCTGCCAATGGAGATATCTTTTCTCTTATAAACCCATGATCTTTCCCATGTGTTTCCAATATGGGACTATGTTTGCAACCTTGCAACTCCAACAGACTTAAATCATTATTGAAACTAAACTAAAATTAAACGAAATATAATTAACTAACAATTTAAATTATTTAAAAAAAATGGTTCAGTCGACCGAACTCATGGTTTAATCGACCTAACATATCCTAACTTTTGCAAAATCGAAAATATATATAGAAAATATATCTTCAATTTATCGATCGACCGAACACCTGATTAAGTCGACCGATAACATAAATTCATTGTTAGCGATAATGATAAGGCCAATCTATCTTTAATTATTCGATTGACCGAAAACCAGGTTTGATCGATCGAAACTTTAACTTGACCTCATCGGTTACGTTATGAAGAAAATTTGACAAATATTTAATTTATTGGTCGACCGATCGTATATTTCGATCGATCAAATACCAACTCACCTACTTCTTACTTGTCGATTTTAAAGGATCAGTCGACTGATCCATTTATCAGTCGACTGATCGAGCTTTATAAAAATGATACTCGGGTAGAAGCCGAGTCTCACCCAATCCCCTCCTCAATGTCTTCTAATTCTTGCCATCCAAGCCCATTTTGCTACCTACAACCATCCGCAGAGTGATTATGCCTCAGTAATCTCTATCTAAATCTTCGTTCTTTTACTAATTACGATTTATTTATTAAATTTTTTTAATAATTGCGAAAAGTTGTATAACTGCACAAAAAGAGCCTAACTCTTTAAATCTCAGCCAAGACTCTAGATTTTCAACCAAAGATCTACGTCAATCCTTTTCTAATAAAAAAATTTAAAGTTATAGAGACTCGTTGTCTTGACCTTCCATTCTATCAAACATATTACCCGGAGGTCATAGATATTTCCAACCTTTATTTTTCTTTAACATATTTTTAAAATTATTTTCAACCTTTATCTTTACAAAATTTGTTCAAAATTGTTTTCAGATTTTTCTTTAAACAATTTTCAAAATTATTTTTAAAACTTTTAACTTAACAAATTTTCAAAATTATTCTTAAATTTTTCATAACAAATTTTTTAAATTTCCTTTAACAAATGTTCAAACTTACTTTCAAAATTTTATTTGACATTCAAAATGTTCAAATTTCTTTTCAATACGTATCTAAAAATTTGAAATTCAAAATGTTCAAATTTCTTTTCAATACGTATCTTCATATCTTTATAATCTTTGGATAGGTCTACTTTTTAAATCTAAATATCTTAGAATCTTGCTTAATTTTTTTTAATTAATTTTATTTTCAAAATCATATTTTTAACATCTGTATTGGTTTAAACTTGTTATTTGTGTTTCCCTTATTTTTGATATGTGTCAATGGGGGAGAGATAGTAAATTCAGAGAGAGTTATTAAACTCAGGGGGAGTGTTAAGTAAAAGATTACTTGTTTACTTATCTTTGCATATGTTATTAACTTAATTATGAACTTTGGTTGCCAGACATCAAAAAGAGATAGATTGTTGATGCAGGATGCACCAGAATCGAACCTTAGTTTTGATGTTATTAAAGGTTCAAGTTAAGTCATGTTGTGATCTAACAAGTTAACTAAATATACAAGATGTTTACTCAACCGGAGAAGTCTTAGCAAATCATGGAAGCTAGGCAGGAAGCCTAAGTGGGTCGAGAAGACCTGACACTTAGCAGGGTAGCTCGATAAGGTTTGGAGGACCAAAGATCGAGAGGAAGTCTTGGTGAGCCAATCGGATGCTAAGCAGCAAAGTCCAAACAGGTCTGGAGGACCAATGTTTGACAGGTAGGCTGAGGTAAACAAACTGGAGAGGAGCGACAGTGAAGTCATGTTTTAGAAAGGAACAAATCCTAAGTCCCTGATATAGTTGAAGAATCCGGAAATATTTTCAAGTTGAGATCAAGACAGTGTTATTATCAATTAGTACTCATGTATCATAATATATTGTGCCAACCTTTATTTTGCAGGGATATATTGTGTTTAACTCTATTCTACAGGAATCGGCCTGATCGATCAACCGAACCCAGGGATCGGTCGACCAAACCCAAGGATCGATCGACCGAACTAGTTTGACTCGGACTAGAGAAGACTAGAGCAGAGCGAAGGTTCAATCAAAACTTAATCAGTCGACCAAACTAGCAGATCGGTCGACCGAACCTAGTTGATGTTGTTGGGGTTGCAAGGTTGCAAACATAGTCCCATATTGGAAACACATGGGAAAGATCATGGGTTTATAAGAGAAAAGATATCTCCATTGGTATGAGGCCTTTTGGGTAGAGCCCAAGAGCAAAACCATGAGGGCTTAGGCCCAAAGTGGACAATATCATGCTATTGTGGAGATATCTAAATTCTTTTGAACCAACAATTGGTATCAGAGCCCGGACTGCCAGAAGGTTTAACCGCCGACTGTGCACAAGAGCTATGGTCTGATTGAGTCATGTGGATACAATATTAACCTCGAACAAAGAAAGTGGGGACTCCTATGTTCGGATCAAGAGGACCAGACACCAGGCAGGAAGTCCTAGTTGTGACTAGGCAAGGAAGTCCTAGTAGGTCGGGTGGACTGAGGGGCAGGAAGACCTGGTGGGTCGAGGATCGGACGTGGGAAGCCTATGGTCCTTTGTTTGAGGGGGGGATTGTTGGGGTTGCAAGGTTGCAAACATAGTCCCATATTGGAAACACATGGGAAAGATCATGGGTTTATAAGAGAAAAGATATCTCCATTGGCATGAGGCCTTTTGGGGAGAGCCCAAGAGCAAAACCATGAGGGCTTAGGCCCAAAGTGGACAATATCATGTCATTGTGGAGATATCTAAATTCTTTTCGATCCTACAGATGTGGCACAGATCAGATCTATCAGAAGCAAATTTGGAAGACAGCCTGGTCGGTCGATCAAACATTAAATGCAATTAAAGCTCATTAATGGAGGATCTCGATGAACAAGGAAACAAGACTAATCGGTCGACCGAATATGGTCATCGGTCGACTGAACCATTAAAGCTCATAAATGCGCGAAGATCGGATCTCAGCATAGAAGGAAAGCATAGGGTTCAGTCGACCGATAAGAGGTTTGGTCGATCGAACTGATCAGTCGACCGTACGATTTATCAGTCAACGGATCAAGGCTTATATAAGAAAAGCTTGAGGTCCAAGGCAAGCAATCAATTTTGAAGTCAACATTGTGAAAAGCTCCTATAAGCTCTGCTACTCCGAATTCTGCGCTTCACTTTCACAAGCAAGTTGCTACATCCAGAAGTACCAATCGAGCTTCATCTTCTATCTAGTGTTGGTATAATTGTTATTTATGCTTCTATTATTTTAATTTTTAAAAGAAAGTAGTTTGTTACTATCTTACATTCTTCATATTGTACTTATTCTTTCCGAAGTTTTCAGAAAGAAGAGTTTTAGTGGATTTCCCCAGTGTGATCAAGGATTGCCCAATAGTGCGATCAAGGATTGCCCAATGGTGTGATCAAGGATTACCCAACGGTGCGATCAAGGATCGCGGGTCTTGGAATAGGAGTCAACTTAAACTCTGAACCAAGTAACCAACTTGTGTCGTCTGTATTGTTTTCATTTTGATTTTCGTTGCTTATTCTAATTTGTTTTACAAATAAAAGAAAAGTAATTAACGTGCGGTATCCCCCCTCTATCACATCTTTCGATCCTTCACACATGTGCTACGGTGACAAGAAGGGTAGTAGGAGAATGGATATATGTTTCTCTATTATATGAGACCCTTGAGATTATAAGTTAATCTCAATTTTTACCCTAAGTGACTATTTAGCTGTCTACTTAAAGTTTTGATCAGTGCCTGCTACTTTAGCATGTTTCCTATTGGCTATGGGTGATTCGGTTTATGGAGCATAACTAGGAAAATGGCTAATTAGAATAAATAAATTCTAGCTAAAAAGGAAGATTAAGATTGATTTACATTTTTGGCAATTATTCACTAGTATCAGTTATATTTTTTGTTTAGTACATAAAATGTAATTGTGGATAATTGTGTTGATTGGAGATGTTGAACGTGCTTTTGACATAATAGTCATTATGAGCACTTAGAGATATTCATATTGATGTAAATAATTTAATCTAGGGTAAAGGTAAGTAATTGATGTCTCTGATTCATTTTATAAAGCAGCTATGTAAGGTGTAACAATCTTCTTAGCAATTATTACTCAATATGTTTGCTATCGCATAAACCATTTTCCCTAATATATGGAATAAATATTCTTATTTGGTCTTTGAGACTAATCAGCATTTTGTTTTGGTCTTTGTGACATGGTCATCTCGTAGTCTATGTAACTTACATGGTCTTTGTTAAGGGTGAGCAAAAGTTCGGTCAAACCGAATAAACCGACCGAACAGGCCGATTTTTTAAATTCGGTTCGGTTAATTCAAATTTCGGTTAATTCGGTTAAATAATTCGGTTTTTTCGAGTTTTTCGGTTCGGGTTTAAAGTTACCTATTCGGTTAAACCGAAACAACCGAATTATTTAATATGTTTACTAGTTTAGGTTTTAATCCAAAAGTCAGTAAGTCACCAATCACGAGTCATGACACGGGCACAGCACACGGCACACGGTCCACACCACCAGATTTATTCGGCTAGGGTTTTCTGACTTTCTCATTCCCTCGCCGCCGCTCTCACGAGTCACGTCTCCCCCCTTGGCCCTTCCCCACCACGTCAGTGCGTCACTCGATCTTTCTGACTCTCGTCGTTGATCATCTGCAACTCCACCTCTCCGCCTTGCTCAACCCTCTCTCGTCTCTCCTTCCATCTCGACGATCTCGTCTTCCGTCGATCCTCCCGTGGCCGAGCACCTGCAAGGCTGCTGCGACTCAGCATCTCCGTCTATCCTCCCTGTTCACCCTCTCGTCACTCTCACCAGTCACCACTCGAGTGCTCATTGCTCCAGGAAATCTCCTTGTCCTCACGCTAGGACTGGACTGCCTGCATAAATTAGAGGTATTTGCAAGAAATTCATTAAGTCGTAGTTAGTTTGTGTTCTATTTATTGGATAGTTACTACATTTTAAGGGTTTAGGGTTTTCTGTGTATGGATTTTGGCTTCCTGTTTTTTCTTTTTGTTTTCACAATACACAAATTATTAGTTTTAATTCTTCCTTTTCCTTTTTTAGTCTCAGTTACAGTCTTACAGACTCACATCTTGGGTCTTGGCAACATTAGTTAGTAATCCTTGCATTGATCTTGTGCTAACATATGAATTTTTATTGAACTCAAGTAGTTAACAGTGTTTAGATATCCTGATAAGTATTATCATGCTTGTTGAGTTTCATATTTGTTTTCTTAGTTTTAGTTAATAATATTTTAAACAGTGTTATTACACTTGCAATTTTTAACAGTGTCTGTGATCTGTGAAGACTGTGATCAGTATTTATCTGGTATTTATGCAAGGAGATTTATCAAATATGGATGTTAATAATAGTTGTTCAGTACAAGAATCTGAAATTGGTCCTTCAGTGGGAACAAAAACTACGGTAGATTATAAAGGAAAGGCAACTAAGAGAAAAGCAATGAAACCAAGAAGTGAAGTATGAGATCATTTTATAAAGTTTACTAATGATGCATCATATATGAAAGCCAAATGCAAATATTGTGATAAAGAATTTTTTTGTGATCCATATAGAAATGGGACAACAAGCTTGAGATCTCATATTACCTCATGTAAAAAACACCCTCATGTTATTGAAACAACTCAAGCACAGCTAAGTTTACAACAAAGTGTAAAAGAGGGTGAGGTTTGTTTAACTTCTTGGAAATTTGATCAAGATGCATCTAGAAAAGCATTGGCTAGAATGATCATAATGGATGAACTCCCTTTCAAATTTGTAGAAAGAGAAGGATTTAAAACATTTATGGCTATGGTATGTCCAAAATTTCGAATTCCTTCAAGATGGACGGTTGCACTGTTGGTTGCTACTCGGAAAACCTATAGGTTCCACTGTACAAAAATTTTGTACAAAGGTCTGAACCTTTTCCTAGCTACCATGTGTTCTTTTAAATTAAATTTTGGATTGCCTGCGGAACTTAACACGTTTGATCCAAAACTTAATCTATTTGTTCTTTTAGGTTTTGACTTGGATCTCCTGCGGAACTTAACACGTTCGACCCAAGTCTCCTTAAGTTATTAATTCCATTAAATATTAATTTCCATAAAAGGTTCCCAGTACTGACGTGGCGAGGCACATGGCCTTCTTGGATATGGGAGCAACCACCACCGACTAGACAAAACCTTTAATAGAAAGCTAATATTTAATTTCCTAAAATAACTTTAGGTTAACCAAAGAGAACAATCAAATCACAAAGAAAAGAAAGAAACAAAAGAACACAACTTCGAAAAAACATATTCGAAATTCTAGAACGTAAGCCTCTTGTATTTGGTATTATTTCCATAAATAACTAGCATGATGCGGAAATAAAATTTACTAGTTATACCTTGTAGAAAAACCTCTTAATCTTCTACCGTATTCCTCTTCTAACCTCGGACGTTGTGTGGGCAACGATCTTCCGAGACGAGAAACCACCAATCACCTTCTTCTCCTCCTAGCTAGGTTCGGCCAACAAAGAGGAAGCTTCACCAAGGAAGAAAAACAAAATACTAACCAAGCTCCAAGAGATGCTAGCTTTCTCCTTCTTCTTCTTCTTCTCCGAGTAGTATCCGCCACCACAAGAGCTCCAATAGAAGGGTAGGGTTCGCCACCACAAGAGGAAGAGAGGAGAGGTTGGCCGCCACACCAAGGAACAAAGAGGAGAGGAATAATAGATGTTGTGTCTTGTGAAGGCACCCTCACCCCTTCTTTTATATTCCTTGGCCTAGGCAAATTAGGAAATTTAATTACAATGAAATTTCCTTAATTTCCTTGACATGATTTAATTGAGAAAAATTAAATAAAATTTCCCAATTTAATCTCTAATGGCCGGCCACTTCTAGAGGAAATAAATTAGACAAGTTTTAATCAACAAATTAAAACTTCCTAATTTGTTTCGGAAAATTTTAAAAATAAAATTTCTCTTTAAAAATATCTTCATGGTTGATAAAGGAAATTTCTATAATTTTAATTTTATCAACATGTGGATAATTTTAAAGAGAAAATAAAATAACTCATCAATCTACAAATAAGGAAAGAGATCTAATCTCTTTCTTTAATCTTTGTAGATCTTTTACAAGAGAGATATTTTAATTTTAATTCTCTTTAAAAATTATTTCTTCCACATAATAAAAACTAAAATTAAAATCCCTTTTTAATTTAATTTGGCCGGCCCCACTAGCTTGGGTTCAAGCTAGGGCCAATAATATACCTAGGCCGGCCCTAGCTTGGTTCCCAAGCTAGCTTGGCCGCCCCCTTATTAGTGGGTATAGAAGGTGGGTATAGGTGGGTATAAAACTTCTACAAATAAGAGGCTACGATAGGGACCGAGAGGAGGAATTGGTTTTGGTCTCCGATAAAATTACATCCCGTGTTCGCCAACACACAACTTAATTTTATCAATGATAATTCATTCCACTAGAGAATTATCATTGAACTACCGCACCAATCCCAAATTACATTTTGGGCTCCTTCTTATTATGAGTGTGTTAGTCTCCTGTGTTTAAGATATCAAATGTCCACTAATTAAGTGAGTTACCGACAACTCATTTAATTAATATCTAAGTCCAAGAGTAGTACCACTCAACCTTATTATCATGTCGGACTAAGTCCACTGCGGGGTTTAACATGACAATCTTTATGAGCTCCTCTTGAGGACATTATCAACCTAGTATCTCTAGGACACAGTTTCCTTCTATAATCAACAACACACACTATAAGTGATACCATTTCCCAACTTATCGGGTTTATTGATTCAACGAACTAAATCTCACCCATTGATAAATTAAAGAAATAAATATCAAATATATGTGCTTGTTATTACATTAGGATTAAGAGCACACACTTCCATAATAACCGAGGTCTTTGTTTCTTTATAAAGTCAGTATAAAAGAAACGACCTCAAATGGTCCTACTCAATACACTCTGAGTGTACTAGTGTAATTATATAGTCAAGATAAACTAATACCTAATTATACTACGACCTTCCAATGGTTTGTTCCTTTCCATCATGGTCGTGAGCTACTGTTTATAATTTATAAGCTACTGATAACATGATCTTCTGTGTGTGACACCACACACCATGTCATCTACAATATAAATTAATTGAACAACTACATTTATCATAAATGTAGACATTCGACCAATGTGATTCTTATTTCTAGATAAATGTTTATACCAAAAGCTAGGCTTTTAGTATACACTCCAACAATCTCCCACTTATACTAAAAGACTAAGCTGCTATATCTGCTGCCATACATCTGATTCCTAACCCTTCAACATGCCCATCAAAAGCTCTTGCCTTAAGGACCTCAGTGAAAGGATCAATAGGTCATCACCTGATGCAATCTAGGCGGCAACAACTTCTCCTCGTTTATACGATTTCTCGTATTGGGTGGTACTTGCGCTCTATTGTGTTTACTTGCCTTATAGACTTATCGTTTCTTCGAGTTTGCTTCTGCACCAACATTATTACAATAAATTGTAATAATCTTTGGACAAACCAGAAATCATATCTAAGTCTATCTTGAGGTTATTGAGTCATACATCTTTTAATGGCTACCTCAGAGGCTTGCCATATACTAAGCTTCTATGGTGGAGTCCAGAAAAACACCTATGCTTATCACTCTTCCATAGTTATGACTTTACCTCCTAAAATAAACACAAAAACCCTGAGGTTGACTTATTATTGTCCCTATCCGATTGAAGGTCAAAATCCATACAACCCATAGGAACCAAATTAACTGCCTTGTAAGCTAGCATATAATCTTTAGTGCCTCTAAGGTACTTTAATATATACTTTACTGCAGTCCAATGTCCTTGTCTAGGGTTACTTTGATATCTGCTAACTATGCTCTTAGCAAAACAGATTTCTCATCTCGTGCATAGCATTTGTCTAACTGCCGAAGCATAAAGAACTGCCTACATGTCCTCAATCTCCTTTAATGTCATCGGAGACATCTCTTTAGATAAAGACACTCCTTGCTTAAAAGGTAAGAAACCTTTTGAGGAGTTTTGCATGCTTAAAACGAGCAAGGATTTTTTCGATGTATCAAGCTTGGAATAAATATATTTTTTCTTGTGATCGCTTATTACTTTGATCTTAAAAAATATATACATTCTCCCAAGTCCTTTATATCGAATTATTTGGACAACCATACCCCTACTTCTGACAACATTTTGATATTGTTTCCAACTACCAAAAATGTTATCTACATATAGTACAAGAAATACCACCACGTTTCCATCACATCTTTTGTATACACAAAACTTTATCCGTTTACTCAATAAATCCATAGGTGTGGATTACTTTGATAAACTGGATGTTCCAAGACCTTGAAGCTTTGTATCAGTCCATAGACTGATTGAGCTTGCACACAAGATGCTCTTAGCACTTTGCAATGAACCCTTCTGGTTGCTTTATATGGATGTTTTCTTCAAGATTTCTATTAAGGAATGCTGTCTTGACATCCACTTGCCAAATAGATAAAAGAATCCGGATAGACTTAAGCATGGCTACCAGTGAAAAAGGTTTCCTTTTTCATCAAGCCTTGCTTTGAAGGTTTCTACCTTCCTGTCTATCCCTCTTTTTCTATTATAGACCTTTTACACCCAAAGGCTTTTACACCACTTGGTGGTTCTACAAGCTTCCAGATTTTATTAGAATATATATATTCTAATTCTATTATTCATTACTCTTTGCCAAGATGCTTCATATTTATCTTGGAGTGCTTTGTCATATGTCCGGAGATCAGGTTCATGTCCTTCAGGATCGAGTTCAAAACTCTCCCAAAACATGAATCTTTTAAGGTTGCTTAACAACCCTCCCACTACGACAAGGCATTTTCTGCAATTGTGTATCATTTGTGATACGTGTTGCAGTTTTCTTGTGGTATCTCATCTTGTACAGTTGGTACTAGATTAGACATGTCTTTTATTATTTTCTTAAGAACAAATTTACTTATGAGCACGTGGTTCATTATATAGTCCTTTTCTAAAAATCAGTCATTGATGTTATCAATGACCTTCTGATTTTTAAGACTATAAACTTACTTTTGTTTATCTAGGATAACTTACAAATAAGTGAACTCCTATCCAACTTATCATTATCTCTCTTTAACATATATGTTGGATTACCTGAATCCGAATATGCTTCAAAATAGGCTTACGCCTATTCAGCAATTCTATATGAGTAGAGAGTTATGACTTGGAAGACACTATGTTCACTTTCATTTTCAGAGTTTATCCTTAAAACAAATTTGGTAATTTTCTGAATAACTCATCATCTATCTAATTATTCCATAAGAGTTCTTTACCTTCTTTCTACTACACCATTCTGTTGGGGTGTACCAGATGTAGTTAGTTGGGATTGAAATCAACTTCTGATAAGTGACTCCTAAAATCTCTCAAGAGGTACTTGCCACTACGATCTTCCATAGTGACTTTTTACTTTATTCCTCCACATCAACCTTGTACTCTTTGAACTAATCAAAGTACTTAGTCTTGCGGTACATTAAGTAAATTTATTTGTATCTTGAATAGTTGTCTATAAATTAGACAAAATATTCAATACTACCTCTTGTCTGGATAGTCATAGGATCACACAAATCAGAATGAACCGATTTCAACATATCTTTGACTCTATACCCTTTGGACTTAAAAGCTTCTTAGTTATTTTTCTTCCAAGTAAGACTCGCAGGTTGGAAAGATTTCCACTACCAATGAACCCAAAAGTTCATCAGCTACCAATGAATCCTACTCAAGTATAACCTAGCTTTATATGCCAAAGATATAATTGGTTCATTTCCGAAGGTTGCTTTCTCTTAAAATTAGAAGATGTGTTACTAATTTCCATTTGTTGCATCGTGGGAGTTATTGGATTATAAATTGTCAACCATCATACCAGAATAGATAACTTTCCTATTTTTCTTGATAACAACTTTGTTATCAAAATAGACACAATATCTATAATAGTTTAGAAACTGAAATCAGGTTCTTTCTAAACTTGGTACGTAAAGACAATTACTTAAAATCCATATTTTATTCTTATCAAAGGATAAACATCTCCCACTGCAATAGCTACCACTTTTACAGTAGTGCCCATGTGGATGGTGATTTACCTTTCATTTAGTTGTCGGGTTTCCTGGAACCCTGCAATGAATTGCAGACATGATTAATGGCATCTTGTATCTACACTCCAGGTTCTGGTAGATAACACCACTAGACATGTTTCAACTAATGAATTAAATACACCTAAATTGTTCTTAGTTCTAAGAAGACTACCTTAATGTCCAAGTCCTATTTCCAATCATTACAATTGGGACTAATAAGTCTTT